>NW_026292123.1:0-600000 GCF_023091745.1 Budorcas taxicolor | reverse complement strand
AGGGTCCCGCCCACATCCAGAGGAGCCCCGTTTCCGCCTCGTAGCTCGAGATGAGGGATCCTTTTCCTGCTTCGTCGGGAAAGAGTTCCCGGCGTTCCCGTCGCATCTCAAGAGGAGGCCCTCTCAACAGGAACGGCGAGAGGAACTCCAGGGTCGTGCCACCATTCCAAGAGTCCCCCAGATGTCTCAGTCCATTCCAGAGGAACCTCTTTTCCCTTCACCGGCTCGTTTTTCACGCCGAGGATCGACTCACACCAAGGTGGCACGTGGCACAGCCCTGTGGGAAAGCCTCGTGGGAAAGCCTCGAGGGACAGCCTCGAGGGAAAGCCACAGATCCCTTGATCCTCGTGACAGGAAGCGTGACACTACTGCTGCAGCTCGGGAGGAAAGCGCACGTGCATGCCCCCACTCGAGACGAGGCCTGACTCCCCTGGGGAGACTCAGAAGCACCCCAAGATCCATGGCAACACTGGAGAGGAATCCTCAGGTTCCGGCCCCGACTCCACACAAGGACTGAGGCCCCGGCATGGACGGGAGAGGAATCCCGAGAGGTCCCCTAGCAACTCGCATGGGGACTGGCCTTTCCTGAGGCCACCAGAGCGGGTCCCTGAGGTCCCCGTCGTAACTCGAGAAGACCTGCCGCAACTCGAGAAAATCCAGGAGGTTCTCCCCTCCAGGCGAGATGAGGCCCATTTCCGCTGAGGCGTGTCGAGGCTGATCACACCTCACCTCTGGAACTTCGAAAGGGTCCTTCACACCCTTGGTGCAAATCAAGAAGTTCCCCGACCTAGCCGTCTCCACTCGAGAGGAATCACGAGGGTCCCGCCCACATCCAGAGGAGCCCCGTTTCCGCCTCGTAGCTCGAGATGAGGGATCCTTTCCCTGCTTCGTCGGGAAAGAGTTCCCGGCGTTCCCGTCGCATCTCAAGAGGAGGCCCTCTCAACAGGAACGGCGAGAGGAACTCCAGGGTCGTGCCCCCATTCCAAGAGTCCCCCAGATGTCTCAGTCCATTCCAGAGGAACCTCTTTTCCCTTCACCGGCTCGTCTTTCACGCCGAGGATCGACTCACACCAAGGTGGCACGTGGCACAGCCCTGTGGGAAAGCCTCGTGGGAAAGCCTCGAGGGACAGCCTCGAGGGAAAGCCACCGATCCCTTGATCCACGTGACAGGAAGCGTGACACTACTGCTGCAGCTCGGGAGGAAAGCGCACATGCATGCCCCCACTCGGGACAAGGCCTGACTCCCCTGGGGAGACTCAGAAGCACCCCAAGATCCATGGCAACACTGGAGAGGAATCCTCAGGTTCCGGCCTCGACTCCACACAAGGACTGAGGCCCCGGCATGGACGGGAGAGGAATCCCGAGAGGTCCCCTAGCAACTCGCATGGGGACTGGCCTTTCCTGAGGCCACCAGAGCGGGTCCCTGAGGTCCCCGTCGTAACTCGAGAAGACCTGCCGCAACTCGAGAAAATCCAGGAGGTTCTCCCCTCCAGGCGAGATGAGGCCCATTTCCGCTGAGGCGTCTCGAGGCTGATCACACCTCACCTCTGGAACTTCGAAAGGGTCCTTCACACCCTTGGTGCAAATGAAGATGTTCCTCGACATACCCGACTCCACTCGAGAGAAATCACGAAGGTCCCGCCCACATCCAGAGGAGCCCCGTTTCCGCCTCGTAGCTCGAGATGAGGGATCCTTTCCCTGCTTCGTCGGGAAAGAGTTCCCGGCGTTCCCGTCGCATCTCAAGAGGAGGCCCTCTCAACAGGAACGGCGAGAGGAACTCCAGGGTCGTGCCACCATTCCAAGAGTCCCCCAGATGTCTCAGTCCATTCCAGAGGAACCTCTTTTCCCTTCACCGGCCGTCTTTCACGCCGAGGATCGACTCACACCAAGGTGGCACGTGGCACAGCCCTGTGGGAAAGCCTCGTGGGAAAGCCTCGAGGGACAGCCTCGAGGGAAAGCCACAGATCCCTTGATCCACGTGACAGGAAGCGTGACACTACTGCTGCAGCTCGGGAGGAAAGCGCACGTGCATGCCCCCACTCGGGACGAGGCCTGACTCCCCTGGGGAGACTCAGAAGCACCCCAAGATCCATGGCAACACTGGAGAGGAATCCTCAGGTTCCGGCCCCGACTCCACACAAGGACTGAGGCCCCGGCATGGATGAGAGAGGAATCCCGAGAGGTCCCCTAGCAACTCGCATGGGGACTGGCCTTTCCTGAGGCCACCAGAGCGGGTCCCTGAGGTCCCCGTCGTAACTCGAGAAGACCTGCCGCAACTCGAGAAAATCCAGGAGGTTCTCCCCTCCAGGCGAGATGAGGCCCATTTCCGCTGAGGGGTCTCGAGGCTGATCACACCTCCCCTCTGGAACTTCGCAAGGGTCCTTCACACCCTTGGTGCAAATCAAGAAGTTCCCCGACCTAGCCGTCTCCACTCGAGAGGAATCACGAGGGTCCCGCCCACATCCAGAGGAGCCCCGTTTCCGCCTCGTAGCTCGAGATGAGGGATCCTTTCCCTGCTTCGTCGGGAAAGAGTTCCCGGCGTTCCCGTCGCATCTCAAGAGGAGGCCCTCTCAACAGGAACGGCGAGAGGAACTCCAGGGTCGTGCCCCCATTCCAAGAGTCCCCCAGATGTCTCAGTCCATTTCAGTGGAACCTCTTTTCCCTTCACCGGCTCGTCTTTCACGCCGAGGATCGACTCACACCAAGGTGGCACGTGGCACAGCCCTGTGGGAAAGCCTCGTGGGAAAGCCTCGAGGGACAGCCTCGAGGGAAAGCCACCGATCCCTTGATCCACGTGACAGGAAGCGTGACACTACTGCTGCAGCTCGGGAGGAAAGCGCACATGCATGCCCCCACTCGGGACAAGGCCTGACTCCCCTGGGGAGACTCAGAAGCACCCCAAGATCCATGGCAACACTGGAGAGGAATCCTCAGGTTCCGGCCCTGACTCCACACAAGGACTGAGGCCCCGGCATGGACGGGAGAGGAATCCCGAGAGGTCCCCTAGCAACTCGCATGGGGACTGGCCTTTCCTGAGGCCACCAGAGCGGGTCCCTGAGGTCCCCGTCGTAACTCGAGAAGACCTGCCGCAACTCGAGAAAATCCAGGAGGTTCTCCCCTCCAGGCGAGATGAGGCCCATTTCCGCTGAGGCGTCTCGAGGCTGATCACACCTCACCTCTGGAACTTCGAAAGGGTCCTTCACACCCTTGGTGCAAATGAAGATGTTCCTCGACATACCCGACTCCACTCGAGAGAAATCACGAAGGTCCCGCCCACATCCAGAGGAGCCCCGTTTCCGCCTCGTAGCTCGAGATGAGGGATCCTTTCCCTGCTTCGTCGGGAAAGAGTTCCCGGCGTTCCCGTCGCATCTCAAGAGGAGGCCCTCTCAACAGGAACGGCGAGAGGAACTCCAGGGTCGTGCCACCATTCCAAGAGTCCCCCAGATGTCTCAGTCCATTCCAGAGGAACCTCTTTTCCCTTCACCGGCCGTCTTTCACGCCGAGGATCGACTCACACCAAGGTGGCACGTGGCACAGCCCTGTGGGAAAGCCTCGTGGGAAAGCCTCGAGGGACAGCCTCGAGGGAAAGCCACAGATCCCTTGATCCACGTGACAGGAAGCGTGACACTACTGCTGCAGCTCGGGAGGAAAGCGCACGTGCATGCCCCCACTCGGGACGAGGCCTGACTCCCCTGGGGAGACTCAGAAGCACCCCAAGATCCATGGCAACACTGGAGAGGAATCCTCAGGTTCCGGCCCCGACTCCACACAAGGACTGAGGCCCCGGCATGGACGAGAGAGGAATCCCGAGAGGTCCCCTAGCAACTCGCATGGGGACTGGCCTTTCCTGAGGCCACCAGAGCGGGTCCCTGAGGTCCCCGTCGTAACTCGAGAAGACCTGCCGCAACTCGAGAAAATCCAGGAGGTTCTCCCCTCCAGGCGAGATGAGGCCCATTTCCGCTGAGGGGTCTCGAGGCTGATCACACCTCCCCTCTGGAACTTCGAAAGGGTCCTTCACACCCTTGGTGCAAATCAAGAAGTTCCCCGACCTAGCCGTCTCCACTCGAGAGGAATCACGAGGGTCCCGCCCACATCCAGAGGAGCCCCGTTTCCGCCTCGTAGCTCGAGATGAGGGATCCTTTCCCTGCTTCGTCGGGAAAGAGTTCCCGGCCTTCCCGTCGCATCTCAAGAGGAGGCCCTCTCAACAGGAACGGCGAGAGGAACTCCAGGGTCGTGCCACCATTCCAAGAGTCCCCCAGATGTCTCAGTCCATTCCAGAGGAACCTCTTTTCCCTTCACCGGCTCGTCTTTCACGACGAGGATCGACTCACACCAAGGTGGCACGTGGCACAGCCCTGCGGGAAAGCCTCGTGGGAAAGCCTCGAGGGACAGCCTCGAGGGAAAGCCACAGATCCCTTGATCCTCGTGACAGGAAGCGTGACGCTACTGCTGCAGCTCGGGAGGAAAGCGCACGTGCATGCCCCCACTCGAGACGAGGCCTGACTCCCCTGGGGAGACTCAGAAGCACCCCAAGATCCATGGCAACACTGGAGAGGAATCCTCAGGTTCCGGCCCCGACTCCACACAAGGACTGAGGCCCCGGCATGGACGGGAGAGGAATCCAGAGAGGTCCCCTAGCAACTCGCATGGGGACTGGCCTTTCCTGAGGCCACCAGAGCGGGTCCCTGAGGTCCCCGTCGTAACTCGAGAAGACCTGCCGCAACTCGAGAAAATCCAGGAGGTTCTCCCCTCCAGGCGAGATGAGGCCCATTTCCGCTGAGGCGTCTCGAGGCTGATCACACCTCCCCTCTGGAACTTCGAAAGGGTCCTTCACACCCTTGGTGCAAATCAAGAAGTTCCCCGACCTAGCCGTCTCCACTCGAGAGGAATCACGAGGGTCACGCCCACATCCAGAGGAGCCCCGTTTCCGCCTCGTAGCTCGAGATGAGGGATCCTTTCCCTGCTTCGTCGGGAAAGAGTTCCCGGCGTTCCCGTCGCATCTCAAGAGGAGGCCCTCTCAACAGGAACGGCGAGAGGAACTCCAGGGTCGTGCCACCATTCCAAGAGTCCCCCAGATGTCTCAGTCCATTCCAGAGGAACCTCTTTTCCCTTCACCGGCTCGTTTTTCACGCCGAGGATCGACTCACACCAAGGTGGCACGTGGCACAGCCCTGTGGGAAAGCCTCGTGGGAAAGCCTCAAGGGACAGCCTCGAGGGAAAGCCACAGATCCCTTGATCCACGTGACAGGAAGCGTGACACTACTGCTGCAGCTCGGGAGGAAAGCGCACGTGCATGCCCCCACTCGAGACGAGGCCTGACTCCCCTGGGGAGACTCAGAAGCACCCCAAGATCCATGGCAACACTGGAGAGGAATCCTCAGGTTCCGGCCCCGACTCCACACAAGGACTGAGGCCCCGGCATGGACGGGAGAGGAATCCCGAGAGGTCCCCTAGCAACTCGCATGGGGACTGGCCTTTCCTGAGGCCACCAGAGCGGGTCCCTGAGGTCCCCGTCGTAACTCGAGAAGACCTGCCGCAACTCGAGAAAATCCAGGAGGTTCTCCCCTCCAGGCGAGATGAGGCCCATTTCCGCTGAGGCGTCTCGAGGCTGATCACAGCTCCCCTCTGGAACTTCGAAAGGTTCCTTCACACCCTTGGTGCAAATCAAGAAGTTCCCCGACCTAGCCGTCTCCACTCGAGAGGAATCACGAGGGTCCCGCCCACATCCAGAGGAGCCCCGTTTCCGCCTCGTAGCTCGAGATGAGGGATCCTTTTCCTGCTTCGTCGGGAAAGAGTTCCCGGCGTTCCCGTCGCATCTCAAGAGGAGGCCCTCTCAACAGGAACGGCGAGAGGAACTCCAGGGTCGTGCCACCATTCCAAGAGTCCCCCAGATGTCTCAGTCCATTCCAGAGGAACCTCTTTTCCCTTCACCGGCTCGTTTTTCACGCCGAGGATCGACTCACACCAAGGTGGCACGTGGCACAGCCCTGTGGGAAAGCCTCGTGGGAAAGCCTCGAGGGACAGCCTCGAGGGAAAGCCACAGATCCCTTGATCCTCGTGACAGGAAGCGTGACACTACTGCTGCAGCTCGGGAGGAAAGCGCACGTGCATGCCCCCACTCGAGACGAGGCCTGACTCCCCTGGGGAGACTCAGAAGCACCCCAAGATCCATGGCAACACTGGAGAGGAATCCTCAGGTTCCGGCCCCGACTCCACACAAGGACTGAGGCCCCGGCATGGACGGGAGAGGAATCCCGAGAGGTCCCCTAGCAACTCGCATGGGGACTGGCCTTTCCTGAGGCCACCAGAGCGGGTCCCTGAGGTCCCCGTCGTAACTCGAGAAGACCTGCCGCAACTCGAGAAAATCCAGGAGGTTCTCCCCTCCAGGCGAGATGAGGCCCATTTCCGCTGAGGCGTCTCGAGGCTGATCACACCTCACCTCTGGAACTTCGAAAGGGTCCTTCACACCCTTGGTGCAAATCAAGAAGTTCCCCGACCTAGCCGTCTCCACTCGAGAGGAATCACGAGGGTCCCGCCCACATCCAGAGGAGCCCCGTTTCCGCCTCGTAGCTCGAGATGAGGGATCCTTTCCCTGCTTCGTCGGGAAAGAGTTCCCGGCCTTCCCGTCGCATCTCAAGAGGAGGCCCTCTCAACAGGAACGGCGAGAGGAACTCCAGGGTCGTGCCACCATTCCAAGAGTCCCCCAGATGTCTCAGTCCATTCCAGAGGAACCTCTTTTCCCTTCACCGGCTCGTCTTTCACGCCGAGGATCGACTCACACCAAGGTGGCACGTGGCACAGCCCTGTGGGAAAGCCTCGTGGGAAAGCCTCGAGGGACAGCCTCGAGGAAAAGCCACAGATCCCTTGATCCACGTGACAGGAAGCGTGACGCTACTGCTGCAGCTCGGGAGGAAAGCGCACGTGCATGCCCCCACTCGAGACGAGGCCTGACTCCCCTGGGGAGACTCAGAAGCACCCCAAGATCCATGGCAACACTGGAGAGGAATCCTCAGGTTCCGGCCCCGACTCCACACAAGGACTGAGGCCCCGGCATGGACGGGAGAGGAATCCCGAGAGGTCCCCTAGCAACTCGCATGGGGACTGGCCTTTCCTGAGGCCACCAGAGCGGGTCCCTGAGGTCCCCGTCGTAACTCGAGAAGACCTGCCGCAACTCGAGAAAATCCAGGAGGTTCTCCCCTCCAGGCGAGATGAGGCCCATTTCCGCTGAGGGGTCTCGAGGCTGATCACACCTCCCCTCTGGAACTTCGAAAGGGTCCTTCACACCCTTGGTGCAAATCAAGAAGTTCCCCGACCTAGACGTTTCCACTCGAGAGGAATCACGAGGGTCCCGCCCACATCCAGAGGAGCCCCGTTTCCGCCTCGTAGCTCGAGATGAGGGATCCTTTCCCTGCTTCGTCGGGAAAGAGTTCCCGGCGTTCCCGTCGCATCTCAAGACGAGGCCCTCTCAACAGGAACGGCGAGAGGAACTCCAGGATCGTGCCACCATTCCAAGAGTCCCCCAGATGTCTCAGTCCATTCCAGAGGAACCTCTTTTCCCTTCACCGGCTCGTCTTTCACGCCGAGGATCGACTCACACCAAGGTGGCACGTGGCACAGCCCTGTGGGAAAGCCTCGTGGGAAAGCCTCGAGGGACAGCCTCGAGGGAAAGCCACAGATCCCTTGATCCACGTGACAGGAAGCGTGACACTACTGCTGCAGCTCGGGAGGAAAGCGCACGTGCATGCCCCCACTCGGGACGAGGCCTGACTCCCCTGGGGAGACTCAGAAGCACCCCAAGATCCATGGCAACACTGGAGAGGAATCCTCAGGTTCCGGCCCCGACTCCACACAAGGACTGAGGCCCCGGCATGGACGAGAGAGGAATCCCGAGAGGTCCCCTAGCAACTCGCATGGGGACTGGCCTTTCCTGAGGCCACCAGAGCGGGTCCCTGAGGTCCCCGTCGTAACTCGAGAAGACCTTCCGCAACTCGAGAAAATCCAGGAGGTTCTCCCCTCCAGGCGAGATGAGGCCCATTTCCGCTGAGGGGTCTCGAGGCTGATCACACCTCCCCTCTGGAACTTCGAAAGGGTCCTTCACACCCTTGGTGCAAATCAAGAAGTTCCCCGACCTAGCCGTCTCCACTCGAGAGGAATCACGAGGGTCCCGCCCACATCCAGAGGAGCCCCGTTTCCGCCTCGTAGCTCGAGATGAGGGATCCTTTCCCTGCTTCGTCGGGAAAGAGTTCCCGGCGTTCCCGTCGCATCTCAAGAGGAGGCCCTCTCAACAGGAACGGCGAGAGGAACTCCAGGGTCGTGCCCCCATTCCAAGAGTCCCCCAGATGTCTCAGTCCATTCCAGAGGAACCTCTTTTCCCTTCACCGGCTCGTCTTTCACGCCGAGGATCGACTCACACCAAGGTGGCACGTGGCACAGCCCTGTGGGAAAGCCTCGTGGGAAAGCCTCGAGGGACAGCCTCGAGGGAAAGCCACCGATCCCTTGATCCACGTGACAGGAAGCGTGACACTACTGCTGCAGCTCGGGAGGAAAGCGCACATGCATGCCCCCACTCGGGACAAGGCCTGACTCCCCTGGGGAGACTCAGAAGCACCCCAAGATCCATGGCAACACTGGAGAGGAATCCTCAGGTTCCGGCCCTGACTCCACACAAGGACTGAGGCCCCGGCATGGACGGGAGAGGAATCCCGAGAGGTCCCCTAGCAACTCGCATGGGGACTGGCCTTTCCTGAGGCCACCAGAGCGGGTCCCTGAGGTCCCCGTCGTAACTCGAGAAGACCTGCCGCAACTCGAGAAAATCCAGGAGGTTCTCCCCTCCAGGCGAGATGAGGCCCATTTCCGCTGAGGCGTCTCGAGGCTGATCACACCTCACCTCTGGAACTTCGAAAGGGTCCTTCACACCCTTGGTGCAAATGAAGATGTTCCTCGACATACCCGACTCCACTCGAGAGAAATCACGAAGGTCCCGCCCACATCCAGAGGAGCCCCGTTTCCGCCTCGTAGCTCGAGATGAGGGATCCTTTCCCTGCTTCGTCGGGAAAGAGTTCCCGGCGTTCCCGTCGCATCTCAAGAGGAGGCCCTCTCAACAGGAACGGCGAGAGGAACTCCAGGGTCGTGCCACCATTCCAAGAGTCCCCCAGATGTCTCAGTCCATTCCAGAGGAACCTCTTTTCCCTTCACCGGCCGTCTTTCACGCCGAGGATCGACTCACACCAAGGTGGCACGTGGCACAGCCCTGTGGGAAAGCCTCGTGGGAAAGCCTCGAGGGACAGCCTCGAGGGAAAGCCACAGATCCCTTGATCCACGTGACAGGAAGCGTGACACTACTGCTGCAGCTCGGGAGGAAAGCGCACGTGCATGCCCCCACTCGGGACGAGGCCTGACTCCCCTGGGGAGACTCAGAAGCACCCCAAGATCCATGGCAACACTGGAGAGGAATCCTCAGGTTCCGGCCCCGACTCCACACAAGGACTGAGGCCCCGGCATGGACGAGAGAGGAATCCCGAGAGGTCCCCTAGCAACTCGCATGGGGACTGGCCTTTCCTGAGGCCACCAGAGCGGGTCCCTGAGGTCCCCGTCGTAACTCGAGAAGACCTTCCGCAACTCGAGAAAATCCAGGAGGTTCTCCCCTCCAGGCGAGATGAGGCCCATTTCCGCTGAGGGGTCTCGAGGCTGATCACACCTCCCCTCTGGAACTTCGAAAGGGTCCTTCACACCCTTGGTGCAAATCAAGAAGTTCCCCGACCTAGCCGTCTCCACTCGAGAGGAATCACGAGGGTCCCGCCCACATCCAGAGGAGCCCCGTTTCCGCCTCGTAGCTCGAGATGAGGGATCCTTTCCCTGCTTCGTCGGGAAAGAGTTCCCGGCGTTCCCGTCGCATCTCAAGAGGAGGCCCTCTCAACAGGAACGGCGAGAGGAACTCCAGGGTCGTGCCCCCATTCCAAGAGTCCCCCAGATGTCTCAGTCCATTCCAGAGGAACCTCTTTTCCCTTCACCGGCTCGTCTTTCACGCCGAGGATCGACTCACACCAAGGTGGCACGTGGCACAGCCCTGTGGGAAAGCCTCGTGGGAAAGCCTCGAGGGACAGCCTCGAGGGAAAGCCACCGATCCCTTGATCCACGTGACAGGAAGCGTGACACTACTGCTGCAGCTCGGGAGGAAAGCGCACATGCATGCCCCCACTCGGGACAAGGCCTGACTCCCCTGGGGAGACTCAGAAGCACCCCAAGATCCATGGCAACACTGGAGAGGAATCCTCAGGTTCCGGCCCTGACTCCACACAAGGACTGAGGCCCCGGCATGGACGGGAGAGGAATCCCGAGAGGTCCCCTAGCAACTCGCATGGGGACTGGCCTTTCCTGAGGCCACCAGAGCGGGTCCCTGAGGTCCCCGTCGTAACTCGAGAAGACCTGCCGCAACTCGAGAAAATCCAGGAGGTTCTCCCCTCCAGGCGAGATGAGGCCCATTTCCGCTGAGGCGTCTCGAGGCTGATCACACCTCACCTCTGGAACTTCGAAAGGGTCCTTCACACCCTTGGTGCAAATGAAGATGTTCCTCGACATACCCGACTCCACTCGAGAGAAATCACGAAGGTCCCGCCCACATCCAGAGGAGCCCCGTTTCCGCCTCGTAGCTCGAGATGAGGGATCCTTTCCCTGCTTCGTCGGGAAAGAGTTCCCGGCGTTCCCGTCGCATCTCAAGAGGAGGCCCTCTCAACAGGAACGGCGAGAGGAACTCCAGGGTCGTGCCACCATTCCAAGAGTCCCCCAGATGTCTCAGTCCATTCCAGAGGAACCTCTTTTCCCTTCACCGGCCGTCTTTCACGCCGAGGATCGACTCACACCAAGGTGGCACGTGGCACAGCCCTGTGGGAAAGCCTCGTGGGAAAGCCTCGAGGGACAGCCTCGAGGGAAAGCCACAGATCCCTTGATCCACGTGACAGGAAGCGTGACACTACTGCTGCAGCTCGGGAGGAAAGCGCACGTGCATGCCCCCACTCGGGACGAGGCCTGACTCCCCTGGGGAGACTCAGAAGCACCCCAAGATCCATGGCAACACTGGAGAGGAATCCTCAGGTTCCGGCCCCGACTCCACACAAGGACTGAGGCCCCGGCATGGACGAGAGAGGAATCCCGAGAGGTCCCCTAGCAACTCGCATGGGGACTGGCCTTTCCTGAGGCCACCAGAGCGGGTCCCTGAGGTCCCCGTCGTAACTCGAGAAGACCTGCCGCAACTCGAGAAAATCCAGGAGGTTCTCCCCTCCAGGCGAGATGAGGCCCATTTCCGCTGAGGGGTCTCGAGGCTGATCACACCTCCCCTCTGGAACTTCGAAAGGGTCCTTCACACCCTTGGTGCAAATCAAGAAGTTCCCCGACCTAGCCGTCTCCACTCGAGAGGAATCACGAGGGTCCCGCCCACATCCAGAGGAGCCCCGTTTCCGCCTCGTAGCTCGAGATGAGGGATCCTTTCCCTGCTTCGTCGGGAAAGAGTTCCCGGCCTTCCCGTCGCATCTCAAGAGGAGGCCCTCTCAACAGGAACGGCGAGAGGAACTCCAGGGTCGTGCCACCATTCCAAGAGTCCCCCAGATGTCTCAGTCCATTCCAGAGGAACCTCTTTTCCCTTCACCGGCTCGTCTTTCACGACGAGGATCGACTCACACCAAGGTGGCACGTGGCACAGCCCTGCGGGAAAGCCTCGTGGGAAAGCCTCGAGGGACAGCCTCGAGGGAAAGCCACAGATCCCTTGATCCTCGTGACAGGAAGCGTGACGCTACTGCTGCAGCTCGGGAGGAAAGCGCACGTGCATGCCCCCACTCGAGACGAGGCCTGACTCCCCTGGGGAGACTCAGAAGCACCCCAAGATCCATGGCAACACTGGAGAGGAATCCTCAGGTTCCGGCCCCGACTCCACACAAGGACTGAGGCCCCGGCATGGACGGGAGAGGAAGCCAGAGAGGTCCCCTAGCAACTCGCATGGGGACTGGCCTTTCCTGAGGCCACCAGAGCGGGTCCCTGAGGTCCCCGTCGTAACTCGAGAAGACCTGCCGCAACTCGAGAAAATCCAGGAGGTTCTCCCCTCCAGGCGAGATGAGGCCCATTTCCGCTGAGGCGTCTCGAGGCTGATCACACCTCCCCTCTGGAACTTCGAAAGGGTCCTTCACACCCTTGGTGCAAATCAAGAAGTTCCCCGACCTAGCCGTCTCCACTCGAGAGGAATCACGAGGGTCCCGCCCACATCCAGAGGAGCCCCGTTTCCGCCTCGTAGCTCGAGATGAGGGATCCTTTCCCTGCTTCGTCGGGAAAGAGTTCCCGGCCTTCCCGTCGCATCTCAAGAGGAGGCCCTCTCAACAGGAACGGCGAGAGGAACTCCAGGGTCGTGCCACCATTCCAAGAGTCCCCCAGATGTCTCAGTCCATTCCAGAGGAACCTCTTTTCCCTTCACCGGCTCGTTTTTCACGCCGAGGATCGACTCACACCAAGGTGGCACGTGGCACAGCCCTGTGGGAAAGCCTCGTGGGAAAGCCTCAAGGGACAGCCTCGAGGGAAAGCCACAGATCCCTTGATCCACGTGACAGGAAGCGTGACACTACTGCTGCAGCTCGGGAGGAAAGCGCACGTGCATGCCCCCACTCGAGACGAGGCCTGACTCCCCTGGGGAGACTCAGAAGCACCCCAAGATCCATGGCAACACTGGAGAGGAATCCTCAGGTTCCGGCCCCGACTCCACACAAGGACTGAGGCCCCGGCATGGACGGGAGAGGAATCCCGAGAGGTCCCCTAGCAACTCGCATGGGGACTGGCCTTTCCTGAGGCCACCAGAGCGGGTCCCTGAGGTCCCCGTCGTAACTCGAGAAGACCTGCCGCAACTCGAGAAAATCCAGGAGGTTCTCCCCTCCAGGCGAGATGAGGCCCATTTCCGCTGAGGCGTCTCGAGGCTGATCACAGCTCCCCTCTGGAACTTTGAAAGGTTCCTTCACACCCTTGGTGCAAATCAAGAAGTTCCCCGACCTAGCCGTCTCCACTCGAGAGGAATCACGAGGGTCCCGCCCACATCCAGAGGAGCCCCGTTTCCGCCTCGTAGCTCGAGATGAGGGATCCTTTTCCTGCTTCGTCGGGAAAGAGTTCCCGGCGTTCCCGTCGCATCTCAAGAGGAGGCCCTCTCAACAGGAACGGCGAGAGGAACTCCAGGGTCGTGCCACCATTCCAAGAGTCCCCCAGATGTCTCAGTCCATTCCAGAGGAACCTCTTTTCCCTTCACCGGCTCGTTTTTCACGCCGAGGATCGACTCACACCAAGGTGGCACGTGGCACAGCCCTGTGGGAAAGCCTCGTGGGAAAGCCTCGAGGGACAGCCTCGAGGGAAAGCCACAGATCCCTTGATCCTCGTGACAGGAAGCGTGACACTACTGCTGCAGCTCGGGAGGAAAGCGCACGTGCATGCCCCCACTCGAGACGAGGCCTGACTCCCCTGGGGAGACTCAGAAGCACCCCAAGATCCATGGCAACACTGGAGAGGAATCCTCAGGTTCCGGCCCCGACTCCACACAAGGACTGAGGCCCCGGCATGGACGGGAGAGGAATCCCGAGAGGTCCCCTAGCAACTCGCATGGGGACTGGCCTTTCCTGAGGCCACCAGAGCGGGTCCCTGAGGTCCCCGTCGTAACTCGAGAAGACCTGCCGCAACTCGAGAAAATCCAGGAGGTTCTCCCCTCCAGGCGAGATGAGGCCCATTTCCGCTGAGGCGTGTCGAGGCTGATCACACCTCACCTCTGGAACTTCGAAAGGGTCCTTCACACCCTTGGTGCAAATCAAGAAGTTCCCCGACCTAGCCGTCTCCACTCGAGAGGAATCACGAGGGTCCCGCCCACATCCAGAGGAGCCCCGTTTCCGCCTCGTAGCTCGAGATGAGGGATCCTTTCCCTGCTTCGTCGGGAAAGAGTTCCCGGCGTTCCCGTCGCATCTCAAGAGGAGGCCCTCTCAACAGGAACGGCGAGAGGAACTCCAGGGTCGTGCCCCCATTCCAAGAGTCCCCCAGATGTCTCAGTCCATTTCAGTGGAACCTCTTTTCCCTTCACCGGCTCGTCTTTCACGCCGAGGATCGACTCACACCAAGGTGGCACGTGGCACAGCCCTGTGGGAAAGCCTCGTGGGAAAGCCTCGAGGGACAGCCTCGAGGGAAAGCCACCGATCCCTTGATCCACGTGACAGGAAGCGTGACACTACTGCTGCAGCTCGGGAGGAAAGCGCACATGCATGCCCCCACTCGGGACAAGGCCTGACTCCCCTGGGGAGACTCAGAAGCACCCCAAGATCCATGGCAACACTGGAGAGGAATCCTCAGGTTCCGGCCTCGACTCCACACAAGGACTGAGGCCCCGGCATGGACGGGAGAGGAATCCCGAGAGGTCCCCTAGCAACTCGCATGGGGACTGGCCTTTCCTGAGGCCACCAGAGCGGGTCCCTGAGGTCCCCGTCGTAACTCGAGAAGACCTGCCGCAACTCGAGAAAATCCAGGAGGTTCTCCCCTCCAGGCGAGATGAGGCCCATTTCCGCTGAGGCGTCTCGAGGCTGATCACACCTCACCTCTGGAACTTCGAAAGGGTCCTTCACACCCTTGGTGCAAATGAAGATGTTCCTCGACATACCCGACTCCACTCGAGAGAAATCACGAAGGTCCCGCCCACATCCAGAGGAGCCCCGTTTCCGCCTCGTAGCTCGAGATGAGGGATCCTTTCCCTGCTTCGTCGGGAAAGAGTTCCCGGCGTTCCCGTCGCATCTCAAGAGGAGGCCCTCTCAACAGGAACGGCGAGAGGAACTCCAGGGTCGTGCCACCATTCCAAGAGTCCCCCAGATGTCTCAGTCCATTCCAGAGGAACCTCTTTTCCCTTCACCGGCCGTCTTTCACGCCGAGGATCGACTCACACCAAGGTGGCACGTGGCACAGCCCTGTGGGAAAGCCTCGTGGGAAAGCCTCGAGGGACAGCCTCGAGGGAAAGCCACAGATCCCTTGATCCACGTGACAGGAAGCGTGACACTACTGCTGCAGCTCGGGAGGAAAGCGCACGTGCATGCCCCCACTCGGGACGAGGCCTGACTCCCCTGGGGAGACTCAGAAGCACCCCAAGATCCATGGCAACACTGGAGAGGAATCCTCAGGTTCCGGCCCCGACTCCACACAAGGACTGAGGCCCCGGCATGGACGAGAGAGGAATCCCGAGAGGTCCCCTAGCAACTCGCATGGGGACTGGCCTTTCCTGAGGCCACCAGAGCGGGTCCCTGAGGTCCCCGTCGTAACTCGAGAAGACCTGCCGCAACTCGAGAAAATCCAGGAGGTTCTCCCCTCCAGGCGAGATGAGGCCCATTTCCGCTGAGGGGTCTCGAGGCTGATCACACCTCCCCTCTGGAACTTCGAAAGGGTCCTTCACACCCTTGGTGCAAATCAAGAAGTTCCCCGACCTAGCCGTCTCCACTCGAGAGGAATCACGAGGGTCCCGCCCACATCCAGAGGAGCCCCGTTTCCGCCTCGTAGCTCGAGATGAGGGATCCTTTCCCTGCTTCGTCGGGAAAGAGTTCCCGGCCTTCCCGTCGCATCTCAAGAGGAGGCCCTCTCAACAGGAACGGCGAGAGGAACTCCAGGGTCGTGCCACCATTCCAAGAGTCCCCCAGATGTCTCAGTCCATTCCAGAGGAACCTCTTTTCCCTTCACCGGCTCGTCTTTCACGACGAGGATCGACTCACACCAAGGTGGCACGTGGCACAGCCCTGCGGGAAAGCCTCGTGGGAAAGCCTCGAGGGACAGCCTCGAGGGAAAGCCACAGATCCCTTGATCCTCGTGACAGGAAGCGTGACGCTACTGCTGCAGCTCGGGAGGAAAGCGCACGTGCATGCCCCCACTCGAGACGAGGCCTGACTCCCCTGGGGAGACTCAGAAGCACCCCAAGATCCATGGCAACACTGGAGAGGAATCCTCAGGTTCCGGCCCCGACTCCACACAAGGACTGAGGCCCCGGCATGGACGGGAGAGGAATCCAGAGAGGTCCCCTAGCAACTCGCATGGGGACTGGCCTTTCCTGAGGCCACCAGAGCGGGTCCCTGAGGTCCCCGTCGTAACTCGAGAAGACCTGCCGCAACTCGAGAAAATCCAGGAGGTTCTCCCCTCCAGGCGAGATGAGGCCCATTTCCGCTGAGGCGTCTCGAGGCTGATCACACCTCCCCTCTGGAACTTCGAAAGGGTCCTTCACACCCTTGGTGCAAATCAAGAAGTTCCCCGACCTAGCCGTCTCCACTCGAGAGGAATCACGAGGGTCACGCCCACATCCAGAGGAGCCCCGTTTCCGCCTCGTAGCTCGAGATGAGGGATCCTTTCCCTGCTTCGTCGGGAAAGAGTTCCCGGCGTTCCCGTCGCATCTCAAGAGGAGGCCCTCTCAACAGGAACGGCGAGAGGAACTCCAGGGTCGTGCCACCATTCCAAGAGTCCCCCAGATGTCTCAGTCCATTCCAGAGGAACCTCTTTTCCCTTCACCGGCTCGTTTTTCACGCCGAGGATCGACTCACACCAAGGTGGCACGTGGCACAGCCCTGTGGGAAAGCCTCGTGGGAAAGCCTCAAGGGACAGCCTCGAGGGAAAGCCACAGATCCCTTGATCCACGTGACAGGAAGCGTGACACTACTGCTGCAGCTCGGGAGGAAAGCGCACGTGCATGCCCCCACTCGAGACGAGGCCTGACTCCCCTGGGGAGACTCAGAAGCACCCCAAGATCCATGGCAACACTGGAGAGGAATCCTCAGGTTCCGGCCCCGACTCCACACAAGGACTGAGGCCCCGGCATGGACGGGAGAGGAATCCCGAGAGGTCCCCTAGCAACTCGCATGGGGACTGGCCTTTCCTGAGGCCACCAGAGCGGGTCCCTGAGGTCCCCGTCGTAACTCGAGAAGACCTGCCGCAACTCGAGAAAATCCAGGAGGTTCTCCCCTCCAGGCGAGATGAGGCCCATTTCCGCTGAGGCGTCTCGAGGCTGATCACAGCTCCCCTCTGGAACTTCGAAAGGTTCCTTCACACCCTTGGTGCAAATCAAGAAGTTCCCCGACCTAGCCGTCTCCACTCGAGAGGAATCACGAGGGTCCCGCCCACATCCAGAGGAGCCCCGTTTCCGCCTCGTAGCTCGAGATGAGGGATCCTTTTCCTGCTTCGTCGGGAAAGAGTTCCCGGCGTTCCCGTCGCATCTCAAGAGGAGGCCCTCTCAACAGGAACGGCGAGAGGAACTCCAGGGTCGTGCCACCATTCCAAGAGTCCCCCAGATATCTCAGTCCATTCCAGAGGAACCTCTTTTCCCTTCACCGGCTCGTTTTTCACGCCGAGGATCGACTCACACCAAGGTGGCACGTGGCACAGCCCTGTGGGAAAGCCTCGTGGGAAAGCCTCGAGGGACAGCCTCGAGGGAAAGCCACAGATCCCTTGATCCTCGTGACAGGAAGCGTGACACTACTGCTGCAGCTCGGGAGGAAAGCGCACGTGCATGCCCCCACTCGAGACGAGGCCTGACTCCCCTGGGGAGACTCAGAAGCACCCCAAGATCCATGGCAACACTGGAGAGGAATCCTCAGGTTCCGGCCCCGACTCCACACAAGGACTGAGGCCCCGGCATGGACGGGAGAGGAATCCCGAGAGGTCCCCTAGCAACTCGCATGGGGACTGGCCTTTCCTGAGGCCACCAGAGCGGGTCCCTGAGGTCCCCGTCGTAACTCGAGAAGACCTGCCGCAACTCGAGAAAATCCAGGAGGTTCTCCCCTCCAGGCGAGATGAGGCCCATTTCCGCTGAGGCGTCTCGAGGCTGATCACACCTCACCTCTGGAACTTCGAAAGGGTCCTTCACACCCTTGGTGCAAATCAAGAAGTTCCCCGACCTAGCCGTCTCCACTCGAGAGGAATCACGAGGGTCCCGCCCACATCCAGAGGAGCCCCGTTTCCGCCTCGTAGCTCGAGATGAGGGATCCTTTCCCTGCTTCGTCGGGAAAGAGTTCCCGGCGTTCCCGTCGCATCTCAAGAGGAGGCCCTCTCAACAGGAACGGCGAGAGGAACTCCAGGGTCGTGCCACCATTCCAAGAGTCCCCCAGATGTCTCAGTCCATTCCAGAGGAACCTCTTTTCCCTTCACCGGCTCGTCTTTCACGCCGAGGATCGACTCACACCAAGGTGGCACGTGGCACAGCCCTGTGGGAAAGCCTCGTGGGAAAGCCTCGAGGGACAGCCTCGAGGAAAAGCCACAGATCCCTTGATCCACGTGACAGGAAGCGTGACGCTACTGCTGCAGCTCGGGAGGAAAGCGCACGTGCATGCCCCCACTCGAGACGAGGCCTGACTCCCCTGGGGAGACTCAGAAGCACCCCAAGATCCATGGCAACACTGGAGAGGAATCCTCAGGTTCCGGCCCCGACTCCACACAAGGACTGAGGCCCCGGCATGGACGGGAGAGGAATCCCGAGAGGTCCCCTAGCAACTCGCATGGGGACTGGCCTTTCCTGAGGCCACCAGAGCGGGTCCCTGAGGTCCCCGTCGTAACTCGAGAAGACCTGCCGCAACTCGAGAAAATCCAGGAGGTTCTCCCCTCCAGGCGAGATGAGGCCCATTTCCGCTGAGGGGTCTCGAGGCTGATCACACCTCCCCTCTGGAACTTCGAAAGGGTCCTTCACACCCTTGGTGCAAATCAAGAAGTTCCCCGACCTAGACGTTTCCACTCGAGAGGAATCACGAGGGTCCCGCCCACATCCAGAGGAGCCCCGTTTCCGCCTCGTAGCTCGAGATGAGGGATCCTTTCCCTGCTTCGTCGGGAAAGAGTTCCCGGCGTTCCCGTCGCATCTCAAGACGAGGCCCTCTCAACAGGAACGGCGAGAGGAACTCCAGGATCGTGCCACCATTCCAAGAGTCCCCCAGATGTCTCAGTCCATTCCAGAGGAACCTCTTTTCCCTTCACCGGCTCGTCTTTCACGCCGAGGATCGACTCACACCAAGGTGGCACGTGGCACAGCCCTGTGGGAAAGCCTCGTGGGAAAGCCTCGAGGGACAGCCTCGAGGGAAAGCCACAGATCCCTTGATCCACGTGACAGGAAGCGTGACACTACTGCTGCAGCTCGGGAGGAAAGCGCACGTGCATGCCCCCACTCGGGACGAGGCCTGACTCCCCTGGGGAGACTCAGAAGCACCCCAAGATCCATGGCAACACTGGAGAGGAATCCTCAGGTTCCGGCCCCGACTCCACACAAGGACTGAGGCCCCGGCATGGACGGGAGAGGAATCCAGAGAGGTCCCCTAGCAACTCGCATGGGGACTGGCCTTTCCTGAGGCCACCAGAGCGGGTCCCTGAGGTCCCCGTCGTAACTCGAGAAGACCTGCCGCAACTCGAGAAAATCCAGGAGGTTCTCCCCTCCAGGCGAGATGAGGCCCATTTCCGCTGAGGCGTCTCGAGGCTGATCACACCTCACCTCTGGAACTTCGAAAGGGTCCTTCACACCCTTGGTGCAAATCAAGAAGTTCCCCGACCTAGCCGTCTCCACTCGAGAGGAATCACGAGGGTCCCGCCCACATCCAGAGGAGCCCCGTTTCCGCCTCGTAGCTCGAGATGAGGGATCCTTTCCCTGCTTCGTCGGGAAAGAGTTCCCGGCCTTCCCGTCGCATCTCAAGAGGAGGCCCTCTCAACAGGAACGGCGAGAGGAACTCCAGGGTCGTGCCACCATTCCAAGAGTCCCCCAGATGTCTCGTCTCAGTCCATTCCAGAGGAACCTCTTTTCCCTTCACCGGCTCGTCTTTCACGCCGAGGATCGACTCACACCAAGGTGGCACGTGGCACAGCCCTGTGGGAAAGCCTCGTGGGAAAGCCTCGAGGGACAGCCTCGAGGGAAAGCCACAGATCCCTTGATCCACGTGACAGGAAGCGTGACACTACTGCTGCAGCTCGGGAGGAAAGCGCACGTGCATGCCCCCACTCGGGACGAGGCCTGACTCCCCTGGGGAGACTCAGAAGCACCCCAAGATCCATGGCAACACTGGAGAGGAATCCTCAGGTTCCGGCCCCGACTCCACACAAGGACTGAGGCCCCGGCATGGACGGGAGAGGAATCCCGAGAGGTCCCCTAGCAACTCGCATGGGGACTGGCCTTTCCTGAGGCCACCAGAGCGGGTCCCTGAGGTCCCCGTCGTAACTCGAGAAGACCTGCCGCAACTCGAGAAAATCCAGGAGGTTCTCCCCTCCAGGCGAGATGAGGCCCATTTCCGCTGAGGCGTCTCGAGGCTGATCACACCTCACCTCTGGAACTTCGAAAGGGTCCTTCACACCCTTGGTGCAAATCAAGAAGTTCCCCGACCTAGCCGTCTCCACTCGAGAGGAATCACGAGGGTCCCGCCCACATCCAGAGGAGCCCCGTTTCCGCCTCGTAGCTCGAGATGAGGGATCCTTTCCCTGCTTCGTCGGGAAAGAGTTCCCGGCCTTCCCGTCGCATCTCAAGAGGAGGCCCTCTCAACAGGAACGGCGAGAGGAACTCCAGGGTCGTGCCACCATTCCAAGAGTCCCCCAGATGTCTCGTCTCAGTCCATTCCAGAGGAACCTCTTTTCCCTTCACCGGCTCGTCTTTCACGCCGAGGATCGACTCACACCAAGGTGGCACGTGGCACAGCCCTGTGGGAAAGCCTCGTGGGAAAGCCTCGAGGGACAGCCTCGAGGGAAAGCCACAGATCCCTTGATCCACGTGACAGGAAGCGTGACGCTACTGCTGCAGCTCGGGAGGAAAGCGCACGTGCATGCCCCCACTCGAGACGAGGCCTGACTCCCATGGGGAGACTCAGAAGCACCCCAAGATCCATGGCAACACTGGAGAGGAATCCTCAGGTTCCGGCCCCGACTCCACACAAGGACTGAGGCCCCGGCATGGACGGGAGAGGAATCCAGAGAGGTCCCCTAGCAACTCGCATGGGGACTGGCCTTTCCTGAGGCCACCAGAGCGGGTCCCTGAGGTCCCCGTCGTAACTCGAGAAGACCTGCAGCAACTCGAGAAAATCCAGGAGGTTCTCCCCTCCAGGCGAGATGAGGCCCATTTCCGCTGAGGCGTCTCGAGGCTGATCACACCTCACCTCTGGAACTTCGAAAGGGTCCTTCACACCCTTGGTGCAAATCAAGAAGTTCCCCGACATACCCGTCTCCACTCGAGAGGAATCACGAGGGTCCCGCCCACATCCAGAGGAGCCCCGTTTCCGCCTCGTAGCTCGAGATGAGGGATCCTTTCCCTGCTTCGTCGGGAAAGAGTTCCCGGCGTTCCCGTCGCATCTCAAGAGGAGGCCCTCTCAACAGGAACGGCGAGAGGAACTCCAGGGTCGTGCCCCCATTCCAAGAGTCCCCCAGATGTCTCAGTCCATTCCAGAGGAACCTCTTTTCCCTTCACCGGCTCGTCTTTCACGCCGAGGATCGACTCACACCAAGGTGGCACGTGGCACAGCCCTGTGGGAAAGCCTCGTGGGAAAGCCTCGAGGGACAGCCTCGACGGAAAGCCACAGATCCCTTGATCCACGTGACAGGAAGCGTGACACTACTTCTGCAGCTCGGGAGGAAAGCGCACGTGCATGCCCCCACTCGAGACGAGGCCTGACTCCCCTGGGGAGACTCAGAAGCACCCCAAGATCCATGGCAACACTGGAGAGGAATCCTCAGGTTCCGGCCCCGACTCCACACAAGGACTGAGGCCCCGGCATGGACGGGAGAGGAATCCAGAGAGGTCCCCTAGCAACTCGCATGGGGACTGGCCTTTCCTGAGGCCACCAGAGCGGGTCCCTGAGGTCCCCGTCGTAACTCGAGAAGACCTGCCGCAACTCGAGAAAATCCAGGAGGTTCTCCCCTCCAGGCGAGATGAGGCCCATTTCCGCTGAGGCGTCTCGAGGCTGATCACACCTCACCTCTGGAACTTCGAAAGGGTCCTTCACACCCTTGGTGCAAATCAAGAAGTTCCCCGACCTAGCCGTCTCCACTCGAGAGGAATCACGAGGGTCCCGCCCACATCCAGAGGAGCCCCGTTTCCGCCTCGTAGCTCGAGATGAGGGATCCTTTCCCTGCTTCGTCGGGAAAGAGTTCCCGGCCTTCCTGTCGCATCTCAAGAGGAGGCCCTCTCAACAGGAACGGCGAGAGGAACTCCAGGGTCGTGCCACCATTCCAAGAGTCCCCCAGATGTCTCAGTCCATTCCAGAGGAACCTCTTTTCCCTTCACCGGCTCGTCTTTCACGCCGAGGATCGACTCACACCAAGGTGGCACGTGGCACAGCCCTGTGGGAAAGCCTCGTGGGAAAGCCTCGAGGGACAGCCTCGAGGGAAAGCCACAGATCCCTTGATCCACGTGACAGGAAGCGTGACGCTACTGCTGCAGCTCGGGAGGAAAGCGCACGTGCATGCCCCCACTCGAGACGAGGCCTGACTCCCCTGGGGAGACTCAGAAGCACCCCAAGATCCATGGCAACACTGGAGAGGAATCCTCAGGTTCCGGCCCCGACTCCACACAAGGACTGAGGCCCCGGCATGGACGGGAGAGGAATCCAGAGAGGTCCCCTAGCAACTCGCATGGGGACTGGCCTTTCCTGAGGCCACCAGAGCGGGTCCCTGAGGTCCCCGTCGTAACTCGAGAAGACCTGCCGCAACTCGAGAAAATCCAGGAGGTTCTCCCCTCCAGGCGAGATGAGGCCCATTTCCGCTGAGGCGTCTCGAGGCTGATCACACCTCACCTCTGGAACTTCGAAAGGGTCCTTCACACCCTTGGTGCAAATCAAGAAGTTCCCCGACCTAGCCGTCTCCACTCGAGAGGAATCACGAGGGTCCCGCCCACATCCAGAGGAGCCCCGTTTCCGCCTCGTAGCTCGAGATGAGGGATCCTTTCCCTGCTTCGTCGGGAAAGAGTTCCCGGCCTTCCCGTCGCATCTCAAGAGGAGGCCCTCTCAACAGGAACGGCGAGAGGAACTCCAGGGTCGTGCCACCATTCCAAGAGTCCCCCAGATGTCTCGTCTCAGTCCATTCCAGAGGAACCTCTTTTCCCTTCACCGGCTCGTCTTTCACGCCGAGGATCGACTCACACCAAGGTGGCACGTGGCACAGCCCTGTGGGAAAGCCTCGTGGGAAAGCCTCGAGGGACAGCCTCGAGGGAAAGCCACAGATCCCTTGATCCACGTGACAGGAAGCGTGACGCTACTGCTGCAGCTCGGGAGGAAAGCGCACGTGCATGCCCCCACTCGAGACGAGGCCTGACTCCCCTGGGGAGACTCAGAAGCACCCCAAGATCCATGGCAACACTGGAGAGGAATCCTCAGGTTCCGGCCCCGACTCCACACAAGGACTGAGGCCCCGGCATGGACGGGAGAGGAATCCAGAGAGGTCCCCTAGCAACTCGCATGGGGACTGGCCTTTCCTGAGGCCACCAGAGCGGGTCCCTGAGGTCCCCGTCGTAACTCGAGAAGACCTGCCGCAACTCGAGAAAATCCAGGAGGTTCTCCCCTCCAGGCGAGATGAGGCCCATTTCCGCTGAGGCGTCTCGAGGCTGATCACACCTCACCTCTGGAACTTCGAAAGGGTCCTTCACACCCTTGGTGCAAATCAAGAAGTTCCCCGACCTAGCCGTCTCCACTCGAGAGGAATCACGAGGGTCCCGCCCACATCCAGAGGAGCCCCGTTTCCGCCTCGTAGCTCGAGATGAGGGATCCTTTCCCTGCTTCGTCGGGAAAGAGTTCCCGGCGTTCCCGTCGCATCTCAAGAGGAGGCCCTCTCAACAGGAACGGCGAGAGGAACTCCAGGGTCGTGCCCCCATTCCAAGAGTTCCCCAGATGTCTCAGTCCATTCCAGAGGAACCTCTTTTCCCTTCACCGGCTCGTCTTTCACGCCGAGGATCGACTCACACCAAGGTGGCACGTGGCACAGCCCTGTGGGAAAGCCTCGTGGGAAAGCCTCGAGGGACAGCCTCGAGGGAAAGCCACAGATCCCTTGATCCACGTGACAGGAAGCGTGACACTACTGCTGCAGCTCGGGAGGAAAGCGCACGTGCATGCCCCCACTCGAGACGAGGCCTGACTCCCCTGGGGAGACTCAGAAGCACCCCAAGATCCATGGCAACACTGGAGAGGAATCCTCAGGTTCCGGCCTCGACTCCACACAAGGACTGAGGCCCCGGCATGAACGGGAGAGGAATCCCGAGAGGTCCCCTAGCAACTCGCATGGGGACTGGCCTTTCCTGAGGCCACCAGAGCGGGTCCCTGAGGTCCCCGTCGTAACTCGAGAAGACCTGCCGCAACTCGAGAAAATCCAGGAGGTTCTCCCCTCCAGGCGAGATGAGGCCCATTTCCGCTGAGGCGTCTCGAGGCTGATCACACCTCACCTCTTGAACTTCGAAAGGGTCCTTCACACCCTTGGTGCAAATCAAGAAGTTCCCCGACATACCCGTCTCCACTCGAGAGGAATCACGAGGGTCCCGCCCACATCCAGAAGAGCCCCGTTTCCGCCTCATAGCTCGAGATGAGGGATCCTTTCCCTGCTTCGTCGGGAAAGAGTTCCCGGCGTTCCCGTCGCATCTCAAGAGGAGGCCCTCTCAACAGGAACGGCGAGAGGAACTCCAGCGTCGTGCCACCATTCCAAGAGTCCCCCAGATGTCTCAGTCCATTCCAGAGGAACCTCTTTTCCCTTCACCGGCTCGTCTTTCACGCCGAGGATCGACTCACACCAAGGTGGCACGTGGCACAGCCCTGTGGGAAAGCCTCGTGGGAAAGCCTCGAGGGACAGCCTCGACGGAAAGCCACAGATCCCTTGATCCACGTGACAGGAAGCGTGACACTACTGCTGCAGCTCGGGAGGAAAGCGCACGTGCATGCCCCCACTCGAGACGAGGCCTGACTCCCCTGGGGAGACTCAGAAGCACCCCAAGATCCATGGCAACACTGGAGAGGAATCCTCAGGTTCCGGCCCCGACTCCACACAAGGACTGAGGCCCCGGCATGGACGGGAGAGGAATCCCGAGAGGTCCCCTAGCAACTCGCATGGGGACTGGCCTTTCCTGAGGCCACCAGAGCGGGTCCCTGAGGTCCCCGTCGTAACTCGAGAAGACCTGCCGCAACTCGAGAAAATCCAGGAGGTTCTCCCCTCCAGGCGAGATGAGGCCCATTTCCGCTGAGGGGTCTCGAGGCTGATCACACCTCACCTCTGGAACTTCGAAAGGGTCCTTCACACCCTTGGTGCAAATCAAGAAGTTCCCCGACCTAGCCGTCTCCACTCGAGAGGAATCACGAGGGTCCCGCCCACATCCAGAGGAGCCCCGTTTCCGCCTCGTAGCTCGAGATGAGGGATCCTTTCCCTGCTTCGTCGGGAAAGAGTTCCCGGCGTTCCCGTCGCATCTCAAGAGGAGGCCCTCTCAACAGGAACGGCGAGAGGAACTCCAGGGTCGTGCCACCATTCCAAGAGTCCCCCAGATGTCTCAGTCCATTCCAGAGGAACCTCTTTTCCCTTCACCGGCTCGTCTTTCACGCCGAGGATCGACTCACACCAAGGTGGCACGTGGCACAGCCCTGTGGGAAAGCCTCGTGGGAAAGCCTCGAGGGACAGCCTCGAGGGAAAGCCACAGATCCCTTGATCCACGTGACAGGAAGCGTGACACTACTGCTGCAGCTCGGGAGGAAAGCGCACGTGCATGCCCCCACTCGAGACGAGGCCTGACTCCCCTGGGGAGACTCAGAAGCACCCCAAGATCCATGGCAACACTGGAGAGGAATCCTCAGGTTCCGGCCCCGACTCCACACAAGGACTGAGGCCCCGGCATGGACGGGAGAGGAATCCCGAGAGGTCCCCTAGCAACTCGCATGGGGACTGGCCTTTCCTGAGGCCACCAGAGCGGGTCCCTGAGGTCCCCGTCGTAACTCGAGAAGACCTGCCGCAACTCGAGAAAATCCAGGAGGTTCTCCCCTCCAGGCGAGATGAGGCCCATTTCCGCTGAGGCGTCTCGAGGCTGATCACACCTCACCTCTGGAACTTCGAAAGGGTCCTTCACACCCTTGTTGCAAATCAAGAAGTTCCCCGACCTAGCCGTCTCCACTCGAGAGGAATCACGAGGGTCCCGCCCACATCCAGAGGAGCCCCGTTTCCGCCTCGTAGCTCGAGATGAGGGATCCTTTCCCTGCTTCGTCGGGAAAGAGTTCCCGGCGTTCCCGTCGCATCTCAAGAGGAGGCCCTCTCAACAGGAACGGCGAGAGGAACTCCAGGGTCGTGCCACCATTCCAAGAGTCCCCCAGATGTCTCAGTCCATTCCAGAGGAACCTCTTTTCCCTTCACCGGCTCGTCTTTCACGCCGAGGATCGACTCACACCAAGGTGGCACGTGGCACAGCCCTGTGGGAAAGCCTCGTGGGAAAGCCTCGAGGGACAGCCTCAAGGGAAAGCCACAGATCCCTTGATCCACGTGACAGGAAGCGTGACGCTACTGCTGCAGCTCGGGAGGAAAGCACACGTGCATGCCCCCACTCGAGACGAGGCCTGACTCCCCTGGGGAGACTCAGAAGCACCCCAAGATCCATGGCAACACTGGAGAGGAATCCTCAGGTTCCGGCCCCGACTCCACACAAGGACTGAGGCCCCGGCATGGACGGGAGAGGAATCCCGAGAGGTCCCCTAGCAACTCGCATGGGGACTGGCCTTTCCTGAGGCCACCAGAGCGGGTCCCTGAGGTCCCCGTCGTAACTCGAGAAGACCTGCCGCAACTCGAGAAAATCCAGGAGGTTCTCCCCTCCAGGCGAGATGAGGCCCATTTCCGCTGAGGCGTCTCGAGGCTGATCACACCTCACCTCTGGAACTTCGAAAGGGTCCTTCACACCCTTGGTGCAAATCAAGAAGTTCCCCGACCTAGCCGTCTCCACTCGAGAGGAATCACGAGGGTCCCGCCCACATCCAGAGGAGCCCCGTTTCCGCCTCGTAGCTCGAGATGAGGGATCCTTTCCCTGCTTCGTCGGGAAAGAGTTCCCGGCGTTCCCGTCGCATCTCAAGAGGAGGCCCTCTCAACAGGAACGGCGAGAGGAACTCCAGGGTCGTGCCACCATTCCAAGAGTCCCCCACATGTCTCAGTCCATTCCAGAGGAACCTCTTTTCCCATCACCGGCTCGTCTTTCACGCCGAGGATCGACTCACACCAAGGTGGCACGTGGCACAGCCCTGTGGGAAAGCCTCGTGGGAAAGCCTCGAGGGACAGCCTCGAGGGAAAGCCACAGATCCCTTGATCCACGTGACAGGAAGCGTGACACTACTGCTGCAGCTCGGGAGGAAAGCGCACGTGCATGCCCCCACTCGAGACGAGGCCTGACTCCCCTGGGGAGACTCAGAAGCACCCCAAGATCCATGGCAACACTGGAGAGGAATCCTCAGGTTCTGGCCCCGACTCCACACAAGGACTGAGGCCCCGGCATGGACGGGAGAGGAATCCCGAGAGGTCCCCTAGCAACTCGCATGGGGACTGGCCTTTCCTGAGGCCACCAGAGCGGGTCCCTGAGGTCCCCGTCGTAACTCGAGAAGACCTGCCGCAACTCGAGAAAATCCAGGAGGTTCTCCCCTCCAGGCGAGATGAGGCCCATTTCCGCTGAGGCGTCTCGAGGCTGATCACACCTCACCTCTGGAACTTCGAAAGGGTCCTTCACACCCTTGGTGCAAATCAAGAAGTTCCCCGACCTAGCCGTCTCCACTCGAGAGGAATCACGAGGGTCCCGCCCACATCCAGAGGAGCCCCGTTTCCGCCTCGTAGCTCGAGATGAGGGATCCTTTCCCTGCTTCGTCGGGAAAGAGTTCCCGGCGTTCCCGACGCATCTCAAGAGGAGGCCCTCTCAACAGGAACGGCGAGAGGAACTCCAGGGTCGTGCCCCCATTCCAAGAGTCCCCCAGATGTCTCAGTCCATTCCAGAGGAAACTCTTTTCCCTTCACCGGCTCGTCTTTCACGCCGAGGATCGACTCACACCAAGGTGGCACGTGGCACAGCCCTGTGGGAAAGCCTCGTGGGAAAACCTCGAGGGACAGCCTCGAGGGAAAGCCACAGATCCCTTGATCCACGTGACAGGAAGCGTGACACTACTGCTGCAGCTCGGGAGGAAAGCGCACGTGCATGCCCCCACTCGGGACAAGGCCTGACTCCCCTGGGGAGACTCAGAAGCACCCCAAGATCCATGGCAACACTGGAGAGGAATCCTCAGGTTCCGGCCCCGACTCCACACAAGGACTGAGGCCCCGGCATGGACGGGAGAGGAATCCCGAGAGGTCCCCTAGCAACTCGCATGGGGACTGGCCTTTCCTGAGGCCACCAGAGCGGGTCCCTGAGGTCCCCGTCGTAACTCGAGAAGACCTACCGCAACTCGAGAAAATCCAGGAGGTTCTCCCCTCCAGGCGAGATGAGGCCCATTTCCGCTGAGGCGTCTCGAGGCTGATCACACCTCACCTCTGGAACTTCGAAAGGGTCCTTCACACCCTTGGTGCAAATCAAGAAGTTCCCCGACCTAGCCGTCTCCACTCGAGAGGAATCACGAGGGTCCCGCCCACATCCAGAGGAGCCCCGTTTCCGCCTCGTAGCTCGAGATGAGGGATCCTTTCCCTGCTTCGTCGGGAAAGAGTTCCCGGCGTTCCCGTCGCATCTCAAGAGGAGGCCCTCTCAACAGGAACGGCGAGAGGAACTCCAGGGTCGTGCCACCATTCCAAGAGTCCCCCAGATGTCTCAGTCCATTCCAGAGGAACCTCTTTTCCCTTCACCGGCTCGTCTTTCACGCCGAGGATCGACTCACACCAAGGTGGCACGTGGCACAGCCCTGTGGGAAAGCCTCGTGGGAAAGCCTCGAGGGACAGCCTCAAGGGAAAGCCACAGATCCCTTGATCCACGTGACAGGAAGCGTGACGCTACTGCTGCAGCTCGGGAGGAAAGCACACGTGCATGCCCCCACTCGAGACGAGGCCTGACTCCCCTGGGGAGACTCAGAAGCACCCCAAGATCCATGGCAACACTGGAGAGGAATCCTCAGGTTCCGGCCCCGACTCCACACAAGGACTGAGGCCCCGGCATGGACGGGAGAGGAATCCCGAGAGGTCCCCTAGCAACTCGCATGGGGACTGGCCTTTCCTGAGGCCACCAGAGCGGGTCCCTGAGGTCCCCGTCGTAACTCGAGAAGACCTGCCGCAACTCGAGAAAATCCAGGAGGTTCTCCCCTCCAGGCGAGATGAGGCCCATTTCCGCTGAGGCGTCTCGAGGCTGATCACACCTCACCTCTGGAACTTCGAAAGGGTCCTTCACACCCTTGGTGCAAATCAAGAAGTTCCCCGACATACCCGTCTCCACTCGAGAGGAATCACGAGGGTCCCGCCCACATCCAGAGGAGCCCCGTTTCCGCCTCGTAGCTCGAGATGAGGGATCCTTTCCCTGCTTCGTCGGGAAAGAGTTCCCGGCGTTCCCGTCGCATCTCAAGAGGAGGCCCTCTCAACAGGAACGGCGAGAGGAACTCCAGGGTCGTGCCACCATTCCAAGAGTCCCCCACATGTCTCAGTCCATTCCAGAGGAACCTCTTTTCCCATCACCGGCTCGTCTTTCACGCCGAGGATCGACTCACACCAAGGTGGCACGTGGCACAGCCCTGTGGGAAAGCCTCGTGGGAAAGCCTCGAGGGACAGCCTCGAGGGAAAGCCACAGATCCCTTGATCCACGTGACAGGAAGCGTGACACTACTGCTGCAGCTCGGGAGGAAAGCGCACGTGCATGCCCCCACTCGAGACGAGGCCTGACTCCCCTGGGGAGACTCAGAAGCACCCCAAGATCCATGGCAACACTGGAGAGGAATCCTCAGGTTCTGGCCCCGACTCCACACAAGGACTGAGGCCCCGGCATGGACGGGAGAGGAATCCCGAGAGGTCCCCTAGCAACTCGCATGGGGACTGGCCTTTCCTGAGGCCACCAGAGCGGGTCCCTGAGGTCCCCGTCGTAACTCGAGAAGACCTGCCGCAACTCGAGAAAATCCAGGAGGTTCTCCCCTCCAGGCGAGATGAGGCCCATTTCCGCTGAGGCGTCTCGAGGCTGATCACACCTCACCTCTGGAACTTCGAAAGGGTCCTTCACACCCTTGGTGCAAATCAAGAAGTTCCCCGACCTAGCCGTCTCCACTCGAGAGGAATCACGAGGGTCCCGCCCACATCCAGAGGAGCCCCGTTTCCGCCTCGTAGCTCGAGATGAGGGATCCTTTCCCTGCTTCGTCGGGAAAGAGTTCCCGGCGTTCCCGACGCATCTCAAGAGGAGGCCCTCTCAACAGGAACGGCGAGAGGAACTCCAGGGTCGTGCCCCCATTCCAAGAGTCCCCCAGATGTCTCAGTCCATTCCAGAGGAAACTCTTTTCCCTTCACCGGCTCGTCTTTCACGCCGAGGATCGACTCACACCAAGGTGGCACGTGGCACAGCCCTGTGGGAAAGCCTCGTGGGAAAACCTCGAGGGACAGCCTCGAGGGAAAGCCACAGATCCCTTGATCCACGTGACAGGAAGCGTGACACTACTGCTGCAGCTCGGGAGGAAAGCGCACGTGCATGCCCCCACTCGGGACAAGGCCTGACTCCCCTGGGGAGACTCAGAAGCACCCCAAGATCCATGGCAACACTGGAGAGGAATCCTCAGGTTCCGGCCCCGACTCCACACAAGGACTGAGGCCCCGGCATGGACGGGAGAGGAATCCCGAGAGGTCCCCTAGCAACTCGCATGGGGACTGGCCTTTCCTGAGGCCACCAGAGCGGGTCCCTGAGGTCCCCGTCGTAACTCGAGAAGACCTGCCGCAACTCGAGAAAATCCAGGAGGTTCTCCCCTCCAGGCGAGATGAGGCCCATTTCCGCTGAGGCGTCTCGAGGCTGATCACACCTCACCTCTGGAACTTCGAAAGGGTCCTTCACACCCTTGGTGCAAATCAAGAAGTTCCCCGACCTAGCCGTCTCCACTCGAGAGGAATCACGAGGGTCCCGCCCACATCCAGAGGAGCCCCGTTTCCGCCTCGTAGCTCGAGATGAGGGATCCTTTCCCTGCTTCGTCGGGAAAGAGTTCCCGGCGTTCCCGTCGCATCTCAAGAGGAGGCCCTCTCAACAGGAACGGCGAGAGGAACTCCAGGGTCGTGCCACCATTCCAAGAGTCCCCCAGATGTCTCAGTCCATTCCAGAGGAACCTCTTTTCCCTTCACCGGCTCGTCTTTCACGCCGAGGATCGACTCACACCAAGGTGGCACGTGGCACAGCCCTGTGGGAAAGCCTCGTGGGAAAGCCTCGAGGGACAGCCTCGAGGGAAAGCCACAGATCCCTTGATCCACGTGACAGGAAGCGTGACGCTACCGCTGCAGCTCGCGAGGAAAGCGCACGTGCATGCCCCCACTCGAGACGAGGCCTGACTCCCCTGGGGAGACTCAGAAGCACCCCAAGATCCATGGCAACACTGGAGAGGAATCCTCAGGTTCCGGCCCCGACTCCACACAAGGACTGAGGCCCCGGCATGGACGGGAGAGGAATCCCGAGAGGTCCCCTAGCAACTCGCATGGGGACTGGCCTTTCCTGAGGCCACCAGAGCGGGTCCCTGAGGTCCCCGTCGTAACTCGAGAAGACCTGCCGCAACTCGAGAAAATCCAGGAGGTTCTCCCCTCCAGGCGAGATGAGGCCCATTTCCGCTGAGGGGTCTCGAGGCTGATCACACCTCACCTCTGGAACTTCGAAAGGGTCCTTCACACCCTTGGTGCAAATCAAGAAGTTCCCCGACCTAGCCGTCTCCACTCGAGAGGAATCACGAGGGTCCCGCCCACATCCAGAGGAGCCCCGTTTCCGGCTCGTAGCTCGAGATGAGGGATCCTTTCCCTGCTTCGTCGGGAAAGAGTTCCCGGCGTTCCCGTCGCATCTCAAGAGGAGGCCCTCTCAACAGGAACGGCGAGAGGAACTCCAGGGTCGTGCCACCATTCCAAGAGTCCCCCAGATGTCTCAGTCCATTCCAGAGGAACCTCTTTTCCCTTCACCGGCTCGTCTTTCACGCCGAGGATCGACTCACACCAAGGTGGCACGTGGCACAGCCCTGTGGGAAAGCCTCGTGGGAAAGCCTCGAGGGACAGCCTCGAGGGAAAGCCACAGATCCCTTGATCCACGTGACAGGAAGCGTGACACTACTGCTGCAGCTCGGGAGGAAAGCGCACGTGCATGCCCCCACTCGAGACGAGGCCTGACTCCCCTGGGGAGACTCAGAAGCACCCCAAGATCCATGGCAACACTGGAGAGGAATCCTCAGGTTCCGGCCCCGACTCCACACAAGGACTGAGGCCCCGGCATGGACGGGAGAGGAATCCCGAGAGGTCCCCTAGCAACTCGCATGGGGACTGGCCTTTCCTGAGGCCACCAGAGCGGGTCCCTGAGGTCCCCGTCGTAACTCGAGAAGACCTGCCGCAACTCGAGAAAATCCAGGAGGTTCTCCCCTCCAGGCGAGATGAGGCCCATTTCCGCTGAGGCGTCTCGAGGCTGATCACACCTCACCTCTGGAACTTCGAAAGGGTCCTTCACACCCTTGTTGCAAATCAAGAAGTTCCCCGACCTAGCCGTCTCCACTCGAGAGGAATCACGAGGGTCCCGCCCACATCCAGAGGAGCCCCGTTTCCGCCTCGTAGCTCGAGATGAGGGATCCTTTCCCTGCTTCGTCGGGAAAGAGTTCCCGGCGTTCCCGTCGCATCTCAAGAGGAGGCCCTCTCAACAGGAACGGCGAGAGGAACTCCAGGGTCGTGCCACCATTCCAAGAGTCCCCCAGATGTCTCAGTCCATTCCAGAGGAACCTCTTTTCCCTTCACCGGCTCGTCTTTCACGCCGAGGATCGACTCACACCAAGGTGGCACGTGGCACAGCCCTGTGGGAAAGCCTCGTGGGAAAGCCTCGAGGGACAGCCTCAAGGGAAAGCCACAGATCCCTTGATCCACGTGACAGGAAGCGTGACGCTACTGCTGCAGCTCGGGAGGAAAGCACACGTGCATGCCCCCACTCGAGACGAGGCCTGACTCCCCTGGGGAGACTCAGAAGCACCCCAAGATCCATGGCAACACTGGAGAGGAATCCTCAGGTTCCGGCCCCGACTCCACACAAGGACTGAGGCCCCGGCATGGACGGGAGAGGAATCCCGAGAGGTCCCCTAGCAACTCGCATGGGGACTGGCCTTTCCTGAGGCCACCAGAGCGGGTCCCTGAGGTCCCCGTCGTAACTCGAGAAGACCTGCCGCAACTCGAGAAAATCCAGGAGGTTCTCCCCTCCAGGCGAGATGAGGCCCATTTCCGCTGAGGCGTCTCGAGGCTGATCACACCTCACCTCTGGAACTTCGAAAGGGTCCTTCACACCCTTGGTGCAAATCAAGAAGTTCCCCGACATACCCGTCTCCACTCGAGAGGAATCACGAGGGTCCCGCCCACATCCAGAGGAGCCCCGTTTCCGCCTCGTAGCTCGAGATGAGGGATCCTTTCCCTGCTTCGTCGGGAAAGAGTTCCCGGCGTTCCCGTCGCATCTCAAGAGGAGGCCCTCTCAACAGGAACGGCGAGAGGAACTCCAGGGTCGTGCCACCATTCCAAGAGTCCCCCACATGTCTCAGTCCATTCCAGAGGAACCTCTTTTCCCATCACCGGCTCGTCTTTCACGCCGAGGATCGACTCACACCAAGGTGGCACGTGGCACAGCCCTGTGGGAAAGCCTCGTGGGAAAGCCTCGAGGGACAGCCTCGAGGGAAAGCCACAGATCCCTTGATCCACGTGACAGGAAGCGTGACACTACTGCTGCAGGTCGGGAGGAAAGCGCACGTGCATGCCCCCACTCGAGACGAGGCCTGACTCCCCTGGGGAGACTCAGAAGCACCCCAAGATCCATGGCAACACTGGAGAGGAATCCTCAGGTTCTGGCCCCGACTCCACACAAGGACTGAGGCCCCGGCATGGACGGGAGAGGAATCCCGAGAGGTCCCCTAGCAACTCGCATGGGGACTGGCCTTTCCTGAGGCCACCAGAGCGGGTCCCTGAGGTCCCCGTCGTAACTCGAGAAGACCTGCCGCAACTCGAGAAAATCCAGGAGGTTCTCCCCTCCAGGCGAGATGAGGCCCATTTCCGCTGAGGCGTCTCGAGGCTGATCACACCTCACCTCTGGAACTTCGAAAGGGTCCTTCACACCCTTGGTGCAAATCAAGAAGTTCCCCGACCTAGCCGTCTCCACTCGAGAGGAATCACGAGTGTCCCGCCCACATCCAGAGGAGCCCCGTTTCCGCCTCGTAGCTCGAGATGAGGGATCCTTTCCCTGCTTCGTCGGGAAAGAGTTCCCGGCGTTCCCGTCGCATCTCAAGAGGAGGCCCTCTCAACAGGAACGGCGAGAGGAACTCCAGGGTCGTGCCCCCATTCCAAGAGTCCCCCAGATGTCTCAGTCCATTCCAGAGGAAACTCTTTTCCCTTCACCGGCTCGTCTTTCACGCCGAGGATCGACTCACACCAAGGTGGCACGTGGCACAGCCCTGTGGGAAAGCCTCGTGGGAAAACCTCGAGGGACAGCCTCGAGGGAAAGCCACAGATCCCTTGATCCACGTGACAGGAAGCGTGACACTACTGCTGCAGCTCGGGAGGAAAGCGCACGTGCATGCCCCCACTCGGGACAAGGCCTGACTCCCCTGGGGAGACTCAGACGCACCCCAAGATCCATGGCAACACTGGAGAGGAATCCTCAGGTTCCGGCCCCGACTCCACACAAGGACTGAGGCCCCGGCATGGACGGGAGAGGAATCCCGAGAGGTCCCCTAGCAACTCGCATGGGGACTGGCCTTTCCTGAGGCCACCAGAGCGGGTCCCTGAGGTCCCCGTCGTAACTCGAGAAGACCTGCCGCAACTCGAGAAAATCCAGGAGGTTCTCCCCTCCAGGCGAGATGAGGCCCATTTCCGCTGAGGCGTCTCGAGGCTGATCACACCTCACCTCTGGAACTTCGAAAGGGTCCTTCACACCCTTGGTGCAAATCAAGAAGTTCCCCGACCTAGCCGTCTCCACTCGAGAGGAATCACGAGGGTCCCGCCCACATCCAGAGGAGCCCCGTTTCCGCCTCGTAGCTCGAGATGAGGGATCCTTTCCCTGCTTCGTCGGGAAAGAGTTCCCGGCGTTCCCGTCGCATCTCAAGAGGAGGCCCTCTCAACAGGAACGGCGAGAGGAACTCCAGGGTCGTGCCACCATTCCAAGAGTCCCCCAGATGTCTCAGTCCATTCCAGAGGAACCTCTTTTCCCTTCACCGGCTCGTCTTTCACGCCGAGGATCGACTCACACCAAGGTGGCACGTGGCACAGCCCTGTGGGAAAGCCTCGTGGGAAAGCCTCGAGGGACAGCCTCGAGGGAAAGCCACAGATCCCTTGATCCACGTGACAGGAAGCGTGACGCTACCGCTGCAGCTCGCGAGGAAAGCGCACGTGCATGCCCCCACTCGAGACGAGGCCTGACTCCCCTGGGGAGACTCAGAAGCACCCCAAGATCCATGGCAACACTGGAGAGGAATCCTCAGGTTCCGGCCCCGACTCCACACAAGGACTGAGGCCCCGGCATGGACGGGAGAGGAATCCAGAGAGGTCCCCTAGCAACTCGCATGGGGACTGGCCTTTCCTGAGGCCACCAGAGCGGGTCCCTGAGGTCCCCTTCGTAACTCGAGAAGACCTGCCGCAACTCGAGAAAATCTAGGAGGTTCTCCCCTCCAGGCGAGATGAGGCCCATTTCCGCTGAGGCGTCTCGAGGCTGATCACACCTCCCCTCTGGAACTTCGAAAGGGTCCTTCACACCCTTGGTGCAAATCAAGAAGTTCCCCGACCTAGCCGTCTCCACTCGAGAGGAATAACGAGGGTCCCGCCCACATCCAGAGGAGCCCCGTTTCCGCCTCGTAGCTCGAGATGAGGGATCCTTTCCCTGCTTCGTCGGGAAAGAGTTCCCGGCCTTCCCGTCGCATCTCAAGAGGAGGCCCTCTCAACAGGAACGGCGAGAGGAACTCCAGGGTCGTGCCACCATTCCAAGAGTCCCCCAGATGTCTCAGTCCATTCCAGAGGAACCTCTTTTCCCTTCACCAGCTCGTCTTTCACGCCGAGGATCGACTCACACCAAGGTGGCACGTGGCACAGCCCTGTGGGAAAGCCTCGTGGGAAAGCCTCGAGGGACAGCCTCGAGGGAAAGCCACAGATCCCTTGATCCACGTGACAGGAAGCGTGACACTACTGCTGCAGCTCGGGAGGAAAGCGCACGTGCATGCCCCCACTCGAGACGAGGCCTGACTCCCCTGGGGAGACTCAGAAGCACCCCAAGATCCATGGCAACACTGGAGAGGAATCCTCAGGTTCCGGCCCCGACTCCACACAAGGACTGAGGCCCCGGCATGGACGGGAGAGGAATCCCGAGAGGTCCCCTAGCAACTCGCATGGGGACTGGCCTTTCCTGAGGCCACCAGAGCGGGTCCCTGAGGTCCCCGTCGTAACTCGAGAAGACCTGCCGCAACTCGAGAAAATCCAGGAGGTTCTCCCCTCCAGGCGAGATGAGGCCCATTTCCGCTGAGGCGTCTCGAGGCTGATCACACCTCCCCTCTGGAACTTCGAAAGGGTCCTTCACACCCTTGGTGCAAATCAAGAAGTTCCCCGACATACCCGTCTCCACTCGAGAGGAATCACGAGGGTCCCGCCCACATCCAGAGGAGCCCCGTTTCCGCCTCGTAGCTCGAGATGAGGGATCCTTTCCCTGCTTCGTCGGGAAAGAGTTCCCGGCGTTCCCGTCGCATCTCAAGAGGAGGCCCTCTCAACAGGAACGGCGAGAGGAACTCCAGGGTCGTGCCCCCATTCCAAGAGTCCCCCAGATGTCTCAGTCCATTCCAGAGGAACCTCTTTTCCCTTCACCGGCTCGTCTTTCACGCCGAGGATCGACTCACACCAAGGTGGCACGTGGCACAGCCCTGTGGGAAAGCCTCGTGGGAAAGCCTCGAGGGACAGCCTCGAGGGAAACCACAGATCCCTTGATCCACGTGACAGGAAGCGTGACACTACTGCTGCAGCTCGGGAGGAAAGCGCACGTGCATGCCCCCACTCGAGACGAGGCCTGACTCCCCTGGGGAGACTCAGAAGCACCCCAAGATCCATGGCAACACTGGAGAGGAATCCTCAGGTTCCGGCCCCGACTCCACACAAGGACTGAGGCCCCGGCATGGACGGGAGAGGAATCCCGAGAGGTCCCCTAGCAACTCGCATGGGGACTGGCCTTTCCTGAGGCCACCAGAGCGGGTCCCTGAGGTCCCCGTCGTAACTCGAGAAGACCTGCCGCAACTCGAGAAAATCCAGGAGGTTCTCCCCTCCAGGCGAGATGAGGCCCATTTCCGCTGAGGCGTCTCGAGGCTGATCACACCTCACCTCTGGAACTTCGAAAGGGTCCTTCACACCCTTGGTGCAAATCAAGAAGTTCCCCGACATACCCGTCTCCACTCGAGAGGAATCACGAGGGTCCCGCCCACATCCAGAAGAGCCCCGTTTCCGCCTCGTAGCTCGAGATGAGGGATCCTTTCCCTGCTTCGTCGGGAAAGAGTTCCCGGCGTTCCCGTCGCATCTCAAGAGGAGGCCCTCTCAACAGGAACGGCGAGAGGAACTCCAGCGTCGTGCCACCATTCCAAGAGTCCCCCAGATGTCTCAGTCCATTCCAGAGGAACCTCTTTTCCCTTCACCGGCTCGTCTTTCACGCCGAGGATCGACTCACACCAAGGTGGCACGTGGCACAGCCCTGTGGGAAAGCCTCGTGGGAAAGCCTCGAGGGACAGCCTCGAGGGAAAGCCACAGATCCCTTGATCCACGTGACAGGAAGCGTGACACTACTGCTGCAGCTCGGGAGGAAAGCGCACGTGCATGCCCCCACTCGAGACGAGGCCTGACTCCCCTGGGGAGACTCAGAAGCACCCCAAGATCCATGGCAACACTGGAGAGGAATCCTCAGGTTCCGGCCCTGACTCCACACAAGGACTGAGGCCCCGGCATGGACGGGAGAGGAATCCCGAGAGGTCCCCTAGCAACTCGCATGGGGACTGGCCTTTCCTGAGGCCACCAGAGCGGGTCCCTGAGGTCCCCGTCGTAACTCGAGAAGACCTGCCGCAACTCGAGAAAATCCAGGAGGTTCTCCCCTCCAGGCGAGATGAGGCCCATTTCCGCTGAGGCGTCTCGAGGCTGATCACACCTCACCTCTGGAACTTCGAAAGGGTCCTTCACACCCTTGGTGCAAATCAAGAAGTTCCCCGACCTAGCCGTCTCCACTCGAGAGGAATCACGAGGGTCCCGCCCACATCCAGAGGAGCCCCGTTTCCGCCTCGTAGCTCGAGATGAGGGATCCTTTCCCTGCTTCGTCGGGAAAGAGTTCCCGGCGTTCCTGTCGCATCTCAAGAGGAGGCCCTCTCAACAGGAACGGCGAGAGGAACTCCAGGGTCGTGCCCCCATTCCAAGAGTCCCCCAGATGTCTCAGTCCATTCCAGAGGAACCTCTTTTCCCTTCACCGGCTCGTCTTTCACGCCGAGGATCGACTCACACCAAGGTGGCACGTGGCACAGCCCTGTGGGAAAGCCTCGTGGGAAAGCCTCGAGGGACAGCCTCGAGGGAAAGCCACAGATCCCTTGATCCACGTGACAGGAAGCGTGACACTACTGCTGCAGCTCGGGAGGAAAGCGCACGTGCATGCCCCCACTCGAGACGAGGCCTGACTCCCCTGGGGAGACTCAGAAGCACCCCAAGATCCATGGCAACACTGGAGAGGAATCCTCAGGTTCCGGCCCCGACTCCACACAAGGACTGAGGCCCCGGCATGGACGGGAGAGGAATCCCGAGAGGCCCCCTAGCAACTCGCATGGGGACTGGCCTTTCCTGAGGCCACCAGAGCGGGTCCCTGAGGTCCCCGTCGTAACTCGAGAAGACCTGCCGCAACTCGAGAAAATCCAGGAGGTTCTCCCCTCCAGGCGAGATGAGGCCCATTTCCGCTGAGGCGTCTCGAGGCTGATCACACCTCACCTCTGGAACTTCGAAAGGGTCCTTCACACCCTTGGTGCAAATCAAGAAGTTCCCCGACCTAGCCATCTCCACTCGAGAGGAATCACGAGGGTCCCGCCCACATCCAGAAGAGCCCCGTTTCCGCCTCGTAGCTCGAGATGAGGGATCCTTTCCCTGCTTCGTCGGGAAAGAGTTCCCGGCGTTCCCGTCGCATCTCAAGAGGAGGCCCTCTCAACAGGAACGGTGAGAGGAACTCCAGCGTCGTGCCACCATTCCAAGAGTCCCCCAGATGTCTCAGTCCATTCCAGAGGAACCTCTTTTCCCTTCACCGGCTCGTCTTTCACGCCGAGGATCGACTCACACCAAGGTGGCACGTGGCACAGCCCTGTGGGAAAGCCTCGTGGGAAAGCCTCGAGGGACAGCCTCGAGGGAAAGCCACAGATCCCTTGATCCACGTGACAGGAAGCGTGACGCTACTGCTGCAGCTCGGGAGGAAAGCGCACGTGCATGCCCCCACTCGAGACGAGGCCTGACTCCCCTGGGGAGACTCAGAAGCACCCCAAGATCCATGGCAACACTGGAGAGGAATCCTCAGGTTCCGGCCCCGACTCCACACAAGGACTGAGGCCCCGGCATGGACGGGAGAGGAATCCCGAGAGGTCCCCTAGCAACTCGCATGGGGACTGGCCTTTCCTGAGGCCACCAGAGCGGGTCCCTGAAGTCCCCGTCGTAACTCGAGAAGACCTGCCGCAACTCGAGAAAATCCAGGAGGTTCTCCCCTCCAGGCGAGATGAGGCCCATTTCCGCTGAGGCGTCTCGAGGCTGATCACACCTCACCTCTGGAACTTCGAAAGGGTCCTTCACACCCTTGGTGCAAATCAAGAAGTTCCCCGACCTAGCCGTCTCCACTCGAGAGGAATCACGAGGGTCCCGCCCACATCCAGAGGAGCCCCGTTTCCGCCTCGTAGCTCGAGATGAGGGATCCTTTCCCTGCTTCGTCGGGAAAGAGTTCCCGGCATTCCCGTCGCATCTCAAGAGGAGGCCCTCTCAACAGGAACGGCGAGAGGAACTCCAGGGTCGTGCCCCCATTTCAAGAGTCCCCCAGATGTCTCAGTCCATTCCAGAGGAACCTCTTTTCCCTTCACCGGCTCGTCTTTCACGCCGAGGATCGACTCACACCAAGGTGGCACGTGGCACAGCCCTGTGGGAAAGCCTCGTGGGAAAGCCTCGAGGGACAGCCTCGAGGGAAAGCCACAGATCCCTTGATCCACGTGACAGGAAGCGTGACGCTACTGCTGCAGCTCGGGAGGAAAGCACACGTGCATGCCCCCACTCGGGACGAGGCCTGACTCCCCTGGGGAGACTCAGAAGCACCCCAAGATCCATGGCAACACTGGAGAGGAATCCTCAGGTTCCGGCCCCGACTCCACACAAGGACTGAGGCCCCGGCATGGACGGGAGAGGAATCCCGAGAGGTCCCCTAGCAACTCGCATGGGGACTGGCCTTTCCTGAGGCCACCAGAGCGGGTCCCTGAGGTCCCCGTCGTAACACGAGAAGACCTGCCGCAACTCGAGAAAATCCAGGAGGTTCTCCCCTCCAGGCGAGATGAGGCCCATTTCCGCTGAGGCGTCTCGAGGCTGATCACACCTCCCCTCTGGAACTTCGAAAGGGTCCTTCACACCCTTGGTGCAAATCAAGAAGTTCCCCGACCTAGCCGTCTCCACTCGAGAGGAATCACGAGGATCCCGCCCACATCCAGAGGAGCCCCGTTTCCGCCTCGTAGCTCGAGATGAGGGATCCTTTCCCTGCTTCGTCGGGAAAGAGTTCCCGGTGTTCCCGTCGCATCTCAAGAGGAGGCCCTCTCAACAGGAACGGCGAGAGGAACTCCAGGGTCGTGCCACCATTCCAAGCGTCCCCCAGATGTCTCAGTCCATTCCAGAGGAACCTCTTTTCCCTTCACCGGCTCATCTTTCACGCCGAGGATCGACTCACACCAAGGTGGCACGTGGCACAGCCCTGTGGGAAAGCCTCGTGGGAAATCCTCGAGGGACAGCCTCGAGGGAAAGCCACAGATCCCTTGATCCACGTGACAGGAAGCGTGACACTACTGCTGCAGCTCGGGAGGAAAGCGCACGTGCATGCCCCCACTCGAGACGAGGCCTGACTCCCCTGGGGAGACTCAGAAGCACCCCAAGATCCATGGCAACACTGGAGAGGAATCCTCAGGTTCCGGCCCCGACTCCACACAAGGACTGAGGCCCCGGCATGGACGGGAGAGGAATCCCGAGAGGTCCCCTAGCAACTCGCATGGGGACTGGCCTTTCCTGAGGCCACCAGAGCGGGTCCCTGAGGTCCCCGTCGTAACTCGAGAAGACCTGCCGCAACTCGAGAAAATCCAGGAGGTTCTCCCCTCCAGGCGAGATGAGGCCCATTTCCGCTGAGGCGTCTCGAGGCTGATCACACCTCACCTCTGGAACTTCGAAAGGGTCCTTCACACCCTTGGTGCAAATCAAGAAGTTCCCCGACCTAGCCGTCTCCACTCGAGAGGAATCACGAGGGTCCCGCCCACATCCAGAGGAGCCCCGTTTCCGCCTCGTAGCTCGAGATGAGGGATCCTTTCCCTGCTTCGTCGGGAAAGAGTTCCCGGCATTCCTGTCGCATCTCAAGAGGAGGCCCTCTCAACAGGAACGGCGAGAGGAACTCCAGGGTCGTGCCCCCATTTCAAGAGTCCCCCAGATGTCTCAGTCCATTCCAGAGGAACCTCTTTTCCCTTCACCGGCTCGTCTTTCACGCCGAGGATCGACTCACACCAAGGTGGCACGTGGCACAGCCCTGTGGGAAAGCCTCGTGGGAAAGCCTCGAGGGACAGCCTCGAGGGAAAGCCACAGATCCCTTGATCCACGTGACAGGAAGCGTGACACTACTGCTGCAGCTCGGGAGGAAAGCGCACGTGCATGCCCCCTCTCGAGATGAAGCCTGACTCCCCTGGGGAGACTCAGAAGCACCCCAAGATCCATGGCAACACTGGAGAGGAATCCTCAGGTTCCGGCCCCGACTCCACACAAGGACTGAGGCCCCGGCATGGACGGGAGAGGGATCCCGAGAGGTCCCCTAGCAACTCGCATGGGGACTGGCCTTTCCTGAGGCCACCAGAGTGGGTCCCTGAGGTCCCCGTCGTAACTCGAGAAGACCTGCCGAAACTCGAGAAAATCCAGGAGGTTCTCCCCTCCAGGCGAGATGAGGCCCATTTCCGCTGAGGCGTCTCGAGGCTGATCACACCTCACCTCTGGAACTTCGAAAGGGTCCTTCACACCCTTGGTGCAAATCAAGAAGTTCCCCGACCTAGCCGTCTCCACTCGAGAGGAATCACGAGGGTCCCGCCCACATCCAGAGGAGCCCCGTTTCCGCCTCGTAGCTCGAGATGAGGGATCCTTTCCCTGCTTCGTCGGGAAAGAGTTCCCGGCGTTCCCGTCGCATCTCAAGAGGAGGCCCTCTCAACAGGAACGGCGAGAGGAACTCCAGGGTCGTGCCACCATTCCAAGAGTCCCCCAGATGTCTCAGTCCATTCCAGAGGAACCTCTTTTCCCTTCACCGGCTCGTCTTTCACGCCGAGGATCGACTCACACCAAGGTGGCACGTGGCACAGCCCTGTGGGAAAGCCTCGTGGGAAAGCCTCGAGGGACAGCCTCGAGGGAAAGCCACAGATCCCTTGATCCACGTGACAGGAAGCGTGACGCTACTGCTGCAGCTCGGGAGGAAAGCACACGTGCATGCCCCCACTCGGGACGAGGCCTGACTCCCCTGGGGAGACTCAGAAGCACCCCAAGATCCATGGCAACACTGGAGAGGAATCCTCAGGTTCCGGCCCCGACTCCACACAAGGACTGAGGCCCCGGCATGGACGGGAGACGAATCCCGAGAGGTCTCCTAGCAACTCGCATGGGGACTGGCCTTTCCTGAGGCCACCAGAGCGGGTCCCTGAGGTCCCCGTCGTAACACGAGAAGACCTGCCGCAACTCGAGAAAATCCAGGAGGTTCTCCCCTCCAGGCGAGATGAGGCCCATTTCCGCTGAGGCGTCTCGAGGCTGATCACACCTCCCCTCTGGAACTTCGAAAGGGTCCTTCACACCCTTGGTGCAAATCAAGAAGTTCCCCGACCTAGCCGTCTCCACTCGAGAGGAATCACGAGGATCCCGCCCACATCCAGAGGAGCCCCGTTTCCGCCTCGTAGCTCGAGATGAGGGATCCTTTCCCTGCTTCGTCGGGAAAGAGTTCCCGGCGTTCCCGTCGCATCTCAAGAGGAGGCCCTCTCAACAGGAACGGCGAGAGGAACTCCAGGGTCGTGCCACCATTCCAAGAGTCCCCCAGATGTCTCAGTCCATTCCAGAGGAACCTCTTTTCCCTTCACCGGCTCGTCTTTCACGCCGAGGATCGACTCACACCAAGGTGGCACGTGGCACAGCCCTGTGGGAAAGCCTCGTGGGAAATCCTCGAGGGACAGCCTCGAGGGAAAGCCACAGATCCCTTGATCCACGTGACAGGAAGCGTGACACTACTGCTGCAGCTCGGGAGGAAAGCGCACGTGCATGCCCCCACTCGAGACGAGGCCTGACTCCCCTGGGGAGACTCAGAAGCACCCCAAGATCCATGGCAACACTGGAGAGGAATCCTCAGGTTCCGGCCCCGACTCCACACAAGGACTGAGGCCCCGGCATGGACGGGAGAGGAATCCCGAGAGGTCCCCTAGCAACTCGCATGGGGACTGGCCTTTCCTGAGGCCACCAGAGCGGGTCCCTGAGGTCCCCGTCGTAACTCGAGAAGACCTGCCGCAACTCGAGAAAATCCAGGAGGTTCTCCCCTCCAGGCGAGATGAGGCCCATTTCCGCTGAGGCGTCTCGAGGCTGATCACACCTCACCTCTGGAACTTCGAAAGGGTCCTTCACACCCTTGGTGCAAATCAAGAAGTTCCCCGACCTAGCCGTCTCCACTCGAGAGGAATCACGAGGGTCCCGCCCACATCCAGAGGAGCCCCGTTTCCGCCTCGTAGCTCGAGATGAGGGATCCTTTCCCTGCTTCGTCGGGAAAGAGTTCCCGGCCTTCCCGTCGCATCTCAAGAGGAGGCCTTCTCAACAGGAACGGCGAGAGGAACTCCAGGGTCGTGCCACCATTCCAAGAGTCCCCCAGATGTCTCAGTCCATTCCAGAGGAACCTCTTTTCCCTTCACCGGCTCGTCTTTCACGCCGAGGATCGACTCACACCAAGGTGGCACGTGGCACAGCCCTGTGGGAAAGCCTCGTGGGAAAGCCTCGAGGGACAGCCTCGAGGGAAAGCCACAGATCCCTTGATCCACGTGACAGGAAGCGTGACGCTACTGCTGCAGCTCGGGAGGAAAGCGCACGTGCATGCCCCCACTCGAGACGAGGCCTGACTCCCCTGGGGAGACTCAGAAGCACCCCAAGATCCATGGCAACACTGGAGAGGAATCCTCAGGTTCCGGCCCCGACTCCACACAAGGACTGAGGCCCCGGCATGGACGGGAGAGGAATCCCGAGAGGTCCCCTAGCAACTCGCATGGGGACTGGCCTTTCCTGAGGCCACCAGAGCGGGTCCCTGAGGTCCCCGTCGTAACTCGAGAAGACCTGCCGCAACTCGAGAAAATCCAGGAGGTTCTCCCCTCCAGGCGGGATGAGGCCCATTTCCGCTGAGGCGTCTCGAGGCTGATCACACCTCACCTCTGGAACTTCGAAAGGGTCCTTCACACCCTTGGTGCAAATCAAGAAGTTCCCCGACATACCCGTCTCCACTCGAGAGGAATCACGAGGGTCCCGCCCACATCCAGAGGAGCCCCGTTTCCGCCTAGTAGCTCGAGATGAGGGATCCTTTCCCTGCTTCGTCGGGAAAGAGTTCCCGGCGTTCCCGTCGCATCTCAAGAGGAGGCCCTCTCAACAGGAACGGCGAGAGGAACTCCAGGGTCGTGCCACCATTCCAAGAGTCCCCCAGATGTCTCAGTCCATTCCAGAGGAACTTCTTTTCCCTTCACCGGCTCGTCTTTCACGCCGAGGATCGACTCACACCAAGGTGGCACGTGGCACAGCCCTGTGGGAAAGCCTCGTGGGAAAGCCTCGAGGGACAGCCTCGAGGGAAAGCCACAGATCCCTTGATCCACGTGACAGGAAGCATGACGCTACTGCTGCAGCTCGGGAGGAAAGCGCACGTGCATGCCCCCACTCGAGACGAGGCCTGACTCCCCTGGGGAGACTCAGAAGCACCCCAAGATCCATGGCAACACTGGAGAGGAATCCTCAGGTTCCGGCCCCGACTCCACACAAGGACTGAGGCCCCGGCATGGACGGGAGAGGAATCCCGAGAGGTCCCCTAGCAACTCGCATGGGGACTGGCCTTTCCTGAGGCCACCAGAGCGGGTCCCTGAGGTCCCCGTCGTAACACGAGAAGACCTGCCGCAACTCGAGAAAATCCAGGAGGTTCTCCCCTCCAGGCGAGATGAGGCCCATTTCCGCTGAGGCGTCTCGAGGCTGATCACACCTCACCTCTGGAACTTCGAAAGGGTCCTTCACACCCTTGGTGCAAATCAAGAAGTTCCCCGACCTAGCCGTCTCCACTCGAGAGGAATCACGAGGGTCCCGCCCACATCCAGAGGAGCCCCGTTTCCGCCTCGTAGCTCGAGATGAGGGATCCTTTCCCTGCTTCGTCGGGAAAGAGTTCCCGGCCTTCCCGTCGCATCTCAAGAGGAGGCCCTCTCAACAGGAACGGCGAGAGGAACTCCAGGGTCGTGCCACCATTCCAAGAGTCCCCCAGATGTCTCAGTCCATTCCAGAGGAACCTCTTTTCCCTTCACCGTCTCGTCTTTCACGCCGAGGATCGACTCACACCAAGGTGGCACGTGGCACAGCCCTGTGGGAAAGCCTCGTGGGAAAGCCTCGAGGGACAGCCTCGAAGGAAAGCCACAGATCCCTTGATCCACGTGACAGGAAGCGTGACACTACTGCTGCAGCTCGGGAGGAAAGCGCACGTGCATGCCCCCACTCGGGACGAGGCCTGACTCCCCTGGGGAGACTCAGAAGCACCCCAAGATCCATGGCAACAATGGAGAGGAATCCTCAGGTTCCGGCCCCGACTCCACACAAGGACTGAGGCCCCGGCATGGACGGGAGAGGAATCCCGAGAGGTCCCCTAGCAACTCGCATGGGGACTGGCCTTTCCTGAGGCCACCAGAGCGGGTCCCTGAGGTCCCCGTCGTAACTCGAGAAGACCTGCCGCAACTCGAGAAAATCCAGGAGGTTCTCCCCTCCGGGCGGGATGAGGCCCATTTCCGCTGAGGCGTCTCGAGGCTGATCACACCTCACCTCTGGAACTTCGAAAGGGTCCTTCACACCCTTGGTGCAAATCAAGAAGTTCCCCGACATACCCGTCTCCACTCGAGAGGAATCACGAGGGTCCCGCCCACATCCAGAGGAGCCCCGTTTCCGCCTAGTAGCTCGAGATGAGGGATCCTTTCCCTGCTTCTTCGGGAAAGAGTTCCCGGCTTCCCGTCGCATCTCAAGAGGAGGCCCTCTCAACAGGAACGGCGAGAGGAACTCCAGGGTCGTGCCACCATTCCAAGAGTCCCCCAGATGTCTCAGTCCATTCCAGAGGAACTTCTTTTCCCTTCACCGGCTCGTCTTTCACGCCGAGGATCGACTCACACCAAGGTGGCACGTGGCACAGCCCTGTGGGAAAGCCTCGTGGGAAAGCCTCGAGGGACAGCCTCGAGGGAAAGCCACAGATCCCTTGATCCACGTGACAGGAAGCGTGACACTACTGCTGCAGCTCGGGAGGAAAGCGCACGTGCATGCCCCCACTCGAGACGAGGCCTGACTCCCCTGGGGAGACTCGGAAGCACCCCAAGATCCATGGCAACACTGGAGAGGAATCCTCAGGTTCCGGCCCCGACTCCACACAAGGACTGAGGCCCCGGCATGGACAGGAGAGGAATCCCGAGAGGTCCCCTAGCAACTCGCATGGGGACTGGCCTTTCCTGAGGCCACCAGAGCGGGTCCCTGAGGTCCCCGTCGTAACTCGAGAAGACCTGCCGCAACTCGAGAAAATCCAGGAGGTTCTCCCCTCCAGGCGAGATGAGGCCCATTTCCGCTGAGGCGTCTCGAGGCTGATCACACCTCACCTCTGGAACTTCGAAAGGGTCCTTCACAACCTTGGTGCAAATCAAGAAGTTCCCCGACCTAGCCGTCTCCACTCGAGAGGAATCACGAGGGTCCCGCCCACATCCAGAGGAGCCCCGTTTCCGCCTCGTAGCTCGAGATGAGGGATCCTTTCCCTGCTTCGTCGGGAAAGAGTTCCCGGCCTTCCCGTCGCATCTCAAGAGGAGGCCTTCTCAACAGGAACGGCGAGAGGAACTCCAGGGTCGTGCCCCCATTCCAAGAGTCCCCCAGATGTCTCAGTCCATTCCAGAGGAACCTCTTTTCCCTTCACCGGCTCGTCTTTCACGCCGAGGATCGACTCACACCAAGGTGGCACGTGGCACAGCCCTGTGGGAAAGCCTCGTGGGAAAGCCTCGAGGGACAGCCTCGAGGGAAAGCCACAGATCCCTTGATCCACGTGACAGGAAGTGTGACACTACTGCTGCAGCTCGGGAGGAAAGCGCACGTGCATGCCCCCACTCGGGACAAGGCCTGACTCCCCTGGGGAGACTCAGAAGCACCCCAAGATCCATGGCAACACTGGAGAGGAATCCTCAGGTTCCGGCCCTGACTCCACACAAGGACTGAGGCCCCGGCATGGACGGGAGAGGAATCCCGAGAGGTCCCCTAGCAACTCGCATGGGGACTGGCCTTTCCTGAGGCCACCAGAGCGGGTCCCTGAAGTCCCCGTCGTAACTCGAGAAGACCTGCCGCAACTCGAGAAAATCCAGGAGGTTCTCCCCTCCAGGCGAGATGAGGCCCATTTCCGCTGAGGCGTGTCGAGGCTGATCACACCTCACCTCTGGAACTTCGAAAGGGTCTTTCACACCCTTGGTGCAAGTCAAGAAGTTCCCCGACATACCTGTCTGCACTCGAGAGGAATCACGAGGGTCCCGCCCACATCCAGAGGAGCCCCGTTTCCGCCTCGTAGCTCGAGATGAGGGATCCTTTCCCTGCTTCGTCGGGAAAGAGTTCCCGGCGTTCCCGTCGCATCTCAAGAGGAGGCCCTCTCAACAGGAACGGCGAGAGGAACTCCAGGGTCGTGCCACCATTCCAAGAGTCCCCCAGATGTCTCAGTCCATTCCAGAGGAACCTCTTTTCCCTTCACCGGCTCGTCTTTCACGCCGAGGATCGACTCACACCAAGGTGGCACGTGGCACAGCCCTGTGGGAAAGCCTCGTGGGAAAGCCTCGAGGGACAGCCTCGAGGGAAAGCCACAGATCCCTTGATCCACGTGACAGGAAGCGTGACACTACTGCTGCAGCTCGGGAGGAAAGCGCACGTGCATGCCCCCACTCGAGACGAGGCCTGACTCCCCTGGGGAGACTCAGAAGCACCCCAAGATCCATGGCAACAATGGAGAGGAATCCTCAGGTTCCGGCCCCGACTCCACACAAGGACTGAGGCCCCGGCATGGACGGGAGAGGAATCCCGAGATGTCCCCTAGCAACTCGCATGGGGACTGGCCTTTCCTGAGGCCACCAGAGCGGGTCCCTGAGGTCCCCGTCGTAACTCGAGAAGACCTGCCGCAACTCGAGAAAATCCAGGAGGTTCTCCCCTCCAGGCGGGATGAGGCCCATTTCCGCTGAGGCGTCTCGAGGCTGATCACACCTCACCTCTGGAACTTCGAAAGGGTCTTTCACACCCTTGGTGCAAATCAAGAAATTCCCCGACATACCCGTCTCCACTCGAGAGGAATCACGAGGGTCCCGCCCACATCCAGAGGAGCCCCGTTTCCGCCTCGTAGCTCGAGATGAGGGATCCTTTCCCTGCTTCGTCGGGAAAGAGTTCCCGGCGTTCCCGTCGCATCTCAAGAGGAGGCCCTCTCAACAGGAACGGCGAGAGGAACTCCAGGGTCGTGCCACCATTCCAAGAGTCCCCCAGATGTCTCAGTCCATTCCAGAGGAACTTCTTTTCCCTTCACCGGCTCGTCTTTCACGCCGAGGATCGACTCACACCAAGGTGGCACGTGGCACAGCCCTGTGGGAAAGCCTCGTGGGAAAGCCTCGAGGGACAGCCTCGAGGGAAAGCCACAGATCCCTTGATCCACGTGACAGGAAGCGTGACACTACTGCTGCAGCTCGGGAGGAAAGCGCACGTGCATGCCCCCACTCGAGACGAGGCCTGACTCCCCTGGGGAGACTCAGAAGCACCCCAAGATCCATGGCAACACTGGAGAGGAATCCTCAGGTTCCGGCCCCGACTCCACACAAGGACTGAGGCCCCGGCATGGACGGGAGAGGAATCCCGAGAGGTCCCCTAGCAACTCGAATGGGGACTGGCCTTTCCTGAGGCCACCAGAGCGGGTCCCTGAGGTCCCCGTCGTAACTCGAGAAGACCTGCCGCAACTCGAGAAAATCCAGGAGGTTCTCCCCTCCAGGCGAGATGAGGCCCATTTCCGCTGAGGCGTCTCGAGGCTGATCACACCTCACCTCTGGAACTTCGAAAGGGTCCTTCACACCCTTGGTGCAAATCAAGAAGTTCCCCGACCTAGCCGTCTCCACTCGAGAGGAATCACGAGGGTCCCGCCCACATCCAGAGGAGCCCCGTTTCGGCCTCGTAGCTCGAGATGAGGGATCCTTTCCCTGCTTCGTCGGGAAAGAGTTCCCGGCCTTCCCGTCGCATCTCAAGAGGAGGCCTTCTCAACAGGAACGGCGAGAGGAACTCCAGGGTCGTGCCCCCATTCCAAGAGTCCCCCAGATGTCTCAGTCCATTCCAGAGGAACCTCTTTTCCCTTCACCGGCTCGTCTTTCACGCCGAGGATCGACTCACACCAAGGTGGCACGTGGCACAGCCCTGTGGGAAAGCCTCGTGGGAAAGCCTCGAGGGACAGCCTCGAGGGAAAGCCACAGATCCCTTGATCCACGTGACAGGAAGCGTGACACTACTGCTGCAGCTCGGGAGGAAAGCGCACGTGCATGCCCCCACTCGGGACGAGGCCTGACTCCCCTGGGGAGACTCAGAAGCACCCCAAGATCCATGGCAACACTGGAGAGGAATCCTCAGGTTCCGGCCCCGACTCCACACAAGGACTGAGGCCCCGGCATGGACGGGAGAGGAATCCCGAGAGGTCCCCTAGCAACTCGCATGGGGACTGGCCTTTCCTGAGGCCACCAGAGCGGGTCCCTGAGGTCCCCGTCGTAACTCGAGAAGACCTGCCGCAACTCGAGAAAATCCAGGAGGTTCTCCCCTCCAGGCGAGATGAGGGCCATTTCCGCTGAGGCGTGTCGAGGCTGATCACACCTCACCTCTGGAACTTCGAAAGGGTCCTTCACACCCTTGGTGCAAATCAAGAAGTTCCCCGACCTAGCCGTCTCCACTCGAGAGGAATCACGAGGGTCCCGCCCACATCCAGAGGAGCCCCGTTTCCGCCTCGTAGCTCGAGATGAGGGATCCTTTCCCTGCTTCGTCGGGAAAGAGTTCCCGGCGTTCCCGTCGCATCTCAAGAGGAGGCCCTCTCAACAGGAACGGCGAGAGGAACTCCAGGGTCGTGCCACCATTCCAAGAGTCCCCCAGATGTCTCAGTCCATTCCAGAGGAACCTGTTTTCCCTTCACCGGCTCGTCTTTCACGCCGAGGATCGACTCACACCAAGGTGGCACGTGGCACAGCCCTGTGGGAAAGCCTCGTGGGAAAGCCTCGAGGGACAGCCTCGAGGGAAAGCCACAGATCCCTTGATCCACGTGACAGGAAGCGTGACACTACTGCTGCAGCTCGGGAGGAAAGCGCACGTGCATGCCCCCACTCGAGACAAGGCCTGACTCCCCTGGGGAGACTCAGAAGCACCCCAAGATCCATGGCAACACTGGAGAGGAATCCTCAGGTTCCGGCCCCGACTCCACACAAGGACTGAGGCCCCGGCATGGACGGGAGAGGAATCCCGAGAGGTCCCCTAGCAACTCGCATGGGGACTGGCCTTTCCTGAGGCCACCAGAGCGGGTCCCTGAGGTCCCCGTCGTAACTCGAGAAGACCTGCCGCAACTAGAGAAAATCCAGGAGGTTCTCCCCTCCAGGCGGGTTGAGGCCCATTTCCGCTGAGGCGTCTCGAGGCTGATCACACCTCACCTCTGGAACTTCGAAAGGGTCCTTCACACCCTTGGTGCAAATCAAGAAGTTCCCCGACATACCCGTCTCCACTCGAGAGGAATCACGAGGGTCCCGCCCACATCCAGAGGAGCCCCGTTTCCGCCTCGTAGCTCGAGATGAGGGATCCTTTCCCTGCTTCGTCGGGAAAGAGTTCCCGGCGTTCCCGTCGCATCTCAAGAGGAGGCCCTCTCAACAGGAACGGCGAGAGGAACTCCAGGGTCGTGCCACCATTCCAAGAGTCCCCCAGATGTCTCAGTCCATTCCAGAGGAACCTCTTTTCCCTTCACCGGCTCGTCTTTCACGCCGAGGATCGACTCACACCAAGGTGGCACGTGGCACAGCCCTGTGGGAAAGCCTCGTGGGAAAGCCTCGAGGGACAGCCTCGAGGGAAAGCCACAGATCCCTTGATCCACGTGACAGGAAGCGTGACACTACTGCTGCAGCTCGGGAGGAAAGCGCACGTGCATGCTCCCACTCGAGACAAGGCCTGACTCCCCTGGGGAGACTCAGAAGCACCCCAAGATCCATGGCAACACTGGAGAGGAATCCTCAGGTTCCGGCCCCGACTCCACACAAGGACTGAGGCCCCGGCATGGACGGGAGAGGAATCCCGAGAGGTCCCCTAGCAACTCGCATGGGGACTGGCCTTTCCTGAGGCCACCAGAGCGGGTCCCTGAGGTCCCCGTCGTAACTCGAGAAGACCTGCCGCAACTAGAGAAAATCCAGGAGGTTCTCCCCTCCAGGCGGGATGAGGCCCATTTCCGCTGAGGCGTCTCGAGGCTGATCACACCTCACCTCTGGAACTTCGAAAGGGTCCTTCACACCCTTGGTGCAAATCAAGAAGTTCCCCGACCTAGCCGTCTCCACTCGAGAGGAATCACGAGGGTCCCGCCCACATCCAGAGGAGCCCCGTTTCCGCCTCGTAGCTCGAGATGAGGGATCCTTTCCCTGCTTCGTCGGGAAAGAGTTCCCGGCGTTCCCGTCGCATCTCAAGAGGAGGCCCTCTCAACAGGAACGGCGAGAGGAACTCCAGGGTCGTGCCACCATTCCAAGAGTCCCCCAGATGTCTCAGTCCATTCCAGAGGAACCTCTTTTCCCTTCACCGGCTCGTCTTTCACGCCGAGGATCGACTCACACCAAGGTGGCACGTGGCACAGCCCTGTGGGAAAGCCTCGTGGGAAAGCCTCGAGGGACAGCCTCGAGGGAAAGCCACAGATCCCTTGATCCACGTGACAGGAAGCGTGACACTACTGCTGCAGCTCGGGAGGAAAGCGCACGTGCATGCCCCCACTCGAGACGAGGCCTGACTCCCCTGGGGAGACTCAGAAGCACCCCAAGATCCATGGCAACACTGGAGAGGAATCCTCAGGTTCCGGCCCCGACTCCACACAAGGACTGAGGCCCCGGCATGGACGGGAGAGGAATCCCGAGTGGTCCCCTAGCAACTCGCATGGGGACTGGCCTTTCCTGAGGCCACCAGAGCGGGTCCCTGAGGTCCCCGTCGTAACTCGAGAAGACCTGCCGCAACTCGAGAAAATCCAGGAGGTTCTCCCCTCCAGGCGAGATGAGGCCCATTTCCGCTGAGGCGTCTCGAGGCTGATCACACCTCACCTCTGGAACTTGGAAAGGGTCCTTCACACCCTTGGTGCAAATCAAGAAGTTCCCCGACCTAGCCGTCTCCACTCGAGAGGAATCACGAGGGTCCCGCCCACATCCAGAGGAGCCCCGTTTCCGCCTCGTAGCTCGAGATGAGGGATCCTTTCCCTGCTTCGTCGGGAAAGAGTTCCCGGCCTTCCCGTCGCATCTCAAGAGGAGGCCCTCTCAACAGGAACGGCGAGAGGAACTCCAGGGTCGTGCCCCCATTCCAAGAGTCCCCCAGATGTCTCAGTCCATTCCAGAGGAACCTCTTTTCCCTTCACCGGCTCGTCTTTCACGCCGAGGATCGACTCACACCAAGGTGGCACGTGGCACAGCCCTGTGGGAAAGCCTCGTGGGAAAGCCTCGAGGGACAGCCTCGAGGGAAAGCCACAGATCCCTTGATCCACGTGACAGGAAGCGTGACGCTACTGCTGCAGCTCGGGAGGAATGCGCACGTGCATACCCCCACTCGAGACGAGGCCTGACTCCCCTGGGGAGACTCAGAAGCACCCCAAGATCCATGGCAACACTGGAGAGGAATCCTCAGGTTCCGGCCCCGACTCCACACAAGGACTGAGGCCCCGGCATGGACGGGAGAGGAATCCAGAGAGGTCCCCTAGCAACTCGCATGGGGACTGGCCTTTCCTGAGGCCACCAGAGCGGGTCCCTGAGGTCCCCGTCGTAACTCGAGAAGACCTGCCGCAACTCGAGAAAATCCAGGAGGTTCTCCCCTCCAGGCGAGATGAGGCCCATTTCCGCTGAGGCGTCTCGAGGCTGATCACACCTCACCTCTGGAACTTCGAAAGGGTCCTTCACACCCTTGGTGCAAATCAAGAAGTTCCCCGACCTAGCCGTCTCCACTCGAGAGGAATCACGAGGGTCCCGCCCACATCCAGAGGAGCCCCGTTTCCGCCTCGTAGCTCGAGATGAGGGATCCTTTCCCTGCTTCGTCGGGAAAGAGTTCCCGGCCTTCCCGTCGCATCTCAAGAGGAGGCCTTCTCAACAGGAACGGCGAGAGGAACTCCAGGGTCGTGCCCCCATTCCAAGAGTCCCCCAGATGTCTCAGTCCATTCCAGAGGAACCTCTTTTCCCTTCACCGCCTCGTCTTTCACGCCGAGGATCGACTCACACCAAGGTGGCACGTGGCACAGCCCTGTGGGAAAGCCTCGTGGGAAAGCCTCGAGGGACAGCCTCGAGGGAAAGCCACAGATCCCTTGATCCACGTGACAGGAAGCGTGACACTACTGCTGCAGCTCGGGAGGAAAGCGCACGTGCATGCCCCCACTCGAGACGAGGCCTGACTCCCCTGGGGAGACTCAGAAGCACCCCAAGATCCATGGCAACACTGGAGAGGAATCCTCAGGTTCCGGCCCCGACTCCACACAAGGACTGAGGCCCCGGCATGGACGGGAGAGGAATCCCGAGAGGTCCCCTAGCAACTCGCATGGGGACTGGCCTTTCCTGAGGCCACCAGAGCGGGTCCCTGAGGTCCCCGTCGTAACTCGAGAAGACCTGCCGCAACTCGAGAAAATCCAGGAGGTTCTCCCCTCCAGGCGAGATGAGGCCCATTTCCGCTGAGGCGTCTCGAGGCTGATCACACCTCACCTCTGGAACTTCGAAAGGCTCCTTCACACCCTTGGTGCAAATCAAGAAGTTCCCCGACCTAGCCGTCTCCACTCGAGAGGAATCACGAGGGTCCCGCCCACATCCAGAGGAGCCCCGTTTCCGCCTCGTAGCTCGAGATGAGGGATCCTTTCCCTGCTTCGTCGGGAAAGAGTTCCCGGCGTTCCCGTCGCATCTCAAGAGGAGGCCCTCTCAACAGGAACGGCGAGAGGAACTCCAGGGTCGTGCCACCATTCCAAGAGTCCCCCAGATGTCTCAGTCCATTCCAGAGGAACCTCTTTTCCCTTCAACGGCTCGTCTTTCACGCCGAGGATCGACTCACACCAAGGTGGCACGTGGCACAGCCCTGTGGGAAAGCCTCGTGGGAAAGCCTCGAGGGACAGCCTCGAGGGAAAGCCACAGATCCCTTGATCCACGTGACAGGAAGCGTGACACTACTGCTGCAGCTCGGGAGGAAAGCGCACGTGCATGCCCCCACTCGAGACAAGGCCTGACTCCCCTGGGGAGACTCAGAAGCACCCCAAGATCCATGGCAACACTGGAGAGGAATCCTCAGGTTCCGGCCCCGACTCCACACAAGGACTGAGGCCCCGGCATGGACGGGAGAGGAATCCCGAGAGGTCCCCTAGCAACTCGCATGGGGACTGGCCTTTCCTGAGGCCACCAGAGCGGGTCCCTGACGTCCCCGTCGTAACTCGAGAAGACCTGCCGCAACTCGAGAAAATCCAGGAGGTTCTCCCCTCCAGGCGAGATGAGGCCCATTTCCGCTGAGGCGTCTCGAGGCTGATCACACCTCACCTCTGGAACTTCGAAAGGGTCCTTCACACCCTTGGTGCAAATCAAGAAGTTCCCCGACCTAGCCGTCTCCACTCGAGAGGAATCACGAGGGTCCCGCCCACATCCAGAGGAGCCCCGTTTCCGCCTCGTAGCTCGAGATGAGGGATCCTTTCCCTGCTTCGTCGGGAAAGAGTTCCCGGCCTTCCCGTCGGATCTCAAGAGGAGGCCTTCTCAACAGGAACGGCGAGAGGAACTCCAGGGTCGTGCCCCCATTCCAAGAGTCCCCCAGATGTCTCAGTCCATTCCAGAGGAACCTCTTTTCCCTTCACCGGCTCGTCTTTCACGCCGAGGATCGACTCACACCAAGGTGGCACGTGGCACAGCCCTGTGGGAAAGCCTCGTGGGAAAGCCTCGAGGGACAGCCTCGAGGGAAAGCCACAGATCCCTTGATCCACGTGACAGGAAGCGTGACACTACTGCTGCAGCTCGGGAGGAAAGCGCACGTGCATGCCCCCACTCGGGACGAGGCCTGACTCCCCTGGGGAGACTCAGAAGCACCCCAAGATCCATGGCAACACTGGAGAGGAATCCTCAGGTTCCGGCCCCGACTCCACACAAGGACTGAGGCCCCGGCATGGACGGGAGAGGAATCCCGAGAGGTCCCCTAGCAACTCGCATGGGGACTGGCCTTTCCTGAGGCCACCAGAGCGGGTCCCTGAGGTCCCCGTCGTAACTCGAGAAGACCTGCCGCAACTCGAGAAAATCCAGGAGGTTCTCCCCTCCAGGCGAGATGAGGGCCATTTCCGCTGAGGCGTGTCGAGGCTGATCACACCTCACCTCTGGAACTTCGAAAGGGTCCTTCACACCCTTGGTGCAAATCAAGAAGTTCCCCGACCTAGCCGTCTCCACTCGAGAGGAATCACGAGGGTCCCGCCCACATCCAGAGGAGCCCCGTTTCCGCCTCGTAGCTCGAGATGAGGGATCCTTTCCCTGCTTCGTCGGGAAAGAGTTCCCGGCGTTCCCGTCGCATCTCAAGAGGAGGCCCTCTCAACAGGAACGGCGAGAGGAACTCCAGGGTCGTGCCACCATTCCAAGAGTCCCCCAGATGTCTCAGTCCATTCCAGAGGAACCTCTTTTCCCTTCACCGGCTCGTCTTTCACGCCGAGGATCGACTCACACCAAGGTGACACGTGGCACAGCCCTGTGGGAAAGCCTCGTGGGAAAGCCTCGAGGGACAGCCTCGAGGGAAAGCCACAGATCCCTTGATCCACGTGACAGGAAGCGTGACACTACTGCTGCAGCTCGGGAGGAAAGCGCACGTGCATGCCCCCACTCGAGACAAGGCCTGACTCCCCTGGGGAGACTCAGAAGCACCCCAAGATCCATGGCAACACTGGAGAGGAATCCTCAGGTTCCGGCCCCAACTCCACACAAGGACTGAGGCCCCGGCATGGACGGGAGAGGAATCCCGAGAGGTCCCCTAGCAACTCGCATGGGGACTGGCCTTTCCTGAGGCCACCAGAGCGGGTCCCTGAGGTCCCCGTCGTAACTCGAGAAGACCTGCCGCAACTAGAGAAAATCCAGGAGGTTCTCCCCTCCAGGCGGGATGAGGCCCATTTCCGCTGAGGCGTCTCGAGGCTGATCACACCTCACCTCTGGAACTTCGAAAGGGTCCTTCACACCCTTGGTGCAAATCAAGAAGTTCCCCGACCTAGCCGTCTCCACTCGAGAGGAATCACGAGGGTCCCGCCCACATCCAGAGGAGCCCCGTTTCCGCCTCGTAGCTCGAGATGAGGGATCCTTTCCCTGCTTCGTCGGGAAAGAGTTCCCGGCGTTCCCGTCGCATCTCAAGAGGAGGCCCTCTCAACAGGAACGGCGAGAGGAACTCCAGGGTCGTGCCACCATTCCAAGAGTCTCCCAGATGTCTCAGTCCATTCCAGAGGAACCTCTTTTCCCTTCACCGGCTCGTCTTTCACGCCGAGGATCGACTCACACCAAGGTGGCACGTGGCACAGCCCTGTGGGAAAGCCTCGTGGGAAAGCCTCGAGGGACAGCCTCGAGGGAAAGCCACAGATCCCTTGATCCACGTGACAGGAAGCGTTACGCTACTGCTGCAGCTCGGGAGGAAAGCGCACGTGCATGCCCCCACTCGAGACGAGGCCTGACTCCCCTGGGGAGACTCAGAAGCACCCCAAGATCCATGGCAACACTGGAGAGGAATCCTCAGGTCCGGCCCAGACCCCACACAAGGACTGAGGCCCCGGCATGGACGGGAGAGGAATCCAGAGAGGTCCCCTAGCAACTCGCATGGGGACTGGCCTTTCCTGAGGCCACCAGAGCGGGTCCCTGAGGTCCCCGTCGTAACTCGAGAAGACCTGCCGCAACTCGAGAAAATCCAGGAGGTTCTCTCCTCCAGGCGAGATGAGGCCCATTTCCGCTGAGGCGTCTCGAGGCTGACCACACCTCCCCTCTGGAACTTCGAAAGGGTCCTTCACACCCTTGTTGCAAATCAAGAAGTTCCCCGACCTAGCCGTCTCCACTCGAGAGGAATCACGAGGGTCCCGCCCACATCCAGAGGAGCCCCGTTTCCGCCTCGTAGCTCGAGATGAGGGATCCTTTCCCTGCTTCGTCGGGAAAGAGTTCCCGGCGTTCCCGTTGCATCTCAAAAGGAGGCCCTCTCAACAGGAACGGCGAGAGGAACTCCAGGGTCGTGCCACCATTCCAAGAGTCCCCCAGATGTCTCAGTCCATTCCAGAGGAACCTCTTTTCCCTTCACCGGCTCGTCTTTCACGCCGAGGATCGACTCACACCAAGGTGGCACGTGGCACAGCCCTGTGGGAAAGCCTCGTGGGAAAGCCTCGAGGGACAGCCTCGAGGGAAAGCCACAGATCCCTTGATCCACGTGACAGGAAGCGTGACGCTACTGCTGCAGCTCGGGAGGAAAGCGCACGTGCATGCCCCCACTCGAGACGAGGCCTGACTCCCCTGGGGAGACTCAGAAGCACCCCAAGATCCATGGCAACACTGGAGAGGAATCCTCAGGTTCCGGCCCCGACTCCACACAAGGACTGAGGCCCCGGCATGGACGGGAGAGGAATCCCGAGAGGTCCCCTAGCAACTCGCATGGGGACTGGCCTTTCCTGAGGCCACCAGAGCGGGTCCCTGAGGTCCCCGTCGTAACACGAGAAGACCTGCCGCAACTCGAGAAAATCCAGGAGGTTCTCCCCTCCAGGCGAGATGAGGCCCATTTCCGCTGAGGAGTCTCGAGGCTGATCACACCTCACCTCTGGAACTTCGAAAGGGTCCTTCACACCCTTGGTGCAAATCAAGAAGTTCCCCGACCTAGCCGTCTCCACTCGAGAGGAATCACGAGGGTCCCGCCCACATCCAGAGGAGCCCCGTTTCCGCCTCGTAGCTCGAGATGAGGGATCCTTTCCCTGCTTCGTCGGGAAAGAGTTCCCGGCGTTCCCGTCGCATCTCAAGAGGAGGCCCTCTCAACAGGAACGGCGAGAGGAACTCCAGGGTCGTGCCCCCATTCCAAGAGTCCCCCAGATGTCTCAGTCCATTCCAGAGGAACCTCTTTTCCCTTCACCGGCTCGTCTTTCACGCCGAGGATCGACTCACACCAAGGTGGCACGTGGCACAGCCCTGTGGGAAAGCCTCGTGGGAAAGCCTCGAGGGACAGCCTCGAGGGAAAGCCACAGATCCCTTGATCCACGTGACAGGAAGCGTGACACTACTGCTGCAGCTCGGGTGGAAAGCGCACGTGCATGCCCCCACTCGGGACGAGGCCTGACTCCCCTGGGGAGACTCAGAAGCACCCCAAGATCCATGGCAACACTGGAGAGGAATCCTCAGGTTCCGGCCCCGACTCCACACAAGGACTGAGGCCCCGGCATGGACGGGAGAGGAATCCCAAGAGGTCCCCTAGCAACTCGCATGGGGACTGGCCTTTCCTGAGGCCACCAGAGCGGGTCCCTGAGGTCCCCGTCGTAACTCGAGAAGACCTGCCGCAACTCGAGAAAATCCAGGAGGTTCTCCCCTCCAGGCGAGATGAGGCCCATTTCCGCTGAGGCGTCTCGAGGCTGATCACACCTCACCTCTGGAACTTCGAAAGGGTCCTTCACACCCTTGGTGCAAATCAAGAAGTTCCCCGACCTAGCCGTCTCCACTCGAGAGGAATCACGAGGGTCCCGCCCACATCCAGAGGAGCCCCGTTTCCGCCTCGTAGCTCGAGATGAGGGATCCTTTCCCTGCTTCGTCGGGGAAGAGTTCCCGGTGTTCCCGTCGCATCTCAAGAGGAGGCCCTCTCAACAGGAACGGCGGGAGGAACTCCAGGGTCGTGCCACCATTCCAAGAGTCCCCCAGATGTCTCAGTCCATTCCAGAGGAACCTCTTTTCCCTTCACCGGCTCGTCTTTCACGCCGAGGATCGACTCACACCAAGGTGGCACGTGGCACAGCCCTGTGGGAAAGCCTCGTGGGAAAGCCTCGAGGGACAGCCTCGAGGGAAAGCCACAGATCCCTTGATCCACGTGACAGGAAGCGTGACACTACTGCTGCAGCTCGGGAGGAAAGCGCACGTGCATGCCCCCACTCGAGACGAGGCCTGACTCCCCTGGGGAGACTCAGAAGCACCCCAAGATCCATGGCAACACTGGAGAGGAATCCTCAGGTTCCGGCCCCGACTCCACACAAGGACTGAGGCCCCGGCATGGACGGGAGAGGAATCCCGAGTGGTCCCCTAGCAACTCGCATGGGGACTGGCCTTTCCTGAGGCCACCAGAGCGGGTCCCTGAGGTCCCCGTCGTAACTCGAGAAGACCTGCCGCAACTCGAGAAAATCCAGGAGGTTCTCCCCTCCAGGCGAGATGAGGCCCATTTCCGCTGAGGCGTCTCGAGGCTGATCACACCTCACCTCTGGAACTTCGAAAGGGTCCTTCACACCCTTGGTGCAAATCAAGAAGTTCCCCGACCTAGCCGTCTCCACTCGAGAGGAATCACGAGGGTCCCGCCCACATCCAGAGGAGCCCCGTTTCCGCCTCGTAGCTCGAGATGAGGGATCCTTTCCCTGCTTCGTCGGGAAAGAGTTCCCGGCGTTCCCGTCGCATCTCAAGAGGAGGCCCTCTCAACAGGAACGGCGAGAGGAACTCCAGGGTCGTGCCACCATTCCAAGAGTCCCCCAGATGTCTCAGTCCATTCCAGAGGAACCTCTTTTCCCTTCACCGGCTCGTCTTTCACGCCGAGGATCGACTCACACCAAGGTGGCACGTGGCACAGCCCTGTGGGAAAGCCTCGTGGGAAAGCCTCGAGGGACAGCCTCGAGGGAAAGCCACAGATCCCTTGATCCACGTGACAGGAAGCGTGACACTACTGCTGCAGCTCGGGAGGAAAGCGCACGTGCATGCCCCCACTCGAGACGAGGCCTGACTCCCCTGGGGAGACTCAGAAGCACCCCAAGATCCATGGCAACACTGGAGAGGAATCCTCAGGTTCCGGCCCCGACTCCACACAAGGACTGAGGCCCCGGCATGGACGGGAGAGGAATCCCGAGTGGTCCCCTAGCAACTCGCATGGGGACTGGCCTTTCCTGAGGCCACCAGAGTGGGTCCCTGAGGTCCCCGTCGTAACTCGAGAAGACCTGCCGCAACTCGAGAAAATCCAGGAGGTTCTCCCCTCCAGGCGAGATGAGGCCCATTTCCGCTGAGGCGTCTCGAGGCTGATCACACCTCACCTCTGGAACTTCGAAAGGGTCCTTCACACCCTTGGTGCAAATCACGAAGTTCGCCGACCTAGCCGTCTCCACTCGAGAGGAATCACGAGGGTCCCGCCCACATCCAGAGGAGCCCCGTTTCCGCCTCGTAGCTCGAGATGAGGGATCCTTTCCCTGCTTCGTCGGGAAAGAGTTCCCGGCGTTCCCGTCGCATCTCAAGAGGAGGCCCTCTCAACAGGAACGGCGAGAGGAACTCCAGGGTCGTGCCACCATTCCAAGAGTCCCCCAGATGTCTCAGTCCATTCCAGAGGAACCTCTTTTCCCTTCACCGGCTCGTCTTTCACGCCGAGGATCGACTCACACCAAGGTGGCACGTGGCACAGCCCTGTGGGAAAGCCTCGTGGGAAAGCCTCGAGGGACAGCCTCGAGGGAAAGCCACAGATCCCTTGATCCACGTGACAGGAAGCGTGACACTACTGCTGCAGCTCGGGAGGAAAGCGCACGTGCATGCCCCCACTCGAGACGAGGCCTGACTCCCCTGGGGAGACTCAGAAGCACCCCAAGATCCATGGCAACACTGGAGAGGAATCCTCAGGTTCCGGCCCCGACTCCACACAAGGACTGAGGCCCCGGCATGGACGGGAGAGGAATCCCGAGTGGTCCCCTAGCAACTCGCATGGGGACTGGCCTTTCCTGAGGCCACCAGAGTGGATCCCTGAGGTCCCCGTCGTAACTCGAGAAGACCTGCCGCAACTCGAGAAAATCCAGGAGGTTCTCCCCTCCAGGCGAGATGAGGCCCATTTCCGCTGAGGCGTCTCGAGGCTGATCACACCTCACCTCTGGAACTTCGAAAGGGTCCTTCACACCCTTGGTGCAAATCAAGAAGTTCCCCGACCTAGCCGTCTCCACTCGAGAGGAATCACGAGGGTCCCGCCCACATCCAGAGGAGCCCCGTTTCCGCCTCGTAGCTCGATATGAAGGATCCTTTCCCTGCTTCGTCGGGAAAGAGTTCCCGGCGTTCCCGTCGCATCTCAAGAGGAGGCCCTCTCAACAGGAACGGCGAGAGGAACTCCAGGGTCGTGCCACCATTCCAAGAGTCCCCCAGATGTCTCAGTCCATTCCAGAGGAACCTCTTTTCCCTTCACTGGCTCGTCTTTCACGCCGAGGATCGACTCACACCAAGGTGGCACGTGGCACAGCCCTGTGGGAAAGCCTCGTGGGAAAGCCTCGAGGGACAGCCTCGAGGGAAAGCCACAGATCCCTTGATCCACGTGACACGAAGCGTGACGCTACTGCTGCAGCTCGGGAGGAAAGCGCACGTGCATGCCCCCACTCGAGACGAGGCCTGACTCCCCTGGGGAGACTCAGAAGCACCCCAAGATCCATGGCAACACTGGAGAGGAATCCTCAGGTTCCGGCCCCGACTCCACACAAGGACTGAGGCCCCGGCATGGACGGGAGAGGAATCCCGAGAGGTCCCCTAGCAACTCGCATGGGGACTGGCCTTTCCTGAGGCCACCAGAGCGGGTCCCTGAGGTCCCCGTCGTAACTCGAGAAGACCTGCCGCAACTCGAGAAAATCCAGGAGGTTCTCCCCTCCAGGCGAGATGAGGCCCATTTCCGCTGAGGCGTCTCGAGGCTGATCACACCTCCCCTCTGGAACTTCGAAAGGGTCCTTCACACCCTTGGTGCAAATCAAGAAGTTCCCCGACCTAGCCGTCTCCACTCGAGAGGAATCACGAGGGTCCCGCCCACATCCAGAGGAGCCCCGTTTCTGCCTCGTAGCTCGAGATGAGGGATCCTTTCCCTGCTTCGTCGGGAAAGAGTTCCCGGCCTTCCCGTCGCATCTCAAGAGGAGGCCCTCTCAACAGGAACGGCGAGAGGAACTCCAGGGTCGTGCCCCCATTCCAAGAGTCCCCCAGATGTCTCAGTCCATTCCAGAGGAACCTCTTTTCCCTTCACCGGCTCGTCTTTCACGCCGAGGATCGACTCACACCAAGGTGGCACGTGGCACAGCCCTGTGGGAAAGCCTCGTGGGAAAGCCTCGAGGGACAGCCTCGAGGGAAAGCCACAGATCCCTTGATCCACGTGTCAGGAAGCGTGACACTACTGCTGCAGCTCGGGTGGAAAGCGCACGTGCATGCCCCCACTCGGGACGAGGCCTGACTCCCCTGGGGAGACTCAGAAGCACCCCAAGATCCATGGCAACACTGGAGAGGAATCCTCAGGTTCCGGCCCCGACTCCACACAAGGACTGAGGCCCCGGCATGGACGGGAGAGGAATCCCGAGAGGTCCCCTAGCAACTCGCATGGGGACTGGCCTTTCCTGAGGCCACCAGAGCGGGTCCCTGAGGTCCCCGTCGTAACACCAGAAGACCTGCCGCAACTCGAGAAAATCCAGGAGGTTCTCCCCTCCAGGCGAGATGAGGCCCATTTCCGCTGAGGCGTCTCGAGGCTGATCACACCTCACCTCTGGAACTTCGAAAGGGTCCTTCACACCCTTGGTGCAAATCAAGAAGTTCCCCGACCTAGCCGTCTCCACTCGAGAGGAATCACGAGGGTCCCGCCCACATCCAGAGGAGCCCCGTTTCCGCCTCGTAGCTCGAGATGAGGGATCCTTTCCCTGCTTCGTCGGGAAAGAGTTCCCGGCGTTCCCGTCGCATCTCAAGAGGAGGCCCTCTCAACAGGAACGGCGAGAGGAACTCCAGGGTCGTGCCACCATTCCAAGAGTCCCCCAGATGTCTCAGTCCATTCCAGAGGAACCTCTTTTCCCTTCACCGGCTCGTCTTTCACGCCGAGGATCGACTCACACCAAGGTGGCACGTGGCACAGCCCTGTGGGAAAGCCTCGTGGGAAAGCCTCGAGGGACAGCCTCGAGGGAAAGCCACAGATCCCTTGATCCACGTGACAGGAAGCGTGACACTACTGCTGCAGCTCGGGAGGAAAGCGCACGTGCATGCCCCCACTCGAGACGAGGCCTGACTCCCCTGGGGAGACTCAGAAGCACCCCAAGATCCATGGCAACACTGGAGAGGAATCCTCAGGTTCCGGCCCCGACTCCACACAAGGACTGAGGCCCCGGCATGGACGGGAGAGGAATCCCGAGTGGTCCCCTAGCAACTCGCATGGGGACTGGCCTTTCCTGAGGCCACCAGAGTGGGTCCCTGAGGTCCCCGTCGTAACTCGAGAAGACCTGCCGCAACTCGAGAAAATCCAGGAGGTTCTCCCCTCCAGGCGAGATGAGGCCCATTTCCGCTGAGGCGTCTCGAGGCTGATCACACCTCACCTCTGGAACTTCGAAAGGGTCCTTCACACCCTTGGTGCAAATCACGAAGTTCGCCGACCTAGCCGTCTCCACTCGAGAGGAATCACGAGGGTCCCGCCCACATCCAGAGGAGCCCCGTTTCCGCCTCGTAGCTCGAGATGAGGGATCCTTTCCCTGCTTCGTCGGGAAAGAGTTCCCGGCGTTCCCGTCGCATCTCAAGAGGAGGCCCTCTCAACAGGAACGGCGAGAGGAACTCCAGGGTCGTGCCACCATTCCAAGAGTCCCCCAGATGTCTCAGTCCATTCCAGAGGAACCTCTTTTCCCTTCACCGGCTCGTCTTTCACGCCGAGGATCGACTCACACCAAGGTGGCACGTGGCACAGCCCTGTGGGAAAGCCTCGTGGGAAAGCCTCGAGGGACAGCCTCGAGGGAAAGCCACAGATCCCTTGATCCACGTGACAGGAAGCGTGACACTACTGCTGCAGCTCGGGAGGAAAGCGCACGTGCATGCCCCCACTCGAGACGAGGCCTGACTCCCCTGGGGAGACTCAGAAGCACCCCAAGATCCATGGCAACACTGGAGAGGAATCCTCAGGTTCCGGCCCCGACTCCACACAAGGACTGAGGCCCCGGCATGGACGGGAGAGGAATCCCGAGTGGTCCCCTAGCAACTCGCATGGGGACTGGCCTTTCCTGAGGCCACCAGAGTGGATCCCTGAGGTCCCCGTCGTAACTCGAGAAGACCTGCCGCAACTCGAGAAAATCCAGGAGGTTCTCCCCTCCAGGCGAGATGAGGCCCATTTCCGCTGAGGCGTCTCGAGGCTGATCACACCTCACCTCTGGAACTTCGAAAGGGTCCTTCACACCCTTGGTGCAAATCAAGAAGTTCCCCGACCTAGCCGTCTCCACTCGAGAGGAATCACGAGGGTCCCGCCCACATCCAGAGGAGCCCCGTTTCCGCCTCGTAGCTCGATATGAAGGATCCTTTCCCTGCTTCGTCGGGAAAGAGTTCCCGGCGTTCCCGTCGCATCTCAAGAGGAGGCCCTCTCAACAGGAACGGCGAGAGGAACTCCAGGGTCGTGCCACCATTCCAAGAGTCCCCCAGATGTCTCAGTCCATTCCAGAGGAACCTCTTTTCCCTTCACTGGCTCGTCTTTCACGCCGAGGATCGACTCACACCAAGGTGGCACGTGGCACAGCCCTGTGGGAAAGCCTCGTGGGAAAGCCTCGAGGGACAGCCTCGAGGGAAAGCCACAGATCCCTTGATCCACGTGACACGAAGCGTGACGCTACTGCTGCAGCTCGGGAGGAAAGCGCACGTGCATGCCCCCACTCGAGACGAGGCCTGACTCCCCTGGGGAGACTCAGAAGCACCCCAAGATCCATGGCAACACTGGAGAGGAATCCTCAGGTTCCGGCCCCGACTCCACACAAGGACTGAGGCCCCGGCATGGACGGGAGAGGAATCCCGAGAGGTCCCCTAGCAACTCGCATGGGGACTGGCCTTTCCTGAGGCCACCAGAGCGGGTCCCTGAGGTCCCCGTCGTAACTCGAGAAGACCTGCCGCAACTCGAGAAAATCCAGGAGGTTCTCCCCTCCAGGCGAGATGAGGCCCATTTCCGCTGAGGCGTCTCGAGGCTGATCACACCTCACCTCTGGAACTTCGAAAGGGTCCTTCACACCCTTGGTGCAAATCAAGAAGTTCCCCGACCTAGCCGTCTCCACTCGAGAGGAATCACGAGGGTCCCGCCCACATCCAGAGGAGCCCCGTTTCTGCCTCGTAGCTCGAGATGAGGGATCCTTTCCCTGCTTCGTCGGGAAAGAGTTCCCGGCCTTCCCGTCGCATCTCAAGAGGAGGCCCTCTCAACAGGAACGGCGAGAGGAACTCCAGGGTCGTGCCCCCATTCCAAGAGTCCCCCAGATGTCTCAGTCCATTCCAGAGGAACCTCTTTTCCCTTCACCGGCTCGTCTTTCACGCCGAGGATCGACTCACACCAAGGTGGCACGTGGCACAGCCCTGTGGGAAAGCCTCGTGGGAAAGCCTCGAGGGACAGCCTCGAGGGAAAGCCACAGATCCCTTGATCCACGTGTCAGGAAGCGTGACACTACTGCTGCAGCTCGGGTGGAAAGCGCACGTGCATGCCCCCACTCGGGACGAGGCCTGACTCCCCTGGGGAGACTCAGAAGCACCCCAAGATCCATGGCAACACTGGAGAGGAATCCTCAGGTTCCGGCCCCGACTCCACACAAGGACTGAGGCCCCGGCATGGACGGGAGAGGAATCCCGAGAGGTCCCCTAGCAACTCGCATGGGGACTGGCCTTTCCTGAGGCCACCAGAGCGGGTCCCTGAGGTCCCCGTCGTAACACCAGAAGACCTGCCGCAACTCGAGAAAATCCAGGAGGTTCTCCCCTCCAGGCGAGATGAGGCCCATTTCCGCTGAGGCGTCTCGAGGCTGATCACACCTCACCTCTGGAACTTCGAAAGGGTCCTTCACACCCTTGGTGCAAATCAAGAAGTTCCCCGACCTAGCCGTCTCCACTCGAGAGGAATCACGAGGGTCCCGCCCACATCCAGAGGAGCCCCGTTTCCGCCTCGTAGCTCGAGATGAGGGATCCTTTCCCTGCTTCGTCGGGAAAGAGTTCCCGGCCTTCCCGTCGCATCTCAAGAGGAGGCCCTCTCAACAGGAACGGCGAGAGGAACTCCAGGGTCGTGCCCCCATTCCAAGAGTCCCCCAGATGTCTCAGTCCATTCCAGAGGAACCTCTTTTCCCTTCACCGGCTCGTCTTTCACGCCGAGGATCGACTCACACCAAGGTGGCACGTGGCACAGCCCTGAGGGAAAGCCTCGTGTGAAAGCCTCGAGGGACAGCCTCGAGGGAAAGCCACAGATCCCTTGATCCACGTGACAGGAAGCGTGACACTACTGCTGCAGCTCGGGAGGAAAGCGCACGTGCATGCCCCCACTCGAGACGAGGCCTGACTCCCCTGGGGAGACTCAGAAGCACCCCAAGATCCATGGCAACACTGGAGAGGAATCCTCAGGTTCCGGCCCCGACTCCACACAAGGACTGAGGCCCCGGCATGGACGGGAAAGGAATCCCGAGTGGTCCCCTAGCAACTCGCATGGGGACTGGCCTTTCCTGAGGCCACCAGAGCGGGTCCCTGAGGTCCCCGTCGTAACTCGAGAAGACCTGCCGCAACTCGAGAAAATCCAGGAGGTTCTCCCCTCCAGGCGAGATGAGGCCCATTTCCGCTGAGGCGTCTCGAGGCTGATCACACCTCACCTCTGGAACTTCGAAAGGGTCCTTCACACCCTTGGTGCAAATCAAGAAGTTCCCCGACATACCCGTCTCCCCTCGAGAGGAATCACGTGGGTCCCGCCCACATCCAGAGGAGCCCCGTTTCCGCCTCGTAGCTCGAGATGAGGGATCCTTTCCCTGTTTCGTCGGGAAAGAGTTCCCGGCCTTCCCGTCGCATCTCAAGAGGAGGCCCTCTCAACAGGAACGGCGAGAGGAACTCCAGGGTCGTGCCACCATTCCAAGAGTCCCCCAGATGTCTCAGTCCATTCCAGAGGAACCTCTTTTCCCTTCACCGGCTCGTCTTTCACGCCGAGGATCGACTCACACCAAGGTGGCACGTGGCACAGCCCTGTGGGAAAGCCTCGTGGGAAAGCCTCGAGGGACAGCCTCGAGGGAAAGCCACAGATCCCTTGATCCACGTGACAGGAAGCGTGACGCTACTGCTGCAGCTCGGGAGGAAAGCGCACGTGCATGCCCCCACTCGAGACGAGGCCTGACTCCCCTGGGGAGACTCAGAAGCACCCCAAGATCCATGGCAACACTGGAGAGGAATCCTCAGGTTCCGGCCCCGACTCCACACAAGGACTGAGGCCCCGGCATAGACGGGAGAGGAATCCCGAGAGGTCCCCTAGCAACTCGCATGGGGACTGGCCTTTCCTGAGGCCACCAGAGCGGGTCCCTGAGGTCCCCGTCGTAACACGAGAAGACCTGCCGCAACTCGGGAAAATCCAGGAGGTTCTCCCTTCCAGGCGAGATGAGGCCCATTTCCGCTGAGGCGTCTCGAGGCTGATCACACCTCACCTCTGGAACTTCGAAAGGGTCCTTCACACCCTTGGTGCAAATCAAGAAGTTCCCCGACCTAGCCGTCTCCACTCGAGAGGAATCACGAGGGTCCCGCCCACATCCAGAGGAGCCCCGTTTCCGCCTCGTAGCTCGAGATGAGGGATCCTTTCCCTGCTTCGTCGGGAAAGAGTTCCCGGCGTTCCCGTCGCATCTCAAGAGGAGGCCCTCTCAACAGGAACGGCGAGAGGAACTCCAGGGTCGTGCCACCATTCCAAGAGTCCCCCAGATGTCTCAGTCCATTCCAGAGGAACCTCTTTTCCCTTCACCGGCTCGTCTTTCACGCCGAGGATCGACTCACACCAAGGTGGCACGTGGCACAGCCCTGTGGGAAAGCCTCGTGGGAAAGCCTCGAGGGACAGGCTCGAGGGAAAGCCACAGATCCCTTGATCCACGTGACAGGAAGCGTGACACTACTGCTGCAGCTCGGGAGGAAAGCGCACGTGCATGCCCCCACTCGGGACAAGGCCTGACTCCCCTGGGGAGACTCAGAAGCACCCCAAGATCCATGGCAACACTGGAGAGGAATCCTCAGGTTCCGGCCCCGACTCCACACAAGGACTGAGGCCCCGGCATGGACGGGAGAGGAATCCCGAGAGGTCCCCTAGCAACTCGCATGGGGACTGGCCTTTCCTGAGGCCACCAGAGCGGGTCCCTGAGGTCCCCGTCGTAACTCGAGAAGACCTGCCGCAACTCGAGAAAATCCAGGAGGTTCTCCCCTCCAGGCGAGATGAGGCCCATTTCCGCTGAGGCGTCTCGAGGCTGATCACACCTCACCTCTGGAACTTCGAAAGGGTCCTTCACACCCTTGGTGCAAATCAAGAAGTTCCCCGACATACCCGTCTCCACTCGAAAGGAATCACGAGGGTCCCGCCCACATCCAGAGGTGCCCCGTTTCCGCCTCGTAGCTCGAGATGAGGGATCCTTTCCCTGCTTCGTCGGGAAAGAGTTCCCGGCGTTCCCGTCGCATCTCAAGAGGAGGCCCTCTCAACAGGAACGGCGAGAGGAACTCCAGGGTCGTGCCACCATTCCAAGAGCCCCCAGATGTCTCAGTCCATTCCAGAGGAACCTCTTTTCCCTTCACCGGCTCGTCTTTCACGCCGAGGATCGACTCACACCAAGGTGGCACGTGGCACAGCCCTGAGGGAAAGCCTCGTGTGAAAGCATCGAGGGACAGCCTCGAGGGAAAGCCACAGATCCCTTGATCCACGTGACAGGAAGCGTGACACTACTGCTGCAGCTCGGGAGGAAAGCGCACGTGCATGCCCCCACTCGAGACGAGGCCTGACTCCCCTGGGGAGACTCAGAAGCACCCCAAGATCCATGGCAACACTGGAGAGGAATCCTCAGGTTCCGGCCCCGACTCCACACAAGGACTGAGGCCCCGGCATGGACGGGAGAGGAATCCCGAGTGGTCCCCTAGCAACTCGCATGGGGACTGGCCTTTCCTGAGGCCACCAGAGCGGGTCCCTGAGGTCCCCGTCGTAACTCGAGAAGACCTGCCGCAACTCGAGAAAATCCAGGAGGTTCTCCCCTCCAGGCGAGATGAGGCCCATTTCCGCTGAGGCGTCTCGAGGCTGATCACACCTCACCTCTGGAACTTCGAAAGGGTCCTTCACACCCTTGGTGCAAATCAAGAAGTTCCCCGACATACCCGTCTGCACTCGAGAGGAATCACGTGGGTCCCGCCCACATCCAGAGGAGCCCCGTTTCCGCCTCGTAGCTCGAGATGAGGGATCCTTTCCCTGTTTCGTCGGGAAAGAGTTCCCGGCCTTCCCGTCGCATCTCAAGAGGAGGCCCTCTCAACAGGAACGGTGAGAGGAACTCCAGGGTCGTGCCACCATTCCAAGAGTCCCCCAGATGTCTCAGTCCATTCCAGAGGAACCTCTTTTCCCTTCACCGGCTCGTCTTTCACGCCGAGGATCGACTCACACCAAGGTGGCACGTGGCACAGCCCTGTGGGAAAGCCTCGTGGGAAAGCCTCGAGGGACAGCCTCGAGGGAAAGCCACAGATCCCTTGATCCACGTGACAGGAAGCGTGACGCTACTGCTGCAGCTCGGGAGGAAAGCGCACGTGCATGCCCCCACTCGAGACGAGGCCTGACTCCCCTGGGGAGACTCAGAAGCACCCCAAGATCCATGGCAACACTGGAGAGGAATCCTCAGGTTCCGGCCCCGACTCCACACAAGGACTGAGGCCCCGGCATAGACGGGAGAGGAATCCCGAGAGGTCCCCTAGCAACTCGCATGGGGACTGGCCTTTCCTGAGGCCACCAGAGCGGGTCCCTGAGGTCCCCGTCGTAACACGAGAAGACCTGCCGCAACTCGGGAAAATCCAGGAGGTTCTCCCTTCCAGGCGAGATGAGGCCCATTTCCGCTGAGGCGTCTCGAGGCTGATCACACCTCACCTCTGGAACTTCGAAAGGGTCCTTCACACCCTTGGTGCAAATCAAGAAGTTCCCCGACCTAGCCGTCTCCACTCGAGAGGAATCACGAGGGTCCCGCCCACATCCAGAGGAGCCCCGTTTCCGCCTCGTAGCTCGAGATGAGGATCCTTTCCCTGCTTCGTCGGGAAAGAGTTCCCGGCGTTCCCGTCGCATCTCAAGAGGAGGCCCTCTCAACAGGAACGGCGAGAGGAACTCCAGGGTCGTGCCACCATTCCAAGAGTCCCCCAGATGTCTCAGTCCATTCCAGAGGAATCTCTTTTCCCTTCACCGGCTCGTCTTTCACGCCGAGGATCGATTCACACCAAGGTGGCACGTGGCACAGCCCTGTGGGAAAGCCTCGTGGGAAAGCCTCGAGGGACAGCCTCGAGGGAAAGCCACAGATCCCTTGATCCACGTGACAGGAAGCGTGACGCTACTGCTGCAGCTCGGAAGGAAAGCGCACGTGCATGCCCCCACTCGAGACGAGGCCTGACTCCCCTGGGGAGACTCAGAAGCACCCCAAGATCCATGGCAACACTGGAGAGGAATCCTCAGGTTCCGGCCCCGACTCCACACAAGGACTGAGGCCCCGGCATGGACGGGAGAGGAATCCCGAGAGGTCCCCTAGCAACTCGCATGGGGACTGGCCTTTCCTGAGGCCACCAGAGCGGGTCCCTGAGGTCCCCGTCGTAACACGAGAAGATCTGCCGCAACTCGAGAAAATCCAGGAGGTTCTCCCCTCCAGGCGAGATGAGGCCCATTTCCGCTGAGGCGTCTCGAGGCTGATCACACCTCACCTCTGGAACTTCGAAAGGGTCCTTCACACCCTTGGTGCAAATCAAGAAGTTCCCCGACCTAGCCGTCTCCACTCGAGAGGAATCACGAGGGTCCCGCCCACATCCAGAGGAGCCCCGTTTCCGCCTCGTAGCTCGAGATGAGGGATCCTTTCCCTGCTTCGTCGGGAAAGAGTTCCCGGCCTTCCCGTCGCATCTCAAGAGGAGGCCCTCTCAACAGGAACGGCGAGAGGAACTCCAGGGTCGTGCCCCCATTCCAAGAGTCCCCCAGATGTCTCAGTCCATTCCAGAGGAACCTCTTTTCCCTTCACCGGCTCGTCTTTCACGCCGAGGATCGACTCACACCAAGGTGGCACGTGGCACAGCCCTGTGGGAAAGCCTCGTGGGAAAGCCTCGAGGGACAGCCTCGAGGGAAAGCCACAGATCCCTTGATCCACGTGACAGGAAGCGTGACGCTACTGCTGCAGCTCGGGAGGAAAGCGCACGTGCATGCCCCCACTCGAGACGAGGCCTGACTCCCCTGGGGAGACTCAGAAGCACCCCAAGATCCATGGCAACACTGGAGAGGAATCCTCAGGTTCCGGCCCCGACTCCACACAAGGACTGAGGCCCCGGCATAGACGGGAGAGGAATCCCGAGAGGTCCCCTAGCAACTCGCATGGGGACTGGCCTTTCCTGAGGCCACCAGAGCGGGTCCCTGAGGTCCCCGTCGTAACTCGAGAAGACCTGCCGCAACTCGAGAAAATCCAGGAGGTTCTCCCCTCCAGGCGAGATGAGGCCCATTTCCGCTGAGGCGTCTCGAGGCTGATCACACCTCACCTCTGGAAGTTCGAAAGGGTCCTTCACACCCTTGGTGCAAATCAAGAAGTTCCCCGACATACCCGTCTCCACTCGAAAGGAATCACGAGGGTCCCGCCCACATCCAGAGGAACCCCGTTTCCGCCTCGTAGCTCGAGATGAGGGATCCTTTCCCTGCTTCGTCGGGAAAGAGTTCCCGGCGTTCCCGTCGCATCTCAAGAGGAGGCCCTCTCAACAGGAACGGCGAGAGGAACTCCAGGGTCGTGCCACCATTCCAAGAGTCCCCCAGATGTCTCAGTCCATTCCAGAGGAACCTCTTTTCCCTTCACCGGCTCGTCTTTCACGCCGAGGATCGACTCACACCAAGGTGGCACGTGGCACAGCCCTGAGGGAAAGCCTCGTGTGAAAGCCTCGAGGGACAGCCTCGAGGGAAAGCCACAGATCCCTTGATCCACGTGACAGGAAGCGTGACACTACTGCTGCAGCTCGGGAGGAAAGCGCACGTGCATGCCCCCACTCGAGACGAGGCCTGACTCCCCTGGGGAGACTCAGAAGCACCCCAAGATCCATGGCAACACTGGAGAGGAATCCTCAGGTTCCGGCCCCGACTCCACACAAGGACTGAGGCCCCGGCATGGACGGGAGAGGAATCCCGAGTGGTCCCCTAGCAACTCGCATGGGGACTGGCCTTTCCTGAGGCCACCAGAGCGGGTCCCTGAGGTCCCCGTCGTAACTCGAGAAGACCTGCCGCAACTCGAGAAAATCCAGGAGGTTCTCCCCTCCAGGCGAGATGAGGCCCATTTCCGCTGAGGCGTCTCGAGGCTGATCACACCTCACCTCTGGAACTTCGAAAGGGTCCTTCACACCCTTGGTGCAAATCAAGAAGTTCCCCGACATACCCGTCTCCACTCGAGAGGAATCAAGTGGGTCCCGCCCACATCCAGAGGAGCCCCGTTTCCGCCTCGTAGCTCGAGATGAGGGATCCTTTCCCTGCTTCGTCGGGAAAGAGTTCCCGGCCTTCCCGTCGCATCTCAAGAGGAGGCCCTCTCAACAGGAACGGCGAGAGGAACTCCAGGGTCGTGCCACCATTCCAAGAGTCCCCCAGATGTCTCAGTCCATTCCAGAGGAACCTCTTTTCCCTTCACCGGCTCGTCTTTCACGCCGAGGATCGACTCACACCAAGGTGGCACGTGGCACAGCCCTGTGGGAAAGCCTCGTGGGAAAGCCTCGAGGGACAGCCTCGAGGGAAAGCCACAGATCCCTTGATCCACGTGACAGGAAGCGTGACGCTACTGCTGCAGCTCGGGAGGAAAGCGCACGTGCATGCCCCCACTCGAGACGAGGCCTGACTCCCCTGGGGAGACTCAGAAGCACCCCAAGATCCATGGCAACACTGGAGAGGAATCCTCAGGTTCCGGCCCCGACTCCACACAAGGACTGAGGCCCCGGCATAGACGGGAGAGGAATCCCGAGAGGTCCCCTAGCAACTCGCATGGGGACTGGCCTTTCCTGAGGCCACCAGAGCGGGTCCCTGAGGTCCCCGTCGTAACACGAGAAGACCTGAAGCAACTCGGGAAAATCCAGGAGGTTCTCCCTTCCAGGCGAGATGAGGCCCATTTCCGCTGAGGCGTCTCGAGGCTGATCACACCTCACCTCTGGAACTTCGAAAGGGTCCTTCACACCCTTGGTGCAAATCAAGAAGTTCCCCGACATACCCGTCTCCACTCGAAAGGAATCACGAGGGTCCCGCCCACATCCAGAGGAGCCCCGTTTCCGCCTCGTAGCTCGAGATGAGGGATCCTTTCCCTGCTTCGTCGGGAAAGAGTTCCCGGCGTTCCCGTCGCATCTCAAGAGGAGGCCCTCTCAACAGGAACGGCGAGAGGAACTCCAGGGTCGTGCCACCATTCCAAGAGCCCCCAGATGTCTCAGTCCATTCCAGAGGAACCTCTTTTCCCTTCACCGGCTCGTCTTTCACGCCGAGGATCGACTCACACCAAGGTGGCACGTGGCACAGCCCTGAGGGAAAGCCTCGTGTGAAAGCCTCGAGGGACAGCCTCGAGGGAAAGCCACAGATCCCTTGATCCACGTGACAGGAAGCGTGACACTACTGCTGCAGCTCGGGAGGAAAGCGCACGTGCATGCCCCCACTCGAGACGAGGCCTGACTCCCCTGGGGAGACTCAGAAGCACCCCAAGATCCATGGCAACACTGGAGAGGAATCCTCAGGTTCCGGCCCCGACTCCACACAAGGACTGAGGCCCCGGCATGGACGGGAGAGGAATCCCGAGTGGTCCCCTAGCAACTCGCATGGGGACTGGCCTTTCCTGAGGCCACCAGAGCGGGTCCCTGAGGTCCCCGTCGTAACTCGAGAAGACCTGCCGCAACTCGAGAAAATCCAGGAGGTTCTCCCCTCCAGGCGAGATGAGGCCCATTTCCGCTGAGGCGTCTCGAGGCTGATCACACCTCACCTCTGGAACTTCGAAAGGGTCCTTCACACCCTTGGTGCAAATCAAGAAGTTCCCCGACATACCCGTCTGCACTCGAGAGGAATCACGTGGGTCCCGCCCACATCCAGAGGAGCCCCGTTTCCGCCTCGTAGCTCGAGATGAGGGATCCTTTCCCTGTTTCGTCGGGAAAGAGTTCCCGGCCTTCCCGTCGCATCTCAAGAGGAGGCCCTCTCAACAGGAACGGCGAGAGGAACTCCAGGGTCGTGCCACCATTCCAAGAGTCCCCCAGATGTCTCAGTCCATTCCAGAGGAACCTCTTTTCCCTTCACCGGCTCGTCTTTCACGCCGAGGATCGACTCACACCAAGGTGGCACGTGGCACAGCCCTGTGGGAAAGCCTCGTGGGAAAGCCTCGAGGGACAGCCTCGAGGGAAAGCCACAGATCCCTTGATCCACGTGACAGGAAGCGTGACGCTACTGCTGCAGCTCGGGAGGAAAGCGCACGTGCATGCCCCCACTCGAGACGAGGCCTGACTCCCCTGGGGAGACTCAGAAGCACCCCAAGATCCATGGCAACACTGGAGAGGAATCCTCAGGTTCCGGCCCCGACTCCACACAAGGACTGAGGCCCCGGCATAGACGGGAGAGGAATCCCGAGAGGTCCCCTAGCAACTCGCATGGGGACTGGCCTTTCCTGAGGCCACCAGAGCGGGTCCCTGAGGTCCCCGTCGTAACACGAGAAGACCTGCCGCAACTCGGGAAAATCCAGGAGGTTCTCCCTTCCAGGCGAGATGAGGCCCATTTCCGCTGAGGCGTCTCGAGGCTGATCACACCTCACCTCTGGAACTTCGAAAGGGTCCTTCACACCCTTGGTGCAAATCAAGAAGTTCCCCGACCTAGCCGTCTCCACTCGAGAGGAATCACGAGGGTCCCGCCCACATCCAGAGGAGCCCCGTTTCCGCCTCGTAGCTCGAGATGAGGGATCCTTTCCCTGCTTCGTCGGGAAAGAGTTCCCGGCGTTCCCGTCGCATCTCAAGAGGAGGCCCTCTCAACAGGAACGGCGAGAGGAACTCCAGGGTCGTGCCACCATTCCAAGAGTCCCCCAGATGTCTCAGTCCATTCCAGAGGAATCTCTTTTCCCTTCACCGGCTCGTCTTTCACGCCGAGGATCGATTCACACCAAGGTGGCACGTGGCACAGCCCTGTGGGAAAGCCTCGTGGGAAAGCCTCGAGGGACAGCCTCGAGGGAAAGCCACAGATCCCTTGATCCACGTGACAGGAAGCGTGACGCTACTGCTGCAGCTCGGAAGGAAAGCGCACGTGCATGCCCCCACTCGAGACGAGGCCTGACTCCCCTGGGGAGACTCAGAAGCACCCCAAGATCCATGGCAACACTGGAGAGGAATCCTCAGGTTCCGGCCCCGACTCCACACAAGGACTGAGGCCCCGGCATGGACGGGAGAGGAATCCCGAGAGGTCCCCTAGCAACTCGCATGGGGACTGGCCTTTCCTGAGGCCACCAGAGCGGGTCCCTGAGGTCCCCATCGTAACACGAGAAGATCTGCCGCAACTCGAGAAAATCCAGGAGGTTCTCCCCTCCAGGCGAGATGAGGCCCATTTCCGCTGAGGCGTCTCGAGGCTGATCACACCTCACCTCTGGAACTTCGAAAGGGTCCTTCACACCCTTGGTGCAAATCAAGAAGTTCCCCGACCTAGCCGTCTCCACTCGAGAGGAATCACGAGGGTCCCGCCCACATCCAGAGGAGCCCCGTTTCCGCCTCGTAGCTCGAGATGAGGGATCCTTTCCCTGCTTCGTCGGGAAAGAGTTCCCGGCCTTCCCGTCGCATCTCAAGAGGAGGCCCTCTCAACAGGAACGGCGAGAGGAACTCCAGGGTCGTGCCCCCATTCCAAGAGTCCCCCAGATGTCTCAGTCCATTCCAGAGGAACCTCTTTTCCCTTCACCGGCTCGTCTTTCACGCCGAGGATCGACTCACACCAAGGTGGCACGTGGCACAGCCCTGTGGGAAAGCCTCGTGGGAAAGCCTCGAGGGACAGCCTCGAGGGAAAGCCACAGATCCCTTGATCCACGTGACAGGAAGCGTGACGCTACTGCTGCAGCTCGGGAGGAAAGCGCACGTGCATGCCCCCACTCGAGACGAGGCCTGACTCCCCTGGGGAGACTCAGAAGCACCCCAAGATCCATGGCAACACTGGAGAGGAATCCTCAGGTTCCGGCCCCGACTCCACACAAGGACTGAGGCCCCGGCATAGACGGGAGAGGAATCCCGAGAGGTCCCCTAGCAACTCGCATGGGGACTGGCCTTTCCTGAGGCCACCAGAGCGGGTCCCTGAGGTCCCCGTCGTAACTCGAGAAGACCTGCCGCAACTCGAGAAAATCCAGGAGGTTCTCCCCTCCAGGCGAGATGAGGCCCATTTCCGCTGAGGCGTCTCGAGGCTGATCACACCTCACCTCTGGAAGTTCGAAAGGGTCCTTCACACCCTTGGTGCAAATCAAGAAGTTCCCCGACATACCCGTCTCCACTCGAAAGGAATCACGAGGGTCCCGCCCACATCCAGAGGAACCCCGTTTCCGCCTCGTAGCTCGAGATGAGGGATCCTTTCCCTGCTTCGTCGGGAAAGAGTTCCCGGCGTTCCCGTCGCATCTCAAGAGGAGGCCCTCTCAACAGGAACGGCGAGAGGAACTCCAGGGTCGTGCCACCATTCCAAGAGTCCCCCAGATGTCTCAGTCCATTCCAGAGGAACCTCTTTTCCCTTCACCGGCTCGTCTTTCACGCCGAGGATCGACTCACACCAAGGTGGCACGTGGTACAGCCCTGAGGGAAAGCCTCGTGTGAAAGCCTCGAGGGACAGCCTCGAGGGAAAGCCACAGATCCCTTGATCCACGTGACAGGAAGCGTGACACTACTGCTGCAGCTCGGGAGGAAAGCGCACGTGCATGCCCCCACTCGAGACGAGGCCTGACTCCCCTGGGGAGACTCAGAAGCACCCCAAGATCCATGGCAACACTGGAGAGGAATCCTCAGGTTCCGGCCCCGACTCCACACAAGGACTGAGGCCCCGGCATGGACGGGAGAGGAATCCCGAGTGGTCCCCTAGCAACTCGCATGGGGACTGGCCTTTCCTGAGGCCACCAGAGCGGGTCCCTGAGGTCCCCGTCGTAACTCGAGAAGACCTGCCGCAACTCGAGAAAATCCAGGAGGTTCTCCCCTCCAGGCGAGATGAGGCCCATTTCCGCTGAGGCGTCTCGAGGCTGATCACACCTCACCTCTGGAACTTCGAAAGGGTCCTTCACACCCTTGGTGCAAATCAAGAAGTTCCCCGACATACCCGTCTCCACTCGAGAGGAATCAAGTGGGTCCCGCCCACATCCAGAGGAGCCCCGTTTCCGCCTCGTAGCTCGAGATGAGGGATCCTTTCCCTGCTTCGTCGGGAAAGAGTTCCCGGCGTTCCCGTCGCATCTCAAGAGGCCCTCTCAACAGGAACGGCGAGAGGAACTCCAGGGTCGTGCCCCCATTCCAAGAGTCCCCCAGATGTCTCAGTCCATTCCAGAGGAACCTCTTTTCCCTTCACCGGCTCGTCTTTCACGCCGAGGATCGACTCACACCAAGGTGGCACGTGGCACAGCCCTGTGGGAAAGCCTCGTGGGAAAGCCTCGAGGGACAGCCTCGAGGGAAAGCCACAGATCCCTTGATCCACGTGACAGGAAGCGTGACACTACTGCTGCAGCTCGGGAGGAAAGCGCACGTGCATGCCCCCACTCGGGACAAGGCCTGACTCCCCTGGGGAGACTCAGAAGCACCCCAAGATCCATGGCAACACTGGAGAGGAATCCTCAGGTTCCGACCCCGACTCCACACAAGGACTGAGGCCCCGGCATGGACGGGAGAGGAATCCCGAGAGGTCCCCTAGCAACTCGCATGGGGACTGGCCTTTCCTGAGGCCACCAGAGCGGGTCCCTGAGGTCCCCGTCGTAACTCGAGAAGACCTGCCGCAACTCGAGAAAATCCAGGAGGTTCTCCCCTCCTGGCGGGATGAGGCCCATTTCCGCTGAGGCGTCTCGAGGCTGATCACACCTCACCTCTGGAACTTCGAAAGGGTCCTTCACACCCTTGGTGCAAATCAAGAAGTTCCCCGACATACCCGTCTCCACTCGAAAGGAATCACGAGGGTCCCGCCCACATCCAGAGGAGCCCCGTTTCCGCCTCGTAGCTCGAGATGAGGGATCCTTTCCCTGCTTCGTCGGGAAAGAGTTCCCGGCGTTCCCGTCGCATCTCAAGAGGAGGCCCTCTCAACAGGAACGGCGAGAGGAACTCCAGGGTCGTGCCCCCATTCCAAGAGTCCCCCAGATGTCTCAGTCCATTCCAGAGGAACCTCTTTTCCCTTCACCGGCTCGTCTTTCACGCCGAGGATCGACTCACACCAAGGTGGCACGTGGCACAGCCCTGAGGGAAAGCCTCGTGTGAAAGCCTCGAGGGACAGCCTCGAGGGAAAGCCACAGATCCCTTGATCCACGTGACAGGAAGCGTGACACTACTGCTGCAGCTCGGGAGGAAAGCGCACGTGCATGCCCCCACTCGAGACGAGGCCTGACTCCCCTGGGGAGACTCAGAAGCACCCCAAGATCCATGGCAACACTGGAGAGGAATCCTCAGGTTCCGGCCCCGACTCCACACAAGGACTGAGGCCCCGGCATGGACGGGAGAGGAATCCCGAGTGGTCCCCTAGCAACTCGCATGGGGACTGGCCTTTCCTGAGGCCACCAGAGCGGGTCCCTGAGGTCCCCGTCGTAACTCGAGAAGACCTGCTGCAACTCGAGAAAATCCAGGAGGTTCTCCCCTCCAGGCGAGATGAGGCCCATTTCCGCTGAGGCGTCTCGAGGCTGATCACACCTCTCCTCTGGAACTTCGAAAGGGTACTTCACACCCTTGGTGCAAATCAAGAAGTTCCCCGACCTAGCCGTCTCCACTCGAGAGGAATCACGAGGGTCCCGCCCACATCCAGAGGAGCCCCGTTTCCGCCTCGTAGCTCGAGATGAGGGATCCTTTCCCTGTTTCGTCGGGAAAGAGTTCCCGGCCTTCCCGTCGCATCTCAAGAGGAGGCCCTCTCAACAGGAACGGCGAGAGGAACTCCAGGGTCGTGCCACCATTCCAAGAGTCCCCCAGATGTCTCAGTCCATTCCAGAGGAACCTCTTTTCCCTTCACCGGCTCGTCTTTCACGCCGAGGATCGACTCACACCAAGGTGACACGTGGCACAGCCCTGTGGGAAAGCCTCGTGGGAAAGCCTCGAGGGACAGCCTCGAGGGAAAGCCACAGATCCCTTGATCCACGTGACAGGAAGCGTGACGCTACTGCTGCAGCTCGGGAGGAAAGCGCACGTGCATGCCCCCACTCGAGACGAGGCCTGACTCCCCTGGGGAGACTCAGAAGCACCCCAAGATCCATGGCAACACTGGAGAGGAATCCTCAGGTTCCGGCCCCGACTCCACACAAGGACTGAGGCCCCGGCATAGACGGGAGAGGAATCCCGAGAGGTCCCCTAGCAACTCGCATGGGGACTGGCCTTTCCTGAGGCCACCAGAGCGGGTCCCTGAGGTCCCCGTCGTAACACGAGAAGACGTGCCGCAACTCGAGAAAATCCAGGAGGTTCTCCCCTCCAGGCGAGATGAGGCCCATTTCCGCTGAGGCGTCTCGAGGCTGATCACACCTCACCTCTGGAACTTCAAAAGGGTCCTTCACACCCTTGGTGCAAATCAAGAAGTTCCCCGACCTAGCCGTCTCCACTCGAGAGGAATCACGAGGGTCCCGCCCACATCCAGAGGAGCCCCGTTTCCGCCTCGTAGCTCGAGATGAGGGATCCTTTCCCTGCTTCGTCGGGAAAGAGTTCCCGGCCTTCCCGTCGCATCTCAAGAGGAGGCCCTCTCAACAGGAACGGCGAGAGGAACTCCAGGGTCGTGCCCCCATTCCAAGAGTCCCCCAGATGTCTCAGTCCATTCCAGAGGAATCTCTTTTCCCTTCACCGGCTCGTCTTTCACGCCGAGGATCGATTCACACCAAGGTGGCACGTGGCACAGCCCTGTGGGAAAGCCTCGTGGGAAAGCCTCGAGGGACAGCCTCGAGGGAAAGCCACAGATCCCTTGATCCACGTGACAGGAAGCGTGACGCTACTGCTGCAGCTCGGGAGGAAAGCGCACGTGCATGCCCCCACTCGAGACGAGGCCTGACTCGCCTGGGGAGACTCAGAAGCACCCCAAGATCCATGGCAACACTGGAGAGGAATCCTCAGGTTCCGGCCCCGACTCCACACAAGGACTGAGGCCCCGGCATGGACGGGAGAGGAATCCAGAGAGGTCCCCTAGCAACTCGCATGGGGACTGGCCTTTCCTGAGGCCACCAGAGCGGGTCCCTGAGGTCCCCGTCGTAACTCGAGAAGACCTGCCGCAACTCGAGAAAATCCAGGAGGTTCTCCCCTCCAGGCGAGATGAGGCCCATTTCCGCTGAGGCGTCTCGAGGCTGATCACACCTCCCCTCTGGAACTTCGAAAGGGTCCTTCACACCCTTGGTGCAAATCAAGAAGTTCGCCGACCTAGCCGTCTCCACTCGAGAGGAATCACGAGGGTCCTGCCCACATCCAGAGGAGCCCCGTTTCCGCCTCGTAGCTCGAGATGAGGGATCCTTTCCCTGCTTCGTCGGGAAAGAGTTCCCGGCGTTCCCGTCGCATCTCAAGAGGAGGCCCTCTCAACAGGAACGGCGAGAGGAACTCCAGGGTCGTGCCACCATTCCAAGAGTCCCCCAGATGTCTCAGTCCATTCCAGAGGAACCTCTTTTCCCTTCACCGGCTCGTCTTTCACGCCGAGGATCGACTCACACCAAGGTGGCACGTGGCACAGCCCTGTGGGAAAGCCTCGTGGGAAAGCCTCGAGGGACAGCCTCGAGGGAAAGCCACAGATCCCTTGATCCACGTGACAGGAAGCGTGACACTACTGCTGCAGCTCGGGAGGAAAGCGCACGTGCATGCCCCCACTCGAGACGAGGCCTGACTCCCCTGGGGAGACTCAGAAGCACCCCAAGATCCATGGCAACACTGGAGAGGAATCCTCAGGTTCCGGCCCCGACTCCACACAAGGACTGAGGCCCCGGCATGGACGGGAGAGGAATCCCGAGAGGTCCCCTAGCAACTCGCATGGGGACTGGCCTTTCCTGAGGCCACCAGAGCGGGTCCCTGAGGTCCCCGTCGTAACTCGAGAAGACCTGCCGCAACTCGAGAAAATCCAGGAGGTTCTCCCCTCCAGGCGAGATGAGGCCCATTTCCGCTGAGGCGTCTCGAGGCTGATCACACCTCCCCTCTGGAACTTCGAAAGGGTCCTTCACACCCTTGGTGCAAATCAAGAAGTTCCCCGACCTAGCCGTCTCCACTCGAGAGGAATCACGAGGGTCCCGCCCACATCCAGAGGAGCCCCGTTTCCGCCTCGTAGCTCGAGATGAGGGATCCTTTCCCTGCTTCGTCGGGAAAGAGTTCCCGGCGTTCCCGTCGCATCTCAAGAGGAGGCCCTCTCAACAGGAACGGCGAGAGGAAATCCAGGGTCGTGCCCCCATTCCAAGAGTCCCCCAGATGTCTCAGTCCATTCCAGAGGAACCTCTTTTCCCTTCACCGGCTCGTCTTTCACGCCGAGGATCGATTCACACCAAGGTGGCACGTGGCACAGCCCTGTGGGAAAGCCTCGTGGGAAAGCCTCGAGGGACAGCCTCGAGGGAAAGCCACAGATCCCTTGATCCACGTGACAGGAAGCGTGACGCTACTGCTGCAGCTTGGGAGGAAAGCGCACGTGCATGCCCCCACTCGAGACGAGGCCTGACTCCCCTGGGGAGACTCAGAAGCACCCCAAGATCCATGGCAACACTGGAGAGGAATCCTCAGGTTCCGGCCCCGACTCCACACAAGGACTGAGGCCCCGGCATGGATGGGAGAGGAATCCCGAGAGGTCCCCTAGCAACTCGCATGGGGACTGGCCTTTCCTGAGGCCACCAGAGCGGGTCCCTGAGGTCCCCGTCGTAACACGAGAAGACCTGCCGCAACTCGGGAAAATCCAGGAGGTTCTCCCCTCCAGGCGAGATGAGGCCCATTTCCGCTGAGGCGTCTCGAGGCTGATCACACCTCACCTCTGGAACTTGGAAAGGGTCCTTCACACCCTTGGTGCAAATCAAGAAGTTCCCCGACCTAGCCGTCTCCACTCGAGAGGAATCACGAGGGTCCCGCCCACATCCAGTGGAGCCCCGTTTCCGCCTCGTAGCTCGAGATGAGGGATCCTTTCCCTGCTTCGTCGGGAAAGAGTTCCCGGCGTTCCCGTCGCATCTCAAGAGGAGGCCCTCTCAACAGGAACGGCGAGAGGAACTCCAGGGTCGTGCCACCATTCCAAGAGTCCCCCAGATGTCTCAGTCCATTCCAGAGGAACCTCTTTTCCCTTCACCGGCTCGTCTTTCACGCCGAGGATCGACTCACACCAAGGTGGCACGTGGCACAGCCCTGTGGGAAAGCCTCGTGGGAAAGCCTCGAGGGACAGCCTCGAGGGAAAGCCACAGATCCCTTGATCCACGTGACAGGAAGCGTGACGCTACTGCTGCAGCTCGGGAGGAAAGCGCACGTGCATGCCCCCACTCGAGACGAGGCCTGACTCCCCTGGGGAGACTCAGAAGCACCCCAAGATCCATGGCAACACTGGAGAGGAATCCTCAGGTTCCGGCCCCGACTCCACACAAGGACTGAGTCCCCGGCATGGACGGGAGAGGAATCCCGAGAGGTCCCCTAGCAACTCGCATGGGGACTGGCCTTTCCTGAGGCCACCAGAGCGGGTCCCTGAGGTCCCCGTCGTAACACGAGAAGACCTGCCGCAACTCGAGAAAATCCAGGAGGTTCTCCCCTCCAGGCGAGATGAGGCCCATTTCCGCTGAGGCGTCTCGAGGCTGATCACACCTCACCTCTGGAACTTCGAAAGGGTCCTTCACACCCTTGGTGCAAATCAAGAAGTTCCCCGATCTAGCCGTCTCCACTCGAGAGGAATCACGAGGGTCCCGCCCACATCCAGAGGAGCCCCGTTTCCGCCTCGTAGCTCGAGATGAGGGATCCTTTCCCTGCTTCGTCGGGAAAGAGTTCCCGGCGTTCCCGTCGCATCTCAAGAGGAGGCCCTCTCAATAGGAACGGCGAGAGGAACTCCAGGGTCGTGCCCCCATTCCAAGAGTCCCCCAGATGTCTCAGTCCATTCCAGAGGAACCTCTTTTCCCTTCACCGGCTCGTCTTTCACGCCGAGGATCGATTCACACCAAGGTGGCACGTGGCACAGCCCTGTGGGAAAGCCTCATGGGAAAGCCTCGAGGGACAGCCTCGAGGGAAAGCCACAGATCACTTGATCCACGTGACAGGAATCGTGACGCTACTGCTGCAGCTCGGGAGGAAAGCGCACGTGCATGCCCCCACTCGAGACGAGGCCTGACTCGCCTGGGGAGACTCAGAAGCACCCCAAGATCCATGGCAACACTGGAGAGGAATCCTCAGGTTCCGGCCCCGACTCCACACAAGGACTGAGGCCCCGGCATGGACGGGAGAGGAATCCAGAGAGGTCCCCTAGCAACTCGCATGGGGACTGGCCTTTCCTGAGGCCACCAGAGCGGGTCCCTGAGGTCCCCGTCGTAACTCGAGAAGACCTGCCGCAACTCGAGAAAATCCAGGAGGTTCTCCCCTCCAGGCGAGATGAGGCCCATTTCCGCTGAGGCGTCTCGAGGCTGATCACACCTCCCCTCTGGAACTTCGAAAGGGTCCTTCACACCCTTGGTGCAAATCAAGAAGTTCCCCGACCTAGCCGTCACCACTCGAGAGGAATCACGAGGGTCCTGCCCACATCCAGAGTAGCCCCGTTTCCGCCTCGTAGCTCGAGATGAGGGATCCTTTCCCTGCTTCGTCGGGAAAGAGTTCCCGGCGTTCCCGTCGCATCTCAAGAGGAGGCCCTCTCAACAGGAACGGCGAGAGGAACTCCAGGGTCGTGCCCCCATTCCAAGAGTCCCCCAGATGTCTCAGTCCATTCCAGAGGAACCTCTTTTCCCTTCACCGGCTCGTCTTTCACGCCGAGGATCGACTCACACCAAGGTGGCACGTGGCACAGCCCTGAGGGAAAGCCTCGTGTGAAAGCCTCGAGGGACAGCCTCGAGGGAAAGCCACAGATCCCTTGATCCACGTGACAGGAAGCGTGACACTACTGCTGCAGCTCGGGAGGAAAGCGCACGTGCATGCCCCCACTCGAGACGAGGCCTGACTCCCCTGGGGAGACTCAGAAGCACCCCAAGATCCATGGCAACACTGGAGAGGAATCCTCAGGTTCCGGCCCCGACTCCACACAAGGACTGAGGCCCCGGCATGGACGGGAGAGGAATCCCGAGTGGTCCCCTAGCAACTCGCATGGGGACTGGCCTTTCCTGAGGCCACCAGAGCGGGTCCCTGAGGTCCCCGTCGTAACTCGAGAAGACCTGCCGCAACTCGAGAAAATCCAGGAGGTTCTCCCCTCCAGGCGAGATGAGGCCCATTTCCGCTGAGGCGTCTCGAGGCTGATCACACCTCTCCTCTGGAACTTCGAAAGGGTACTTCACACCCTTGGTGCAAATCAAGAAGTTCCCCGACCTAGCCGTCTCCACTCGAGAGGAATCACGAGGGTCCCGCCCACATCCAGAGGAGCCCCGTTTCCGCCTCGTAGCTCGAGATGAGGGATCCTTTCCCTGTTTCGTCGGGAAAGAGTTCCCGGCCTTCCCGTCGCATCTCAAGAGGAGGCCCTCTCAACAGGAACGGCGAGAGGAACTCCAGGGTCGTGCCACCATTCCAAGAGTCCCCCAGATGTCTCAGTCCATTCCAGAGGAACCTCTTTTCCCTTCACCGGCTCGTCTTTCACGCCGAGGATCGACTCACACCAAGGTGGCACGTGGCACAGCCCTGTGGGAAAGCCTCGTGGGAAAGCCTCGAGGGACAGCCTCGAGGGAAAGCCACAGATCCCTTGATCCACGTGACAGGAAGCGTGACGCTACTGCTGCAGCTCGGGAGGAAAGCGCACGTGCATGCCCCCACTCGAGACGAGGCCTGACTCCCCTGGGGAGACTCAGAAGCACCCCAAGATCCATGGCAACACTGGAGAGGAATCCTCAGGTTCCGGCCCCGACTCCACACAAGGACTGAGGCCCCGGCATAGACGGGAGAGGAATCCCGAGAGGTCCCCTAGCAACTCGCATGGGGACTGGCCTTTCCTGAGGCCACCAGAGCGGGTCCCTGAGGTCCCCGTCGTAACACGAGAAGACGTGCCGCAACTCGAGAAAATCCAGGAGGTTCTCCCCTCCAGGCGAGATGAGGCCCATTTCCGCTGAGGCGTCTCGAGGCTGATCACACCTCACCTCTGGAACTTCAAAAGGGTCCTTCACACCCTTGGTGCAAATCAAGAAGTTCCCCGACCTAGCCGTCTCCACTCGAGAGGAATCACGAGGGTCCCGCCCACATCCAGAGGAGCCCCGTTTCCGCCTCGTAGCTCGAGATGAGGGATCCTTTCCCTGCTTCGTCGGGAAAGAGTTCCCGGCCTTCCCGTCGCATCTCAAGAGGAGGCCCTCTCAACAGGAACGGCGAGAGGAACTCCAGGGTCGTGCCCCCATTCCAAGAGTCCCCCAGATGTCTCAGTCCATTCCAGAGGAATCTCTTTTCCCTTCACCGGCTCGTCTTTCACGCCGAGGATCGATTCACACCAAGGTGGCACGTGGCACAGCCCTGTGGGAAAGCCTCGTGGGAAAGCCTCGAGGGACAGCCTCGAGGGAAAGCCACAGATCCCTTGATCCACGTGACAGGAAGCGTGACGCTACTGCTGCAGCTCGGGAGGAAAGCGCACGTGCATGCCCCCACTCGAGACGAGGCCTGACTCGCCTGGGGAGACTCAGAAGCACCCCAAGATCCATGGCGACACTGGAGAGGAATCCTCAGGTTCCGGCCCCGACTCCACACAAGGACTGAGGCCCCGGCATGGACGGGAGAGGAATCCAGAGAGGTCCCCTAGCAACTCGCATGGGGACTGGCCTTTCCTGAGGCCACCAGAGCGGGTCCCTGAGGTCCCCGTCGTAACTCGAGAAGACCTGCCGCAACTCGAGAAAATCCAGGAGGTTCTCCCCTCCAGGCGAGATGAGGCCCATTTCCGCTGAGGCGTCTCGAGGCTGATCACACCTCCCCTCTGGAACTTCGAAAGGGTCCTTCACACCCTTGGTGCAAATCAAGAAGTTCGCCGACCTAGCCGTCTCCACTCGAGAGGAATCACGAGGGTCCTGCCCACATCCAGAGGAGCCCCGTTTCCGCCTCGTAGCTCGAGATGAGGGATCCTTTCCCTGCTTCGTCGGGAAAGAGTTCCCGGCGTTCCCGTCGCATCTCAAGAGGAGGCCCTCTCAACAGGAACGGCGAGAGGAACTCCAGGGTCGTGCCACCATTCCAAGAGTCCCCCAGATGTCTCAGTCCATTCCAGAGGAACCTCTTTTCCCTTCACCGGCTCGTCTTTCACGCCGAGGATCGACTCACACCAAGGTGGCACGTGGCACAGCCCTGTGGGAAAGCCTCGTGGGAAAGCCTCGAGGGACAGCCTCGAGGGAAAGCCACAGATCCCTTGATCCACGTGACAGGAAGCGTGACACTACTGCTGCAGCTCGGGAGGAAAGCGCACGTGCATGCCCCCACTCGAGACGAGGCCTGACTCCCCTGGGGAGACTCAGAAGCACCCCAAGATCCATGGCAACACTGGAGAGGAATCCTCAGGTTCCGGCCCCGACTCCACACAAGGACTGAGGCCCCGGCATGGACGGGAGAGGAATCCCGAGAGGTCCCCTAGCAACTCGCATGGGGACTGGCCTTTCCTGAGGCCACCAGAGCGGGTCCCTGAGGTCCCCGTCGTAACTCGAGAAGACCTGCCGCAACTCGAGAAAATCCAGGAGGTTCTCCCCTCCAGGCGAGATGAGGCCCATTTCCGCTGAGGCGTCTCGAGGCTGATCACACCTCCCCTCTGGAACTTCGAAAGGGTCCTTCACACCCTTGGTGCAAATCAAGAAGTTCCCCGACCTAGCCGTCTCCACTCGAGAGGAATCACGAGGGTCCCGCCCACATCCAGAGGAGCCCCGTTTCCGCCTCGTAGCTCGAGATGAGGGATCCTTTCCCTGCTTCGTCGGGAAAGAGTTCCCGGCGTTCCCGTCGCATCTCAAGAGGAGGCCCTCTCAACAGGAACGGCGAGAGGAACTCCAGGGTCGTGCCCCCATTCCAAGAGTCCCCCAGATGTCTCAGTCCATTCCAGAGGAACCTCTTTTCCCTTCACCGGCTCGTCTTTCACGCCGAGGATCGATTCACACCAAGGTGGCACGTGGCACAGCCCTGTGGGAAAGCCTCGTGGGAAAGCCTCGAGGGACAGCCTCGAGGGAAAGCCACAGATCCCTTGATCCACGTGACAGGAAGCGTGACGCTACTGCTGCAGCTTGGGAGGAAAGCGCACGTGCATGCCCCCACTCGAGACGAGGCCTGACTCCCCTGGGGAGACTCAGAAGCACCCCAAGATCCATGGCAACACTGGAGAGGAATCCTCAGGTTCCGGCCCCGACTCCACACAAGGACTGAGGCCCCGGCATGGATGGGAGAGGAATCCCGAGAGGTCCCCTAGCAACTCGCATGGGGACTGGCCTTTCCTGAGGCCACCAGAGCGGGTCCCTGAGGTCCCCGTCGTAACACGAGAAGACCTGCCGCAACTCGGGAAAATCCAGGAGGTTCTCCCCTCCAGGCGAGATGAGGCCCATTTCCGCTGAGGCGTCTCGAGGCTGATCACACCTCACCTCTGGAACTTGGAAAGGGTCCTTCACACCCTTGGTGCAAATCAAGAAGTTCCCCGACCTAGCCGTCTCCACTCGAGAGGAATCACGAGGGTCCCGCCCACATCCAGTGGAGCCCCGTTTCCGCCTCGTAGCTCGAGATGAGGGATCCTTTCCCTGCTTCGTCGGGAAAGAGTTCCCGGCGTTCCCGTCGCATCTCAAGAGGAGGCCCTCTCAACAGGAACGGCGAGAGGAACTCCAGGGTCGTGCCACCATTCCAAGAGTCCCCCAGATGTCTCAGTCCATTCCAGAGGAACCTCTTTTCCCTTCACCGGCTCGTCTTTCACGCCGAGGATCGACTCACACCAAGGTGGCACGTGGCACAGCCCTGTGGGAAAGCCTCGTGGGAAAGCCTCGAGGGACAGCCTCGAGGGAAAGCCACAGATCCCTTGATCCACGTGACAGGAAGCGTGACGCTACTGCTGCAGCTCGGGAGGAAAGCGCACGTGCATGCCCCCACTCGAGACGAGGCCTGACTCCCCTGGGGAGACTCAGAAGCACCCCAAGATCCATGGCAACACTGGAGAGGAATCCTCAGGTTCCGGCCCCGACTCCACACAAGGACTGAGTCCCCGGCATGGACGGGAGAGGAATCCCGAGAGGTCCCCTAGCAACTCGCATGGGGACTGGCCTTTCCTGAGGCCACCAGAGCGGGTCCCTGAGGTCCCCGTCGTAACACGAGAAGACCTGCCGCAACTCGAGAAAATCCAGGAGGTTCTCCCCTCCAGGCGAGATGAGGCCCATTTCCGCTGAGGCGTCTCGAGGCTGATCACACCTCACCTCTGGAACTTCGAAAGGGTCCTTCACACCCTTGGTGCAAATCAAGAAGTTCCCCGATCTAGCCGTCTCCACTCGAGAGGAATCACGAGGGTCCCGCCCACATCCAGAGGAGCCCCGTTTCCGCCTCGTAGCTCGAGATGAGGGATCCTTTCCCTGCTTCGTCGGGAAAGAGTTCCCGGCGTTCCCGTCGCATCTCAAGAGGAGGCCCTCTCAATAGGAACGGCGAGAGGAACTCCAGGGTCGTGCCCCCATTCCAAGAGTCCCCCAGATGTCTCAGTCCATTCCAGAGGAACCTCTTTTCCCTTCACCGGCTCGTCTTTCACGCCGAGGATCGATTCACACCAAGGTGGCACGTGGCACAGCCCTGTGGGAAAGCCTCATGGGAAAGCCTCGAGGGACAGCCTCGAGGGAAAGCCACAGATCACTTGATCCACGTGACAGGAATCGTGACGCTACTGCTGCAGCTCGGGAGGAAAGCGCACGTGCATGCCCCCACTCGAGACGAGGCCTGACTCGCCTGGGGAGACTCAGAAGCACCCCAAGATCCATGGCAACACTGGAGAGGAATCCTCAGGTTCCGGCCCCGACTCCACACAAGGACTGAGGACCCGGCATGGACGGGAGAGGAATCCAGAGAGGTCCCCTAGCAACTCGCATGGGGACTGGCCTTTCCTGAGGCCACCAGAGCGGGTCCCTGAGGTCCCCGTCGTAACACGAGAAGACCTGCCGCAACTCGAGAAAATCCAGGAGGTTCTCCCCTCCAGGCGAGATGAGGCCCATTTCCGCTGAGGCGTCTCGAGGCTGATCACACCTCACCTCTGGAACTTCGAAAGGGTCCTTCACACCCTTGGTGCAAATCAAGAAGTTCCCCGATCTAGCCGTCTCCACTCGAGAGGAATCACGAGGGTCCCGCCCACATCCAGAGGAGCCCCGTTTCCGCCTCGTAGCTCGAGATGAGGGATCCTTTCCCTGCTTCGTCGGGAAAGAGTTCCCGGCGTTCCCGTCGCATCTCAAGAGGAGGCCCTCTCAATAGGAACGGCGAGAGGAACTCCAGGGTCGTGCCCCCATTCCAAGAGTCCCCCAGATGTCTCAGTCCATTCCAGAGGAACCTCTTTTCCCTTCACCGGCTCGTCTTTCACGCCGAGGATCGATTCACACCAAGGTGGCACGTGGCACAGCCCTGTGGGAAAGCCTCATGGGAAAGCCTCGAGGGACAGCCTCGAGGGAAAGCCACAGATCACTTGATCCACGTGACAGGAATCGTGACGCTACTGCTGCAGCTCGGGAGGAAAGCGCACGTGCATGCCCCCACTCGAGACGAGGCCTGACTCGCCTGGGGAGACTCAGAAGCACCCCAAGATCCATGGCAACACTGGAGAGGAATCCTCAGGTTCCGGCCCCGACTCCACACAAGGACTGAGGACCCGGCATGGACGGGAGAGGAATCCAGAGAGGTCCCCTAGCAACTCGCATGGGGACTGGCCTTTCCTGAGGCCACCAGAGCGGGTCCCTGAGGTCCCCGTCGTAACTCGAGAAGACCTGCCGCAACTCGAGAAAATCCAGGAGGTTCTCCCCTCCAGGCGAGATGAGGCCCATTTCCGCTGAGGCGTCTCGAGGCTGATCACACCTCCCCTCTGGAACTTCGAAAGGGTCCTTCACACCCTTGGTGCAAATCAAGAAGTTCCCCGACCTAGCCGTCACCACTCGAGAGGAATCACGAGGGTCCTGCCCACATCCAGAGTAGCCCCGTTTCCGCCTCGTAGCTCGAGATGAGGGATCCTTTCCCTGCTTCGTCGGGAAAGAGTTCCCGGCGTTCCCGTCGCATCTCAAGAGGAGGCCCTCTCAACAGGAACGGCGAGAGGAACTCCAGGGTGGTGCCACCATTCCAAGAGTCCCCCAGATGTCTCAGTCCATTCCAGAGGAACCTCTTTTCCCTTCACCGGCTCGTCTTTCACGCCGAGGATCGACTCACACCAAGGTGGCACGTGGCACAGCCCTGTGGGAAAGCCTCGTGGGAAAGCCTCGAGGGACAGCCTCGAGGGAAAGCCACAGATCCCTTGATCCACGTGACAGGAAGCGTGACACTACTGCTGCAGCTCGGGAGGAAAGCGCACGTGCATGCCCCCACTCGAGACGAGGCCTGACTCCCCTGGGGAGACTCAGAAGCACCCCAAGATCCATGGCAACACTGGAGAGGAATCCTCAGGTTCCGGCCCCGACTCCACACAAGGACTGAGGCCCCGGCATGGACGGGAGAGGAATCCCGAGAGGTCCCCTAGCAACTCGCATGGGGACTGGCCTTTCCTGAGGCCACCAGAGCGGGTCCCTGAGGTCCTCGTCGTAACTCGAGAAGACCTGCCGCAACTCGAGAAAATCCAGGAGGTTCTCCCCTCCAGGCGAGATGAGGCCCATTTCCGCTGAGGCGTCTCGAGGCTGATCACACCTCCCCTCTGGAACTTCGAAAGGGTCCTTCACACCCTTGGTGCAAATCAAGAAGTTCCCCGACCTAGCCGTCTCCACTCGAGAGGAATCACGAGGGTCCCGCCCACATCCAGAGGAGCCCCGTTTCCGCCTCGTAGCTCGAGATGAGGGATCCTTTCCCTGCTTCGTCGGGAAAGAGTTCCCGGCCTTCCCGTCGCATCTCAAGAGGAGGCCCTCTCAACAGGAACGGCGAGAGGAACTCCAGGGTCGTGCCCCCATTCCAAGAGTCCCCCAGATGTCTCAGTCCATTCCAGAGGAACCTCTTTTCCCTTCACCGGCTCGTCTTTCACGCCGAGGATCGATTCACACCAAGGTGGCACGTGGCACAGCCCTGTGGGAAAGCCTCGTGGGAAAGCCTCGAGGGACAGCCTCGAGGGAAAGCCACAGATCCCTTGATCCACGTGACAGGAAGCGTGACGCTACTGCTGCAGCTCGGGAGGAAAGCGCACGTGCATGCCCCCACTCGAGACGAGGCCTGACTCCCCTGGGGAGACTCAGAAGCACCCCAAGATCCATGGCAACACTGGAGAGGAATCCTCAGGTTCCGGCCCCGACTCCACACAAGGACTGAGGCCCCGGCATGGATGGGAGAGGAATCCCGAGAGGTCCCCTAGCAACTCGCATGGGGACTGGCCTTTCCTGAGGCCACCAGAGCGGGTCCCTGAGGTCCCCGTCGTAACACGAGAAGACCTGCCGCAACTCGAGAAAATCCAGGAGGTTCTCCCCTCCAGGCGAGATGAGGCCCATTTCCGCTGAGGCGTCTCGAGGCTGATCACACCTCACCTCTGGAACTTGGAAAGGGTCCTTCACACCCTTGGTGCAAATCAAGAAGTTCCCCGACCTAGCCGTCTCCACTCGAGAGGAATCACGAGGGTCCCCGCCCACATCCAGTGGAGCCCCGTTTCGGCCTCGTAGCTCGAGATGAGGGATCCTTTCCCTGCTTCGTCGGGAAAGAGTTCCCGGCGTTCCCGTCGCATCTCAAGAGGAGGCCCTCTCAACAGGAACGGCGAGAGGAACTCCAGGGTCGTGCCACCATTCCAAGAGTCCCCCAGATGTCTCAGTCCATTCCAGAGGAACCTCTTTTCCCTTCACCGGCTCGTCTTTCACGCCGAGGATCGACTCACACCAAGGTGGCACGTGGCACAGCCCTGTGGGAAAGCCTCGTGGGAAAGCCTCGAGGGACAGCCTCGAGGGAAAGCCACAGATCCCTTGATCCACGTGACAGGAAGCGTGACGCTACTGCTGCAGCTCGGGAGGAAAGCGCACGTGCATGCCCCCACTCGAGACGAGGCCTGACTCCCCTGGGGAGACTCAGAAGCACCCCAAGATCCATGGAAACACTGGAGAGGAATCCTCAGGTTCCGGCCCCGACTCCACACAAGGACTGAGGCCCCGGCATGGACGGGAGAGGAATCCCGAGAGGTCCCCTAGCAACTCGCATGGGGACTGGCCTTTCCTGAGGCCACCAGAGCGGGTCCCTGAGGTCCCCGTCGTAACACGAGAAGACCTGCCGCAACTCGAGAAAATCCAGGAGGTTCTCCCCTCCAGGCGAGATGAGGCCCATTTCCGCTGAGGCGTCTCGAGGCTGATCACACCTCACCTCTGGAACTTCGAAAGGGTCCTTCACACCCTTGGTGCAAATCAAGAAGTTCCCCGACCTAGCCGTCTCCACTCGAGAGGAATCACGAGGGTCCCGCCCACATCCAGAGGAGCCCCGTTTCCGCCTAGTAGCTCGAGATGAGGGATCCTTTCCCTGCTTCGTCGGGAAAGAGTTCCCGGCGTTCCCGTCGCATCTCAAGAGGAGGCCCTCTCAACAGGAACGGCGAGAGGAACTCCAGGGTCGTGCCCCCATTCCAAGAGTCCCCCAGATGTCTCAGTCCATTCCAGAGGAACCTCTTTTCCCTTCACCGGCTCGTCTTTCACGCCGAGGATCGATTCACACCAAGGTGGCACGTGGCACAGCCCTGTGGGAAAGCCTCATGGGAAAGCCTCGAGGGACAGCCTCGAGGGAAAGCCACAGATCCCTTGATCCACGTGACAGGAAGCGTGACGCTACTGCTGCAGCTCGGAAGGAAAGCGCACGTGCATGCCCCCACTCGAGACGAGGCCTGACTCCCCTGGGGAGACTCAGAAGCACCCCAAGATCCATGGCAACACTGGAGAGGAATCCTCAGGTTCCGGCCCCGACTCCACACAAGGACTGAGGCCCCGGCATGGACGGGAGAGGAATCCCGAGAGGTCCCCTAGCAACTAGCATGGGGACTGGCCTTTCCTGAGGCCACCAGAGCGGGTCCCAGAGGTCCCCGTCGTAACACGAGAAGATCTGCCGCAACTCGAGAAAATCCAGGAGGTTCTCCCCTCCAGGCGAGATGAGGCCCATTTCCGCTGAGGCGTCTCGAGGCTGATCACACCTCACCTCTGGAACTTCGAAAGGGTCCTTCACACCCTTGGTGCAAATCAAGAAGTTCCCCGACCTAGCCGTCTCCACTCGAGAGGAATCACGAGGGTCCCGCCCACATCCAGAGGAGCCCCGTTTCCGCCTCGTAGCTCGAGATGAGGGATCCTTTCCCTGCTTCGTCGGGAAAGAGTTCCCGGCCTTCCCGTCGCATCTCAAGAGGAGGCCCTCTCAACAGGAACGGCGAGAGGAACTCCAGGGTCGTGCCCCCATTCCAAGAGTCCCCCAGATGTCTCAGTCCATTCCAGAGGAACCTCTTTTCCCTTCACCGGCTCGTCTTTCACGCCGAGGATCGACTCACACCAAGGTGGCACGTGGCACAGCCCTGTGGGAAAGCCTCGTGGGAAAGCCTCGAGGGACAGCCTCGAGGGAAAGCCACAGATCCCTTGATCCACGTGACAGGAAGCGTGACACTACTGCTGCAGCTAGGGAGGAAAGCGCACGTGCATGCCCCCACTCGAGACGAGGCCTGACTCCCCTGGGGAGACTCAGAAGCACCCCAAGATCCATGGCAACACTGGAGAGGAATCCTCAGGTTCCGGCCCCGACTCCACACAAGGACTGAGGCCCCGGCATGGACGGGAGAGGAATCCCGAGAGGTCCCCTAGCAACTCGCATGGGGACTGGCCTTTCCTGAGGCCACCAGAGCGGGTCCCTGAGGTCCCCGTCGTAACTCGAGAAGACCTGCCGCAACTCGAGAAAATCCAGGAGGTTCTCCCCTCCAGGCGAGATGAGGCCCATTTCCGCTGAGGCGTCTCGAGGCTGATCACACCTCCCCTCTGGAACTTCGAAAGGGTCCTTCACACCCTTGGTGCAAATCAAGAAGTTCCCCGACATACCCGTCTCCACTCGAGAGGAATCACGAGGGTCCCGCCCACATCCAGAGGAGCCCCGTTTCCGCCTCGTAGCTCGAGATGAGGGATCCTTTCCCTGCTTCGTCGGGAAAGAGTTCCCGGCGTTCCCGTCGCATCTCAAGAGGAGGCCCTCTCAACAGGAACGGCGAGAGGAACTCCAGGGTCGTGCCACCATTCCAAGAGTCCCCCAGATGTCTCAGTCCATTCCAGAGGATCCTCTTTTCCCTTCATCGGCTCGTCTTTCACGCCGAGGATCGACTCACACCAAGGTGGCACGTGGCACAGCCCTGTGGGAAAGCCTCGTGGGAAAGCCTGGAGGGACAGCCTCGAGGGAAAGCCACAGATCCCTTGATCCACGTGACAGGAAGCGTGACACTACTGCTGCAGCTCGGGAGGAAAGCGCACGTGCATGCCCCCACTCGGGACGAGGCCTGACTCCCCTGGGGAGACTCAGAAGCACCCCAAGATCCATGGCAACACTGGAGAGGAATCCTCAGGTTCCGGCCCCGACTCCACACAAGGACTGAGGCCCCGGCATGGACGGGAGAGGAATCCCGAGAGGTCCCCTAGCAACTCGCATGGGGACTGGCCTTTCCTGAGGCCACCAGAGCGGGTCCCTGAGGTCCCCGTCGTAACTCGAGAAGACCTGCCGCAACTCGAGAAAATCCAGGAGGTTCTCCCCTCCAGGCGAGATGAGGCCCATTTCCGCTGAGGCGTCTCGAGGCTGATCACACCTCCCCTCTGGAACTTCGAAAGGGTCCTTCACACCCTTGGTGCAAATCAGGAAGTTCCCCGACCTAGCCGTCTCCACTCGAGAGGAATCACGAGGGTCCCGCCCACATCCAGAGGAGCCCCGTTTCCGCCTCGTAGCTCGAGATGAGGGATCCTTTCCCTGCTTCGTCGGGAAAGAGTTCCCGGCGTTCCCGTCGCATCTCAAGAGGAGGCCCTCTCAACAGGAACGGCGAGAGGAACTCCAGGGTCGTGCCCCCATTCCAAGAGTCCCCCAGATGTCTCAGTCCATTCCAGAGGAACCTCTTTTCCCTTCACCGGCTCGTCTTTCACGCCGAGGATCGATTCACACCAAGGTGGCACGTGGCACAGCCCTGTGGGAAAGCCTCGTGGGAAAGCCTCGAGGGACAGCCTCGAGGGAAAGCCACAGATCCCTTGATCCACGTGACAGGAAGCGTGACGCTACTGCTGCAGCTCGGGAGGAAAGCGCACGTGCATGCCCCCACTCGAGACGAGGCCTGACTCCCCTGGGGAGACTCAGAAGCACCCCAAGATCCATGGCAACACTGGAGAGGAATCCTCAGGTTCCGGCCCCCGACTCCACACAAGGACTGAGGCCCCGGCATGGATGGGAGAGGAATCCCGAGAGGTCCCCTAGCAACTCGCATGGGGACTGGCCTTTCCTGAGGCCACCAGAGCGGGTCCCTGAGGTCCCCGTCGTAACACGAGAAGACCTGCCGCAACTCGAGAAAATCCAGGAGGTTCTCCCCTCCAGGCGAGATGAGGCCCATTTCCGCTGAGGCGTCTCGAGGCTGATCACACCTCACCTCTGGAACTTGGAAAGGGTCCTTCACACCCTTGGTGCAAATCAAGAAGTTCCCCGACCTAGCCGTCTCCACTCGAGAGGAATCACGAGGGTCCCGCCCACATCCAGTGGAGCCCCGTTTCGGCCTCGTAGCTCGAGATGAGGCATCCTTTCCCTGCTTCGTCGGGAAAGAGTTCCCGGCGTTCCCGTCGCATCTCAAGAGGAGGCCCTCTCAACAGGAACGGCGAGAGGAACTCCAGGGTCGTGCCCCCATTCCAAGAGTCCCCCAGATGTCTCAGTCCATTCCAGAGGAACCTCTTTTCCCTTCACCGGCTCGTCTTTCACGCCGAGGATCGACTCACACCAAGGTGGCACGTGGCACAGCCCTGTGGGAAAGCCTCGTGGGAAAGCCTCGAGGGACAGCCTCGAGGGAAAGCCACAGATCCCTTGATCCACGTGACAGGAAGCGTGACACTACTGCTGCAGCTCGGGAGGAAAGCGCACGTGCATGCCCCCACTCGAGACGAGGCCTGACTCCCCTGGGGAGACTCAGAAGCACCCCAAGATCCATGGCAACACTGGAGAGGAATCCTCAGGTTCCGGCCCCGACTCCACACTAGGACTGAGGCCCCGGCATGGACGGGAGAGGAATCCCGAGAGGTCCCCTAGCAACTCGCATGGGGACTGGCCTTTCCTGAGGCCATCAGAGCGGGTCCCTGAGGTCCCCGTCGTAACTCGAGAAGACCTGCCGCAACTCGAGAAAATCCAGGAGGTTCTCCCCTCCAGGCGAGATGAGGCCCATTTCCGCTGAGGCGTCTCGAGGCTGATCACACCTCACCTCTGGAACTTCGAAAGGGTCCTTCACACCCTAGGTGCAAATCAAGAAGTTCCCCGACATACCCGTCTCCACTCGAGAGGAATCACGAGGGTCCCGCCCACATCCAGAGGAGCCCCGTTTCCGCCTCGTAGCTCGAGATGAGGGATCCTTTCCCTGCTTCGTCGGGAAAGAGTTCCCGGCGTTCCCGTCGCATCTCAAGAGGAGGCCCTCTCAACAGGAACGGCGAGAGGAACTCCAGGGTCGTGCCCCCATTCCAAGAGTCCCCCAGATGTCTCAGTCCATTCCAGAGGAACCTCTTTTCCCTTCACCGGCTCGTCTTTCACGCCGAGGATCGATTCACACCAAGGTGGCACGTGGCACAGCCCTGTGGGAAAGCCTCGTGGGAAAGCCTCGAGGGACAGCCTCGAGGGAAAGCCACAGATCCCTTGATCCACGTGACAGGAAGCGTGACGCTACTGCTGCAGCTCGGGAGGAAAGCGCACGTGCATGCCCCCACTCGAGACGAGGCCTGACTCCCCTGGGGAGACTCAGAAGCACCCCAAGATCCATGGCAACACTGGAGAGGAATCCTCAGGTTCCGGCCCCGACTCCACACAAGGACTGAGGCCCCGGCATGGATGGGAGAGGAATCCCGAGAGGTCCCCTAGCAACTCGCATGGGGACTGGCCTTTCCTGAGGCCACCAGAGCGGGTCCCTGAGGTCCCCGTGGTAACACGAGAAGACCTGCCGCAACTCGAGAAAATCCAGGAGGTTCTCCCCTCCAGGCGAGATGAGGCCCATTTCCGCTGAGGCGTCTCGAGGGCTGATCACACCTCACCTCTGGAACTTGGAAAGGGTCCTTCACACCCTTGGTGCAAATCAAGAAGTTCCCCGACCTAGCCGTCTCCACTCGAGAGGAATCACGAGGGTCCCGCCCACATCCAGTGGAGCCCCGTTTCGGCCTCGTAGCTCGAGATGAGGCATCCTTTCCCTGCTTCGTCGGGAAAGAGTTCCCGGCGTTCCCGTCGCATCTCAAGAGGAGGCCCTCTCAACAGGAACGGCGAGAGGAACTCCAGGGTCGTGCCACCATTCCAAGAGTCCCCCAGATGTCTCAGTCCATTCCAGAGGAACCTCTTTTCCCTTCACCGGCTCGTCTTTCACGCCGAGGATCGACTCACACCAAGGTGGCACGTGGCACAGCCCTGTGGGAAAGCCTCGTGGGAAAGCCTCGAGGGACAGCCTCGAGGGAAAGCCACAGATCCCTTGATCCACGTGACAGGAAGCGTGACGCTACTGCTGCAGCTCGGGAGGAAAGCGCACGTGCATGCCCCCACTCGAGACGAGGCCTGACTCCCCTGGGGAGACTCAGAAGCACCCCAAGATCCATGGCAACACTGGAGAGGAATCCTCAGGTTCCGGCCCCGACTCCACACAAGGACTGAGGCCCCGGCATGGACGGGAGAGGAATCCCGAGAGGTCCCCTAGCAACTCGCATGGGGACTGGCCTTTCCTGAGGCCACCAGAGCGGGTCCCTGAGGTCCCCGTCGTAACACGAGAAGACCTGCCGCAACTCGAGAAAATCCAGGAGGTTCTCCCCTCCAGGCGAGATGAGGCCCATTTCCGCTGAGGCGTCTCGAGGCTGATCACACCTCACCTCTGGAACTTCGAAAGGGTCCTTCACACCCTTGGTGCAAATCAAGAAGTTCCCCGACCTAGCCGTCTCCACTCGAGAGGAATCACGAGGGTCCCGCCCACATCCAGAGGAGCCCCGTTTCCGCCTCGTAGCTCGAGATGAGGGATCCTTTCCCTGCTTCGTCGGGAAAGAGTTCCCGGCGTTCCCGTCGCATCTCAAGAGGAGGCCCTCTCAACAGGAACGGCGAGAGGAACTCCAGGGTCGTGCCCCCATTCCAAGAGTCCCCCAGATGTCTCAGTCCATTCCAGAGGAACCTCTTTTCCCTTCACCGGCTCGTCTTTCACGCCGAGGATCGATTCACACCAAGGTGGCACGTGGCACAGCCCTGTGGGAAAGCCTCGTGGGAAAGCCTCGAGGGACAGCCTCGAGGGAAAGCCACAGATCCCTTGATCCACGTGACAGGAAGCGTGACGCTACTGCTGCAGCTCGGGAGGAAAGCGCACGTGCATGCCCCCACTCGAGACGAGGCCTGACTCCCCTGGGGAGACTCAGAAGCACCCCAAGATCCATGGCAACACTGGAGAGGAATCCTCAGGTTCCGGCCCCGACTCCACACAAGGACTGAGGCCCCGGCATGGACGGGAGAGGAATCCCGAGAGGTCCCCTAGCAACTCGCATGGGGACTGGCCTTTCCTGAGGCCACCAGAGCGGGTCCCTGAGGTCCCCGTCGTAACACGAGAAGATCTGCCGCAACTCGAGAAAATCCAGGAGGTTCTCCCCTCCAGGCGAGATGAGGCCCATTTCCGCTGAGGCGTCTCGAGGCTGATCACACCTCACCTCTGGAACTTCGAAAGGGTCCTTCACACCCTTGGTGCAAATCAAGAAGTTCCCCGACCTAGCCGTCTCCACTCGAGAGGAATCACGAGGGTCCCGCCCACATCCAGAGGAGCCCCGTTTCCGCCTCGTAGCTCGAGATGAGGGATCCTTTCCCTGCTTCGTCGGGAAAGAGTTCCCGGCGTTCCCGTCGCATCTCAAGAGGAGGCCCTCTCAACAGGAACGGCGAGAGGAACTCCAGGGTCGTGCCCCCATTCCAAGAGTCCCCCAGATGTCTCAGTCCATTCCAGAGGAACCTCTTTTCCCTTCACCGGCTCGTCTTTCACGCCGAGGATCGACTCACACCAAGGTGGCACGTGGCACAGCCCTGTGGGAAAGCCTCGTGGGAAAGCCTCGAGGGACAGCCTCGAGGGAAAGCCACAGATCCCTTGATCCACGTGACAGGAAGCGTGACGCTACTGCTGCAGCTCGGGAGGAAAGCGCACGTGCATGCCCCCACTCGAGACGAGGCCTGACTCCCCTGGGGAGACTCAGAAGCACCCCAAGATCCATGGCAACACTGGAGAGGAATCCTCAGGTTCCGGCCCCGACTCCACACAAGGACTGAGGCCCCGGCATGGACGGGAGAGGAATCCCGAGAGGTCCCCTAGCAACTCGCATGGGGACTGGCCTTTCCTGAGGCCACCAGAGCGGGTCCCTGAGGTCCCCGTCGTAACACGAGAAGACCTGCCGCAACTCGAGAAAATCCAGGAGGTTCTCCCCTCCAGGCGAGATGAGGCCCATTTCCGCTGAGGCGTCTCGAGGCTGATCACACCTCACCTCTGGAACTTCGAAAGGGTCCTTCACACCCTTGGTGCAAATCAAGAAGTTCCCCGACCTAGCCGTCTCCACTCGAGAGGAATCACGAGGGTCCCGCCCACATCCAGAGGAGCCCCGTTTCCGCCTCGTAGCTCGAGATGAGGGATCCTTTCCCTGCTTCGTCGGGAAAGAGTTCCCGGCGTTCCCGTCGCATCTCAAGAGGAGGCCCTCTCAACAGGAACGGCGAGAGGAACTCCAGGGTCGTGCCCCCATTCCAAGAGTCCCCCAGATGTCTCAGTCCATTCCAGAGGAACCTCTTTTCCCTTCACCGGCTCGTCTTTCACGCCGAGGATCGATTCACACCAAGGTGGCACGTGGCACAGCCCTGTGGGAAAGCCTCATGGGAAAGCCTCGAGGGACAGCCTCGAGGGAAAGCCACAGATCCCTTGATCCACGTGACAGGAAGCGTGACGCTACTGCTGCAGCTCGGAAGGAAAGCGCACGTGCATGCCCCCACTCGAGACGAGGCCTGACTCCCCTGGGGAGACTCAGAAGCACCCCAAGATCCATGGCAACACTGGAGAGGAATCCTCAGGTTCCGGCCCCGACTCCACACAAGGACTGAGGCCCCGGCATGGACGGGAGAGGAATCCCGAGAGGTCCCCTAGCAACTCGCATGGGGACTGGCCTTTCCTGAGGCCACCAGAGCGGGTCCCTGAGGTCCCCGTCGTAACACGAGAAGATCTGCCGCAACTCGAGAAAATCCAGGAGGTTCTCCCCTCCAGGCGAGATGAGGCCCATTTCCGCTGAGGCGTCTCGAGGCTGATCACACCTCACCTCTGGAACTTCGAAAGGGTCCTTCACACCCTTGGTGCAAATCAAGAAGTTCCCCGACCTAGCCGTCTCCACTCGAGAGGAATCACGAGGGTCCCGCCCACATCCAGAGGAGCCCCGTTTCCGCCTCGTAGCTCGAGATGAGGGATCCTTTCCCTGCTTCGTCGGGAAAGAGTTCCCGGCGTTCCCGTCGCATCTCAAGAGGAGGCCCTCTCAACAGGAACGGCGAGAGGAACTCCAGGGTCGTGCCCCCATTCCAAGAGTCCCCCAGATGTCTCAGTCCATTCCAGAGGAACCTCTTTTCCCTTCACCGGCTCGTCTTTCACGCCGAGGATCGACTCACACCAAGGTGGCACGTGGCACAGCCCTGTGGGAAAGCCTCGTGGGAAAGCCTCGAGGGACAGCCTCGAGGGAAAGCCACAGATCCCTTGATCCACGTGACAGGAAGCGTGACACTACTGCTGCAGCTCGGGAGGAAAGCGCACGTGCATGCCCCCACTCGAGACGAGGCCTGACTCCCCTGGGGAGACTCAGAAGCACCCCAAGATCCATGGCAACACTGGAGAGGAATCCTCAGGTTCCGGCCCCGACTCCACACTAGGACTGAGGCCCCGGCATGGACGGGAGAGGAATCCCGAGAGGTCCCCTAGCAACTCGCATGGGGACTGGCCTTTCCTGAGGCCATCAGAGCGGGTCCCTGAGGTCCCCGTCGTAACTCGAGAAGACCTGCCGCAACTCGAGAAAATCCAGGAGGTTCTCCCCTCCAGGCGAGATGAGGCCCATTTCCGCTGAGGCGTCTCGAGGCTGATCACACCTCACCTCTGGAACTTCGAAAGGGTCCTTCACACCCTAGGTGCAAATCAAGAAGTTCCCCGACATACCCGTCTCCACTCGAGAGGAATCACGAGGGTCCCGCCCACATCCAGAGGAGCCCCGTTTCCGCCTCGTAGCTCGAGATGAGGGATCCTTTCCCTGCTTCGTCGGGAAAGGGTTCCCGGCGTTCCCGTCGCATCTCAAGAGGAGGCCCTCTCAACAGGAACGGCGAGAGGAACTCCAGGGTCGTGCCCCCATTCCAAGAGTCCCCCAGATGTCTCAGTCCATTCCAGAGGAACCTCTTTTCCCTTCACCGGCTCGTCTTTCACGCCGAGGATCGATTCACACCAAGGTGGCACGTGGCACAGCCCTGTGGGAAAGCCTCGTGGGAAAGCCTCGAGGGACAGCCTCGAGGGAAAGCCACAGATCCCTTGATCCACGTGACAGGAAGCGTGACGCTACTGCTGCAGCTCGGGAGGAAAGCGCACGTGCATGCCCCCACTCGAGACGAGGCCTGACTCCCCTGGGGAGACTCAGAAGCACCCCAAGATCCATGGCAACACTGGAGAGGAATCCTCAGGTTCCGGCCCCGACTCCACACAAGGACTGAGGCCCCGGCATGGATGGGAGAGGAATCCCGAGAGGTCCCCTAGCAACTCGCATGGGGACTGGCCTTTCCTGAGGCCACCAGAGCGGGTCCCTGAGGTCCCCGTCGTAACACGAGAAGACCTGCCGCAACTCGAGAAAATCCAGGAGGTTCTCCCCTCCAGGCGAGATGAGGCCCATTTCCGCTGAGGCGTCTCGAGGCTGATCACACCTCACCTCTGGAACTTGGAAAGGGTCCTTCACACCCTTGGTGCAAATCAAGAAGTTCCCCGACCTAGCCGTCTCCACTCGAGAGGAATCACGAGGGTCCCGCCCACATCCAGTGGAGCCCCGTTTCGGCCTCGTAGCTCGAGATGAGGCATCCTTTCCCTGCTTCGTCGGGAAAGAGTTCCCGGCGTTCCCGTCGCATCTCAAGAGGAGGCCCTCTCAACAGGAACGGCGAGAGGAACTCCAGGGTCGTGCCACCACTCCAAGAGTCCCCCAGATGTCTCAGTCCATTCCAGAGGAACCTCTTTTCCCTTCACCGGCTCGTCTTTCACGCCGAGGATCGACTCACACCAAGGTGGCACGTGGCACAGCCCTGTGGGAAAGCCTCGTGGGAAAGCCTCGAGGGACAGCCTCGAGGGAAAGCCACAGATCCCTTGATCCACGTGACAGGAAGCGTGACGCTACTGCTGCAGCTCGGGAGGAAAGCGCACGTGCATGCCCCCACTCGAGACGAGGCCTGACTCCCCTGGGGAGACTCAGAAGCACCCCAAGATCCATGGCAACACTGGAGAGGAATCCTCAGGTTCCGGCCCCGACTCCACACAAGGACTGAGGCCCCGGCATGGACGGGAGAGGAATCCCGAGAGGTCCCCTAGCAACTCGCATGGGGACTGGCCTTTCCTGAGGCCACCAGAGCGGGTCCCTGAGGTCCCCGTCGTAACACGAGAAGACCTGCCGCAACTCGAGAAAATCCAGGAGGTTCTCCCCTCCAGGCGAGATGAGGCCCATTTCCGCTGAGGCGTCTCGAGGCTGATCACACCTCACCTCTGGAACTTCGAAAGGGTCCTTCACACCCTTGGTGCAAATCAAGAAGTTCCCCGACCTAGCCGTCTCCACTCGAGAGGAATCACGAGGGTCCCGCCCACATCCAGAGGAGCCCCGTTTCCGCCTCGTAGCTCGAGATGAGGGATCCTTTCCCTGCTTCGTCGGGAAAGAGTTCCCGGCGTTCCCGTCGCATCTCAAGAGGAGGCCCTCTCAACAGGAACGGCGAGAGGAACTCCAGGGTCGTGCCCCCATTCCAAGAGTCCCCCAGATGTCTCAGTCCATTCCAGAGGAACCTCTTTTCCCTTCACCGGCTCGTCTTTCACGCCGAGGATCGATTCACACCAAGGTGGCACGTGGCACAGCCCTGTGGGAAAGCCTCATGGGAAAGCCTCGAGGGACAGCCTCGAGGGAAAGCCACAGATCCCTTGATCCACGTGACAGGAAGCGTGACGCTACTGCTGCAGCTCGGAAGGAAAGCGCACGTGCATGCCCCCACTCGAGACGAGGCCTGACTCCCCTGGGGAGACTCAGAAGCACCCCAAGATCCATGGCAACACTGGAGAGGAATCCTCAGGTTCCGGCCCCGACTCCACACAAGGACTGAGGCCCCGGCATGGACGGGAGAGGAATCCCGAGAGGTCCCCTAGCAACTCGCATGGGGACTGGCCTTTCCTGAGGCCACCAGAGCGGGTCCCTGAGGTCCCCGTCGTAACACGAGAAGATCTGCCGCAACTCGAGAAAATCCAGGAGGTTCTCCCCTCCAGGCGAGATGAGGCCCATTTCCGCTGAGGCGTCTCGAGGCTGATCACACCTCACCTCTGGAACTTCGAAAGGGTCCTTCACACCCTTGGTGCAAATCAAGAAGTTCCCCGACCTAGCCGTCTCCACTCGAGAGGAATCACGAGGGTCCCGCCCACATCCAGAGGAGCCCCGTTTCCGCCTCGTAGCTCGAGATGAGGGATCCTTTCCCTGCTTCGTCGGGAAAGAGTTCCCGGCGTTCCCGTCGCATCTCAAGAGGAGGCCCTCTCAACAGGAACGGCGAGAGGAACTCCAGGGTCGTGCCCCCATTCCAAGAGTCCCCCAGATGTCTCAGTCCATTCCAGAGGAACCTCTTTTCCCTTCACCGGCTCGTCTTTCACGCCGAGGATCGACTCACACCAAGGTGGCACGTGGCACAGCCCTGTGGGAAAGCCTCGTGGTAAAGCCTCGAGGGACAGCCTCGAGGGAAAGCCACAGATCCCTTGATCCACGTGACAGGAAGCGTGACGCTACTGCTGCAGCTCGGGAGGAAAGCGCACGTGCATGCCCCCACACGAGACGAGGCCTGACTCCCCTGGGGAGACTCAGAAGCACCCCAAGATCCATGGCAACACTGGAGAGGAATCCTCAGGTTCCGGCCCCGACTCCACACAAGGACTGAGGCCCCGGCATGGACGGGAGAGGAATCCCGAGAGGTCACCTAGCAACTCGCATGGGGACTGGCCTTTCCTGAGGCCACCAGAGCGGGTCCCTGAGGTCCCCGTCGTAACTCGAGAAGACCTGCCGCAACTCGAGAAAATCCAGGAGGTTCTCCCCTCCAGGCGAGATGAGGCCCATTTCCGGTGAGGCGTCTCGAGGCTGATCACACCTCACCTCTGGAACTTCGAAAGGGTCCTTCACACCCTTGGTGCAAATCAAGAAGTTCCCCGACATACCCGTCTCCACTCGAGAGGAATCACGAGGGTCCCGCCCACATCCAGAGGAGCCCCGTTTCCGCCTCGTAGCTCGAGATGAGGGATCCTTTCCCTGCTTCGTCGGGAAAGAGTTCCCGGCGTTCCCGTCGCATCTCAAGAGGAGGCCCTCTCAACAGGAACGGCGAGAGGAACTCCAGGGTCGTGCCCCCATTCCAAGAGTCCCCAGATGTCTCAGTCCATTCCAGAGGAACCTCTTTTCACTTCACCGGCTCGTCTTTCACGCCGAGGATCGACTCACACCAAGGTGGCACGTGGCACAGCCCTGTGGGAAAGCCTCGTGGGAAAGCCTCGAGGGACAGCCTCGAGGGAAAGCCACAGATCCCTTGATCCACGTGACAGGAAGCGTGACACTACTGCTGCAGCTCGGGAGGAAAGCGCACGTGCATGCCCCCATTCGAGACGAGGCCTGACTCCCCTGGGGAGACTCAGAAGCACCCCAAGATCCATGGCAACACTGGAGAGGAATCCTCAGGTTCCGGCCCCGACTCCACACAAGGACTGAGGCCCCGGCATGGACGGGAGAGGAATCCCGAGAGGTCCCCTAGCAACTCGCATGGGGACTGGCCTTTCCTGAGGCCACCAGAGCGGGTCCCTGAGGTCCCCGTCGTAACTCGAGAAGACCTGCCGCAACTCGAGAAAATCCAGGAGGTTCTCCCCTCCAGGCGAGATGAGGCCCATTTCCGCTGAGGCGTCTCGAGGCTGATCACACCTCCCCTCTGGAACTTCGAAAGGGTCCTTCACACCCTTGGTGCAAATCAAGAAGTTCCCCGACATACCCGTCTCCACTCGAGAGGAATCACGAGGGTCCCGCCCACATCCAGAGGAGCCCCGTTTCCGCCTCGTAGCTCGAGATGAGGGATCCTTTCCCTGCTTCGTCGGGAAAGAGTTCCCGGCGTTCCCGTCGCATCTCAAGAGGAGGCCCTCTCAACAGGAACGGCGAGAGGAACTCCAGGGTCGTGCCCCCATTCCAAGAGTCCCCCAGATGTCTCAGTCCATTCCAGAGGAACCTCTTTTCCCTTCACCGGCTCGTCTTTCACGCCGAGGATCGACTCACACCAAGGTGGCACGTGGCACAGCCCTGTGGGAAAGCCTCGTGGGAAAGCCTCGAGGGACAGCCTCGAGGGAAAGCCACAGATCCCTTGATCCACGTGACAGGAAGCGTGACACTACTGCTGCAGCTCGGGAGGAAAGCGCACGTGCATGCCCCCACTCGAGACGAGGCCTGACTCCCCTGGGGAGACTCAGAAGCACCCCAAGATCCATGGCAACACTGGAGAGGAATCCTCAGGTTCCGGCCCCGACTCCACACAAGGACTGAGGCCCCGGCATGGACGGGAGAGGAATCCCGAGAGGTCCCCTAGCAACTCGCATGGGGACTGGCCTTTCCTGAGGCCACCAGAGCGGGTCCCTGAGGTCCCCGTCGTAACTCGAGAAGACCTGCCGCAACTCGAGAAAATCCAGGAGGTTCTCCCCTCCAGGCGAGATGAGGCCCATTTCCGCTGAGGCGTCTCGAGGCTGATCACACCTCCCCTCTGGAACTTCGAAAGGGTCCTTCACACCCTTGGTGCAAATCAAGAAGTTCCCCGACATACCCGTCTCCACTCGAGAGGAATCACGAGGGTCCCGCCCACATCCAGAGGAGCCCCGTTTCCGCCTCGTAGCTCGAGATGAGGGATCCTTTCCCTGCTTCGTCGGGAAAGAGTTCCTGGCGTTCCCGTCGCATCTCAAGAGGAGGCCCTCTCAACAGGAACGGCGAGAGGAACTCCAGGGTCGTGCCACCATTCCAAGAGTCCCCCAGATGTCTCAGTCCATTCCAGAGGAACCTCTTTTCCCTTCACCGGCTCGTCTTTCATGCCGAGGATCGACTCACACCAAGGTGGCACGTGGCACAGCCCTGTGGGAAAGCCTCGTGGGAAAGCCTGGAGGGACAGCCTCGAGGGAAAGCCACAGATCCCTTGATCCACGTGACAGGAAGCGTGACACTACTGCTGCAGCTCGGGAGGAAAGCGCACGTGCATGCCCCCACTCGGGACGAGGCCTGACTCCCCTGGGGAGACTCAGAAGCACCCCAAGATCCATGGCAACACTGGAGAGGAATCCTCAGGTTCCGGCCCCGACTCCACACAAGGACTGAGGCCCCGGCATGGACGGGAGAGGAATCCCGAGAGGTCCCCTAGCAACTCGCATGGGGACTGGCCTTTCCTGAGGCCACCAGAGCGGGTCCCTGAGGTCCCCGTCGTAACTCGAGAAGACCTGCCGCAACTCGAGAAAATCCAGGAGGTTCTCCCCTCCAGGCGAGATGAGGCCCATTTCCGCTGAGGCGTCTCGAGGCTGATCACACCTCCCCTCTGGAACTTCGAAAGGGTCCTTCACACCCTTGGTGCAAATCAAGAAGTTCCCCGACCTAGCCGTCTCCACTCGAGAGAAATCACGAGGGTCCCGCCCACATCCAGAGGAGCCCCGTTTCCGCCTCGTAGCTCGAGATGAGGGATCCTTTCCCTGCTTCGTCGGGAAAGAGTTCCCGGCGTTCCCGTCGCATCTCAAGAGGAGGCCCTCTCAACAGGAACGGCGAGAGGAACTCCAGGGTCGTGCCACCAATCCAAGAGTCCGCCAGATGTCTCAGTCCATTCCAGAGGAACCTCTTTTCCCTTCACCGGCTCATCTTTCACGCCGAGGATCGACTCACACCAAGGTGGCACGTGGCACAGCCCTGTGGGAAAGCCTCGTGGGAAAGCCTCGAGGGACAGCCTCGAGGGAAAGCCACAGATCCCTTGATCCACGTGACAGGAAGCGTGACACTACTGCTGCAGCTCGGGAGGAAAGCGCACGTGCATGCCCCCACTCGAGACGAGGCCTGACTCCCCTGGGGAGACTCAGAAGCACCCCAAGATCCATGGCAACACTGGAGAGGAATCCTCAGGTTCCGGCCCCGACTCCACACAAGGACTGAGGCCCCAGCATGGACGGGAGAGGAATCCCGAGTGGTCCCCTAGCAACTCGCATGGGGACTGGCCTTTCCTGAGGCCACCAGAGCGGGTCCCTGAGGTCCCCGTCGTAACTCGAGAAGACCTGCCGCAACTCGAGAAAATCCAGGAGGTTCTCCCCTCCAGGCGAGATGAGGCCCATTTCCGCTGAGGCGTCTCGAGGCTGATCACACCTCACCTCTGGAACTTCGAAAGGGTCCTTCACACCCTAGGTGCAAATCAAGAAGTTCCCCGACATACCCGTCTCCACTCGAGAGGAATCACGAGGGTCCCGCCCACATCCAGAGGAGCCCCGTTTCCGCCTCGTAGCTCGAGATGAGGGATCCTTTCCCTGCTTCGTCGGGAAAGAGTTCCCGGCGTTCCCGTCGCATCTCAAGAGGAGGCCCTCTCAACAGGAACGGCGAGAGGAACTCCAGGGTCGTGCCCCCATTCCAAGAGTCCCCCAGATGTCTCAGTCCATTCCAGAGGAACCTCTTTTCCCTTCACCGGCTCGTCTTTCACGCCGAGGATCGACTCACACCAAGGTGGCACGTGGCACAGCCCTGTGGGAAAGCCTCGTGGGAAAGCCTCGAGGGACAGCCTCGAGGGAAAGCCACAGATCCCTTGATCCACGTGACAGGAAGCGTGACACTACTGCTGCAGCTCGGGAGGAAAGCGCACGTGCATGCCCCCACTCGAGACGAGGCCTGACTCCCCTGGGGAGACTCAGAAGCACCCCAAGATCCATGGCAACACTGGAGAGGAATCCTCAGGTTCCGGCCCCGACTCCACACAAGGACTGAGGCCCCGGCATGGACGGGAGAGGAATCCCGAGAGGTCCCCTAGCAACTCGCATGGGGACTGGCCTTTCCTGAGGCCACCAGAGCGGGTCCCTGAGGTCCCCGTCGTAACTCGAGAAGACCTGCCGCAACTCGAGAAAATCCAGGAGGTTCTCCCCTCCAGGCGAGATGAGGCCCATTTCCGGTGAGGCGTCTCGAGGCTGATCACACCTCACCTCTGGAACTTCGAAAGGGTCCTTCACACCCTTGGTGCAAATCAAGAAGTTCCCCGACATACCCGTCTCCACTCGAGAGGAATCACGAGGGTCCCGCCCACATCCAGAGGAGCCCCGTTTCCGCCTCGTAGCTCGAGATGAGGGATCCTTTCCCTGGTTCGTCGGGAAAGAGTTCCCGGCGTTCCCGTCGCATCTCAAGAGGAGGCCCTCTCAACAGGAACGGCGAGAGGAACTCCAGGGTCGTGCCACCATTCCAAGAGTCCCCCAGATGTCTCAGTCCATTCCAGAGGAACCTCTTTTCCCTTCACCGGCTCGTCTTTCACGCCGAGGATCGACTCACACCAAGGTGGCACGTGGCACAGCCCTGTGGGAAAGCCTCGTGGGAAAGCCTCAAGGGACAGCCTCGAGGGAAAGCCACAGATCCCTTGATCCACGTGACAGGAAGCGTGACGCTACTGCTGCAGCTCGGGAGGAAAGCGCACGTGCATGCCCCCACTCGAGACGAGGCCTGACTCCCCTGGGGAGACTCAGAAGCACCCCAAGATCCATGGCAACACTGGAGAGGAATCCTCAGGTTCCGGCCCCGACTCCACACAAGGACTGAGGCCCCGGCATGGACGGGAGAGGAATCCAGAGAGGTCCCCTAGCAACTCGCATGGGGACTGGCCTTTCCTGAGGCCACCAGAGCGGGTCCCTGAGGTCCCCGTCGTAACTCGAGAAGACCTGCCGCAACTCGAGAAAATCCAGGAGGTTCTCCCCTCCAGGCGAGATGAGGCCCATTTCCGCTGAGGCGTCTCGAGGCTGATCACACCTCCCCTCTGGAACTTCGAAAGGGTCCTTCACACCCTTGGTGCAAATCAAGAAGTTCCCCGACCTAGCCGTCTCCACTCGAGAGGAATCACGATGGTCCCGCCCACATCCAGAGGAGCCCCTTTTCCGCCTCGTAGCTCGAGATGAGGGATCCTTTCCCTGCTTCGTCGGGAAAGAGTTCCCGGCGTTCCCGTCGCATCTCAAGAGGAGGCCCTCTCAACAGGAACGGCGAGAGGAACTCCAGGGTCGTGCCACCATTCCAAGAGTCCCCCAGATGTCTCAGACCATTCCAGAGGAAACTCTTTTCCCTTCACCGGCTCGTCTTTCACGCCGAGGATCGACTCACACCAAGGTGGCACGTGGCACAGCCCTGTGGGAAAGCCTCGTGGGAAAGCCTCGAGGGACAGCCTCGAGGGAAAGCCACAGATCCCTTGATCCACGTGACAGGAAGCGTGACACTACTGCTCCAGCTCGGGAGGAAAGCGCACGTGCATTCCCCCACTCGAGACGAGGCCTGACTCCCCTGGGGAGACTCAGAAGCACCCCAAGATCCATGGCAACACTGGAGAGGAATCCTCAGGTTCCGGCCCCGACTCCACACAAGGACTGAGGCCCCGGCATGGAGGGGAGAGGAATCCCGAGAGGTCCCCTAGCAACTCGCATGGGGACTGGCCTTTCCTGAGGCCACCAGAGCGGGTCCCTGAGGTCCCCGTCGTAACTCGAGAAGACCTGCCGCAACTCGAGAAAATCCAGGAGGTTCTCCCCTCCAGGTGAGATGAGGCCCATTTCCGCTGAGGCGTCTCGAGGCTGATCACACCTCACCTCTGGAACTTCGAAAGGGTCCTTCACACCCTTGGTGCAAATCAAGAAGTTCCCCGACCTAGCCGTCTCCAGTCGAGAGGAATCACGAGGGTCCCGCCCACATCCAGAGGAGCCCCGTTTCCGCCTCGTAGCTCGAGATGAGGGATCCTTTCCCTGCTTCTTCGGGAAAGAGTTCCCGGCGTTCCCGTCGCATCTCAAGAGGAGGCCCTCTCAACAGGAACGGCGAGAGGAACTCCAGGGTCGTGCCCCCATTCCAAGAGTCCCCCAGATGTCTCAGTCCATTCCAGAGGAACCTGTTTTCCCTTCACCGGCTCGTCTTTCACGCCGAGGATCGACTCACACCAATGTGGCACGTGGCACAGCCCTGTGGGAAAGGCTCGTGGGAAAGCCTCGAGGGACAGCCTCGAGGGAAAGCCACAGATCCCTTGATCCACGTGACAGGTAGCGTGACACTACTGCTGCAGCTCGGGAGGAAAGCGCACGTGCATGCCCCCACTCGAGACGAGGCCTGACTCCCCTGGGGAGACTCAGAAGCACCCCAAGATCCATGGCAACACTGGAGAGGAATCCTCAGGTTCCGGCCCCGACTCCACACAAGGACTGAGGCCCCGGCATGGACGGGAGAGGAATCCCGAGAGGTCCCCTAGCAACTCGCATGGGGACTGGCCTTTCCTGAGGCCACCAGAGCGGGTCCCTGAGGTCCCCGTCGTAACTCGAGAAGACCTGCCGCAACTCGAGAAAATCCAGGAGGTTCTCCCCTCCAGGCGAGATGAGGCCCATTTCCGCTGAGGCGTCTCGAGGCTGATCACACCTCCCCTCTGGAACTTCGAAAGGGTCCTTCACACCCTTGGTGCAAATCAAGAAGTTCCCCGACCTAGCCGTCTCCACTCGAGAGGAATCACGAGGGTCCCGCCCACATCCAGAGGAGCCCCGTTTCCGCCTCGTAGCTCGAGATGAGGGATCCTTTCCCTGCTTCGTCGGGAAAGAGTTCCCGGCGTTCCCGTCGCATCTCAAGAGGAGGCCCTCTCAACAGGAACGGCGAGAGGAACTCCAGGGTCGTGCCCCCATTCCAAGAGTCCCCCAGATGTCTCAGTCCATTCCAGAGGAACCTCTTTTCCCTTCACCGGCTCGTCTTTCACGCCGAGGATCGACTCACACCAAGGTGGCACGTGGCACAGCCCTGTGGGAAAGCCTCGTGGGAAAGCCTCGAGGGACAGCCTCGAGGGAAAGCCACAGATCCCTTGATCCACGTGACAGGAAGCGTGACACTACTGCTCCAGCTCGGGAGGAAAGCGCACGTGCATTCCCCCACTCGAGACGAGGCCTGACTCCCCTGGGGAGACTCAGAAGCACCCCAAGATCCATGGCAACACTGGAGAGGAATCCTCAGGTTCCGGCCCCGACTCCACACAAGGACTGAGGCCCCGGCATGGAGGGGAGAGGAATCCCGAGAGGTCCCCTAGCAACTCGCATGGGGACTGGCCTTTCCTGAGGCCACCAGAGCGGGTCCCTGAGGTCCCCGTCGTAACTCGAGAAGACCTGCCGCAACTCGAGAAAATCCAGGAGGTTCTCCCCTCCAGGCGAGATGAGGCCCATTTCCGCTGAGGCGTCTCGAGGCTGATCACACCTCACCTCTGGAACTTCGAAAGGGTCCTTCACACCCTTGGTGCAAATCAAGAAGTTCCCCGACATACCCGTCTCCACTCGAGAGGAATCACGAGGGTCCCGCCCACATCCAGAGGAGCCCCGTTTCCGCCTCGTAGCTCGAGATGAGGGATCCTTTCCCTGCTTCGTCGGGAAAGAGTTCCCGGCGTTCCCGTCGCATCTCAAGAGGAGGCCCTCTCAACAGGAACGGCGAGAGGAACTCCAGGGTCGTGCCACCATTCCAAGAGTCCCCCAGATGTCTCAGTCCATTCCAGAGGAACCTCTTTTCCCTTCACCGGCTCGTCTTTCACGCCGAGGATCGACTCACACCAAGGTGGCACGTGGCACAGCCCTGTGGGAAAGCCTCGTGGGAAAGCCTCAAGGGACAGCCTCGAGGGAAAGCCACAGATCCCTTGATCCACGTGACAGGAAGCGTGACGCTACTGCTGCAGCTCGGGAGGAAAGCGCACGTGCATGCCCCCACTCGAGACGAGGCCTGACTCCCCTGGGGAGACTCAGAAGCACCCCAAGATCCATGGCAACACTGGAGAGGAATCCTCAGGTTCCGGCCCCGACTCCACACAAGGACTGAGGCCCCGGCATGGACGGGAGAGGAATCCAGAGAGGTCCCCTAGCAACTCGCATGGGGACTGGCCTTTCCTGAGGCCACCAGAGCGGGTCCCTGAGGTCCCCGTCGTAACTCGAGAAGACCTGCCGCAACTCGAGAAAATCCAGGAGGTTCTCCCCTCCAGGCGAGATGAGGCCCATTTCCGCTGAGGCGTCTCGAGGCTGATCACACCTCCCCTCTGGAACTTCGAAAGGGTCCTTCACACCCTTGGTGCAAATCAAGAAGTTCCCCGACCTAGCCGTCTCCACTCGAGAGGAATCACGATGGTCCCGCCCACATCCAGAGGAGCCCCTTTTCCGCCTCGTAGCTCGAGATGAGGGATCCTTTCCCTGCTTCGTCGGGAAAGAGTTCCCGGCGTTCCCGTCGCATCTCAAGAGGAGGCCCTCTCAACAGGAACGGCGAGAGGAACTCCAGGGTCGTGCCACCATTCCAAGAGTCCCCCAGATGTCTCAGACCATTCCAGAGGAAACTCTTTTCCCTTCACCGGCTCGTCTTTCACGCCGAGGATCGACTCACACCAAGGTGGCACGTGGCACAGCCCTGTGGGAAAGCCTCGTGGGAAAGCCTCGAGGGACAGCCTCGAGGGAAAGCCACAGATCCCTTGATCCACGTGACAGGAAGCGTGACACTACTGCTCCAGCTCGGGAGGAAAGCGCACGTGCATTCCCCCACTCGAGACGAGGCCTGACTCCCCTGGGGAGACTCAGAAGCACCCCAAGATCCATGGCAACACTGGAGAGGAATCCTCAGGTTCCGGCCCCGACTCCACACAAGGACTGAGGCCCCGGCATGGAGGGGAGAGGAATCCCGAGAGGTCCCCTAGCAACTCGCATGGGGACTGGCCTTTCCTGAGGCCACCAGAGCGGGTCCCTGAGGTCCCCGTCGTAACTCGAGAAGACCTGCCGCAACTCGAGAAAATCCAGGAGGTTCTCCCCTCCAGGTGAGATGAGGCCCATTTCCGCTGAGGCGTCTAGAGGCTGATCACACCTCACCTCTGGAACTTCGAAAGGGTCCTTCACACCCTTGGTGCAAATCAAGAAGTTCCCCGACCTAGCCGTCTCCAGTCGAGAGGAATCACGAGGGTCCCGCCCACATCCAGAGGAGCCCCGTTTCCGCCTCGTAGCTCGAGATGAGGGATCCTTTCCCTGCTTCTTCGGGAAAGAGTTCCCGGCGTTCCCGTCGCATCTCAAGAGGAGGCCCTCTCAACAGGAACGGCGAGAGGAACTCCAGGGTCGTGCCCCCATTCCAAGAGTCCCCCAGATGTCTCAGTCCATTCCAGAGGAACCTGTTTTCCCTTCACCGGCTCGTCTTTCACGCCGAGGATCGACTCACACCAATGTGGCACGTGGCACAGCCCTGTGGGAAAGGCTCGTGGGAAAGCCTCGAGGGACAGCCTCGAGGGAAAGCCACAGATCCCTTGATCCACGTGACAGGTAGCGTGACACTACTGCTGCAGCTCGGGAGGAAAGCGCACGTGCATGCCCCCACTCGAGACGAGGCCTGACTCCCCTGGGGAGACTCAGAAGCACCCCAAGATCCATGGCAACACTGGAGAGGAATCCTCAGGTTCCGGCCCCGACTCCACACAAGGACTGAGGCCCCGGCATGGACGGGAGAGGAATCCCGAGAGGTCCCCTAGCAACTCGCATGGGGACTGGCCTTTCCTGAGGCCACCAGAGCGGGTCCCTGAGGTCCCCGTCGTAACTCGAGAAGACCTGCCGCAACTCGAGAAAATCCAGGAGGTTCTCCCCTCCAGGCGAGATGAGGCCCATTTCCGCTGAGGCGTCTCGAGGCTGATCACACCTCCCCTCTGGAACTTCGAAAGGGTCCTTCACACCCTTGGTGCAAATCAAGAAGTTCCCCGACCTAGCCGTCTCCACTCGAGAGGAATCACGAGGGTCCCGCCCACATCCAGAGGAGCCCCGTTTCCGCCTCGTAGCTCGAGATGAGGGATCCTTTCCCTGCTTCGTCGGGAAAGAGTTCCCGGCGTTCCCGTCGCATCTCAAGAGGAGGCCCTCTCAACAGGAACGGCGAGAGGAACTCCAGGGTCGTGCCCCCATTCCAAGAGTCCCCCAGATGTCTCAGTCCATTCCAGAGGAACCTCTTTTCCCTTCACCGGCTCGTCTTTCACGCCGAGGATCGACTCACACCAAGGTGGCACGTGGCACAGCCCTGTGGGAAAGCCTCGTGGGAAAGCCTCGAGGGACAGCCTCGAGGGAAAGCCACAGATCCCTTGATCCACGTGACAGGAAGCGTGACACTACTGCTCCAGCTCGGGAGGAAAGCGCACGTGCATTCCCCCACTCGAGACGAGGCCTGACTCCCCTGGGGAGACTCAGAAGCACCCCAAGATCCATGGCAACACTGGAGAGGAATCCTCAGGTTCCGGCCCCGACTCCACACAAGGACTGAGGCCCCGGCATGGAGGGGAGAGGAATCCCGAGAGGTCCCCTAGCAACTCGCATGGGGACTGGCCTTTCCTGAGGCCACCAGAGCGGGTCCCTGAGGTCCCCGTCGTAACTCGAGAAGACCTGCCGCAACTCGAGAAAATCCAGGAGGTTCTCCCCTCCAGGTGAGATGAGGCCCATTTCCGCTGAGGCGTCTCGAGGCTGATCACACCTCACCTCTGGAACTTCGAAAGGGTCCTTCACACCCTTGGTGCAAATCAAGAAGTTCCCCGACCTAGCCGTCTCCACTCGAGAGGAATCACGAGGGTCCCGCCCACATCCAGAGGAGCCCCGTTTCCGCCTCGTAGCTCGAGATGAGGGATCCTTTCCCTGCTTCTTCGGGAAAGAGTTCCCGGCGTTCCCGTCGCATCTCAAGAGGAGGCCCTCTCAACAGGAACGGCGAGAGGAACTCCAGGGTCGTGCCCCCATTCCAAGAGTCCCCCAGATGTCTCAGTCCATTCCAGAGGAACCTGTTTTCCCTTCACCGGCTCGTCTTTCACGCCGAGGATCGACTCACACCAATGTGGCACGTGGCACAGCCCTGTGGGAAAGGCTCGTGGGAAAGCCTCGAGGGACAGCCTCGAGGGAAAGCCACAGATCCCTTGATCCACGTGACAGGTAGCGTGACACTACTGCTGCAGCTCGGGAGGAAAGCGCACGTGCATGCCCCCACTCGAGACGAGGCCTGACTCCCCTGGGGAGACTCAGAAGCACCCCAAGATCCATGGCAACACTGGAGAGGAATCCTCAGGTTCCGGCCCCGACTCCACACAAGGACTGAGGCCCCGGCATGGACGGGAGAGGAATCCCGAGAGGTCCCCTAGCAACTCGCATGGGGACTGGCCTTTCCTGAGGCCACCAGAGCGGGTCCCTGAGGTCCCCGTCGTAACTCGAGAAGACCTGCCGCAACTCGAGAAAATCCAGGAGGTTCTCCCCTCCAGGCGAGATGAGGCCCATTTCCGCTGAGGCGTCTCGAGGCTGATCACACCTCCCCTCTGGAACTTCGAAAGGGTCCTTCACACCCTTGGTGCAAATCAAGAAGTTCCCCGACCTAGCCGTCTCCACTCGAGAGGAATCACGAGGGTCCCGCCCACATCCAGAGGAGCCCCGTTTCCGCCTCGTAGCTCGAGATGAGGGATCCTTTCCCTGCTTCGTCGGGAAAGAGTTCCCGGCGTTCCCGTCGCATCTCAAGAGGAGGCCCTCTCAACAGGAACGGCGAGAGGAACTCCAGGGTCGTGCCCCCATTCCAAGAGTCCCCCAGATGTCTCAGTCCATTCCAGAGGAACCTCTTTTCCCTTCACCGGCTCGTCTTTCACGCCGAGGATCGACTCACACCAAGGTGGCACGTGGCACAGCCCTGTGGGAAAGCCTCGTGGGAAAGCCTCGAGGGACAGCCTCGAGGGAAAGCCACAGATCCCTTGATCCACGTGACAGGAAGCGTGACACTACTGCTGCAGCTCGGGAGGAAAGCGCACGTGCATGCCACCACTCGAGACGAGGCCTGACTCCCCTGGGGAGACTCAGAAGCACCCCAAGATCCATGGCAACACTGGAGAGGAATCCTCAGGTTCCGGCCCCGACTCCACACAAGGACTGAGGCCCCGGCATGGACGGGAGAGGAATCCCGAGAGGTCCCCTAGCAACTCGCATGGGGACTGGCCTTTCCTGAGGCCACCAGAGCGGGTCCCTGAGGTCCCCGTCGTAACTCGAGAAGACCTGCCGCAACTCGAGAAAATCCAGGAGGTTCTCCCCTCCAGGCGAGATGAGGCCCATTTCCGCTGAGGCGTCTCGAGGCTGATCACACCTCCCCTCTGGAACTTCGAAAGGGTCCTTCACACCCTTGGTGCAAATCAGGAAGTTCCCCGACCTAGCCGTCTCCACTCGAGAGGAATCACGAGGGTCCCGCCCACATCCAGAGGAGCCCCGTTTCCGCCTCGTAGCTCGAGATGAGGGATCCTTTCCCTGCTTCGTCGGGAAAGAGTTCCCGGCGTTCCCGTCGCATCTCAAGAGGAGGCCCTCTCAACAGGAACGGCGAGAGGAACTCCAGGGTCGTGCCCCCATTCCAAGAGTCCCCCAGATGTCTCAGTCCATTCCAGAGGAACCTCTTTTCCCTTCACCGGCTCGTCTTTCACGCCGAGGATCGACTCACACCAATGTGGCACGTGGCACAGCCCTGTGGGAAAGGCTCGTGGGAAAGCCTCGAGGGACAGCCTCGAGGGAAAGCCACAGATCCCTTGATCCACGTGACAGGAAGCGTGACACTACTGCTGCAGCTCGGGAGGAAAGCGCACGTGCATGCCCCCACTCGGGACGAGGCCTGACTCCCCTGGGGAGACTCAGAAGCACCCCAAGATCCATGGCAACACTGGAGAGGAATCCTCAGGTTCCGGCCCCGACTCCACACAAGGACTGAGGCCCCGGCATGGACGGGAGAGGAATCCCGAGAGGTCCCCTAGCAACTCGCATGGGGACTGGCCTTTCCTGAGGCCACCAGAGCGGGTCCCTGAGGTCCCCGTCGTAACTCGAGAAGACCTGCCGCAACTCGAGAAAATCCAGGAGGTTCTCCCCTCCAGGCGAGATGAGGCCCATTTCCGCTGAGGCGTCTCGAGGCTGATCACACCTCCCCTCTGGAACTTCGAAAGGGTCCTTCACACCCTTGGTGCAAATCAAGAAGTTCCCCGACCTAGCCGTCTCCACTCGAGAGGAATCACGAGGGTCCCGCCCACATCCAGAGGAGCCCCGTTTCCGCCTCGTAGCTCGAGATGAGGGATCCTTTCCCTGCTTCGTCGGGAAAGAGTTCCCGGCGTTCCCGTCGCATCTCAAGAGGAGGCCCTCTCAACAGGAACGGCGAGAGGAACTCCAGGGTCGTGCCACCAATCCAAGAGTCCGCCAGATGTCTCAGTCCATTCCAGAGGAACCTCTTTTCCCTTCACCGGCTCATCTTTCACGCCGAGGATCGACTCACACCAAGGTGGCACGTGGCACAGCCCTGTGGGAAAGCCTCGTGGGAAAGCCTCGAGGGACAGCCTCGAGGGAAAGCCACAGATCCCTTGATCCACGTGACAGGAAGCGTGACACTACTGCTGCAGCTCGGGAGGAAAGCGCACGTGCATGCCCCCACTCGAGACGAGGCCTGACTCCCCTGGGGAGACTCAGAAGCACCCCAAGATCCATGGCAACACTGGAGAGGAATCCTCAGGTTCCGGCCCCGACTCCACACAAGGACTGAGGCCCCAGCATGGACGGGAGAGGAATCCCGAGTGGTCCCCTAGCAACTCGCATGGGGACTGGCCTTTCCTGAGGCCACCAGAGCGGGTCCCTGAGGTCCCCGTCGTAACTCGAGAAGACCTGCCGCAACTCGAGAAAATCCAGGAGGTTCTCCCCTCCAGGCGAGATGAGGCCCATTTCTGCTGAGGCGTCTCGAGGCTGATCACACCTCACCTCTGGAACTTCGAAAGGGTCCTTCACACCCTTGGTGCAAATCAAGAAGTTCCCCGACCTAGCCGTCTCCACTCGAGAGGAATCACGAGGGTCCCGCCCACATCCAGAGGAGCCACGTTTCCGCCTCGTAGCTCGAGATGAGGGATCCTTTCCCTGCTTCGTCGGGAAAGAGTTCCCGGCGTTCCCGTTGCATCTCAAGAGGAGGCCCTCTCAACAGGAACGGGGAGAGGAACTCCAGGGTCGTGCCACCATTCCAAGAGTCCCCCAGATGTCTCAGTCCATTCCAGAGGAACCTCTTTTCCCTTCACCGGCTCGTCTTTCACGCCGAGGATCGACTCACACCAAGGTGGCACGTGGCACAGCCCTGTGGGAAAGCCTCGTGGGAAAGCCTCGAGGGACAGCCTCGAGGGAAAGCCTCAGATCCCTTGATCCACGTGACAGGGAGCGTGACACTACTGCTGCAGCTCGGGAGGAAAGCGCACGTGCATGCCCCCAGTCGAGACGAGGCCTGACTCCCCTGGGGAGACTCAGAAGCACCCCAAGATCCATGGCAACACTGGAGAGGAATCCTCAGGTTCCGGCCCCGACTCCACACAAGGACTGAGGCCCCGGCATGGACGGGAGAGGAATCCCGAGAGGTCCCCTAGCAACTCGCATGGGGACTGGCCTTTCCTGAGGCCACCAGAGCGGGTCCCTGAGGTCCCCGTCGTAACTCGAGAAGACCTGCCGCAACTCGAGAAAATCCAGGAGGTTCTCCCCTCCAGGCGAGATGAGGCCCATTTCCGCTGAGGCGTCTCGAGGCTGATCACACCTCACCTCTGGAACTTCGAAAGGGTCCTTCACACCCTTGGTGCAAATCAAGAAGTTCCCCGACATACCCGTCTCCACTCGAGAGGAATCACGAGGGTCCCGCCCACATCCAGAGGAGCCCCGTTTCCGCCTCGTAGCTCGAGATGAGGGATCCTTTCCCTGCTTCGTCGGGAAAGAGTTCCCGGCCTTCCCGTCGCATCTCAAGAGGAGGCCCTCTCAACAGGAACGGCGAGAGGAACTCCAGGGTCGTGCCCCCATTCCAAGAGTCCCCCAGATGTCTCAGTCCATTCCAGAGGAACCTCTTTTCCCTTCACCGGCTCGTCTTTCACGCCGAGGATCGACTCACACCAAGGTGGCACGTGGCACAGCCCTGTGGGAAAGCCTCGTGGGAAAGCCTCGAGGGAGAGCCTCGAGGGAAAGCCACAGATCCCTTGATCCACGTGACAGGAAGCGTGACACTACTGCTGCAGCTCGGGAGGAAAGCGCACGTGCATGCCCCCACTCGAGACGAGGCCTGACTCCCCTGGGGAGACTCAGAAGCACCCCAAGATCCATGGCAACACTGGAGAGGAATCCTCAGGTTCCGGCCCCGACTCCACACAAGGACTGAGGCCCCGGCATGGACGGGAGAGGAATCCCGAGAGGTCCCCTAGCAACTCGCATGGGGACTGGCCTTTCCTGAGGCCACCAGAGCGGGTCCCTGAGGTCCCCGTCGTAACTCGAGAAGACCTGCCGCAACTCGAGAAAATCCAGGAGGTTCTCCCCTCCAGGCGAGATGAGGCCCATTTCCGCTGAGGCGTCTCGAGGCTGATCACACCTCCCCTCTGGAACTTCGAAAGGGTCCTTCACACCCTTGGTGCAAATCAGGAAGTTCCCCGACCTAGCCGTCTCCACTCGAGAGGAATCACGAGGGTCCCGCCCACATCCAGAGGAGCCCCGTTTCCGCCTCGTAGCTCGAGATGAGGGATCCTTTCCCTGCTTCGTCGGGAAAGAGTTCCCGGCGTTCCCGTCGCATCTCAAGAGGAGGCCCTCTCAACAGGAACGGCGAGAGGAACTCCAGGGTCGTGCCCCCATTCCAAGAGTCCCCCAGATGTCTCAGTCCATTCCAGAGGAACCTCTTTTCCCTTCACCGGCTCGTCTTTCACGCCGAGGATCGACTCACACCAAGGTGGCACGTGGCACAGCCCTGTGGGAAAGCCTCGTGGGAAAGCCTCGAGGGACAGCCTCGAGGGAAAGCCACAGATCCCTTGCTCCACGTGACAGGAAGCGTGACACTACTGCTGCAGCTCGGGAGGAATGCGCACGTGCATGCCCCCACTCGAGACGAGGCCTGACTCCCCTGGGGAGACTCAGAAGCACCCCAAGATCCATGGCAACACTGGAGAGGAATCCTCAGGTTCCGGCCCCGACTCCACACAAGGACTGAGGCCCCGGCATGGACGGGAGAGGAATCCCGAGAGGTCCCCTAGCAACTCGCATGGGGATTGGCCTTTCCTGAGGCCACCAGAGCGGGTCCCTGAGGTCCCCGTCGTAACTCGAGAAGACCTGCCGCAACTCGAGAAAATCCAGGAGGTTCTCCCCTCCAGGCGAGATGAGGCCCATTTCCGCTGAGGCGTCTCGAGGCTGATCACACCTCAACTCTGGAACTTCGAAAGGGTCCTTCACACCCTTGGTGCAAATCAAGAAGTTCCCCGACCTAGCCGTCTCCACTCGAGAGGAATCACGAGGGTCCCGCCCACATCCAGAGGAGCCCCGTTTCCGCCTCGTAGCTCGAGATGAGGGATCCTTTCCCTGCTTCGTCGGGAAAGAGTTCCCGGCGTTCCCGTCGCATCTCAGGAGGAGGCCCTCTCAACAGGAACGGCGAGAGGAACTCCAGGGTCGTGCCACCATTCCAAGAGTCCCCCAGATGTCTCAGTCCATTCCAGAGGAACCTCTTTTCCCTTCACCGGCTCGTCTTTCACGCCGAGGATCGACTCACACCAAGGTGGCACGTGGCACAGCCCTGTGGGAAAGCCTCGTGGGAAAGCCTCGAGGGACAGCCTCGAGGGAAAGCCACAGATCCCTTGATCCACGTGACAGGAAGCGTGACACTACTGCTGCAGCTCGGGAGGAAAGCGCACGTGCATGCCACCACTCGAGGCGAGGCCTGACTCCCCTGGGGAGACTCAGAAGCACCCCAAGATCCATGGCAACACTGGAGAGGAATCCTCAGGTTCCGGCCCCGACTCCACACAAGGACTGAGGCCCCGGCATGGACGGGAGAGGAATCCCGAGAGGTCCCCTAGCAACTCGCATGGGGACTGGCCTTTCCTGAGGCCACCAGAGCGGGTCCCTGAGGTCCCCGTCGTAACTCGAGAAGACCTGCCGCAACTCGAGAAAATCCAGGAGGTTCTCCCCTCCAGGCGAGATGAGGCCCATTTCCGCTGAGGCGTCTCGAGGCTGATCACACCTCACCTCTGGAACTTCGAAAGGGTCCTTCACACCCTTGGTGCAAATCAGGAAGTTCCCCGACCTAGCCGTCTCCACTCGAGAGGAATCACGAGGGTCCCGCCCACATCCAGAGGAGCCCCGTTTCCGCCTCGTAGCTCGAGATGAGGGATCCTTTCCCTGCTTCGTCGGGAAAGAGTTCCCGGCGTTCCCGTCGCATCTCAAGAGGAGGCCCTCTCAACAGGAACGGCGAGAGGAACTCCAGGGTCGTGCCCCCATTCCAGGAGTCCCCCAGATGTCTCAGTCCATTCCAGAGGAACCTCTTTTCCCTTCACCGGCTCGTCTTTCACGCCGAGGATCGACTCACACCAAGGTGGCATGTGGCACAACCCTGTGGGAAAGCCTCGTGGGAAAGCCTCGAGGGACAGCCTCGAGGGAAAGCCACAGATCCCTTGATCCACGTGACAGGAAGCGTGACACTACTGCTGCAGCTCGGGAGGAAAGCGCACGTGCATGCCCCCACTCGAGACGAGGCCTGACTCCCCTGGGGAGACTCAGAAGCACCCCAAGATCCATGGCAACACTGGAGAGGAATCCTCAGGTTCCGGCCCCGACTCCACACAAGGACTGAGGCCCCGGCATGGACGGGAGAGGAATCCCGAGAGGTCCCCTAGCAACTCGCATGGGGACTGGCCTTTCCTGAGGCCACCAGAGCGGGTCCCTGAGGTCCCCGTCGTAACTCGAGAAGACCTGCCGCAACTCGAGAAAATCCAGGAGGTTCTCCCCTCCAGGCGAGATGAGGCCCATTTCCGCTGAGGCGTCTCGAGGCTGATCACACCTCACCTCTGGAACTTCGAAAGGGTCCTTCACACCCTTGGTGCAAATCAAGAAGTTCCCCGACCTAGCCGTCTCCACTCGAGAGGAATCACGAGGGTCCCGCCCACATCCAGAGGAGCCCCGTTTCCGCCTCGTAGCTCGAGATGAGGGATCCTTTCCCTGCTTCGTCGGGAAAGAGTTCCCGGCGTTCCCGTCGCATCTCAAGAGGAGGCCCTCTCAACAGGAACGGCGAGAGGAACTCCAGGGTCGTGCCACCATTCCAAGAGTCCCCCAGATGTCTCAGTCCATTCCAGAGGAACCTCTTTTCCCTTCACCGGCTCGTCTTTCACGCCGAGGATCGACTCACACCAAGGTGGCACGTGGCACAGCCCTGTGGGAAAGCCTCGTGGGAAAGCCTCGAGGGACAGCCTCGAGGGAAAGCCACAGATCCCTTGATCCACGTGACAGGGAGCGTGACACTACTGCTGCAGCTCGGGAGGAAAGCGCACGTGCATGCCCCCAGTCGAGACGAGGCCTGACTCCCCTGGGGAGACTCAGAAGCACCCCAAGATCCATGGCAACACTGGAGAGGAATCCTCAGGTTCCGGCCCCGACTCCCACACAAGGACTGAGGCCCCGGCATGGACGGGAGAGGAATCCCGAGAGGTCCCCTAGCAACTCGCATTGGGTCTGGCCTTTCTGAGGCCACCAGAGCGGGTCCCTGAGGTCCCCGTCGTAACTCGAGAAGACCTGCCGCAACTCGAGAAAATCCAGGAGGTTCTCCCCTCCAGGCGGGATGAGGCCCATTTCCGCTGAGGCGTCTCGAGGCTGATCACACCTCCCCTCTGGAACTTCGAAAGGGTCCTTCACACCCTTGGTGCAAATCAAGAAGTTCCCCCGACCTAGCCGTCTCCACTCGAGAGGAATCACGAGGGTCCCGCCCACATCCAGAGGAGCCCCGTTTCCGCCTCGTAGCTCGAGATGAGGGATCCTTTCCCTGCTTCGTCGGGAAAGAGTTCCCGGCGTTCCCGTCGCATCTCAAGAGGAGGCCCTCTCAACAGGAACGGCGAGAGGAACTCCAGGGTCGTGCCCCCATTCCAAGAGTCCCCCAGATGTCTCAGTCCATTCCAGAGGAACCTCTTTTCCCTTCACCGGCTCGTCTTTCACGCCGAGGATCGACTCACACCAAGGTGGCACGTGGCACAGCCCTGTGGGAAAGCCTCGTGGGAAAGCCTCGAGGGACAGCCTCGAGGGAAAGCCACAGATCCCTTGATCCACGTGACAGGAAGCGTGACACTACTGCTGCAGCTCGGGAGGAAAGCGCACGTGCATGCCACCACTCGAGACGAGGCCTGACTCCCCTGGGAGACTCAGAAGCACCCCAAGATCCATGGCAACACTGGAGAGGAATCCTCAGGTTCCGGCCCCGACTCCACACAAGGACTGAGGCCCCGGCATGGACGGGAGAGGAATCCCGAGAGGTCCCCTAGCAACTCGCATGGGGACTGGCCTTTCCTGAGGCCACCAGAGCGGGTCCCTGAGGTCCCCGTCGTAACTCGAGAAGACCTGCCGCAACTCGAGAAAATCCAGGAGGTTCTCCCCTCCAGGCGAGATGAGGCCCATTTCCGCTGAGGCGTCTCGAGGCTGATCACACCTCCCCTCTGGAACTTCGAAAGGGTCCTTCACACCCTTGGTGCAAATCAGGAAGTTCCCCGACCTAGCCGTCTCCACTCGAGAGGAATCACGAGGGTCCCGCCCACATCCAGAGGAGCCCCGTTTCCGCCTCGTAGCTCGAGATGAGGGATCCTTTCCCTGCTTCGTCGGGAAAGAGTTCCCGGCGTTCCCGTCGCATCTCAAGAGGAGGCCCTCTCAACAGGAACGGCGAGAGGAACTCCAGGGTCGTGCCCCCCATTCCAAGAGTCCCCCAGATGTCTCAGTCCATTCCAGAGGAACCTCTTTTCCCTTCACCGGCTCGTCTTTCACGCCGAGGATCGACTCACACCAAGGTGGCACGTGGCACAGCCCTGTGGGAAAGCCTCGTGGGAAAGCCTCGAGGGACAGCCTCGAGGGAAAGCCACAGATCCCTTGATCACGTGACAGGAAGCGTGACACTACTGCTGCAGCTCGGGAGGAAAGCGCACGTGCATGCCCCCCACTCGAGACGAGGCCTGACTCCCCTGGGCAGACTCAGAAGCACCCCAAGATCCATGGCAACACTGGAGAGGAATCCTCAGGTTCCGGCCCCGACTCCACACAAGGACTGAGGCCCCGGCATGGACGGGAGAGGAATCCCGAGAGGTCCCCTAGCAACTCGCATGGGGACTGGCCTTTCCTGAGGCCACCAGAGCGGGTCCCTGAGGTCCCCGTCGTAACTCGAGAAGACCTGCCGCAACTCGAGAAAATCCAGGAGGTTCTCCCCTCCAGGCGAGATGAGGCCCATTTCCGCTGAGGCGTCTCGAGGCTGATCACACCTCACCTCTGGAACTTCGAAAGGGTCCTTCACACCCTTGGTGCAAATCAAGAAGTTCCCCGACCTAGCCGTCTCCACTCGAGAGGAATCACGAGGGTCCCGCCCACCTCCAGAGGAGCCCCGTTTCCGCCTCGTAGCTCGAGATGAGGGATCCTTTCCCTGCTTCGTCGGGAAAGAGTTCCCGGCCTTCCCGTCGCATCTCAAGAGGAGGCCCTCTCAACAGGAACGGCGAGAGGAACTCCAGGGTCGTGCCCCCATTCCAAGAGTCCCCCAGATGTCTCAGTCCATTCCAGAGGAACCTCTTTTCCCTTAACCGCCTGTCTTTCACGCCGAGGATCGACTCACACCAAGGTGGCACGTGGCACAGCCCTGTGGGAAAGCCTCGTGGGAAAGCCTCGAGGGACAGCCTCGAGGGAAAGCCACAGATCCCTTGATCCACGTGACAGGAAGCGTGACACTACTGCTACAGCTCGGGAGGAAAGCGCACGTGCATGCTCCCACTCGAGACGAGGCCTGACTCCCCTGGGGAGACTCAGAAGCACCCCAAGATCCATGGCAACACTGGAGAGGAATCCTCAGGTTCCGGCCCCGACTCCACACAAGGACTGAGGCCCCGGCATGGACGGGAGAGGAATCCCGAGAGGTCCCCTAGCAACTCGCATGGGGACTGGCCTTTCCTGAGGCCACCAGAGCGGGTCCCTGAGGTCCCCGTCGTAACTCGAGAAGACCTGCCGCAACTCGAGAAAATCCAGGAGGTTCTCCCCTCCAGGCGAGATGAGGCCCATTTCCGCTGAGGCGTCTCGAGGCTGATCACACCTCACCTCTGGAACTTAGAAAGGGTCCTTCACACCCTTGGTGCAAATCAAGAAGTTCCCCGACCTAGCCGTCTCCACTCGAGAGGAATCAAGAGGGTCCCGCCCACATCCAGAGGAGCCCCGTTTCCGCCTCGTAGCTCGAGATGAGAGATCCTTTCCCTGCTTCGTCGGGAAAGAGTTCCCGGCGTTCCTGTCGCATCTCAAGAGGAGGCCCTCTCAACAGGAACGGCGAGAGGAACTCCAGGGTCGTGCCCCGATTCCAAGAGTCCCCCAGATGTCTCAGTCCATTCCAGAGGAACCTCTTTTCCCTTCACCGATTCGTCTTTCACGCCGAGGATCGACTCACACCAAGGTGGCACGTGGCACAGCCCTGTGGGAAAGCCTCGTGGGAAAGCCTCGAGGGACAGCCTCGAGGGAAAGCCACAGATCCCTTGATCCACGTGACAGGAAGCGTGACACTACTGCTGCAGCTCGGGAGGAAAGCGCACGTGCATGCCCCCACTCGAGACGAGGCCTGACTCCCCTGGGGAGACTCAGAAGCACCCCAAGATCCATGGCAACACTGGAGAGGAATCCTCAGGTTCCGGCCCCGACTCCACACAAGGACTGAGGCCCCGGCATGGACGGGAGAGGAATCCCGAGAGGTCCCCTAGCAACTCGCATGGGGACTGGCCTTTCCTGAGGCCACCAGAGCGGGTCCCTGAGGTCCCCGTCGTAACTCGAGAAGACCTGCCGCAACTCGAGAAAATCCAGGAGGTTCTCCCCTCCAGGCGAGATGAGGCCCATTTCCGCTGAGGCGTCTCGAGGCTGATCACACCTCCCCTCTGGAACTTCGAAAGGGTCCTTCACACCCTTGGTGCAAATCAGGAAGTTCCCCGACCTAGCCGTCTCCACTCGAGAGGAATCACGAGGGTCCCGCCCACATCCAGAGGAGCCCCGTTTCCGCCTCGTAGCTCGAGATGAGGGATCCTTTCCCTGCTTCGTCGGGAAAGAGTTCCCGGCGTTCCCGTCGCATCTCAAGAGGAGGCCCTCTCAACAGGAACGGCGAGAGGAACTCCAGGGTCGTGCCCCCATTCCAAGAGTCCCCCAGATGTCTCAGTCCATTCCAGAGGAACCTCTTTTCCCTTCACCGATTCGTCTTTCACGCCGAGGATCGACTCACACCAAGGTGGCACGTGGCACAGCCCTGTGGGAAAGCCTCGTGGGAAAGCCTCGAGGGACAGCCTCGAGGGAAAGCCACAGATCCCTTGATCCACGTGACAGGGAGCGTGACACTACTGCTGCAGCTCGGGAGGAAAGCGCACGTGCATGCCCCCAGTCGAGACGAGGCCTGACTCCCCTGGGGAGACTCAGAAGCACCCCAAGATCCATGGCAACACTGGAGAGGAATCCTCAGGTTCCGGCCCCGACTCCACACAAGGACTGAGGCCCCGGCATGGACGGGAGAGGAATCCCGAGAGGTCCCCTAGCAACTCGCATGGGGACTGGCCTTTCCTGAGGCCACCAGAGCGGGTCCCTGAGGTCCCCGTCGTAACTCGAGAAGACCTGCCGCAACTCGAGAAAATCCAGGAGGTTCTCCCCTCCAGGCGGGATGAGGCCCATTTCCGCTGAGGCGTCTCGAGGCTGATCACACCTCCCCTCTGGAACTTCGAAAGGGTCCTTCACACCCTTGGTGCAAATCAAGAAGTTCCCCGACCTAGCCGTCTCCACTCGAGAGGAATCACGAGGGTCCCGCCCACATCCAGAGGAGCCCCGTTTCCGCCTCGTAGCTCGAGATGAGGGATCCTTTCCCTGCTTCGTCGGGAAAGAGTTCCCGGCGTTCCCGTCGCATCTCAAGAGGAGGCCCTCTCAACAGGAACGGCGAGAGGAACTCCAGGGTCGTGCCCCCATTCCAAGAGTCCCCCAGATGTCTCAGTCCATTCCAGAGGAACCTCTTTTCCCTTCACCGGCTCGTCTTTCACGCCGAGGATCGACTCACACCAAGGTGGCACGTGGCACAGCCCTGTGGGAAAGCCTCGTGGGAAAGCCTCGAGGGACAGCCTCGAGGGAAAGCCACAGATCCCTTGATCCACGTGACAGGAAGCGTGACACTACTGCTGCAGCTCGGGAGGAAAGCGCACGTGCATGCCACCACTCGAGACGAGGCCTGACTCCCCTGGGGAGACTCAGAAGCACCCCAAGATCCATGGCAACACTGGAGAGGAATCCTCAGGTTCCGGCCCCGACTCCACACAAGGACTGAGGCCCCGGCATGGACGGGAGAGGAATCCCGAGAGGTCCCCTAGCAACTCGCATGGGGACTGGCCTTTCCTGAGGCCACCAGAGCGGGTCCCTGAGGTCCCCGTCGTAACTCGAGAAGACCTGCCGCAACTCGAGAAAATCCAGGAGGTTCTCCCCTCCAGGCGAGATGAGGCCCATTTCCGCTGAGGCGTCTCGAGGCTGATCACACCTCCCCTCTGGAACTTCGAAAGGGTCCTTCACACCCTTGGTGCAAATCAGGAAGTTCCCCGACCTAGCCGTCTCCACTCGAGAGGAATCACGAGGGTCCCGCCCACATCCAGAGGAGCCCCGTTTCCGCCTCGTAGCTCGAGATGAGGGATCCTTTCCCTGCTTCGTCGGGAAAGAGTTCCCGGCGTTCCCGTCGCATCTCAAGAGGAGGCCCTCTCAACAGGAACGGCGAGAGGAACTCCAGGGTCGTGCCCCCATTCCAAGAGTCCCCCAGATGTCTCAGTCCATTCCAGAGGAACCTCTTTTCCCTTCACCGGCTCGTCTTTCACGCCGAGGATCGACTCACACCAAGGTGGCACGTGGCACAGCCCTGTGGGAAAGCCTCGTGGGAAAGCCTCGAGGGACAGCCTCGAGGGAAAGCCACAGATCCCTTGATCCACGTGACAGGAAGCGTGACACTACTGCTGCAGCTCGGGAGGAAAGCGCACGTGCATGCCCCCACTCGAGACGAGGCCTGACTCCCCTGGGGAGACTCAGAAGCACCCCAAGATCCATGGCAACACTGGAGAGGAATCCTCAGGTTCCGGCCCCGACTCCACACAAGGACTGAGGCCCCGGCATGGACGGGAGAGGAATCCCGAGAGGTCCCCTAGCAACTCGCATGGGGACTGGCCTTTCCTGAGGCCACCAGAGCGGGTCCCTGAGGTCCCCGTCGTAACTCGAGAAGACCTGCCGCAACTCGAGAAAATCCAGGAGGTTCTCCCCTCCAGGCGAGATGAGGCCCATTTCCGCTGAGGCGTCTCGAGGCTGATCACACCTCACCTCTGGAACTTCGAAAGGGTCCTTCACACCCTTGGTGCAAATCAAGAAGTTCCCCGACCTAGCCGTCTCCACTCGAGAGGAATCACGAGAGTCCCGCCCACATCCAGAGGAGCCCCGTATCCGCCTCGTAGCTCGAGATGAGGGATCCTTTCCCTGGTTCGTCGGGAAAGAGTTCCCGGCGTTCCCGTCGCATCTCAAGAGGAGGCCCTCTCAACAGGAACGGCGAGAGGAACTCCAGGGTCGTGCCCCCATTCCAAGAGTCCCCCAGATGTCTCAGTCCATTCCAGAGGAACCTCTTTTCCCTTCACCGATTCGTCTTTCACGCCGAGGATCGACTCACACCAAGGTGGCACGTGGCACAGCCCTGTGGGAAAGCCTCGTGGGAAAGCCTCGAGGGACAGCCTCGAGGGAAAGCCACAGATCCCTTGATCCACGTGACAGGGAGCGTGACACTACTGCTGCAGCTCGGGAGGAAAGCGCACGTGCATGCCCCCAGTCGAGACGAGGCCTGACTCCCCTGGGGAGACTCAGAAGCACCCCAAGATCCATGGCAACACTGGAGAGGAATCCTCAGGTTCCGGCCCCGACTCCACACAAGGACTGAGGCCCCGGCATGGACGGGAGAGGAATCCCGAGAGGTCCCCTAGCAACTCGCATGGGGACTGGCCTTTCCTGAGGCCACCAGAGCGGGTCCCTGAGGTCCCCGTCGTAACTCGAGAAGACCTGCCGCAACTCGAGAAAATCCAGGAGGTTCTCCCCTCCAGGCGGGATGAGGCCCATTTCCGCTGAGGCGTCTCGAGGCTGATCACACCTCCCCTCTGGAACTTCGAAAGGGTCCTTCACACCCTTGGTGCAAATCAAGAAGTTCCCCGACCTAGCCGTCTCCACTCGAGAGGAATCACGAGGGTCCCGCCCACATCCAGAGGAGCCCCGTTTCCGCCTCGTAGCTCGAGATGAGGGATCCTTTCCCTGCTTCGTCGGGAAAGAGTTCCCGGCGTTCCCGTCGCATCTCAAGAGGAGGCCCTCTCAACAGGAACGGCGAGAGGAACTCCAGGGTCGTGCCCCCATTCCAAGAGTCCCCCAGATGTCTCAGTCCATTCCAGAGGAACCTCTTTTCCCTTCACCGGCTCGTCTTTCACGCCGAGGATCGACTCACACCAAGGTGGCACGTGGCACAGCCCTGTGGGAAAGCCTCGTGGGAAAGCCTCGAGGGACAGCCTCGAGGGAAAGCCACAGATCCCTTGATCCACGTGACAGGAAGCGTGACACTACTGCTGCAGCTCGGGAGGAAAGCGCACGTGCATGCCACCACTCGAGACGAGGCCTGACTCCCCTGGGGAGACTCAGAAGCACCCCAAGATCCATGGCAACACTGGAGAGGAATCCTCAGGTTCCGGCCCCGACTCCACACAAGGACTGAGGCCCCGGCATGGACGGGAGAGGAATCCCGAGAGGTCCCCTAGCAACTCGCATGGGGACTGGCCTTTCCTGAGGCCACCAGAGCGGGTCCCTGAGGTCCCCGTCGTAACTCGAGAAGACCTGCCGCAACTCGAGAAAATCCAGGAGGTTCTCCCCTCCAGGCGAGATGAGGCCCATTTCCGCTGAGGCGTCTCGAGGCTGATCACACCTCCCCTCTGGAACTTCGAAAGGGTCCTTCACAGCCTTGGTGCAAATCAGGAAGTTCCCCGACCTAGCCGTCTCCACTCGAGAGGAATCACGAGGGTCCCGCCCACATCCAGAGGAGCCCCGTTTCCGCCTCGTAGCTCGAGATGAGGGATCCTTTCCCTGCTTCGTCGGGAAAGAGTTCCCGGCGTTCCCGTCGCATCTCAAGAGGAGGCCCTCTCAACAGGAACGGCGAGAGGAACTCCAGGGTCGTGCCCCCATTCCAAGAGTCCCCCAGATGTCTCAGTCCATTCCAGAGGAACCTCTTTTCCCTTCACCGGCTCGTCTTTCACGCCGAGGATCGACTCACACCAAGGTGGCACGTGGCACAGCCCTGTGGGAAAGCCTCGTGGGAAAGCCTCGAGGGACAGCCTCGAGGGAAAGCCACAGATCCCTTGATCCACGTGACAGGAAGCGTGACACTACTGCTGCAGCTCGGGAGGAAAGCGCACGTGCATGCCCCCACTCGAGACGAGGCCTGACTCCCCTGGGCAGACTCAGAAGCACCCCAAGATCCATGGCAACACTGGAGAGGAATCCTCAGGTTCCGGCCCCGACTCCACACAAGGACTGAGGCCCCGGCATGGACGGGAGAGGAATCCCGAGAGGTCCCCTAGCAACTCGCATGGGGACTGGCCTTTCCTGAGGCCACCAGAGCGGGTCCCTGAGGTCCCCGTCGTAACTCGAGAAGACCTGCCGCAACTCGAGAAAATCCAGGAGGTTCTCCCCTCCAGGCGAGATGAGGCCCATTTCCGCTGAGGCGTCTCGAGGCTGATCACACCTCACCTCTGGAACTTCGAAAGGGTCCTTCACACCCTTGGTGCAAATCAAGAAGTTCCCCGACCTAGCCGTCTCCACTCGAGAGGAATCACGAGGGTCCCGCCCACCTCCAGAGGAGCCCCGTTTCCGCCTCGTAGCTCGAGATGAGGGATCCTTTCCCTGCTTCGTCGGCAAAGAGTTCCCGGCCTTCCCGTCGCATCTCAAGAGGAGGCCCTCTCAACAGGAACGGCGAGAGGAACTCCAGGGTCGTGCCCCCATTCCAAGAGTCCCCCAGATGTCTCAGTCCATTCCAGAGGAACCTGTTTTCCCTTAACCGCCTGTCTTTCACGCCGAGGATCGACTCACACCAAGGTGGTGGCACAGCCCTGTGGGAAAGCCTCGTGGGAAAGCCTCGAGGGACAGCCTCGAGGGAAAGCCACAGATCCCTTGATCCACGTGACAGGAAGCGTGACACTACTGCTACAGCTCGGGAGGAAAGCGCACGTGCATGCTCCCACTCGAGACGAGGCCTGACTCCCCTGGGGAGACTCAGAAGCACCCCAAGATCCATGGCAACACTGGAGAGGAATCCTCAGGTTCCGGCCCCGACTCCACACAAGGACTGAGGCCCCGGCATGGACGGGAGAGGAATCCCGAGAGGTCCCCTAGCAACTCGCATGGGGACTGGCCTTCCCTGAGGCCACCAGAGCGGGTCCCTGAGGTCCCCGTCGTAACTCGAGAAGACCTGCCGCAACTCGAGAAAATCCAGAGGTTCTCCCCTCCAGGCGAGATGAGGCCCATTTCCGCTGAGGCGTCTCGAGGCTGATCACACCTCACCTCTGGAACTTCGAAAGGGTCCTTCACACCCTTGGTGCAAATCAAGAAGTTCCCCGACCTAGCCGTCTCCACTCGAGAGGAATCACGAGGGTCCCGCCCACATCCAGAGGAGCCCCGTTTCCGCCTCGTAGCTCGAGATGAGGGATCCTTTCCCTGGTTCGTCGGGAATGAGTTCCCGGCGTTCCCGTCGCATCTCAAGAGGAGGCCCTCTCAACAGGAACGGCGAGAGGAACTCCAGGGTCGTGCCCCCATTCCAGAGTCCCCCAGATGTCTCAGTCCATTCCAGAGGAACCTCTTTTCCCTTCACCGATTCGTCTTTCACGCCGAGGATCGACTCACACCAAGGTGGCACGTGGCACAGCCCTGTGGGAAAGCCTCGTGGGAAAGCCTCGAGGGACAGCCTCGAGGGAAAGCCACAGATCCCTTGATCCACGTGACAGGAAGCGTGACACTACTGCTGCAGCTCGGGAGGAAAGCGCACGTGCATGCCCCCACTCGAGACGAGGCCTGACTCCCCTGGGGAGACTCAGAAGCACCCCAAGATCCATGGCAACACTGGAGAGGAATCCTCAGGTTCCGGCCCCGACTCCACACAAGGACTGAGGCCCCGGCATGGACGGGAGAGGAATCCCGAGAGGTCCCCTAGCAACTCGCATGGGGACTGGCCTTTCCTGAGGCCACCAGAGCGGGTCCCTGAGGGTCCCCGTCGTAACTCGAGAAGACCTGCCGCAACTCGAGAAAATCCAGGAGGTTCTCCCCTCCAGGCGAGATGAGGCCCATTTCCGCTGAGGCGTCTCGAGGCTGATCACACCTCACCTCTGGAACATCGAAAGGGTCCTTCACACCCTTGGTGCAAATCAAGAAGTTCCCCGACCTAGCCGTCTCCACTCGAGAGGAATCACGAGAGTCCCGCCCACATCCAGAGGAGCCCCGTTTCCGCCTCGTAGCTCGAGATGAGGGATCCTTTCCCTGGTTCGTCGGGAAAGAGTTCCCGGCGTTCCCGTCGCATCTCAAGAGGAGGCCCTCTCAACAGGAACGGCGAGAGGAACTCCAGGGTCGTGCCCCCATTCCAAGAGTCCCCCAGATGTCTCAGTCCATTCCAGAGGAACCTCTTTTCCCTTCACCGATTCGTCTTTCACGCCGAGGATCGACTCACACCAAGGTGGCACGTGGCACAGCCCTGTGGGAAAGCCTCGTGGGAAAGCCTCGAGGGACAGCCTCGAGGGAAAGCCACAGATCCCTTGATCCACGTGACAGGGAGCGTGACACTACTGCTGCAGCTCGGGAGGAAAGCGCACGTGCATGCCCCCAGTCGAGACGAGACCCTGACTCCCCTGGGGAGACTCAGAAGCACCCCAAGATCCATGGCAACACTGGAGAGGAATCCTCAGGTTCCGGCCCCGACTCCACACAAGGACTGAGGCCCCGGCATGGACGGGAGAGGAATCCCGAGAGGTCCCCTAGCAACTCGCATGGGGACTGGCCTTTCCTGAGGCCACCAGAGCGGGTCCCTGAGGTCCCCGTCGTAACTCGAGAAGACCTGCCGCAACTCGAGAAAATCCAGGAGGTTCTCCCCTCCAGGCGGATGAGGCCCATTTCCGCTGAGGCGTCTCGAGGCTGATCACACCTCCCCTCTGGAACTTCGAAAGGGTCCTTCACACCCTTGGTGCAAATCAAGAAGTTCCCCGACCTAGCCGTCTCCACTCGAGAGGAATCACGAGGGTCCCGCCCACATCCAGAGGAGCCCCGTTTCCGCCTCGTAGCTCGAGATGAGGGATCCTTTCCCTGCTTCGTCGGGAAAGAGTTCCCGGCGCTTCCCGTCGCATCTCAAGAGGAGGCCCTCTCAACAGGAACGGCGAGAGGAACTCCAGGGTCGTGCCCCCATTCCAAGAGTCCCCCAGATGTCTCAGTCCATTCCAGAGGAACCTCTTTTCCCTTCACCGGCTCGTCTTTCACGCCGAGGATCGACTCACACCAAGGTGGGCACGTGGCACAGCCCTGTGGGAAAGCCTCGTGGGAAAGCCTCGAGGGACAGCCTCGAGGGAAAGCCACAGATCCCTTGATCCACGTGACAGGAAGCGTGACACTACTGCTGCAGCTCGGGAGGAAAGCGCACGTGCATGCCACCACTCGAGACGAGGCCTGACTCCCCTGGGAGACTCAGAAGCACCCCAAGATCCATGGCAACACTGGAGAGGAATCCTCAGGTTCCGGCCCCGACTCCACACAAGGACTGAGGCCCCGGCATGGACGGGAGAGGAATCCCGAGAGGTCCCCTAGCAACTCGCATGGGGACTGGCCTTTCCTGAGGCCACCAGAGCGGGTCCCTGAGGTCCCCGTCGTAACTCGAGAAGACCTGCCGCAACTCGAGAAAATCCAGGAGGTTCTCCCCTCCAGGCGAGATGAGGCCCATTTCCGCTGAGGCGTCTCGAGGCTGATCACACCTCCCCTCTGGAACTTCGAAAGGGTCCTTCACACCCTTGGTGCAAATCAGGAAGTTCCCCGAACTAGCCGTCTCCACTCGAGAGGAATCACGAGGGTCCCGCCCACATCCAGAGGAGCCCCGTTTCCGCCTCGTAGCTCGAGATGAGGGATCCTTTCCCTGCTTCGTCGGAAAGAGTTCCCGGCGTTCCCGTCGCATCTCAAGAGGAGGCCCTCTCACAGGAACGGCGAGAGGAACTCCAGGGTCGTGCCCCCATTCCAAGAGTCCCCCAGATGTCTCAGTCCATTCCAGAGGAACCTCTTTTCCCTTCACCGGCTCGTCTTTCACGCCGAGGATCGACTCACACCAAGGTGGCACGTGGCACAGCCCTGTGGGAAAGCCTCGTGGGAAAGCCTCGAGGGACAGCCTCGAGGGAAAGCCACAGATCCCTTGATCCACGTGACAGGAAGCGTGACACTACTGCTGCAGCTCGGGAGGAAAGCGCACGTGCATGCCCCCACTCGAGACGAGGCCTGACTCACCTGGGGAGACTCAGAAGCACCCCAAGATCCATGGCAACACTGGAGAGGAATCCTCAGGTTCCGGCCCCGACTCCACACAAGGACTGAGGCCCCGGCATGGACGGGAGAGGAATCCCGAGAGGTCCCCTAGCAACTCGCATGGGGACTGGCCTTCCTGAGGCCACCAGAGCGGGTCCCTGAGGTCCCCGTCGTAACTCGAGAAGACCTGCCGCAACTCGAGAAAATCCAGGAGGTTCTCCCCTCCAGGCGAGATGAGGCCCATTTCCGCTGAGGCGTCTCGAGGCTGATCACACCTCACCTCTGGAACTTCGAAAGGGTCCTTCACACCCTTGGTGCAAATCAAGAAGTTCCCCGACCTAGCCGTCTCCACTCGAGAGGAATCACGAGGGTCCCGCCCACATCCAGAGGAGCCCCGTTTCCGCCTCGTAGCTCGAGATGAGGGATCCTTTCCCTGTTTCGTCGGGAATGAGTTCCCGGCGTTCCCGTCGCATCTCAAGAGGAGGCCCTCTCAACAGGAACGGCGAGAGGAACTCCAGGGTCGTGCCCCCATTCCCAGAGTCCCCCAGATGTCTCAGTCCATTCCAGAGGAACCTCTTTTCCCTTCACCGATTCGTCTTTCACGCCGAGGATCGACTCACACCAAGGTGGCACGTGGCACAGCCCTGTGGGAAAGCCTCGTGGGAAAGCCTCGAGGGACAGCCTCGAGGGAAAGCCACAGATCCCTTGATCCACGTGACAGGAAGCGTGACACTACTGCTGCAGCTCGGGAGGAAAGCGCACGTGCATGCCCCCACTCGAGACGAGGCCTGACTCCCCTGGGGAGACTCAGAAGCACCCCAAGATCCATGGCAACACTGGAGAGGAATCCTCAGGTTCCGGCCCCGACTCCACACAAGGACTGAGGCCCCGGCATGGACGGGAGAGGAATCCGCGAGGTCCCCTAGCAACTCGCATGGGGACTGGCCTTTCCTGAGGCCACCAGAGCGGGTCCCTGAGGTCCCCGTCGTAACTCGAGAAGACCTGCCGCAACTCGAGAAAATCCAGGAGGTTCTCCCCTCCAGGCGAGATGAGGCCCATTTCCGCTGAGGCGTCTCGAGGCTGATCACACCTCACCTCTGGAACATCGAAGGGTCCTTCACACCCTTGGTGCAAATCAAGAAGTTCCCCGACCTAGCCGTCTCCACTCGAGAGGAATCACGAGAGTCCCGCCCACCTCCAGAGGAGCCCCGTTTCCGCCTCGTAGCTCGAGATGAGGGATCCTTTCCCTGGTTCGTCGGAAAGAGTTCCCGGCGTTCCCGTCGCATCTCAAGAGGAGGCCCTCTCAACAGGAACGGCGAGAGGAACTCCAGGGTCGTGCCCCCATTCCAAGAGTCCCCCAGATGTCTCAGTCCATTCCAGAGGAACCTCTTTTCCCTTCACCGATTCGTCTTTCACGCCGAGGATCGACTCACACCAAGGGGTGGCACGTGGGCACAGCCCCCTGTGGGAAAGCCTCGAGGGACAGCCTCGAGGGAAAGCCACAGATCCCTTGATCCACGTGACAGGAAGCGTGACACTACTGCTGCAGCTCGGGAGGAAAGCGCACGTGCATGCCCCCACTCGAGACGAGGCCTGACTCCCCTGGGGAGACTCAGAAGCACCCCAAGATCCATGGCAACACTGGAGAGGAATCCTCAGGTTCCGGCCCCGACTCCACACAAGGACTGAGGCCCCGGCATGGACGGGAGAGGAATCCCGAGAGGTCCCCTAGCAACTCGCATGGGGACTGGCCTTTCCTGAGGCCACCAGAGCGGGTCCCTGAGGTCCCCGTCGTAACTCGAGAAGACCTGCCGCAACTCGAGAAAATCCAGGAGGTTCTCCCCTCCAGGCGAGATGAGGCCCATTTCCGCTGAGGCGTCTCGAGGCTGATCACACCTCCCCTCTGGAACTTCGAAAGGGTCCTTCACACCCTTGGTGCAAATCAAGAAGTTCCCCGACCTAGCAGTCTCCACTCGAGAGGAATCACGAGGGTCCCGCCCACGTCCAGAGGAGCCCCGTTTCCGCCTCGTAGCTCGAGATGAGGGATCCTTTCCCTGCTTCGTCGGGAAAGAGTTCCCGGCGTTCCCGTCGCATCTCAAGAGGAGGCCCTCTCAACAGGAACGGCGAGAGGAACTCCAGGGTCGTGCCACCATTCCAAGAGTCCCCCAGATGTCTCAGTCCATTCCAGAGGAACCTCTTTTCTCTTCACCGGCTCGTCTTTCACGCCGAGGATCGACTCACACCAAGGTGGCACGTGGCACAGCCCTGTGGGAAAGCCTCGTGGGAAAGCCTCGAGGGACAGCCTCGAGGGAAAGCCACAGATCCCTTGATTCACGTGACAGGAAGCGTGACACTACTGCTGCAGCTCGGGAGGTAACCGCACGTGCATGCCCCAACTCGAGACGAGGCCTGACTCCCTTGGGGAGACTCAGAAGCACCCCAAGATCCATGGCAACACTGGAGAGGAATCCTCAGATTCCGGCCCCGACTCCAAACAAGGACTGAGGCCCCGGCATGGACGGGAGAGGAATCCCGAGAGGTCCCCTAGCAACTCGCATGGGGACTGGCCTTTCCTGAGGCCACCAGAGCGGGTCCCTGAGGTCCCCGTCGTAACTCGAGAAGACCTGCCGCAACTCGAGAAAATCCAGGAGGTTCTCCCCTCCAGGCGAGATGAGGCCCATTTCCGCTGAGTCGTCTCGAGGCTGATCACACCTCCCCTCTGGAACTTCGAAATGGTCCTTCACACCCTTGGTGCAAATCAAGAAGTTCCCCGACCTAGCCGTCTCCACTCGAGAGGAATCACGAGGGTCCCGCCCACATCCAGAGGAGCCCCGTTTCCGCCTCGTAGCTCGAGATGAGGGATCCTTTCCCTGCTTCGTCGGGAAAGAGTTCCCGGCGTTCCCGTCGCATCTCAAGAGGAGGCCCTCTCAACAGGAACGGCGAGAGGAACTCCAGGATCGTGCCACCATTCCAAGAGTCCCCCAGATGTCTCAGTCCATTCCAGAGGAACCTCTTTTCCCTTCACCGGCTCGTCTTTCACGCCGAGGATCGACTCACACCAAGGTGGCACGTGGCACAGCCCTGTGGGAAAGCCTCGTGGGAAAGCCTCGAGGGACAGCCTCGAGGGAAAGCCACAGATCCCTTGATCCACGTGACAGGAAGCGTGACACTACTGCTGCAGCTCGGGAGGAAAGCGCACGTGCATGCCCCCACTCGAGACGAGGCCTGACTCCCCTGGGGAGACTGAGAAGCACCCCAAGATCCATGGCAACACTGGAGAGGAATCCTCAGGTTCCGGCCCCGACTCCACACAAGGACTGAGGCCCCGGCATGGACGGGAGAGGAATCCCGAGAGTTCCCCTAGCCACTCGCATGGGGACTGGCCTTTCCTGAGGCCACCAGAGCGGGTCCCTGAGGTCCCCGTCGTAACTCGAGAAGACCTGCCGCAACTGGAGAAAATCCAGGAGGTTCTCCCCTCCAGGCGAGATGAGGCCCATTTCCGCTGAGGCGTCTCGAGGCTGATCACACCTCCCCTCTGGAACTTCGAAAGGGTCCCTCACACCCTTGGTGCAAATCAAGAAGTTCCCCGATCTAGCCGTCTCCACTCGAGAGGAATCACGAGGGTCCCGCCCACATCCAGAGGAGCCCCGTTTCCGCCTCGTAGCTCGAAATGAGGGATCCTTTCCCTGCTTCGTCAGGAAAGAGTTCCCGGCGTTCCCGTCGCATCTCAAGAGGAGGCCCTCTCAACAGGAACGGCGAGAGGAACTCCAGGGTCGTGCCACCATTCCAAGAGTCCCCCAGATGTCTCAGTCCATTCCAGAGGAACCTCTTTTCCCTTCACCGGCTCGTCTTTCACGCCGAGGATCGACTCACACCAAGGTGGCACGTGGCACAGCCCTGTGGGAAAGCCTCGTGGGAAAGCCTCGAGGGACAGCCTCGAGGGAAAGCCACAGATCCCTTGATCCACGTGACAGGAAGCGTGACACTACTGCTGCAGCTCGGGAGGAAAGCGCACGTGCATGCCCCCACTCGAGACGAGGCCTGACTCCCCTGGGGAGACTCAGAAGCACCCCAAGATCCATGGCAACACTGGAGAGGAATCCTCAGGTTCCGGCCCCGACTCCACACAAGGACTGAGGCCCCGGCATGGACGGGAGAGGAATCCCGAGAGGTCCCCTAGCAACTCGCATGGGGACTGGCCTTTCCTGAGGCCACCAGAGCGGGTCCCTGAGGTCCCCGTCGTAACTCGAGAAGACCTGCCGCAACTGGAGAAAATCCAGGAGGTTCTCCCCTCCAGGCGAGATGAGGCCCATTTCCGCTGAGGCGTCTCGAGGCTGATCACACCTCCCCTCTGGAACTTCGAAAGGGTCCCTCACACCCTTGGTGCAAATCAAGAAGTTCCCCGACCTAGCCGTCTCCACTCGAGAGGAATCACGAGGGTCCCGCCCACATCCAGAGGAGCCCCGTTTCCGCCTCGTAGCTCGAGATTAGGGATCCTTTCCCTGCTTCGTCGGGAAAGAGTTCCCGGCGTTCCCGTCGCATCTCAAGAGGAGGCCCTCTCAACAGGAACGGCGAGAGGAACTCCAGGGTCGTGCCCCCATTCCAAGAGTCCCCCAGATGTCTCAGTCCATTCCAGAGGAACCTCTTTTCCCTTCACCGGCTCGTCTTTAACGTCGAGGATCGACTCACACCAAGGTGGCACGTGGCACAGCCCTGTGGGAAAGCCTCGTGGGAAAGCCTCGAGGGACAGCCTCGAGGGAAAGCCACAGATCCCTAGATCCACGTGACAGGAAGCGTGACACTACTGCTGCAGCTCGGGAGGAAAGCGCACGTGCATGCCCCCACTCGAGACGAGGCCTGACTCCCCTGGGGAGTCTCAGAAGCACCCCAAGATCCATGGCAACACTGGAGAGGAATCCTCAGGTTCCGGCCCCGACTCCACACAAGGACTGAGGCCCCGGCATGGACGGGAGAGGAATCCCGAGAGGTCCCCTAGCAACTCGCATGGGGACTGGCCTTTCCTGAGGCCACCAGAGCGGGTCCCTGAGGTCCCCGTCGTAACTCGAGAAGACCTGCCGCAACTCGAGAAAATCCAGGAGGTTCTCCCCTCCAGGCGAGATGAGGCCCATTTCCGCTGAGGCGTCTCGAGGCTGATCACACCTCACCTCTGGAACTTCGAAAGGGTCCTTCACACCCTTGGTGCAAATCAAGAAGTTCCCCGACCTAGCCGTCTCCACTCGAGAGGAATCACGAGGGTCCCGCCCACATCCAGAGGAGCCCCGTTTCCGCCTCGTAGCTCGAGATGAGGGATCCTTTCCCTGCTTCGTCGGGAAAGAGTTCCCGGCGTTCCCGTCGCATCTCAAGAGGAGGCCCTCTCAACAGGAACGGCGAGAGGAACTCCAGAGTCGTGCCCCCATTCCAAGAGTCCCCCAGATGTCTCAGTCCATTCCAGAGGAACCTCTTTTCCCTTCACCGGCTCGTCTTTCACGCCGAGGATCGACTCACACCAAGGTGGCACGTGGCACAGCCCTGTGGGAAAGCCTCGTGGGAAAGCCTCGAGGGAAAGCCACAGATCCCTAGATCCACGTGACAGGAAGCGTGACACTACTGCTGCAGCTCGGGAGGAAAGCGCACGTGCATGCCCCCACTCGAGACGAGGCCTGACTCCCCTGGGGAGACTCAGAAGCACCCCAAGATCCATGGCAACACTGGAGAGGAATCCTCAGGTTCCGGCCCCGACTCCACACAAGGACTGAGGCCCCGGCATGGACGGGAGAGGAATCCCGAGAGGTCCCCTAGCAACTCGCATGGGGACTGGCCTTTCCTGAGGCCACCAGAGCGGGTCCCTGAGGTCCCCGTCGTAACTCGAGAAGACCTGCCGCAACTCGAGAAAATCCAGGAGGTTCTCCCCTCCAGGCGAGATGAGGCCCATTTCCGCTGAGGCGTCTCGAGGCTGATCACACCTCCCCTCTGGAACTTCGAAAGGGTCCTTCACACCCTTGGTGCAAATCAAGAAGTTCCCCGACCTAGCAGTCTCCACTCGAGAGGAATCACGAGGGTCCCGCCCACGTCCAGAGGAGCCCCGTTTCCGCCTCGTAGCTCGAGATGAGGGATCCTTTCCCTGCTTCGTCGGGAAAGAGTTCCCGGCGTTCCCGTCGCATCTCAAGAGGAGGCCCTCTCAACAGGAACGGCGAGAGGAACTCCAGGGTCGTGCCACCATTCCAAGAGTCCCCCAGATGTCTCAGTCCATTCCAGAGGAACCTCTTTTCTCTTCACCGGCTCGTCTTTCACGCCGAGGATCGACTCACACCAAGGTGGCACGTGGCACAGCCCTGTGGGAAAGCCTCGTGGGAAAGCCTCGAGGGACAGCCTCGAGGGAAAGCCACAGATCCCTTGATTCACGTGACAGGAAGCGTGACACTACTGCTGCAGCTCGGGAGGTAACCGCACGTGCATGCCCCAACTCGAGACGAGGCCTGACTCCCTTGGGGAGACTCAGAAGCACCCCAAGATCCATGGCAACACTGGAGAGGAATCCTCAGATTCCGGCCCCGACTCCAAACAAGGACTGAGGCCCCGGCATGGACGGGAGAGGAATCCCGAGAGGTCCCCTAGCAACTCGCATGGGGACTGGCCTTTCCTGAGGCCACCAGAGCGGGTCCCTGAGGTCCCCGTCGTAACTCGAGAAGACCTGCCGCAACTCGAGAAAATCCAGGAGGTTCTCCCCTCCAGGCGAGATGAGGCCCATTTCCGCTGAGGCGTCTCGAGGCTGATCACACCTCCCCTCTGGAACTTCGAAATGGTCCTTCACACCCTTGGTGCAAATCAAGAAGTTCCCCGACCTAGCCGTCTCCACTCGAGAGGAATCACGAGGGTCCCGCCCACATCCAGAGGAGCCCCGTTTCCGCCTCGTAGCTCGAGATGAGGGATCCTTTCCCTGCTTCGTCGGGAAAGAGTTCCCGGCGTTCCCGTCGCATCTCAAGAGGAGGCCCTCTCAACAGGAACGGCGAGAGGAACTCCAGGATCGTGCCACCATTCCAAGAGTCCCCCAGATGTCTCAGTCCATTCCAGAGGAACCTCTTTTCCCTTCACCGGCTCGTCTTTCACGCCGAGGATCGACTCACACCAAGGTGGCACGTGGCACAGCCCTGTGGGAAAGCCTCGTGGGAAAGCCTCGAGGGACAGCCTCGAGGGAAAGCCACAGATCCCTTGATCCACGTGACAGGAAGCGTGACACTACTGCTGCAGCTCGGGAGGAAAGCGCACGTGCATGCCCCCACTCGAGACGAGGCCTGACTCCCCTGGGGAGACTCAGAAGCACCCCAAGATCCATGGCAACACTGGAGAGGAATCCTCAGGTTCCGGCCCCGACTCCACACAAGGACTGAGGCCCCGGCATGGACGGGAGAGGAATCCCGAGAGTTCCCCTAGCCACTCGCATGGGGACTGGCCTTTCCTGAGGCCACCAGAGCGGGTCCCTGAGGTCCCCGTCGTAACTCGAGAAGACCTGCCGCAACTGGAGAAAATCCAGGAGGTTCTCCCCTCCAGGCGAGATGAGGCCCATTTCCGCTGAGGCGTCTCGAGGCTGATCACACCTCCCCTCTGGAACTTCGAAAGGGTCCCTCACACCCTTGGTGCAAATCAAGAAGTTCCCCGATCTAGCCGTCTCCACTCGAGAGGAATCACGAGGGTCCCGCCCACATCCAGAGGAGCCCCGTTTCCGCCTCGTAGCTCGAGATGAGGGATCCTTTCCCTGCTTCGTCAGGAAAGAGTTCCCGGCGTTCCCGTCGCATCTCAAGAGGAGGCCCTCTCAACAGGAACGGCGAGAGGAACTCCAGGGTCGTGCCACCATTCCAAGAGTCCCCCAGATGTCTCAGTCCATTCCAGAGGAACCTCTTTTCCCTTCACCGGCTCGTCTTTAACGTCGAGGATCGACTCACACCAAGGTGGCACGTGGCACAGCCCTGTGGGAAAGCCTCGTGGGAAAGCCTCGAGGGACAGCCTCGAGGGAAAGCCACAGATCCCTAGATCCACGTGACAGGAAGCGTGACACTACTGCTGCAGCTCGGGAGGAAAGCGCACGTGCATGCCCCCACTCGAGACGAGGCCTGACTCCCCTGGGGAGTCTCAGAAGCACCCCAAGATCCATGGCAACACTGGAGAGGAATCCTCAGGTTCCGGCCCCGACTCCACACAAGGACTGAGGCCCCGGCATGGACGGGAGAGGAATCCCGAGAGGTCCCCTAGCAACTCGCATGGGGACTGGCCTTTCCTGAGGCCACCAGAGCGGGTCCCTGAGGTCCCCGTCGTAACTCGAGAAGACCTGCCGCAACTCGAGAAAATCCAGGAGGTTCTCCCCTCCAGGCGAGATGAGGCCCATTTCCACTGAGGCGTCTCGAGGCTGATCACACCTCACCTCTGGAACTTCGAAAGGGTCCTTCACACCCTTGGTGCAAATCAAGAAGTTCCCCGACATACCCGTCTCCACTCGAGAGGAATCACGAGGGTCCCGCCCACATCCAGAGGAGCCCCGTTTCCGCCTCGTAGCTCGAGATGAGGGATCCTTTCCCTGTTTCATCGGGAAAGAGTTCCCGGCGTTCCCGTCGCATCTCAAGAGGAGGCCCTCTCAACAGGAACGGCGAGAGGAACTCCAGGGTCGTGCCCCCATTCCAAGAGTCCCCCAGATGTCTCAGTCCATTCCAGAGGAACCTCTTTTCCCTTCACCGGCTCGTCTTTCACGCCGAGGATCGACTCACACCAAGGTGGCACGTGGCACAGCCCTGTGGGAAAGCCTCGTGGGAAAGCCTCGAGGGACAGCCTCGAGGGAAAGCCACAGATCCCTTGATCCACGTGACAGGAAGCGTGACACTACTGCTGCAGCTCGGGAGGAAAGCGCACGTGCATGCCCCCACTCGAGACGAGGCCTGACTCCCCTGGGGAGACTCAGAAGCACCCCAAGATCCATGGCAACACTGGAGAGGAATCCTCAGGTTCCGGCCCCGACTCCACACAAGGACTGAGGCCCCGGCATGGACGGGAGAGGAATCCCGAGAGGTCCCCTAGCAACTCGCATGGGGACTGGCCTTTCCTGAGGCCACCAGAGCGGGTCCCTGAGGTCCCCGTCGTAACTCGAGAAGACCTGCCGCAACTCGAGAAAATCCAGGAGGTTCTCCCCTCCAGGCGAGATGAGGCCCATTTCCGCTGAGGCGTCTCGAGGCTGATCACACCTCACCTCTTGAAATTCGAAAGGCTCCTTCACACCCTTGGTGCAAATCAAGAAGTTCCCCGACCTAGCCGTCTCCACTCGAGAGGAATCACGAGGGTCCCGCCCACATCCAGAGGAGCCCCGTTTCCGCCTCGTAGCTCGAGATGAGGGATCCTTTCCCTGCTTCGTCGGGAAAGAGTTCCCGGCGTTCCCGTCGCATCTCAAGAGGAGGCCCTCTCAACAGGAACGGCGAGAGGAACTCCAGGGTCGTGCCACCATTCCAAGAGTCCCCCAGATGTCTCAGTCCATTCCAGAGGAACCTCTTTTCCCATCACCGGCTCGTCTTTCACGCCGAGGATCGACTCACACCAAGTTGGCACGTGGCACAGCCCTGTGGTAAAGCCTCGTGGGAAAGCCTCGAGGGACAGCCTCGAGGGAAAGCCACAGATCCCTTGATCCACGTGACAGGAAGCGTGACACTACTGCTGCAGCTCGGGAGGAAAGCGCACGTGCATGCCCCCACTCGAGACGAGGCCTGACTCCCCTGGGGAGACTCAGAAGCACCCCAAGATCCATGGCAACACTGGAGAGGAATCCTCAGGTTCCGGCCCCGACTCCACACAAGGACTGAGGCCCCGGCATGGACGGGAGAGGAATCCCGAGAGGTCCCCTAGCAACTCGCATGGGGACTGGCCTTTCCTGAGGCCACCAGAGCGGGTCCCTGAGGTCCCCGTCGTAACTAGAGAAGACCTGCCGCAACTCGAGAAAATCCAGGAGGTTCTCCCCTCCAGGCGAGATGAGGCCCATTTCCGCTGAGGCGTCTCGAGGCTGATCACACCTCACCTCTGGAACTTCGAAAGGGTCCTTCACACCCTTGGTGCAAATCAAGAAGTTCCCCGACCTAGCCGTCTCCACTCGAGAGGAATCACGAGGGTCCCGCCCACATCCAGAGGAGCCCCGTTTCCGCCTCGTAGCTCGAGATGAGGGATCCTTTCCCTGCTTCGTCGGGAAAGAGTTCCCGGCGTTCCCGTCGCATCTCAAGAGGAGGCCCTCTCAACAGGAACGGCGAGAGGAACTCCAGGGTCGTGCCCCCATTCCAAGAGTCCCCCAGATGTCTCAGTCCATTCCAGAGGAACCTCTTTTCCCTTCACCGGCTCGTCTTTCACGCCGAGGATCGACTCACACCAAGGTGGCACGTGGCACAGCCCTGTGGGAAAGCCTCGTGGGAAAGCCTTGAGGGACAGCCTCGAGGGAAAGCCACAGATCCCTTGATCCATGTGACAGGAAGCGTGACACTACTGCTGCAGCTCGGGAGGAAAGCGCACGTGCATGCCCCCACTCGAGACGAGGCCTGACTCCCCTGGGGAGTCTCAGAAGCACCCCAAGATCCATGGCAACACTGGAGAGGAATCCTCAGGTTCCGGCCCCGACTCCACACAAGGACTGAGGCCCCGGCATGGACGGGAGAGGAATCCCGAGAGGACCCCTAGCAACTCGCATGGGGACTGGCCTTTCCTGAGGCCACCAGAGCGGGTCCCTGAGGTCCCCGTCGTAACTCGAGAAGACCTGCCGCAACTCGAGAAAATCCAGGAGGTTCTCCCCTCCATGCGAGATGAGGCCCATTTCCGCTGAGGCGTCTCGAGGCTGATCACACCTCACCTCTGGAACTTCGAAAGGGTCCTTCACACCCTTGGTGCAAATCAAGAAGTTCCCCGACATACCCGTCTCCACTCGAGAGGAATCACGAGGGTCCCGCCCACATCCAGAGGAGCCCCGTTTCCGCCTCGTAGCTCGAGATGAGGGATCCTTTCCCTGCTTCGTCGGGAAAGAGTTCCCGGCGTTCCCGTCGCATCTCAAGAGGAGGCCCTCTCAACAGGAACGGCGAGAGGAACTCCAGGGTCGTGCCCCCATTCCAAGAGTCCCCCAGATGTCTCAGTCCATTCCAGAGGAACCTCTTTTCCCTTCACCGGCTCGTCTTTCACGCCGAGGATCGACTCACACCAAGGTGGCACGAGGCACAGCCCTGTGGGAAAGCCTCGTGGGAAAGCCTCGAGGGACAGCCTCGAGGGAAAGCCACAGATCCCTAGATCCACGTGACAGGAAGCGTGACACTACTGCTGCAGCTCGGGAGGAAAGCGCACGTGCATGCCCCCACTCGAGACGAGGCCTGACTCCCCTGGGGAGACTCAGAAGCACCCCAAGATCCATGGCAACACTGGAGAGGAATCCTCAGGTTCCGGCCCCGACTCCACACAAGGACTGAGGCCCCGGCATGGACGGGAGAGGAATCCCGAGAGGTCCCCTAGCAACTCGCATGGGGACTGGCCTTTCCTGAGGCCACCAGAGCGGGTCCCTGAGGTCCCCGTCGTAACTCGAGAAGACCTGCCGCAACTCGAGAAAATCCAGGAGGTTCTCCCCTCCAGGCGAGATGAGGCCCATTTCCGCTGAGGCGTCTCGAGGCTGATCACACCTCACCTCTGGAACTTCGAAAGGGTCCTTCACACCCTTGGTGCAAATCAAGAAGTTCCCCGACATACCCGTCTCCACTCGAGAGGAATCACGAGGGTCCCGCCCACATCCAGAGGAGCCCCGTTTCCGCCTCGTAGCTCGAGATGAGGGATCCTTTCCCTGCTTCGTCGGGAAAGAGTTCCCGGCGTTCCCGTCGCATCTCAAGAGGAGGCCCTCTCAACAGGAACGGCGAGAGGAACTCCAGGGTCGTGCCCCCATTCCAAGAGTCCCCCAGATGTCTCAGTCCATTCCAGAGGAACCTCTTTTCCCTTCACCGGCTCGTCTTTCACGCCGAGGATCGACTCACACCAAGGTGGCACGTGGCACAGCCCTGTGGGAAAGCCTCGTGGGAAAGCCTTGAGGGACAGCCTCGAGGGAAAGCCACAGATCCCTTGATCCATGTGACAGGAAGCGTGACACTACTGCTGCAGCTCGGGAGGAAAGCGCACGTGCATGCCCCCACTCGAGACGAGGCCTGACTCCCCTGGGGAGTCTCAGAAGCACCCCAAGATCCATGGCAACACTGGAGAGGAATCCTCAGGTTCCGGCCCCGACTCCACACAAGGACTGAGGCCCCGGCATGGACGGGAGAGGAATCCCGAGAGGTCCCCTAGCAACTCGCATGGGGACTGGCCTTTCCTGAGGCCACCAGAGCGGGTCCCTGAGGTCCCCGTCGTAACTCGAGAAGACCTGCCGCAACTCGAGAAAATCCAGGAGGTTCTCCCCTCCAGGCGAGATGAGGCCCATTTCCGCTGAGGCGTCTCGAGGCTGATCACACCTCACCTCTGGAACTTCGAAAGGGTCCTTCACACCCTTGGTGCAAATCAAGAAGTTCCCCGACCTAGCCGTCTCCACTCGAGAGGAATCACGAGGGTCCCGCCCACATCCAGAGGAGCCCCGTTTCCGCCTCGTAGCTCGAGATGAGGGATCCTTTCCCTGCTTCGTCGGGAAAGAGTTCCCGGCGTTCCCGTCGCATCTCAAGAGGAGGCCCTCTCAACAGGAACGGCGAGAGGAACTCCAGGGTCGTGCCCCCATTCCAAGAGTCCCCAAGATGTCTCAGTCCATTCCAGAGGAACCTCTTTTCCCTTCACCGGCTCGTCTTTCACGCCGAGGATCGACTCACACCAAGGTGGCACGTGGCACAGCCCTGTGGGAAAGCCTCGTGGGAAAGCCTCGAGGGAAAGCCACAGATCCCTAGATCCACGTGACAGGAAGCGTGACACTACTGCTGCAGCTCGGGAGGAAAGCGCACGTGCATGCCCCCACTCGAGACGAGGCCTGACTCCCCTGGGGAGACTCAGAAGCACCCCAAGATCCATGGCAACACTGGAGAGGAATCCTCAGGTTCCGGCCCCGACTCCACACAAGGACTGAGGCCCCGGCATGGACGGGAGAGGAATCCCGAGAGGTCCCCTAGCAACTCGCATGGGGACTGGCCTTTCCTGAGGCCACCAGAGCGGGTCCCTGAGGTCCCCGTCGTAACTCGAGAAGACCTGCCGCAACTCGAGAAAATCCAGGAGGTTCTCCCCTCCAGGCGAGATGAGGCCCATTTCCGCTGAGGCGTCTCGAGGCTGATCACACCTCACCTCTGGAACTTCGAAAGGGTCCTTCACACCCTAGGTGCAAATCAAGAAGTTCCCCGACCTAGCCGTCTCCACTCGAGAGGAATCACGAGGGTCCCGCCCACATCCAGAGGAGCCCCGTTTCCGCCTCGTAGCTCGAGATGAGGGATCCTTTCCCTGCTTCGTCGGGAAAGAGTTCCCGGCGTTCCCGTCGCATCTCAAGAGGAGGCCCTCTCAACAGGAACGGCGAGAGGAACTCCAGGGTCGTGCCCCCATTCCAAGAGTCCCCCAGATGTCTCAGTCCATTCCAGAGGAACCTCTTTTCCCTTCACCGGCTCGTCTTTCACGCCGAGGATCGACTCACACCAAGGTGGCACGTGGCACAGCCCTGTGGGAAAGCCTCGTGGGAAAGCCTCGAGGGACAGCCTCGAGGGAAAGCCACAGATCCCTTGATCCATGTGACAGGAAGCGTGACACTACTGCTGCAGCTCGGGAGGAAAGCGCACGTGCATGCCCCCACTCGAGACGAGGCCTGACTCGCCTGGGGAGACTCAGAAGCACCCCAAGATCCATGGCAACACTGGAGAGGAATCCTCAGGTTCCGGCCCCGACTCCACACAAGGACTGAGGCCCCGGCATGGACGGGAGAGGAATCCCGAGAGGTCCCCTAGCAACTCGCATGGGGTCTGGCCTTTCCTGAGGCCACCAGAGCGGGTCCCTGAGGTCCCCGTCGTAACTCGAGAAGACCTGCCGCAACTCGAGAAAATCCAGGAGGTTCTCCCCTCCAGGCGAGATGAGGCCCATTTCCACTGAGGCGTCTCGAGGCTGATCACACCTCACCTCTGGAACTTCGAAAGGGTCCTTCACACCCTTGGTGCAAATCAAGAAGTTCCCCTACATACCCGTCTCCACTCGAGAGGAATCACGAGGGTCCCGCCCACATCCAGAGGAGCCCCGTTTCCGCCTCGTAGCTCGAGATGAGGGATCCTTTCCCTGTTTCATCGGGAAAGAGTTCCCGGCGTTCCCGTTGCATCTCAGGAGGAGGCCCTCTCAACAGGAACGGCGAGAGGAACTCCAGGGTCGTGCCCCCATTCCAAGAGTCCCCCAGATGTCTCAGTCCATTCCAGAGGAACCTCTTTTCCCTTCACCGGCTCGTCTTTCACGCCGAGGATCGACTCACACCAAGGTGGCACGTGGCACAGCCCTGTGGGAAAGCCTCGTGGGAAAGCCTCGAGGGACAGCCTCGAGGGAAAGCCACAGATCCCTTGATCCACGTGACAGGAAGCGTGACACTACTGCTGCAGCTCGGGAGGAAAGCGCACGTGCATGCCCCCACTCGAGACGAGGCCTGACTCCCCTGGGGAGACTCAGAAGCACCCCAAGATCCATGGCAACACTGGAGAGGAATCCTCAGGTTCCGGCCCCGACTCCACACAAGGACTGAGGCCCCGGCATGGACGGGAGAGGAATCCCGAGAGGTCCCCTAGCAACTCGCATGGGGACTGGCCTTTCCTGAGGCCACCAGAGCGGGTCCCTGAGGTCCCCGTCGTAACTCGAGAAGACCTGCCGCAACTCGAGAAAATCCAGGAGGTTCTCCCCTCCAGGCGAGATGAGGCCCATTTCTGCTGAGGCGTCTCGAGGCTGATCACACCTCACCTCTTGAAATTCGAAAGGCTCCTTCACACCCTTGGTGCAAATCAAGAAGTTCCCCGACCTAGCCGTCTCCACTCGAGAGGAATCACGAGGGTCCCGCCCACATCCAGAGGAGCCCCGTTTCCGCCTCGTAGCTCGAGATGAGGGATCCTTTCCCTGCTTCGTCGGGAAAGAGTTCCCGGCGTTCCCGTCGCATCTCAAGAGGAGGCCCTCTCAACAGGAACGGCGAGAGGAACTCCAGGGTCGTGCCACCATTCCAAGAGTCCCCCAGATGTCTCAGTCCATTCCAGAGGAACCTCTTTTCCCATCACCGGCTCGTCTTTCACGCCGAGGATCGACTCACACCAAGTTGGCACGTGGCACAGCCCTGTGGGAAAGCCTCGTGGGAAAGCCTCGAGGGACAGCCTCAAGGGAAAGCCACAGATCCCTTGATCCACGTGACAGGAAGCGTGACACTACTGCTGCAGCTCGGGAGGAAAGCGCACGTGCATGCCCCCACTCGAGACGAGGCCTGACTCCCCTGGGGAGACTCAGAAGCACCCCAAGATCCATGGCAACACTGGAGAGGAATCCTCAGGTTCCGGCCCCGACTCCACACAAGGACTGAGGCCCCGGCATGGACGGGAGAGGAATCCCGAGAGGTCCCCTAGCAACTCGCATGGGGACTGGCCTTTCCTGAGGCCACCAGAGCGGGTCCCTGAGGTCCCCGTCGTAACTCGAGAAGACCTGCCGCAACTCGAGAAAATCCAGGAGGTTCTCCCCTCCAGGCGAGATGAGGCCCATTTCCGCTGAGGCGTCTCGAGGCTGATCACACCTCACCTCTGGAACTTCGAAAGGGTCCTTCACACCCTTGGTGCAAATCAAGAAGTTCCCCGACCTAGCCGTCTCCACTCGAGAGGAATCACGAGGGTCCCGCCCACATCCAGAGGAGCCCCGTTTCCGCCTCGTAGCTCGAGATGAGGGATCCTTTCCCTGCTTCGTCGGGAAAGAGTTCCCGGCGTTCCCGTCGCATCTCAAGAGGAGGCCCTCTCAACAGGAACGGCGAGAGGAACTCCAGGGTCGTGCCCCCATTCCAAGAGTCCCCCAGATGTCTCAGTCCATTCCAGAGGAACCTCTTTTCCCTTCACCGGCTCGTCTTTCACGCCGAGGATCGACTCACACCAAGGTGGCACGAGGCACAGCCCTGTGGGAAAGCCTCGTGGGAAAGCCTCGAGGGACAGCCTCGAGGGAAAGCCACAGATCCCTAGATCCACGTGACAGGAAGCGTGACACTACTGCTGCAGCTCGGGAGGAAAGCGCACGTGCATGCCCCCACTCGAGACGAGGCCTGACTCCCCTGGGGAGACTCAGAAGCACCCCAAGATCCATGGCAACACTGGAGAGGAATCCTCAGGTTCCGGCCCCGACTCCACACAAGGACTGAGGCCCCGGCATGGACGGGAGAGGAATCCCGAGAGGTCCCCTAGCAACTCGCATGGGGACTGGCCTTTCCTGAGGACACCAGAGCGGGTCCCTGAGGTCCCCGTCGTAACTCGAGAAGACCTGCCGCAACTCGAGAAAATCCAGGAGGTTCTCCCCTCCAGGCGAGATGAGGCCCATTTCCGCTGAGGCGTCTCGAGGCTGATCACACCTCACCTCTGGAACTTCGAAAGGGTCCTTCACACCCTTGGTGCAAATCAAGAAGTTCCCCGACCTAGCCATCTCCACTCGAGAGGAATCACGAGGGTCCCGCCCACATCCAGAGGAGCCCCGTTTCCGCCTCGTAGCTCGAGATGAGGGATCCTTTCCCTGCTTCGTCGGGAAAGAGTTCCCGGCGTTCCCGTCGCATCTCAAGAGGAGGCCCTCTCAACAGGAACGGCGAGAGGAACTCCAGGGTCGTGCCACCATTCCAAGAGTCCCCCAGATGTCTCAGTCCATTCCAGAGGAACCTCTTTTCCCTTCACCGGCTCGTCTTTCACGCCGAGGATCGACTCACACCAAGGTGGCACGTGGCACAGCCCTGTGGGAAAGCCTCGTGGGAAAGCCTCGAGGGACAGCCTCGAGGGAAAGCCACAGATCCCTTGATCCATGTGACAGGAAGCGTGACACTACTGCTGCAGCTCGGGAGGAAAGCGCACGTGCATGCCCCCACTCGAGACGAGGCCTGACTCCCCTGGGGAGACTCAGAAGCACCCCAAGATCCATGGCAACACTGGAGAGGAATCCTCAGGTTCCGGCCCCGACTCCACACAAGGACTGAGGCCCCGGCATGGACGGGAGAGGAATCCCGAGAGGTCCCCTAGCAACTCGCATGGGGACTGGCCTTTCCTGAGGCCACCAGAGCGGGTCCCTGAGGTCCCCGTCGTAACTCGAGAAGACCTGCCGCAACTCGAGAAAATCCAGGAGGTTCTCCCCTCCAGCCGAGATGAGGCCCATTTCCACTGAGGCGTCTCGAGGCTGATCACACCTCACCTCTGGAACTTCGAAAGGGTCCTTCACACCCTTGGTGCAAATCAAGAAGTTCCCCGACATACCCGTCTCCACTCGAGAGAAATCACGAGGGTCCCGCCCACATCCAGAGGAGCCCCGTTTCCGCCTCGTAGCTCGAGATGAGGGATCCTTTCCCTGCTTCATCGGGAAAGAGTTCCCGGCGTTCCCGTCGCATCTCAAGAGGAGGCCCTCTCAACAGGAACGGCGAGAGGAACTCCAGGGTCGTGCCCCCATTCCAAGAGTCCCCCAGATGTCTCAGTCCATTCCAGAGGAACCTCTTTTCCCTTCACCGGCTCGTCTTTCACGCCGAGGATCGACTCACACCAAGGTGGCACGTGGCACAGCCCTGTGGGAAAGCCTCGTGGGAAAGCCTCGAGGGACAGCCTCGAGGGAAAGCCACAGATCCCTTGATCCACGTGACAGGAAGCGTGACACTACTGCTGCAGCTCGGGAGGAAAGCGCACGTGCATGCCCCCACTCGAGACGAGGCCTGACTCCCCTGGGGAGACTCAGAAGCACCCCAAGATCCATGGCAACACTGGAGAGGAGTCCTCAGGTTTCGGCCACGACTCCACACAAGGACTGAGGCCCCGGCATGGACGGGAGAGGAATCCCGAGAGGTCCCCTAGCAACTCGCATGGGGACTGGCCTTTCCTGAGGCCACCAGAGCGGGTCCCTGAGGTCCCCGTCGTAACTCGAGAAGACCTGCCGCAACTCGAGAAAATCCAGGAGGTTCTCCCCTCCAGGCGAGATGAGGCCCATTTCTGCTGAGGCGTCTCGAGGCTGATCACACCTCACCTCTTGAAATTCGAAAGGCTCCTTCACACCCTTGGTGCAAATCAAGAAGTTCCCCGACATACCCGTCTCCACTCGAGAGGAATCACGAGGGTCCCGCCCACATCCAGAGGAGCCCCGTTTCCGCCTCGTAGCTCGAGATGAGGGATCCTTTCCCTGCTTCATCAGGAAAGAGTTCCCGGCGTTCCCGTCACACCTCAAGAGGAGGCCCTCTCAACAGGAACGGCGAGAGGAACTCCAGGGTCGTGCCCCCATTCCAAGAGTCCCCCAGATGTCTCAGTCCATTCCAGAGGAACCTCTTTTCCCTTCACCGGCTCGTCTTTCACGCCGAGGATCGACTCACACCAAGGTGGCACGTGGCACAGCCCTGTGGGAAAGCCTCGTGGGAAAGCCTCGAGGGACAGCCTCGAGGGAAAGCCACAGATCCCTTGATCCACGTGACAGGAAGCGTGACACTACTGCTGCAGCTCGGGAGGAAAGTGCACGTGCATGCCCCCACTCGAGACGAGGCCTGACTCCCCTGGGGAGACTCAGAAGCACCCCAAGATCCATGGCAACACTGGAGAGGAATCCTCAGGTTCCGGCCCCGACTCCACACAAGGACTGAGGCCCCGGCATGGACGGGAGAGGAATCCCGAGAGGTCCCCTAGCAACTCGCATGGGGACTGGCCTTTCCTGAGGCCACCAGAGTGGGTCCCTGAGGTCCCCGTCGTAACTCGAGAAGACCTGCCGCAACTCGAGAAAATCCAGGAGGTTCTCCCCTCCAGGCGAGATGAGGCCCATTTCCGCTGAGGCGTCTCGAGGCTGATCACACCTCACCTCTGGAACTTTGAAAGGGTCCTTCACACCCTTGGTGCAAATCAAGAAGTTCCCCGACATACCCGTCTCCACTCGAGAGGAATCACGAGGGTCCCGCCCACATCCAGAAGAGCCCCGTTTCCGCCTCGTAGCTCGAGATGAGGGATCCTTTCCCTGCTTCGTCGGGAAAGAGTTCCCGGCCTTCCCGTCGCATCTCAAGAGGAGGCCCTCTCAACAGGAACGGCGAGAGGAACTCCAGGGTCGTGCCACCATTCCAAGAGTCCCCCAGATGTCTCAGTCCATTCCAGAGGAACCTCTTTTCCCTTCACCGGCTCGTCTTTCACGCCGAGGATCGACTCACACCAAGGTGGCACGTGGCACAGCCCTGTGGGAAAGCCTCGTGGGAAAGCCTCGAGGGACAGCCTCGAGGGAAAGCCACAGATCCCTTGATCCATGTGACAGGAAGCGTGACACTACTGCTGCAGCTCGGGAGGAAAGCGCACGTGCATGCCCCCACTCGAGACGAGGCCTGACTCCCCTGGGGAGACTCAGAAGCACCCCAAGATCCATGGCAACACTGGAGAGGAATCCTCAGGTTCCGGCCCCGACTCCACACAAGGACTGAGGCCCCGGCATGGACGGGAGAGGAATCCCGAGAGGTCCCCTAGCAACTCGCATGGGGACTGGCCTTTCCTGAGGCCACCAGAGCGGGTCCCTGAGGTCCCCGTCGTAACTCGAGAAGACCTGCCGCAACTCGAGAAAATCCAGGAAGTTCTCCCCTCCAGCCGAGATGAGGCCCATTTCCACTGAGGCGTCTCGAGGCTGATCACACCTCACCTCTGGAACTTCGAAAGGGTCCTTCACACCCTTGGTGCAAATCAAGAAGTTCCCCGACATACCCGTCTCCACTCGAGAGAAATCACGAGGGTCCCGCCCACATCCAGAGGAGCCCCGTTTCCGCCTCGTAGCTCGAGATGAGGGATCCTTTCCCTGCTTCATCGGGAAAGAGTTCCCGGCGTTCCCGTCGCATCTCAAGAGGAGGCCCTCTCAACAGGAACGGCGAGAGGAACTCCAGGGTCGTGCCCCCATTCCAAGAGTCCCCCAGATGTCTCAGTCCATTCCAGAGGAACCTCTTTTCCCTTCACCGGCTCGTCTTTCACGCCGAGGATCGACTCACACCAAGGTGGCACGTGGCACAGCCCTGTGGGAAAGCCTCGTGGGAAAGCCTCGAGGGACAGCCTCGAGGGAAAGCCACAGATCCCTTGATCCACGTGACAGGAAGCGTGACGCTACTGCTGCAGCTCGGGAGGAAAGCGCACGTGCATGCCCCCACTCGAGACGAGGCCTGACTCCCCTGGGGAGACTCAGAAGCACCCCAAGATCCATGGCAACACTGGAGAGGAATCCTCAGGTTCCGGCCCCGACTCCACACAAGGACTGAGGCCCCGGCATGGACGGGAGAGGAATCCAGAGAGGTCCCCTAGCAACTCGCATGGGGACTGGCCTTTCCTGAGGCCACCAGAGCGGGTCCCTGAGGTCCCCGTCGTAACTCGAGAAGACCTGCCGCAACTCGAGAAAATCCAGGAGGTTCTCCCCTCCAGGCGAGATGAGGCCCATTTCCGCTGAGGCGTCTCGAGGCTGATCACACCTCACCTCTGGAACTTCGAAAGGGTCCTTCACACCCTTGGTGCAAATCAAGAAGTTCCCCGACATACCCGTCTCCACTCGAGAGGAATCACGAGGGTCCCGCCCACATCCAGAGGAGCCCCGTTTCCGCCTCGTAGCTCGAGATGAGGGATCCTTTCCCTGCTTCGTCGGGAAAGAGTTCCCGGCGTTCCCGTCGCATCTCAAGAGGAGGCCCTCTCAACAGGAACGGCGAGAGGAACTCCAGGGTCGTGCCCCCATTCCAAGAGTCCCCCAGATGTCTCAGTCCATTCCAGAGGAACCTCTTTTCCCTTCACCGGCTCGTCTTTCACGCCGAGGATCGACTCACACCAAGGTGGCACGTGGCACAGCCCTGTGGGAAAGCCTCGTGGGAAAACCTCGAGGGACAGCCTCGAGGGAAAGCCACAGATCCCTTGATCCACGTGACAGGAAGCGTGACACTACTGCTGCAGCTCGGGAGGAAAGCGCACGTGCATGCCCCCACTCGGGACAAGGCCTGACTCCCCTGGGGAGACTCAGAAGCACCCCAAGATCCATGGCAACACTGGAGAGGAATCCTCAGGTTCCGGCCCCGACTCCACCCAAGGACTGAGGCCCCGGCATGGACGGGAGAGGAATCCCGAGAGGTCCCCTAGCAACTCGCATGGGGACTGGCCTTTCCTGAGGCCACCAGAGCGGGTCCCTGAGGTCCCCGTCGTAACTCGAGAAGACCTGCCGCAACTCGAGAAAATCCAGGAGGTTCTCCCCTCCAGGCGAGATGAGGCCCATTTCCGCTGAGGCGTCTCGAGGCTGATCACACCTCACCTCTGGAACTTCGAAAGGGTCCTTCACACCCTTGGTGCAAATCAAGAAGTTCCCCGACCTAGCCGTCTCCACTCGAGAGGAATCACGAGGGTCCCGCCCACATCCAGAGGAGCCCCGTTTCCGCCTCGTAGCTCGAGATGAGGGATCCTTTCCCTGCTTCGTCGGGAAAGAGTTCCCGGCCTTCCCGTCGCATCTCAAGAGGAGGCCCTCTCAACAGGAACGGCGAGAGGAACTCCAGGGTCGTGCCACCATTCCAAGAGTCCCCCAGATGTCTCAGTCCATTCCAGAGGAACCTCTTTTCCCTTCACCGGCTCGTCTTTCACGCCGAGGATCGACTCACACCAAGGTGGCACGTGGCACAGCCCTGTGGGAAAGCCTCGTGGGAAAGCCTCGAGGGACAGCCTCGAGGGAAAGCCACAGATCCCTTGATCCACGTGACAGGAAGCGTGACGCTACCGCTGCAGCTCGGGAGGAAAGCGCACGTGCATGCCCCCACTCGAGACGAGGCCTGACTCCCCTGGGGAAACTCAGAAGCACCCCAAGATCCATGGCAACACTGGAGAGGAATCCTCAGGTTCCGGCCCCGACTCCACACAAGGACTGAGGCCCCGGCATGGACGGGAGAGGAATCCCGAGAGGTCCCCTAGCAACTCGCATGGGGACTGGCCTTTCTTGAGGCCACCAGAGCGGGTCCCTGAGGTCCCCTTCGTAACTCGAGAAGACCTGCCGCAACTCGAGAAAATCTAGGAGGTTCTCCCCTCCAGGCGAGATGAGGCCCATTTCCGCTGAGGCGTCTCGAGGCTGATCACATCTCCCCTCTGGAACTTCGAAAGGGTCCTTCACACCCTTGGTGCAAATCAAGAAGTTCCCCGACCTAGCCGTCTCCACTCGAGAGGAATCACGAGGGTCCCGCCCACATCCAGAGGAGCCCCGTTTCCGCCTCGTAGCTCGAGATGAGGGATCCTTTCCCTGCTTCGTCGGGAAAGAGTTCCCGGCGTTCCCGTCGCATCTCAAGAGGAGGCCCTCTCAACAGGAACGGCGAGAGGAACTCCAGGGTCGTGCCACCATTCCAAGAGTCCCCCAGATGTCTCAGTCCATTCCAGAGGAACCTCTTTTCCCTTCACCGGCTCGTCTTTCACGCCGAGGATCGACTCACACCAAGGTGGCACGTGGCACAGCCCTGTGGGAAAGCCTCGTGGGAAAGCCTCGAGGGACAGCCTCGAGGGAAAGCCACAGATCCCTTGATCCACGTGACAGGAAGCGTGACACTACTGCTGCAGCTCGGGAGGAAAGCGCACGTGCATGCCCCCACTCGAGACGAGGCCTGACTTCCCTGGGGAGACTCAGAAGCACCCCAAGATCCATGGCAACACTGGAGAGGAATCCTCAGGTTCCGGCCCCGACTCCACACAAGGACTGAGGCCCCGGCATGGACGGGAGAGGAATCCCGAGAGGTCCCCTAGCAACTCGCATGGGGACTGGCCTTTCCTGAGGCCACCAGAGCGGGTCCCTGAGGTCCCCGTCGTAACTCGAGAAGACCTGCCGCAACTCGAGAAAATCCAGGAGGTTCTCCCCTCCAGGCGAGATGAGGCCCATTTCCGCTGAGGCGTCTCGAGGCTGATCACACCTCACCTCTGGAACTTCGAAAGGGTCCTTCACACCCTTGGTGCAAATCAAGAAGTTCCCCGACCTAGCCGTCTCCACTCGAGAGGAATCACGAGGGTCCCGCCCACATCCAGAGGAGCCCCGTTTCCGCCTCGTAGCTCGAGATGAGGGATCCTTTCCCTGCTTCGTCGGGAAAGAGTTCCCGGCGTTCCCGTCGCATCTCAAGAGGAGGCCCTCTCAACAGGAACGGCGAGAGGAACTCCAGGGTCGTGCCCCCATTCCAAGAGTTCCCCAGATGTCTCAGTCCATTCCAGAGGAACCTCTTTTCCCTTCACCGGCTCGTCTTTCACGCCGAGGATCGACTCACACCACGGTGGCACGTGGCACAGCCCTGTGGGAAACCCTCGTGGGAAAGCCTCGAGGGACAGCCTCGAGGGAAAGCCACAGATCCCTTGATCCACGTGACAGGAAGCGTGACACTACTGCTGCAGCTCGGGAGGAAAGCGCACGTGCATGCCCCCACTCGAGACGAGGCCTGACTCCCCTGGGGAGACTCAGAAGCACCCCAAGATCCATGGCAACACTGGAGAGGAATCCTCAGGTTCCGGCCCCGACTCCACACAAGGACTGAGGCCCCGGCATGGACGGGAGAGGAATCCCGAGAGGTCCCCTAGCAACTCGCATGGGGACTGGCCTTTCCTGAGGCCACCAGAGCGGGTCCCTGAGGTCCCCGTCGTAACTCGAGAAGACCTGCCGCAACTCGAGAAAATCCAGGAGGTTCTCCCCTCCAGGCGAGATGAGGCCCATTTCCGCTGAGGCGTCTCGAGGCTGATCACACCTCACCTCTGGAACTTCGAAAGGGTCCTTCACACCCTTGGTGCAAATCAAGAAGTTCCCCGACATACCCGTCTCCACTCGAGAGGAATCACGAGGGTCCCGCCCACATCCAAAAGAGCCCCGTTTCCGCCTCGTAGCTCGAGATGAGGGATCCTTTCCCTGCTTCGTCGGGAAAGAGTTCCCGGCGTTCCCGTCGCATCTCAAGAGGAGGCCCTCTCAACAGGAACGGCAAGAGGAACTCCAGCGTCGTGCCACCATTCCAAGAGTCCCCCAGATGTCTCAGTCCATTCCAGAGGAACCTCTTTTCCCTTCACCGGCTCGTCTTTCACGCCGAGGATCGACTCACACCAAGGTGGCACGTGGCACAGCCCTGAGGGAAAGCCTCGTGGGAAAGCCTCGAGGGACAGCCTCGAGGGAAAGCCACAGATCCCTTGATCCACGTGACAGGAAGCGTGACACTACTGCTGCAGCTCGGGAGGAAAGCGCACGTGCATGCCCCCACTCGAGACGAGGCCTGACTCCCCTGGGGAGACTCAGAAGCACCCCAAGATCCATGCAACACTGGAGAGGAATCCTCAGGTTCCGGCCCCGACTCCACACAAGGACTGAGGCCCCGGCATGGACGGGAGAGGAATCCCGAGAGGTCCCCTAGCAACTCGCATGGGGACTGGCCTTTCCTGAGGCCACCAGAGCGGGTCCCTGACGTCCCCGTCGTAACTCGAGAAGACCTGCCGCAACTCGAGAAAATCCAGGAGGTTCTCCCCTCCAGGCGAGATGAGGCCCATTTCCGCTGAGGCGTCTCGAGGCTGATCACACCTCACCTCTGGAACTTCGAAAGGGTCCTTCACACCCTTGGTGCAAATCAAGAAGTTCCCCGACCTAGCCGTCTCCACTCGAGAGGAATCACGAGGGTCCCGCCCACATCCAGAGGAGCCCCGTTTCCGCCTCGTAGCTCGAGATGAGGGATCCTTTCCCTGCTTCGTCGGGAAAGAGTTCCCGGCATTCCTGTCGCATCTCAAGAGGAGGCCCTCTCAACAGGAACGGCGAGAGGAACTCCAGGGTCGTGCCCCCATTCCAAGAGTCCCCCAGATGTCTCAGTCCATTCCAGAGGAACCTCTTTTCCCTTCACCGGCTCGTCTTTCACGCCGAGGATCGACTCACACCAAGGTGGCACGTGACACAGCCCTGTGGGAAAGCCTCGTGGGAAAGCCTCGAGGGACAGCCTCGAGGGAAAGCCACAGATCCCTTGATCCATGTGACAGGAAGCGTGACACTACTGCTGCAGCTCGGGAGGAAAGCGCACGTGCATGCCCCCACTCGAGACGAGGCCTGACTCCCCTGGGGAGACTCAGAAGCACCCCAAGATCCATGGCAACACTGGAGAGGAATCCTCAGGTTCCGGCCCCGACTCCACACAAGGACTGAGGCCCCGGCATGGACGGGAGAGGAATCCCGAGAGGTCCCCTAGCAACTCGCATGGGGACTGGCCTTTCCTGAGGCCACCAGAGTGGGTCCCTGAGGTCCCCGTCGTAACTCGAGAAGACCTGCCGCAACTCGAGAAAATCCAGGAGGTTCTCCCCTCCAGGCGAGATGAGGCCCATTTCCGCTGAGGCGTCTCGAGGCTGATCACACCTCACCTCTGGAACTCGAAAGGGTCCTTCACAACCTTGGTGCAAATCAAGAAGTTCCCCGACCTAGCCGTCTCCACTCGAGAGGAATCACGAGGGTCCCGCCCACATCCAGAGGAGCCCCGTTTCCGCCTCGTAGCTCGAGATGAGGGATCCTTTCCCTGCTTCGTCGGGAAAGAGTTCCCGGCGTTCCCGTCGCATCTCAAGAGGAGGCCCTCTCAACAGGAACGGCGAGAGGAACTCCAGGGTCGTGCCACCATTCCAAGAGTCCCCCAGATGTCTCAGTCCATTCCAGAGGAACCTCTTTTCCCTTCACCGGCTCGTCTTTCATGCCGAGGATCGACTCACACCAAGGTGGCACGTGGCACAGCCCTGTGGGAAAGCCTCGTGGGAAAGCCTCGAGGGACAGCCTCGAGGGAAAGCCACAGATCCCTTGATCCACGTGACAGGAAGCGTGACACTACTGCTGCAGCTCGGGAGGAAAGCGCACGTGCATGCCCCCACTCGAGACGAGGCCTGACTCCCCTGGGGAGACTCAGAAGCACCCCAAGATCCATGGCAACAATGGAGAGGAATCCTCAGGTTCCGGCCCCGACTCCACACAAGGACTGAGGCCCCGGCATGGACGGGAGAGGAATCCCGAGTGGTCCCCTAGCAACTCGCATGGGGACTGGCCTTTCCTGAGGCCACCAGAGCGGGTCCCTGACGTCCCCGTCGTAACTCGAGAAGACCTGCCGCAACTCGAGAAAATCCAGGAGGTTCTCCCCTCCAGGCGAGATGAGGCCCATTTCCGCTGAGGCGTCTCGAGGCTGATCACACCTCACCTCTGGAACTTCGAAAGGGTCCTTCACACCCTTGGTGCAAATCAAGAAGTTCCCCGACCTAGCCGTCTCCACTCGAGAGGAATCACGAGGGTCCCGCCCACATCCAGAGGAGCCCCGTTTCCGCCTCGTAGCTCGAGATGAGGGATCCTTTCCCTGCTTCGTCGGGAAAGAGTTCCCGGCATTCCTGTCGCATCTCAAGAGGAGGCCCTCTCAACAGGAACGGCGAGAGGAACTCCAGGGTCGTGCCCCCATTCCAAGAGTCCCCCAGATGTCTCAGTCCATTCCAGAGGAACCTCTTTTCCCTTCACCGGCTCGTCTTTCACGCCGAGGATCGACTCACACCAAGGTGGCACGTGGCACAGCCCTGTGGGAAAGCCTCGTGGGAAAGCCTCGAGGGACAGCCTCGAGGGAAAGCCACAGATCCCTTGATCCACGTGACAGGAAGCGTGACACTACTGCTGCAGCTCGGGAGGAAAGCGCACGTGCATGCCCCCACTCGAGACGAGGCCTGACTCCCCTGGGGAGACTCAGAAGCACCCCAAGATCCATGGCAACACTGGAGAGGAATCCTCAGGTTCCGGCCCCGACTCCACACAAGGACTGAGGCCCCGGCATGGACGGGAGAGGAATCCCGAGAGGTCCCCTAGCAACTCGCATGGGGACTGGCCTTTCCTGAGGCCACCAGAGCGGGTCCCTGAGGTCCCCGTCGTAACTCGAGAAGACCTGCCGCAACTCGAGAAAATCCAGGAGGTTCTCCCCTCCAGGCGAGATGAGGCCCATTTCCGCTGAGGCGTCTCGAGGCTGATCACACCTCCCCTCTGGAACTTCGAAAGGGTCCTTCACACCCTTGGTGCAAATCAAGAAGTTCCCCGACCTAGCCGTCTCCACTCGAGAGGAATCACGAGGGTCCCGCCCACCTCCAGAGGAGCCCCGTTTCCGCCTCGTAGCTCGAGATGAGGGATCCTTTCCCTGCTTCGTCGGGAAAGAGTTCCCGGCGTTCCCGTCGCATCTCAAGAGGAGGCCCTCTCAACAGGAACGGCGAGAGGAACTCCAGGGTCGTGCCCCCATTCCAAGAGTCCCCCAGATGTCTCAGTCCATTCCAGAGGAACCTCTTTTCCCTTCACCGGCTCGTCTTTCACGCCGAGGATCGACTCACACCAAGGTGGCACGTGGCACAGCCCTGTGGGAAAGCCTCGTGGGAAAGCCTCGAGGGACAGCCTCGAGGGAAAGCCACAGATCCCTTGATCCACGTGACAGGAAGCGTGACACTACTGCTGCAGCTCGGGAGGAAAGCGCACGTGCATGCCCCCACTCGAGACGAGGCCTGACTCCCCTGGGGAGACTCAGAAGCACCCCAAGATCCATGGCAACACTGGAGAGGAATCCTCAGGTTCCGGCCCCGACTCCACACAAGGACTGAGGCCCCGGCATGGACGGGAGAGGAATCCCGAGAGGTCCCCTAGCAACTCGCATGGGGACTGGCCTTTCCTGAGGCCACCAGAGCGGGTCCCTGAGGTCCCCGTCGTAACTCGAGAAGACCTGCCGCAACTCGAGAAAATCCAGGAGGTTCTCCCCTCCAGGCGAGATGAGGCCCATTTCCGCTGAGGCGTCTCGAGGCTGATCACACCTCACCTCTGGAACTTCGAAAGGGTCCTTCACACCCTTGGTGCAAATCAAGAAGTTCCCCGACCTAGCCGTCTCCACTCGAGAGGAATCACGAGGGTCCCGCCCACATCCAGAGGAGCCCCGTTTCCGCCTCGTAGCTCGAGATGAGGGATCCTTTCCCTGCTTCGTCGGGAAAGAGTTCCCGGCGTTCCCGTCACATCTCAAGAGGAGGCCCTCTCAACAGGAACGGCGAGAGGAACTCCAGGGTCGTGCCCCCATTCCAAGAGTTCCCCAGATGTCTCAGTCCATTCCAGAGGAACCTCTTTTCCCTTCACCGGCTCGTCTTTCACGCCGAGGATCGACTCACACCAAGGTGGCACGTGGCACAGCCCTGTGGGAAACCCTCGTGGGAAAGCCTCGAGGGACAGCCTCGAGGGAAAGCCACAGATCCCTTGATCCACGTGACAGGAAGCGTGACACTACTGCTGCAGCTCGGGAGGAAAGCGCACGTGCATGCCCCCACTCGAGACGAGGCCTGACTCCCCTGGGGAGACTCAGAAGCACCCCAAGATCCATGGCAACACTGGAGAGGAATCCTCAGGTTCCGGCCCCGACTCCACACAAGGACTGAGGCCCCGGCATGGACGGGAGAGGAATCCCGAGAGGTCCCCTAGCAACTCGCATGGGGACTGGCCTTTCCTGAGGCCACCAGAGCGGGTCCCTGAGGTCCCCGTCGTAACTCGAGAAGACCTGCCGCAACTCGAGAAAATCCAGGAGGTTCTCCCCTCCAGGCGAGATGAGGCCCATTTCCGCTGAGGCGTCTCGAGGCTGATCACACCTCACCTCTGGAACTTCGAAAGGGTCCTTCACACCCTTGGTGCAAATCAAGAAGTTCCCCGACATACCCGTCTCCACTCGAGAGGAATCACGAGGGTCCCGCCCACATCCAGAAGAGCCCCGTTTCCGCCTCGTAGCTCGAGATGAGGGATCCTTTCCCTGCTTCGTCGGGAAAGAGTTCCCGGCGTTCCCGTCGCATCTCAAGAGGAGGCCCTCTCAACAGGAACGGCAAGAGGAACTCCAGCGTCGTGCCACCATTCCAAGAGTCCCCCAGATGTCTCAGTCCATTCCAGAGGAACCTCTTTTCCCTTCACCGGCTCGTCTTTCACGCCGAGGATCGACTCACACCAAGGTGGCACGTGGCACAGCCCTGAGGGAAAGCCTCGTGGGAAAGCCTCGAGGGACAGCCTCGAGGGAAAGCCACAGATCCCTTGATCCACGTGACAGGAAGCGTGACACTACTGCTGCAGCTCGGGAGGAAAGCGCACGTGCATGCCCCCACTCGAGACGAGGCCTGACTCCCCTGGGGAGACTCAGAAGCACCCCAAGATCCATGCAACACTGGAGAGGAATCCTCAGGTTCCGGCCCCGACTCCACACAAGGACTGAGGCCCCGGCATGGACGGGAGAGGAATCCCGAGAGGTCCCCTAGCAACTCGCATGGGGACTGGCCTTTCCTGAGGCCACCAGAGCGGGTCCCTGACGTCCCCGTCGTAACTCGAGAAGACCTGCCGCAACTCGAGAAAATCCAGGAGGTTCTCCCCTCCAGGCGAGATGAGGCCCATTTCCGCTGAGGCGTCTCGAGGCTGATCACACCTCACCTCTGGAACTTCGAAAGGGTCCTTCACACCCTTGGTGCAAATCAAGAAGTTCCCCGACCTAGCCGTCTCCACTCGAGAGGAATCACGAGGGTCCCGCCCACATCCAGAGGAGCCCCGTTTCCGCCTCGTAGCTCGAGATGAGGGATCCTTTCCCTGCTTCGTCGGGAAAGAGTTCCCGGCATTCCTGTCGCATCTCAAGAGGAGGCCCTCTCAACAGGAACGGCGAGAGGAACTCCAGGGTCGTGCCCCCATTCCAAGAGTCCCCCAGATGTCTCAGTCCATTCCAGAGGAACCTCTTTTCCCTTCACCGGCTCGTCTTTCACGCCGAGGATCGACTCACACCAAGGTGGCACGTGGCACAGCCCTGTGGGAAAGCCTCGTGGGAAAGCCTCGAGGGACAGCCTCGAGGGAAAGCCACAGATCCCTTGATCCACGTGACAGGAAGCGTGACACTACTGCTGCAGCTCGGGAGGAAAGCGCACGTGCATGCCCCCACTCGAGACGAGGCCTGACTCCCCTGGGGAGACTCAGAAGCACCCCAAGATCCATGGCAACACTGGAGAGGAATCCTCAGGTTCCGGCCCCGACTCCACACAAGGACTGAGGCCCCGGCATGGACGGGAGAGGAATCCCGAGAGGTCCCCTAGCAACTCGCATGGGGACTGGCCTTTCCTGAGGCCACCAGAGCGGGTCCCTGAGGTCCCCGTCGTAACTCGAGAAGACCTGCCGCAACTCGAGAAAATCCAGGAGGTTCTCCCCTCCAGGCGAGATGAGGCCCATTTCCGCTGAGGTGTCTCGAGGCTGATCACACCTCCCCTCTGGAACTTCGAAAGGGTCCTTCACACCCTTGGTGCAAATCAAGAAGTTCCCCGACCTAGCCGTCTCCACTCGAGAGGAATCACGAGGGTCCCGCCCACATCCAGAGGAGCCCCGTTTCCACCTCGTAGCTCGAGATGAGGGATCCTTTCCCTGCTTCGTCGGGAAAGAGTTCCCGGCGTTCCCGTCGCATCTCAAGAGGAGGCCCTCTCAACAGGAACGGCGAGAGGAACTCCAGGGTCGTGCCACCATTCCAAGAGTCCCCCAGATGTCTCAGTCCATTCCAGAGGAACCTCTTTTCCCTTCACCGGCTCGTCTTTCACGCCGAGGATCGACTGACACCAAGGTGGCACGTGGCACAGCCCTGTGGGAAATCCTCGTGGGAAAGCCTCGAGGGACAGCCTCGAGGGAAAGCCACAGATCCCTTGATCCACGTGACAGGAAGCGTGACGCTACTGCTGCAGCTCGGGAGGAAAGCGCACGTGCATGCCCCCACTCGAGACGAGGCCTGACTCCCCTGGGGAGACTCAGAAGCACCCCAAGATCCATGGCAACACTGGAGAGGAATCCTCAGGTTCCGGCCCCGACTCCACACAAGGACTGAGGCCCCGGCATGGACGGGAGAGGAATCCCGAGAGGTCCCCTAGCAACTCGCATGGGGACTGGCCTTTCCTGAGGCCACCAGAGCGGGTCCCTGAGGTCCCCGTCGTAACTCGAGAAGACCTGCCGCAACTCGAGAAAATCCAGGAGGTTCTCCCCTCCAGGCGAGATGAGGCCCATTTCCGCTGAGGCGTCTCGAGGCTGATCACACCTCACCTCTGGAACTTCGAAAGGGTCCTTCACACCCTTGGTGCAAATCAAGAAGTTCCCCGACATACCCGTCTCCACTCGAGAGGAATCACGAGGGTCCCGCCCACATCCAGAGGAGCCCCGTTTCCGCCTCGTAGCTCGAGATGAGGGATCCTTTCCCTGCTTCGTCGGGAAAGAGTTCCCGGCCTTCCCGTCGAATCTCAAGAGGAGGCCTTCTCAACAGGAACGACGAGAGGAACTCCAGGGTCGTGCCACCATTCCAAGAGTCCCCCAGATGTCTCAGTCCATTCCAGAGGAACCTCTTTTCCCTTCACCGGCTCGTCTTTCACGCCGAGGATCGACTCACACCAAGGTGGCACGTGGCACAGCCCTGTGGGAAAGCCTCGTGGGAAAGCCTCGAGGGACAGCCTCGAGGGAAAGCCACAGATCCCTTGATCCACGTGACAGGAAGCGTGACGCTACTGCTGCAGCTCGGGAGGAAAGCGCACGTGCATGCCCCCACTCGAGACGAGGCCTGACTCCCCTGGGGAGACTCAGAAGCACCCCAAGATCCATGGCAACACTGGAGAGGAATCCTCAGGTTCCGGCCCCGACTCCACACAAGGACTGAGGCCCCGGCATGGACGGGAGAGGAATCCCGAGAGGTCCCCTAGCAACTCGCATGGGGACTGGCCTTTCCTGAGGCCACCAGAGCGGGTCCCTGAGGTCCCCGTAGTAACACGAGAAGACCTGCCGCAACTCGAGAAAATCCAGGAGGTTCTCCCCTCCAGGCGAGATGAGGCCCATTTCCGCTGAGGCGTCTCGAGGCTGATCACACCTCACCTCTGGAACTTCGAAAGGGTCCTTCACACCCTTGGTGCAAATCAAGAAGTTCCCCGACCTAGCCGTCTCCACTCGAGAGGAATCACGAGGGTCCCGCCCACATCCAGAGGAGCCCCGTTTCCGCCTCGTAGCTCGAGATGAGGGATCCTTTCCCTGCTTCGTCGGGAAAGAGTTCCCGGCCTTCCCGTCGCATCTCAAGAGGAGGCCCTCTCAACAGGAACGGCGAGAGGAACTCCAGGGTCGTGCCCCCATTCCAAGAGTCCCCCAGATGTCTCAGTCCATTCCAGAGGAACCTCTTTTCCCTTCACCAGCTTGTCTTTCATGCCGAGGATCGACTCACACCAAGGTGGCACGTGGCACAGCCCTGTGGGAAAGCCTCGTGGGAAAGCCTCGAGGGACAGCCTCGAGGGAAAGCCACAGATCCCTTGATCCACGTGACAGGAAGTGTGACACTACTGCTGCAGCTTGGGAGGAAAGCGCACGTGCATGCCCCCACTCGGGACAAGGCCTGACTCCCCTGGGGAGACTCAGAAACACCCCAAGATCCATGGCAACAATGGAGAGGAATCCTCAGGTTCCGGCCCCGACTCCACACAAGGACTGAGGCCCCGGCATGGACGGGAGAGGAATCCCGAGAGGTCCACTAGCAACTCGCATGGGGACTGGCCTTTCCTGAGGCCACCAGAGCGGGTCCCTGAGGTCACCGTCGTAACTCGAGAAGACCTGCCGCAACTCGAGAAAATCCAGGAGGTTCTCCCCTCCAGGCGGGATGAGGCCCATTTCCGCTGAGGCGTCTCGAGGCTGATCACACCTCACCTCTGGAACTTCGAAAGGGTCCTTCACACCCTTGGTGCAAATCAAGAAGTTCCCCGACATACCCGTCTCCACTCGAGAGGAATCACGAGGGTCCCGCGCACATCCAGAGGAGCCCCGTTTCCGCCTCGTAGCTCGAGATGAGGGATCCTTTCCCTGCTTCGTCGGGAAAGAGTTCCCGGCCTTCCCGTCGCATCTCAAGAGGAGGCCCTCTCAACAGGAACGGCGAGAGGAACTCCAGGGTCGTGCCACCATTCCAAGAGTCCCCCAGATGTCTCAGTCCATTCCAGAGGAACTTCTTTTCCCTTCACCGGCTCGTATTTCACGCCGAGGATCGACTCACACCAAGGTGGCACGTGGCACAGCCCTGTGGGAAAGCCTCGTGGGAAAGCCTCGAGGGACAGCCTCGAGGGAAAGCCACAGATCCCTTGATCCACGTGACAGGAAGCGTGACACTACTGCTGCAGCTCGGGAGGAAAGCGCACGTGCATGCCCCCACTCGAGATGAGGCCTGACTCCCCTGGGGAGACTCAGAAGCACCCCAAGATCCATGGCAACACTGGAGAGGAATCCTCAGGTTCCGGCCCCGACTCCACACAAGGACTGAGGCCCCGGCATGGACGGGAGAGGAATCCCGAGAGGTCCCCTAGCAACTCGCTTGGGGACTGGCCTTTCCTGAGGCCACCAGAGCGGGTCCCTGAGGTCCCCGTCGTAACTCGAGAAGACCTGCCGCAACTCGAGAAAATCCAGGAGGTTCTCCCCTCCAGGCGAGATGAGGCCCATTTCCGCTGAGGCGTCTCGAGGCTGATCACACCTCACCTCTGGAACTTCGAAAGGGTCCTTCACACCCTTGGTGCAAATCAAGAAGTTCCCCGACATACCCGTCTCCACTCGAGAGGAATCACGAGGGTCCCGCCCACATCCAGAGGAGCCCCGTTTCCGCCTCGTAGCTCGAGATGAGGGATCCTTTCCCTGCTTCGTCGGGAAAGAGTTCCCGGCGTTCCCGTCGCATCTCAAGAGGAGGCCTTCTCAACAGGAAAGGCGAGAGGAACTCCAGGGTCGTGCCACCATTCCAAGAGTCCCCCAGATGTCTCAGTCCATTCCAGAGGAACCTCTTTTCCCTTCACCGGCTCGTCTTTCACGCCGAGGATCGACTCACACCAAGGTGGCACGTGGCACAGCCCTGTGGGAAAGCCTCGTGGGAAAGCCTCGAGGGACAGCCTCGAGGGAAAGCCACAGATCCCTTGATCCACGTGACAGGAAGTGTGACACTACTGCTGCAGCTCGGGAGGAAAGCGCATGTGCATGCCCCCACTTGGGACAAGGCCTGACTCCCCTGGGGAGACTCAGAAGCACCCCAAGATCCATGGCAACACTGGAGAGGAATCCTCAGGTTCCGGCCCTGACTCCACACAAGGACTGAGGCCCCGGCATGGACGGGAGAGGAATCCCGAGAGGTCCCCTAGCAACTCGCATGGGGACTGGCCTTTCCTGAGGCCACCAGAGCGGGTCCCTGAGGTCCCCGTCATAACTCGAGAAGACCTGCCGCAACTCGAGAAAATCCAGGAGGTTCTCCCCTCCAGGCGAGATGAGGCCCATTTCCGCTGAGGCGTGTCGAGGCTGATCACACCTCACCTCTGGAACTTCGAAAGGGTCCTTCACACCCTTGGTGCAAATCAAGAAGTTCCCCGACATACCCGTCTTCACTCGAGAGGAATCACGAGGGTCCCGCCCACATCCAGAGGAGCCCCGTTTCCGCCTCGTAGCTCGAGATGAGGGATCCTTTCCCTGCTTCGTCGGGAAAGAGTTCCCGGCGTTCCCGTCGCATCTCAAGAGGAGGCCCTCTCAACAGGAACGGCGAGAGGAACTCCAGGGTCGTGCCACCATTCCAAGAGTCCCCCAGATGTCTCAGTCCATTCCAGAGGAACCTCTTTTCCCTTCACCGGCTCGTCTTTCACGCCGAGGATCGACTCACACCAAGGTGGCACGTGGCACAGCCCTGTGGGAAAGCCTCGTGGGAAAGCCTCGAGGGACAGCCTCGAGGGAAAGCCACAGATCCCTTGATCCACGTGACAGGAAGCGTGACACTACTGCTGCAGCTCGGGAGGAAAGCGCACGTGCATGCCCCCACTCGAGACGAGGCCTGACTCCCCTGGGGAGACTCAGAAGCACCCCAAGATCCATGGCAACACTGGAGAGGAATCCTCACGTTCCGGCCCCGAATCCACACAAGGACTGAGGCCCCGGCATGGACGGGAGAGGAATCCCGAGAGGTCCCCTAGCAACTCGCATGGGGACTGGCCTTTCCTGAGGCCACCAGAGCGGGTCCCTGCGGTCCCCGTCGTAACTCGAGAAGACCTGCCGCAACTCGAGAAAATCCAGGAGGTTCTCCCCTCCAGGCGAGATGAGGCCCATTTCCACTGAGGCGTCTCGAGGCTGATCACACCTCACCTCTGGAACTTCGAAAGGGTCCTTCACACCCTTGGTGCAAATCAAGAAGTTCCCTGACATACCCGTCTCCACTCGAGAGGAATCACGAGGGTCCCGCCCACATCCAGAGGAGCCCCGTTTCCGCCTCGTAGCTCGAGATGAGGGATCCTTTCCCTGCTTCGTCGGGAAAGAGTTCCCGGCGTTCCCGTCGCATCTCAAGAGGAGGCCCTCTCAACAGGAACGGTGAGAGGAACTCCAGGGTCGTGCCACCATTCCAAGAGTCCCCCAGATGTCTCAGTCCATTCCAGAGGAACTTCTTTTCCCTTCACCGGCTCGTCTTTCACGCCGAGGATCGACTCACACCAAGGTGGCACGTGGCACAGCCCTGTGGGAAAGCCTCGTGGGAAAGCCTCGAGGGACAGCCTCGAGGGAAAGCCACAGATCCCTTGATCCACGTGACAGGAAGCGTGACACTACTGCTGCAGCTCGGGAGGAAAGTGCACGTGCATGCCCCCACTCGAGACGAGGCCTGACTCCCCTGGGGAGACTCAGAAGCACCCCAAGATCCATGGCAACACTGGAGAGGAATCCTCAGGTTCCGGCCCCGACTCCACACAAGGACTGAGGCCCCGGCATGGACGGGAGAGGAATCCCGAGAGGTCCCCTAGCAACTCGCATGGGGACTGGCCTTTCCTGAGGCCACCAGAGCGGGTCCCTGAGGTCCCCGTTGTAACTCGAGAAGACCTGCCGCAACTCGAGAAAATCCAGGAGGTTCTCCCCTCCAGGCGAGATGAGGCCCATTTCCGCTGAGGCGTCTCGAGGCTGATCACACCTCACCTCTGGAACTTCGAAAGGGTCCTTCACACCCTTGGTGCAAATCAAGAAGTTCCCCGACATACCCGTCTCCACTCGAGAGGAATCACGAGGGTCCCGCCCACATCCAGAGGAGCCCCGTTTCCGCCTCGTAGCTCGAGATGAGGGATCCTTTCCCTGCTTCGTCGGGAAAGAGTTCCCGGCCTTCCCGTCGCATCTCAAGAGGAGGCCCTCTCAACAGGAACGGCGAGAGGAACTCCAGGGTCGTGCCCCCATTCCAAGAGTCCCCCAGATGTCTCAGTCCATTCCAGAGGAACCTCTTTTCCCTTCACCGGCTTGTCTTTCACGCCGAGGATCGACTCACACCAAGGTGGCACGTGGCACAGCCCTGTGGGAAAGCCTCGTGGGAAAGCCTCGAGGGACAGCCTCGAGGGAAAGCCACAGATCCCTTGATCCACGTGACAGGAAGTGTGACACTACTGCTGCAGCTCGGGAGGAAAGCGCACGTGCATGCCCCCACTCGGGACAAGGCCTGACTCCCCTGGGGAGACTCAGAAGCACCCCAAGATCCATGGCAACAATGGAGAGGAATCCTCAGGTACCGGCCCCGACTCCACACAAGGACTGAGGCCCCGGCATGGACGGGAGAGGAATCCCGAGAGGTCCCCTAGCAACTCGCACGGGGACTGGCCTTTCCTGAGGCCACCAGAGCGGGTCCCTGAGGTCCCCGTCGTAACTCGAGAAGACCTGCCGCAACTCGAGAAAATCCAGGAGGTTCTCCCCTCCAGGCGGGATGAGGCCCATTTCCGCTGAGGTGTCTCGAGGCTGATCACACCTCACCTCTGGAACTTCGAAAGGGTCCTTCACACCCTTGGTGCAAATCAAGAAGTTCCCCGACATACCCGTCTCCACTCGAGAGGAATCACGAGGGTCCCGCCCACATCCAGAGGAGCCCCGTTTCCGCCTCGTAGCTCGAGATGAGGGATCCTTTCCCTGCTTCGTCGGGAAAGAGTTCCCGGCGTTCCCGTCGCATCTCAAGAGAAGGCCCTCTCAACAGGAACGGCGAGAGGAACTCCAGGGTCGTGCCACCATTCCAAGAGTACCCCAGATGTCTCAGTCCATTCCAGAGGAACTTCTTTTCCCTTCACCGGCTCGTCTTTCACGCCGAGGATCGACTCACACCAAGGTGGCACGTGGCACAGCCCTGTGGGAAAGCCTCGTGGGAAAGCCTCGAGGGACAGCCTCGAGGGAAAGCCACAGATCCCTTGATCCACGTGACAGGAAGCGTGACACTACTGCTGCAGCTCGGGAGGAAAGCGCACGTGCATGCCCCCACTCGAGACGAGGCCTGACTCCCCTGGGGAGACTCAGAAGCACCCCAAGATCCATGGCAACACTGGAGAGGAATCCTCAGGTTCCGGCCCCGACTCCACACAAGGACTGAGGCCCCGGTATGGACGGGAGAGGAATCCCGAGAGGTCCCCTAGCAACTCGCATGGGGACTGGCCTTTCCTGAGGCCACCAGAGCGGGTCCCTGAGGTCCCCGTCGTAACTCGAGAAGACCTGCCGCAACTCGAGAAAATCCAGGAGGTTCTCCCCTCCAGGCGAGATGAGGCCCATTTCCGCTGAGGCGTCTCGAGGCTGATCACACCTCACCTCTGGAACTTCGAAAGGGTCCTTCACACCCTTGGTGCAAATCAAGAAGTTCCCCGACCTAGCCGTCTCCACTCGAGAGGAATCACGAGGGTCCCGCCCACATCCAGAGGAGCCCCGTTTCCGCCTCGTAGCTCGAGATGAGGGATCCTTTCCCTGCTTCGTCGGGAAAGAGTTCCCGGCGTTCCCGTCGCATCTCAAGAGGAGGCCTTCTCAACAGGAACGGCGAGAGGAACTCCAGGGTCGTGCCACCATTCCAAGAGTCCCCCAGATGTCTCAGTCCATTCCAGAGGAACCTCTTGTCCCTTCACCGGCTCGTCTTTCACGCCGAGGATCGACTCACACCAAGGTGGCACGTGGCACAGCCCTGTGGGAAAGCCTCGTGGGAAAGCCTCGAGGGACAGCCTCGAGGGAAAGCCACAGATCCCTTGATCCACGTGACAGGAAGTGTGACACTACTGCTGCAGCTCGGGAGGAAAGCGCACGTGCATGCCCCCACTCGGGACAAGGCCTGACTCCCCTGGTGAGACTCAGAAGCACCCCAAGATCCATGGCAACACTGGAGAGGAATCCTCAGGTTCCGGCCCTGACTCCACACAAGGACTGAGGCCCCGGCATGGACGGGAGAGGAATCCCGAGAGGTCCCCTAGCAACTCGCATGGGGACTGGCCTTTCCTGAGGCCACCAGAGCGGGTCCCTGAGGTCCCCGTCGTAACTCGAGAAGACCTGCCGCAACTCGAGAAAATCCAGGAGGTTCTCCCCTCCAGGCGAGATGAGGCCCATTTCCGCTGAGGCGTGTCGAGGCTGATCACACCTCACCTCTGGAACTTCGAAAGGGTCCTTCACACCCTTGGTGCAAATCAAGAAGTTCCCCGACATACCCGTCTCCACTCGAGAGGAATCACGAGGGTCCCGCCCACATCCAGAGGAGCCCCGTTTCCGCCTCGTAGCTCGAGATGAGGGATCCTTTCCCTGCTTCGTCGGGAAAGAGTTCCCGGCCTTCCCGTCGCATCTCAAGAGGAGGCCTTCTCAACAGGAACGGCGAGAGGAACTCCAGGGTCGTGCCCCCATTCCAAGAGTCCCCAGATGTCTCAGTCCATTCCAGAGGAACCTCTTTTCCCTTCACCGGCTCGTCTTTCACGCCGAGGATCGACTCACACCAAGGTGGCACGTGGCACAGCCCTGTGGGAAAGCCTCGTGGGAAAGCCTCGAGGGACAGGCTCGAGGGAAAGCCACAGATCCCTTGATCCACGTGACAGGAAGTGTGACACTACTGCTGCAGCTCGGGAGGAAAGCGCACGTGCATGCCCCCACTTGGGACAAGGCCTGACTCCCCTGGGGAGACTCAGAAGCACCCCAAGATCCATGGCAACACTGGAGAGGAATCCTCAGGTTCCGGCCCTGACTCCACACAAGGACTGAGGCCCCGGCATGGACGGGAGAGGAATCCCGAGAGGTCCCCTAGCAACTCGCATGGGGACTGGCCTTTCCTGAGGCCACCAGAGCGGGTCCCTGAGGTCCCCGTCGTAACTCGAGAAGACCTGCCGCAACTCGAGAAAATCCAGGAGGTTCTCCCCTCCAGGCGAGATGAGGCCCATTTCCGCTGAGGCGTGTCGAGGCTGATCACACCTCACCTCTGGAACTTCGAAAGGGTCCTTCACACCCTTGGTGCAAATCAAGAAGTTCCCCGACATACCCGTCTCCACTCGAGAGGAATCACGAGGGTCCCGCCCACATCCAGAGGAGCCCCGTTTCCGCCTCGTAGCTCGAGATGAGGGATCCTTTCCCTGCTTCGTCGGGAAAGAGTTCCCGGCGTTCCCGTCGCATCTCAAGAGGAGGCCCTCTCAACAGGAACGGCGAGAGGAACTCCAGGGTCGTGCCACCATTCCAAGAGTCCCCCAGATGTCTCAGTCCATTCCAGAGGAACCTCTTTTCCCTTCACCGGCTCGTCTTTCACGCCGAGGATCGACTCAAACCAAGGTGGCACGTGGCACAGCCCTGTGGGAAAGCCTCGTGGGAAAGCCTCGAGGGACAGCCTCGAGGGAAAGCCACAGATCCCTTGATCCACGTGACAGGAAGCGTGACACTACTGCTGCAGATCGGGAGGAAAGCGCACGTGCATGCCCCCACTCGAGACGAGGCCTGACTCCCCTGGGGAGACTCAGAAGCACCCCAAGATCCATGGCAACACTGGAGAGGAATCCTCAGGTTCCGGCCCTGACTCCACACAAGGACTGAGGCCCCGGCATGGACGGGAGAGGAATCCCGAGAGGTCCCCTAGCAACTCGCATGGGGACTGGCCTTTCCTGAGGCCACCAGAGCGGGTCCCTGAGGTCCCCGTCGTAACTCGAGAAGACCTGCCGCAACTCGAGAAAATCCAGGAGGTTCTCCCCTCCAGGCGAGATGAGGCCCATTTCCGCTGAGGCGTGTCGAGGCTGATCACACCTCACCTCTGGAACTTCGAAAGGGTCCTTCACACCCTTGGTGCAAATCAAGAAGTTCCCCGACATACCCGTCTCCACTCGAGAGGAATCACGAGGGTCCCGCCCACATCCAGAGGAGCCCCGTTTCCGCCTCGTAGCTCGAGATGAGGGATCCTTTCCCTGCTTCGTCGGGAAAGAGTTCCCGGCGTTCCCGTCGCATCTCAAGAGGAGGCCCTCTCAACAGGAACGGCGAGAGGAACTCCAGGGTCGTGCCACCATTCCAAGAGTCCCCCAGATGTCTCAGTCCATTCCAGAGGAACCTCTTTTCCCTTCACCGGCTCGTCTTTCACGCCGAGGATCGACTCACACCAAGGTGGCACGTGGCACAGCCCTGTGGGAAAGCCTCGTGGGAAAGCCTCGAGGGACAGCCTCGAGGGAAAGCCACAGATCCCTTGATCCACGTGACAGGAAGCGTGACACTACTGCTGCAGCTAGGGAGGAAAGCGCACGTGCATGCCCCCACTCGAGACGAGGCCTGACTCCCCTGGGGAGACTCAGAAGCACCCCAAGATCCATGGCAACAATGGAGAGGAATCCTCACGTTCCGGCCCCGACTCCACACAAGGACTGAGGCCCCGGCATGGACGGGAGAGGAATCCCGAGAGGTCCCCTAGCAACTCGCATGGGGACTGGCTTTTCCTGAGGCCACCAGAGCGGGTCCCTGCGGTCCCCGTCGTAACTCGAGAAGACCTGCCGCAACTCGAGAAAATCCAGGAGGTTCTCCCCTCCAGGCGGGATGAGGCCCATTTCCGCTGAGGCGTCTCGAGGCTGATCACACCTCACCTCTGGAACTTCGAAAGGGTCCTTCACACCCTTGGTGCAAATCAAGAAGTTCCCCGACATACCCGTCTCCACTCGAGAGGAATCACGAGGGTCCCGCCCACATCCAGAGGAGCCCCGTTTCCGCCTCGTAGCTCGAGATGAGGGATCCTTTCCCTGCTTCGTCGGGAAAGAGTTCCCGGCCTTCCCGTCGCATCTCAAGAGGAGGCCCTCTCAACAGGAACGGCGAGAGGAACTCCAGGGTCGTGCCACCATTCCAAGAGTCTCCCAGATGTCTCAGTCCATTCCAGAGGAACTTCTTTTCCCTTCACCGGCTCGTATTTCACGCCGAGGATCGACTCACACCAAGGTGGCACGTGGCACAGCCCTGTGGGAAAGCCTCGTGGGAAAGCCTCGAGGGACAGCCTCGAGGGAAAGCCACAGATCCCTTGATCCACGTGACAGGAAGCGTGACACTACTGCTGCAGCTCGGGAGGAAAGCGCACGTGCATGCCCCCACTCGAGACGAGGCCTGACTCCCCTGGGGAGACTCAGAAGCACCCCAAGATCCATGGCAACACTGGAGAGGAAACCTCAGGTTCCGGCCCCGACTCCACACAAGGACTGAGGCCCCGGCATGGACGGGAGAGGAATCCCGAGAGGTCCCCTAGCAACTCGCATGGGGACTGGCCTTTCCTGAGGCCACCAGAGCGGGTCGCTGAGGTCCCCGTCGTAACTCGAGAAGACCTGCCGCAACTCGAGAAAATCCAGGAGGTTCTCCCCTCCAGGCGAGATGAGGCCCATTTCCGCTGAGGCGTCTCGAGGCTGATCACACCTCACCTCTGGAACTTCGAAAGGGTCCTTTACACCCTTGGTGCAAATCAAGAAGTTCCCCGACCTAGCCGTCTCCACTCGAGAGGAATCACGAGGGTCCCGCCCACATCCAGAGGAGCCCCGTTTCCGCCTCGTAGCTCGAGATGAGGGATCCTTTCCCTGCTTCGTCGGGAAAGAGTTCCCGGCCTTCCCGTCGCATCTCAAGAGGAGGCCCTCTCAACAGGAACGGCGAGAGGAACTCCAGGGTCGTGCCCCCATTCCAAGAGTCCCCCAGATGTCTCAGTCCATTCCAGAGGAACCTCTTTTCCCTTCACCGGCTCGTCTTTCACGCCGAGGATCGACTCACACCAAGGTGGCACGTGGCACAGCCCTGTGGGAAAGCCTCGTGGGAAAGCCTCGAGGGACAGCCTCGAGGGAAAGCCACAGATCCCTTGATCCACGTGACAGGAAGTGTGACACTACTGCTGCAGCTCGGGAGGAAAGCGCACGTGCATGCCCCCACTCGGGACAAGGCCTGACTCCCCTGGGGAGACTCAGAAGCACCCCAAGATCCATGGCAACAATGGAGAGGAATCCTCAGGTTCCGGCCCCGACTCCACACAAGGACTGAGGCCCCGGCATGGACGGGAGAGGAATCCCGAGAGGTCCCCTAGCAACTCGCATGGGGACTGGCCTTTCCTGAGGCCACCAGAGCGGGTCCCTGAGGTCCCCGTCGTAACTCGAGAAGACCTGCCGCAACTCGAGAAAATCCAGGAGGTTCTCCCCTCCAGGCGGGATGAGGCCCATTTCCGCTGAGGTGTCTCGAGGCTGATCACACCTCACCTCTGGAACTTCGTAAGGGTCCTTCACACCCTTGGTGCAAATCAAGAAGTTCCCCGACATACCCGTCTCCACTCGAGAGGAATCACGAGGGTCCCGCCCACATCCAGAGGAGCCCCGTTTCCGCCTCGTAGCTCGAGATGAGGGATCCTTTCCCTGCTTCGTCGGGAAAGAGTTCCCGGCGTTCCCGTCGCATCTCAAGAGAAGGCCCTCTCAACAGGAACGGCGAGAGGAACTCCAGGGTCGTGCCACCATTCCAAGAGTCCCCCAGATGTCTCAGTCCATTCCAGAGGAACTTCTTTTCCCTTCACCGGCTCGTCTTTCACGCCGAGGATCGACTCACACCAAGGTGGCACGTGGCACAGCCCTGTGGGAAAGCCTCGTGGGAAAGCCTCGAGGGACAGCCTCGAGGGAAAGCCACAGATCCCTTGATCCACGTGACAGGAAGCGTGACACTACTGCTGCAGCTCGGGAGGAAAGCGCACGTGCATGCCCCCACTCGAGACGAGGCCTGACTCCCCTGGGGAGACTCAGAAGCACCCCAAGATCCATGGCAACACTGGAGAGGAATCCTCAGGTTCCGGCCCCGACCCACACAAGGACTGAGGCCCCGGTATGGACGGGAGAGGAATCCCGAGAGGTCCCCTAGCAACTCGCATGGGGACTGGCCTTTCCTGAGGCCACCAGAGCGGGTCCCTGAGGTCCCCGTCGTAACTCGAGAAGACCTGCCGCAACTCGAGAAAATCCAGGAGGTTCTCCCCTCCAGGCGAGATGAGGCCCATTTCCGCTGAGGCATCTCGAGGCTGATCACACCTCACCTCTGGAACTTCGAAAGGGTCCTTCACACCCTTGGTGCAAATCAAGAAGTTCCCCGACCTAGCCGTCTCCACTCGAGAGGAATCACGAGGGTCCCGCCCACATCCAGAGGAGCCCCGTTTCCGCCTCGTAGCTCGAGATGAGGGATCCTTTCCCTGCTTCGTCGGGAAAGAGTTCCCGGCCTTCCCGTCGCATCTCAAGAGGAGGCCTTCTCAACAGGAACGGCGAGAGGAACTCCAGGGTCGTGCCCCCATTCCAAGAGTCCCCCAGATGTCTCAGTCCATTCCAGAGGAACCTCTTGTCCCTTCACCGGCTCGTCTTTCACGCCGAGGATCGACTCACACCAAGGTGGCACGTGGCACAGCCCTGTGGGAAAGCCTCGTGGGAAAGCCTCGAGGGACAGCCTCGAGGGAAAGCCACAGATCCCTTGATCCACGTGACAGGAAGTGTGACCCTACTGCTGCAGCTCGGGAGGAAAGCGCACGTGCATGCCCCCACTCGGGACAAGGCCTGACTCCCCTGGTGAGACTCAGAAGCACCCCAAGATCCATGGCAACACTGGAGAGGAATCCTCAGGTTCCGGCCCTGACTCCACACAAGGACTGAGGCCCCGGCATGGACGGGAGAGGAATCCCGAGAGGTCCCCTAGCAACTCGCATGGGGACTGGCCTTTCCTGAGGCCACCAGAGCGGGTCCCTGAGGTCCCCGTCGTAACTCGAGAAGACCTGCCGCAACTCGAGAAAATCCAGGAGGTTCTCCCCTCCAGGCGAGATGAGGCCCATTTCCGCTGAGGCGTGTCGAGGCTGATCACACCTCACCTCTGGAACTTCGAAAGGGTCCTTCACACCCTTGGTGCAAATCAAGAAGTTCCCCGACATACCCGTCTCCACTCGAGAGGAATCACGAGGGTCCCGCCCACATCCAGAGGAGCCCCGTTTCCGCCTCGTAGCTCGAGATGAGGGATCCTTTCCTGCTTCGTCGGGAAAGAGTTCCCGGCGTTCCCGTCGCATCTCAAGAGGAGGCCCTCTCAACAGGAACGGCGAGAGGAACTCCAGGGTCGTGCCACCATTCCAAGAGTCCCCCAGATGTCTCAGTCCATTCCAGAGGAACCTCTTTTCCCTTCACCGGCTCGTCTTTCACGCCGAGGATCGACTCACACCAAGGTGGCACGTGGCACAGCCCTGTGGGAAAGCCTCGTGGGAAAGCCTCGAGGGACAGCCTCGAGGGAAAGCCACAGATCCCTTGATCCACGTGACAGGAAGCGTGACACTACTGCTGCAGCTCGGGAGGAAAGCGCACGTGCATGCCCCCACTCGAGACGAGGCCTGACTCCCCTGGGGAGACTCAGAAGCACCCCAAGATCCATGGCAACAATGGAGAGGAATCCTCAGGTTCCGGCCCCGACTCCACACAAGGACTGAGGCCCCGGCATGGACGGGAGAGGAATCCCGAGAGGTCCCCTAGCAACTCGCATGGGGACTGGCCTTTCCTGAGGCCACCAGAGCGGGTCCCTGAGGTCCCCGTCGTAACTCGAGAAGACCTGCCGCAACTCGAGAAAATCCAGGAGGTTCTCCCCTCCAGGCGGGATGAGGCCCATTTCCGCTGAGGCGTCTCGAGGCTGATCACACCTCACCTCTGGAACTTCGAAAGGGTCCTTCACACCCTTGTTGCAAATCAAGAAGTTCCCCGACCTAGCCGTCTCCACTCGAGAGGAATCACGAGGGTCCCGCCCACATCCAGAGGAGCCCCGTTTCCGCCTCGTAGCTCGAGATGAGGGATCCTTTCCCTGCTTCGTCGGGAAAGAGTTCCCGGCATTCCCGTCGCATCTCAAGAGGAGGCCCTCTCAACAGGAACGGCGAGAGGAACTCCAGGGTCGTGCCACCATTCCAAGAGTCCCCCAGATGTCTCAGTCCATTCCAGAGGAACTTCTTTTCCCTTCACCGGCTCGTCTTTCACGCCGAGGATCGACTCACACCAAGGTGGCACGTGGCACAGCCCTGTGGGAAAGCCTCGTGGGAAAGCCTCGAGGGACAGCCTCGAGGGAAAGCCACAGATCCCTTGATCCACGTGACAGGAAGTGTGACACTACTGCTGCAGCTCGGGAGGAAAGCGCACGTGCATGCCCCCACTCGGGACAAGGCCTGACTCCCCTGGGGAGACTCAGAAGCACCCCAAGATCCATGGCAACACTGGAGAGGAATCCTCAGGTTCCGGCCCCGACTCCACACAAGGACTGAGGCCCCGGCATGGACGGGAGAGGAATCCCGAGAGGTCCCCTAGCAACTCGCATGGGGACTGGCCTTTCCTGAGGCCACCAGAGCGGGTCCCTGAGGTCCCCGTCGTAACTCGAGAAGACCTGCCGCAACTCGAGAAAATCCAGGAGGTTCTCCCCTCCAGGCGAGATGAGGCCCATTTCCGCTGAGGCGTGTCGAGGCTGATCACACCTCACCTCTGGAACTTCGAAAGGGTCCTTCACACCCTTGGTGCAAATCAAGAAGTTCCCCGACATACCCGTCTCCACTCGAGAGGAATCACGAGGGTCCCGCCCACATCCAGAGGAGCCCCGTTTCCGCCTCGTAGCTCGAGATGAGGGATCCTTTCCTGCTTCGTCGGGAAAGAGTTCCCGGCGTTCCCGTCGCATCTCAAGAGGAGGCCCTCTCAACAGGAACGGCGAGAGGAACTCCAGGGTCGTGCCACCATTCCAAGAGTCCCCCAGATGTCTCAGTCCATTCCAGAGGAACCTCTTTTCCCTTCACCGGCTCGTCTTTCACGCCGAGGATCGACTCACACCAAGGTGGCACGTGGCACAGCCCTGTGGGAAAGCCTCGTGGGAAAGCCTCGAGGGACAGCCTCGAGGGAAAGCCACAGATCCCTTGATCCACGTGACAGGAAGCGTGACACTACTGCTGCAGCTCGGGAGGAAAGCGCACGTGCATGCCCCCACTCGAGACGAGGCCTGACTCCCCTGGGGAGACTCAGAAGCACCCCAAGATCCATGGCAACAATGGAGAGGAATCCTCAGGTTCCGGCCCCGACTCCACACAAGGACTGAGGCCCCGGCATGGACGGGAGAGGAATCCCGAGAGGTCCCCTAGCAACTCGCATGGGGACTGGCCTTTCCTGAGGCCACCAGAGCGGGTCCCTGAGGTCCCCGTCGTAACTCGAGAAGACCTGCCGCAACTCGAGAAAATCCAGGAGGTTCTCCCCTCCAGGCGGGATGAGGCCCATTTCCGCTGAGGCGTCTCGAGGCTGATCACACCTCACCTCTGGAACTTCGAAAGGGTCCTTCACACCCTTGTTGCAAATCAAGAAGTTCCCCGACCTAGCCGTCTCCACTCGAGAGGAATCACGAGGGTCCCGCCCACATCCAGAGGAGCCCCGTTTCCGCCTCGTAGCTCGAGATGAGGGATCCTTTCCCTGCTTCGTCGGGAAAGAGTTCCCGGCATTCCCGTCGCATCTCAAGAGGAGGCCCTCTCAACAGGAACGGCGAGAGGAACTCCAGGGTCGTGCCACCATTCCAAGAGTCCCCCAGATGTCTCAGTCCATTCCAGAGGAACTTCTTTTCCCTTCACCGGCTCGTCTTTCACGCCGAGGATCGACTCACACCAAGGTGGCACGTGGCACAGCCCTGTGGGAAAGCCTCGTGGGAAAGCCTCGAGGGACAGCCTCGAGGGAAAGCCACAGATCCCTTGATCCACGTGACAGGAAGTGTGACACTACTGCTGCAGCTCGGGAGGAAAGCGCACGTGCATGCCCCCACTCGGGACAAGGCCTGACTCCCCTGGGGAGACTCAGAAGCACCCCAAGATCCATGGCAACACTGGAGAGGAATCCTCAGGTTCCGGCCCCGACTCCACACAAGGACTGAGGCCCCGGCATGGACGGGAGAGGAATCCCGAGAGGTCCCCTAGCAACTCGCATGGGGACTGGCCTTTCCTGAGGCCACCAGAGCGGGTCCCTGAGGTCCCCGTCGTAACTCGAGAAGACCTGCCGCAACTCGAGAAAATCCAGGAGGTTCTCCCCTCCAGGCGAGATGAGGCCCATTTCCGCTGAGGCGTCTCGAGGCTTATCACACCTCACCTCGGGAACTTCGAAAGGGTGCTTCACACCCTTGGTGCAAATCAAGAAGTTCCCCGACCTAGCCGTCTCCACTCGAGAGGAATCACGAGGGTCCCGCCCACATCCAGAGGAGCCCCGTTTCCGCCTCGTAGCTCGAGATGAGGGATCCTTTCCCTGCTTCGTCGGGAAAGAGTTCCCGGCGTTCCCATCGCATCTCAAGAGGAGGCTCTCTCAACAGGAACGGCGAGAGGAACTCCAGGGTCGTGCCCCCATTCCAAGAGTCCCCCAGATGTCTCAGTCCATTCCAGAGGAACCTCTTGTCCCTTCACCGGCTCGTCTTTCACGCCGAGGATCGACTCACACCAAGGTGGCACGTGGCACAGCCCTGTGGGAAAGCCTCGTGGGAAAGCCTCGAGGGACAGCCTCGAGGGAAAGCCACAGATCCCTTGATCCACGTGACAGGAAGTGTGACCCTACTGCTGCAGCTCGGGAGGAAAGCGCACGTGCATGCCCCCACTCGGGACAAGGCCTGACTCCCCTGGGGAGACTCAGAAGCACCCCAAGATCCATGGCAACACTGGAGAGGAATCCTCAGGTTCCGGCCCTGACTCCACACAAGGACTGAGGCCCCGGCATGGACGGGAGAGGAATCCCGAGAGGTCCCCTAGCAACTCGCATGGGGACTGGCCTTTCCTGAGGCCACCAGAGCGGGTCCCTGAGGTCCCCGTCGTAACTCGAGAAGACCTGCCGCAACTCGAGAAAATCCAGGAGGTTCTCCCCTCCAGGCGAGATGAGGCCCATTTCCGCTGAGGCGTGTCGAGGCTGATCACACCTCACCTCTGGAACTTCGAAAGGGTCCTTCACACCCTTGGTGCAAATCAAGAAGTTCCCCGACATACCCGTCTCCACTCGAGAGGAATCACGAGGGTCCCGCCCACATCCAGAGGAGCCCCGTTTCCGCCTCGTAGCTCGAGATGAGGGATCCTTTCCTGCTTCGTCGGGAAAGAGTTCCCGGCGTTCCCGTCGCATCTCAAGAGGAGGCCCTCTCAACAGGAACGGCGAGAGGAACTCCAGGGTCGTGCCACCATTCCAAGAGTCCCACAGATGTCTCAGTCCATTCCAGAGGAACCTCTTTTCCCTTCACCGGCTCGTCTTTCACGCCGAGGATCGACTCACACCAAGGTGGCACGTGGCACAGCCCTGTGGGAAAGCCTCGTGGGAAAGCCTCGAGGGACAGCCTCGAGGGAAAGCCACAGATCCCTTGATCCACGTGACAGGAAGCGTGACACTACTGCTGCAGCTCGGGAGGAAAGCGCACGTGCATGCCCCCACTCGAGACGAGGCCTGACTCCCCTGGGGAGACTCAGAAGCACCCCAAGATCCATGGCAACAATGGAGAGGAATCCTCAGGTTCCGGCCCCGACTCCACACAAGGACTGAGGCCCCGGCATGGACGGGAGAGGAATCCCGAGAGGTCCCCTAGCAACTCGCATGGGGACTGGCCTTTCCTGAGGCCACCAGAGCGGGTCCCTGAGGTCCCCGTCGTAACTCGAGAAGACCTGCCGCAACTCGAGAAAATCCAGGAGGTTCTCCCCTCCAGGCGGGATGAGGCCCATTTCCGCTGAGGCGTCTCGAGGCTGATCACACCTCACCTCTGGAACTTCGAAAGGGTCCTTCACACCCTTGTTGCAAATCAAGAAGTTCCCCGACCTAGCCGTCTCCACTCGAGAGGAATCACGAGGGTCCCGCCCACATCCAGAGGAGCCCCGTTTCCGCCTCGTAGCTCGAGATGAGGGATCCTTTCCCTGCTTCGTCGGGAAAGAGTTCCCGGCATTCCCGTCGCATCTCAAGAGGAGGCCCTCTCAACAGGAACGGCGAGAGGAACTCCAGGGTCGTGCCACCATTCCAAGAGTCCCCCAGATGTCTCAGTCCATTCCAGAGGAACTTCTTTTCCCTTCACCGGCTCGTCTTTCACGCCGAGGATCGACTCACACCAAGGTGGCACGTGGCACAGCCCTGTGGGAAAGCCTCGTGGGAAAGCCTCGAGGGACAGCCTCGAGGGAAAGCCACAGATCCCTTGATCCACGTGACAGGAAGTGTGACACTACTGCTGCAGCTCGGGAGGAAAGCGCACGTGCATGCCCCCACTCGGGACAAGGCCTGACTCCCCTGGGGAGACTCAGAAGCACCCCAAGATCCATGGCAACACTGGAGAGGAATCCTCAGGTTCCGGCCCCGACTCCACACAAGGACTGAGGCCCCGGCATGGACGGGAGAGGAATCCCGAGAGGTCCCCTAGCAACTCGCATGGGGACTGGCCTTTCCTGAGGCCACCAGAGCGGGTCCCTGAGGTCCCCGTCGTAACTCGAGAAGACCTGCCGCAACTCGAGAAAATCCAGGAGGTTCTCCCCTCCAGGCGAGATGAGGCCCATTTCCGCTGAGGCGTCTCGAGGCTTATCACACCTCACCTCGGGAACTTCGAAAGGGTGCTTCACACCCTTGGTGCAAATCAAGAAGTTCCCCGACCTAGCCGTCTCCACTCGAGAGGAATCACGAGGGTCCCGCCCACATCCAGAGGAGCCCCGTTTCCGCCTCGTAGCTCGAGATGAGGGATCCTTTCCCTGCTTCGTCGGGAAAGAGTTCCCGGCGTTCCCATCGCATCTCAAGAGGAGGCTCTCTCAACAGGAACGGCGAGAGGAACTCCAGGGTCGTGCCACCATTCCAAGAGTCCCCCAGATGTCTCAGTCCATTCCAGAGGAACCTCTTTTCCCTTCACCGGCTCGTCTTTCACTCCGAGGATCGACTCACACCAAGGTGGCACGTGGCACAGCCCTGTGGGAAAGCCTCGTGGGAAAGCCTCGAGGGACAGCCTCGAGGGAAAGCCACAGATCCCTTGATCCACGTGACAGGAAGCGTGACGCTACTGCTGCAGCTCGGGAGGAAAGCGAACGTGCATGCCCCCACTCGAGACGAGGCCTGACTCCCCTGGGGAGACTCAGAAGCACCCCAAGATCCATGGCAACACTGGAGAGGAATCCTCAGGTTCCGGCCCTGACTCCACACAAGGACTGAGGCCCCGGCATGTACGGGAGAGGAATCCCGAGAGGTCCCCTAGCAACTCGCATGGGGACTGGCCTTTCCTGAGGCCACCAGAGCGGGTCCCTGAGGTCCCCGTCGTAACTCGAGAAGACCTGCCGCAACTCGAGAAAATCCAGGAGGTTCTCCCCTCCAGGCGAGATGAGGCCCATTTCCGCTGAGGCGTCTCGAGGCTTATCACACCTCACCTCGGGAACTTCGAAAGGGTGCTTCACACCCTTGGTGCAAATCAAGAAGTTCCCCGACCTAGCCGTCTCCACTCGAGAGGAATCACGAGGGTCCCGCCCACATCCAGAGGAGCCCCGTTTCCGCCTCGTAGCTCGAGATGAGGGATCCTTTCCCTGCTTCGTCGGGAAAGAGTTCCCGGCGTTCCCATCGCATCTCAAGAGGAGGCTCTCTCAACAGGAACGGCGAGAGGAACTCCAGGGTCGTGCCACCATTCCAAGAGTCCCCCAGATGTCTCAGTCCATTCCAGAGGAACCTCTTTTCCCTTCACCGGCTCGTCTTTCACTCCGAGGATCGACTCACACCAAGGTGGCACGTGGCACAGCCCTGTGGGAAAGCCTCGTGGGAAAGCCTCGAGGGACAGCCTCGAGGGAAAGCCACAGATCCCTTGATCCACGTGACAGGAAGCGTGACACTACTGCTGCAGCTCGGGAGGAAAGCGCACGTGCATGCCCCCACTCGAGACGAGGCCTGACTCCCCTGGGGAGACTCAGAAGCACCCCAAGATCCATGGCAACACTGGAGAGGAATCCTCAGGTTCCGGCCCCGACTCCACACAAGGACTGAGGCCCCGGCATGGACGGGAGAGGAATCCCGAGAGGTCCCCTAGCAACTCGCATGGGGACGGGCCTTTCCTGAGGCCACCAGAGCGGGTCCCTGAGGTCCCCGTCGTAACACGAGAAGACCTGCCGCAACTCGAGAAAATCCAGGAGGTTCTCCCCTCCAGGCGAGATGAGGCCCATTTCCGCTGAGGCGTCTCGAGGCTGATCACACCTCACCTCTGGAACTTCGAAAGGGTCCTTCACACCCTTGGTGCAAATCAAGAAGTTCCCCGACCTAGCCGTCTCCACTCGAGAGGAATCACGAGGGTCCCGCCAACATCCAGAGGAGCCCCGTTTCCGCCTCGTAGCTCGAGATGAGGGATCCTTTCCCTGCTTCGTCGGGAAAGAGTTCCCGGCGTTCCCGTCGCATCTCAAGAGGAGGCCCTCTCAACAGGAACGGCGAGAGGAACTCCAGGGTCGTGCCCCCATTCCAAGAGTCCCCCAGATGTCTCAGTCCATTCCAGAGGAACCTCTTTTCCCTTCACCGGCTCGTCTTTCACGCCGAGGATCGACTCACACCAAGGTGACACGTGGCACAGCCCTGTGGGAAAGCCTCGTGGGAAATCCTCGAGGGACAGCCTCGAGGGAAAGCCACAGATCCCTTGATCCACGTGACAGGAAGCGTGACACTACTGCTGCAGCTCGGGTGGAAAGCGCACTTGCATGCCCCCACTCGGGACGAGGCCTGACTCCCCTGGGGAGACTCAGAAGCACCCCAAGATCCATGGCAACACTGGAGAGGAATCCTCAGGTTCCGGCCCCGACTCCACACAAGGACTGAGGCCCCGGCATGGACGGGAGAGGAATCCCGAGAGGTCCCCTAGCAAATCGCATGGGGACTGGCCTTTCCTGAGGCCACCAGAGCGGGTCCCTGAGGTCCCCGTCGTAACTCGAGAAGACCTGCCGCAACTCGAGAAAATCCAGGAGGTTCTCCCCTCCAGGCGAGATGAGGCCCATTTCCGCTGAGGCGTCTCGAGGCTGATCACACCTCACCTCGGGAACTTCGAAAGGGTCCTTCACACCCTTGGTGCAAATCAAGAAGTTCCCCGACCTAGCCGTCTCCACTCGAGAGGAATCACGAGGGTCCCGCCCACATCCAGAGGAGCCCCGTTTCCGCCTCGTAGCTCGAGATGAGGGATCCTTTCCCTGCTTCGTCAGGAAAGAGTTCCCGGCGTTCCCATCGCATCTCAAGAGGAGGCTCTCTCAACAGGACCGGCGAGAGGAACTCCAGGGTCGTGCCACCATTCCAAGAGTCCCCCAGATGTCTCAGTCCATTCCAGAGGAACCTCTTTTCCCTTCACCGGCTCGTCTTTCACGCCGAGGATCGACTCACACCAAGGTGGCACGTGGCACAGCCCTGTGGGAAAGCCTCGTGGGAAAGCCTCGAGGGACAGCCTCGAGGGAAAGCCACAGATCCCTTGATCCACGTGACAGGAAGCGTGACACTACTGCTGCAGCTCGGGAGGAAAGCGCACGTGCATGCCCCCACTCGAGACGAGGCCTGACTCCCCTGGGGAGACTCAGAAGCACCCCAAGATCCATGGCAACAATGGAGAGGAATCCTCAGGTTCCGGCCCTGACTCCACACAAGGACTGAGGCCCCGGCATGTACGGGAGAGGAATCCCGAGAGGTCCCCTAGCAACTCGCATGGGGACTGGCCTTTCCTGAGGCCACCAGAGCGGGTCCCTGAGGTCCCCGTCGTAACTCGAGAAGACCTGCCGCAACTCGAGAAAATCCAGGAGGTTCTCCCCTCCAGGCGAGATGAGGCCCATTTCCGCTGAGGCGTCTCGAGGCTTATCACACCTCACCTCGGGAACTTCGAAAGGGTGCTTCACACCCTTGGTGCAAATCAAGAAGTTCCCCGACCTAGCCGTCTCCACTCGAGAGGAATCACGAGGGTCCCGCCCACATCCAGAGGAGCCCCGTTTCCGCCTCGTAGCTCGAGATGAGGGATCCTTTCCCTGCTTCGTCGGGAAAGAGTTCCCGGCGTTCCCATCGCATCTCAAGAGGAGGCTCTCTCAACAGGAACGGCGAGAGGAACTCCAGGGTCGTGCCACCATTCCAAGAGTCCCCCAGATGTCTCAGTCCATTCCAGAGGAACCTCTTTTCCCTTCACCGGCTCGTCTTTCACTCCGAGGATCGACTCACACCAAGGTGGCACGTGGCACAGCCCTGTGGGAAAGCCTCGTGGGAAAGCCTCGAGGGACAGCCTCGAGGGAAAGCCACAGATCCCTTGATCCACGTGACAGGAAGCGTGACACTACTGCTGCAGCTCGGGAGGAAAGCGCACGTGCATGCCCCCACTCGAGACGAGGCCTGACTCCCCTGGGGAGACTCAGAAGCACCCCAAGATCCATGGCAACACTGGAGAGGAATCCTCAGGTTCCGGCCCCGACTCCACACAAGGACTGAGGCCCCGGCATGGACGGGAGAGGAATCCCGAGAGGTCCCCTAGCAACTCGCATGGGGACTGGCCTTTCCTGAGGCCACCAGAGCGGGTCCCTGAGGTCCCCGTCGTAACACGAGAAGACCTGCCGCAACTCGAGAAAATCCAGGAGGTTCTCCCCTCCAGGCGAGATGAGGCCCATTTCCGCTGAGGCGTCTCGAGGCTGATCACACCTCACCTCTGGAACTTCGAAAGGGTCCTTCACACCCTTGGTGCAAATCAAGAAGTTCCCCGACCTAGCCGTCTCCACTCGAGAGGAATCACGAGGGTCCCGCCAACATCCAGAGGAGCCCCGTTTCCGCCTCGTAGCTCGAGATGAGGGATCCTTTCCCTGCTTCGTCGGGAAAGAGTTCCCGGCGTTCCCGTCGCATCTCAAGAGGAGGCCCTCTCAACAGGAACGGCGAGAGGAACTCCAGGGTCGTGCCCCCATTCCAAGAGTCCCCCAGATGTCTCAGTCCATTCCAGAGGAACCTCTTTTCCCTTCACCGGCTCGTCTTTCACGCCGAGGATCGACTCACACCAAGGTGACACGTGGCACAGCCCTGTGGGAAAGCCTCGTGGGAAATCCTCGAGGGACAGCCTCGAGGGAAAGCCACAGATCCCTTGATCCACGTGACAGGAAGCGTGACACTACTGCTGCAGCTCGGGTGGAAAGCGCACTTGCATGCCCCCACTCGGGACGAGGCCTGACTCCCCTGGGGAGACTCAGAAGCACCCCAAGATCCATGGCAACACTGGAGAGGAATCCTCAGGTTCCGGCCCCGACTCCACACAAGGACTGAGGCCCCGGCATGGACGGGAGAGGAATCCCGAGAGGTCCCCTAGCAAATCGCATGGGGACTGGCCTTTCCTGAGGCCACCAGAGCGGGTCCCTGAGGTCCCCGTCGTAACTCGAGAAGACCTGCCGCAACTCGAGAAAATCCAGGAGGTTCTCCCCTCCAGGCGAGATGAGGCCCATTTCCGCTGAGGCGTCTCGAGGCTGATCACACCTCACCTCGGGAACTTCGAAAGGGTCCTTCACACCCTTGGTGCAAATCAAGAAGTTCCCCGACCTAGCCGTCTCCACTCGAGAGGAATCACGAGGGTCCCGCCCACATCCAGAGGAGCCCCGTTTCCGCCTCGTAGCTCGAGATGAGGGATCCTTTCCCTGCTTCGTCAGGAAAGAGTTCCCGGCGTTCCCATCGCATCTCAAGAGGAGGCTCTCTCAACAGGACCGGCGAGAGGAACTCCAGGGTCGTGCCACCATTCCAAGAGTCCCCCAGATGTCTCAGTCCATTCCAGAGGAACCTCTTTTCCCTTCACCGGCTCGTCTTTCATGCCGAGGATCGACTCACACCAAGGTGGCACGTGGCACAGCCCTGTGGGAAAGCCTCGTGGGAAAGCCTCGAGGGACAGCCTCGAGGGAAAGCCACAGATCCCTTGATCCACGTGACAGGAAGCGTGACGCTACTGCTGCAGCTCGGGAGGAAAGGGCACGTGCATGCCCCCACTCGAGACGAGGCCTGACTCCCCTGGGGAGACTCAGAAGCACCCCAAAATCCATGACAACACTGGAGAGTAATCCTCAGGTCCGGCCCCGACTCCACACAAGGACTGAGGCCCCGGCATGGACGGGAGAGGAATCCAGAGAGGTCCCCTAGCAACTCGCATTGGGACTGGCCTTTCCTGAGGCCACCAGAGCGGGTCCCTGAGGTCCCCGTCGTAACTCGGGAAGACCTGCCGCAACTCGAGAAAATCCAGGAGGTTCTCTCCTCCAGGCGAGATGAGGCCCATTTCCGCTGAGGCGTCTCGAGGCTGATCACACCTCCCCTCTGGAACTTCGAAAGGGTCCTTCACACCCTTGGTGCAAATCAAGAAGTTCCCCGACCTAGCCGTCTCCACTCGAGAGGAATCACGAGGGTCCCGCCCACATCCAGAGGAGCCCCGTTTCCGCCTCGTAGCTCGAGATGAGGGATCCTTTCCCTGCTTCGTCGGGAAAGAGTTCCCGGCATTCCCGTTGCATCTCAAAAGGAGGCCCTCTCAACAGGAACGGCGAGAGGAACTCCAGGGTCGTGCCCCCATTCCAAGAGTCCCCCAGATGTCTCAGTCCATTCCAGAGGAACCTCTTTTCCCTTCACCGGCTCGTCTTTCACGCTGAGGATCGACTCACACCAAGGTGGCACGTGGCACAGCCCTGTGGGAAAGCCTCGTGGGAAAGCCTCGAGGGACAGCCTCGAGGGAAAGCCACAGATCCCTTGATCCACGTGACAGGAAGCGTGACACTACTGCTGCAGCTCGGGTGGAATGCGCACGTGAATGCCCCCACTCGGGACGAGGCCTGACTCCCCTGGGGAGACTCAGAAGCACCCCAAGATCCATGGCAACACTGGAGAGGAATCCTCAGGTTCCGGCCCCGACTCCACACAAGGACTGAGGCCCCGGCATGGACGGCAGAGGAATCCCGAGAGGTCCCCTAGCAACTCGCATGGGGACTGGCCTTTCCTGAGGCCACTAGAGCGGGTCCCTGAGGTCCCCGTCGTAACTCGAGAAGACCTGCCACAACTCGAGAAAATCCAGGAGGTTCTCCCCTCCAGGCGAGATGAGGCCGATTTCCGCTGAGGCGTCTCGAGGCTGATCACACCTCACCTCTGGAACTTCGAAAGGCTCCTTCACACCCTTGGTGCAAATCAAGAAGTTCCCCGACCTAGCCGTCTCCACTCGAGAGGAATCACGAGGGTCCCGCCCACATCCAGAGGAGCCCCGTTTCCGCCTCGTAGCTCGAGATGAGGGATCCTTTCCCTGCTTCGTCGGGAAAGAGTTCCCGGCTTTCCCGTCGCATCTCAAGAGGAGGCCCTCTCAACAGGAACGGCGAGAGGAACTCCAGGGTCGTGCCACCATTCCAAGAGTCCCCCAGATGTCTCAGTCCGTTCCAGAGGAACCGCTTTTCCCTTCACCGGCTCGTCTTTCACGCCGAGAAACGACTCACACCAAGGTGGCACGTGGCACAGCCCTGTGGGAAAGCCTCGTGGGAAAGCCTCGAGGGACAGCCTCGAGGGAAAGCCACAGATCCCTTGATCCACGTGACAGGAAGCGTGACACTACTGCTGCAGCACGGGAGGAAAGCGCACGTGCATGCCCCCACTCGAGACGAGGCCTGACTCCCCTGGGGAGACTCAGAAGCACCCCAAGATCCATGGCAACACTGCAGAGGAATCCTCAGGTTCCGGCCCCAACTCCACACAAGGACTGAGGCCCCGGCATGGACGGGAGAGGAATCCCGAGAGGTCCCCTAGCAACTCGCATGGGGACTGGCCTTTCCTGAGGCCACCAGAGCGGGTCCCTGAGGTCCCCGTCGTAACTCGAGAAGACCTGCCGCAACTCGAGAAAATCCAGGAGGTTCTCCCCTCCAGGCGAGATGAGGCCCATTTCCGCTGAGGCGTCTCGAGGCTGATCACACCTCACCTCTGGAACTTCGAAAGGGTCCTTCACACCCTTGGTGCAAATCAAGAAGTTCCCCGACATACCCGTCTCCACTCGAGAGGAATCACGAGGGTCCCGCCCACATCCAGAGGAGCCCCGTTTCCGCCTCGTAGCTCGAGATGAGGGATCCTTTCCCTGCTTCGTCGGGAAAGAGTTCCCGGCGTTCCCGTCGCATCTCAAGAGGAGGCCCTCTCAACAGGAAGGGCGAGAGGAACTCCAGGGTCGAGCCAGCATTCCAAGAGTCCCCCAGATGTCTCAGTCCATTCCAGAGGAACCTCTTTTCCCTTCACCGGCTCGTCTTTCACGCCGAGGATCGACTCACACCAAGGTGGCACGTGGCACAGCCCTGTGGGAAAGCCTCGTGGGAAAGCCTCGAGGGACAGCCTCGAGGGAAAGCCACAGATCCCTTGATCCACGTGACAGGAAGCGTGACACTACTGCTGCAGCTCGGCAGGAAAGCGCACGTGCATGCCCCCACTCGAGACGAGGCCTGACTCCCCTGGGGAGACTCAGAAGCACCCCAAGATCCATGGCAACACTGGAGAGGAATCCTCAGGTTCCGGCCCCGACTCCACACAAGGACTGAGGCCCCGGCATGGACGGGAGAGGTATCCCGAGAGGTCCCCTAGCAACTCGCATGGGGACTGGCCTTTCCTGAGGCCACCAGAGCGGGTCCCTGAGGTCCCCGTCGTAACTCGAGAAGACCTGCCGCAACTCGAGAAAATCCAGGAGGTTCTCCCCTCCAGGCGAGATGAGGCCCATTTCCGCTGAGGCGTTTCGAGGCTGATCACACCTCACCTCTGGAACTTCGAAAGGCTCCTTCACACCCTTGGTGCAAATCAAGAAGTTCCCCGACCTAGCCGTCTCCACTCGAGAGGAATCACGAGGGTCCCGCCCACATCCAGAGGAGCCCCGTTTCCGCCTCGTAGCTCGAGATGAGGGATCCTTTCCCTGCTTCGTCGGGAAAGAGTTCCCGGCTTTCCCGTCGTATCTCAAGAGGAGGCCCTCTCAACAGGAACGGCGAGAGGAACTCCAGGGTCGTGCCACCATTCCAAGAGTCCCCCAGATGTCTCAGTCCATTCCAGAGGAACCTCTTTTCCCTTCACCGGCTCGTCTTTCACGCCGAGGATCGACTCACACCAAGGTGGCACGTGGCACAGCCCTGTGGGAAAGCCTCGTGGGAAAGCCTCGAGGGACAGCCTCGAGGGAAAGCCACAGATCCCTTGATCCACGTGACAGGAAGCGTGACACTACTGCTGCAGCTCGGGAAGAAAGCGCACGTGCATGCCCCCACTCGAGACGAGGCCTGACTCCCCTGGGGAGACTCAGAAGCACCCCAAGATCCATGGCAACACTGGAGAGGAATCCTCAGGTTCCGGCCCCGACTCCACACAAGGACTGAGGCCCCGGCATGGACGGGAGAGGAATCCCGAGAGGTCCCCTAGCAACGCGCATGGGGACTTGCCTTTCCTGAGGCCACCAGAGCGGGTCCCTGAGGTCCCCGTCGTAACTCGAGAAGACCTGCCGCAACTCGAGAAAATCCAGGAGGTTCTCCCCTCCAGGCGAGATGAGGCCCATTTCTGCTGAGGCGTCTCGAGGCTGATCACACCTCACCTCTGGAACTTCGAAAGGGTCCTTCACACCCTTGGTACAAATCAAGAAGTTCCCCGACCTAGCCGTCTCCACTCGAGAGGAATCACGAGGGTCCCGCCCACATCCAGAGGAGCCCCGTTTCCGCCTCGTAGCTCGAGATGAGGGATCCTTTCCCTGCTTCGTCGGGAAAGAGTTCCCGGCTTTCCCGTCGCATCTCAAGAGGAGGCCCTCTCAACAGGAACGGCGAGAGGAACTCCAGGGTCGTGCCACCATTCCAAGAGTCCCCCAGATGTCTCAGTCCGTTCCAGAGGAACCGCTTTTCCCTTCACCGGCTCGTCTTTCACGCCGAGAATCGACTCACACCAAGGTGGCACGTGGCACAGCCCTGTGGGAAAGCCTCGTGGGAAAGCCTCGAGGGACAGCCTCGAGGGAAAGCCACAGATCCCTTGATCCACGTGACAGGAAGCATGACACTACTGCTGCAGCACGGGAGGAAAGCGCACGTGCATGCCCCCACTCGAGACGAGGCCTGACTCCCCTGGGGAGACTCAGAAGCACCCCAAGATCCATGGCAACACTGCAGAGGAATCCTCAGGTTCCGGACCCAACTCCACACAAGGACTGAGGCCCCGGCATGGACGGGAGAGGAATCCCGAGAGGTCCCCTAGCAACTCGCATGGGGACTGGCCTTTCCTGAGGCCACCAGAGCGGGTCCCTGAGGTCCCCGTCGTAACTCGAGAAGACCTGCCGCAACTCGAGAAAATCCAGGAGGTTCTCCCCTCCAGGCGAGATGAGGCCCATTTCCGCTGAGGCGTCTCGAGGCTGATCACACCTCACCTCTGGAACTTCGAAAGGGTCCTTCACACCCTTGGTGCAAATCAAGAAGTTCCCCGACCTAGCCGTCTCCACTCGAGAGGAATCACGAGGGTCCCGCCCACATCCAGAGGAGCCCCGTTTCCGCCTCGTAGCTCGAGATGAGGGATCCTTTCCCTGCTTCTTCGGGAAAGAGTTCCCGGCGTTCCCGTCGCATCTCAAGAGGAGGCCCTCTCAACAGGAAGGGCGAGAGGAACTCCAGGGTCGAGCCAGCATTCCAAGAGTCCCCCAGATGTCTCAGTCCATTCCAGAGGAACCTCTTTTCCCTTCACCGGCTCGTCTTTCACGCCGAGAATCGACTCACACCAAGGTGGCACGTGGCACAGCCCTGTGGGAAAGCCTTGTGGGAAAGCCTCGAGGGACAGCCTCGAGGGAAAGCCACAGATCCCTTGATCCACGTGACAGGAAGCGTGACACTACTGCTGCAGCATGGGAGGAAAGCGCACGTGCATGCCCCCACTCGAGACGAGGCCTGACTCCCCTGGGGAGACTCAGAAGCACCCCAATATCCATGGCAACACTGCAGAGGAATCCTCAGGTTCCGGCCCTGACTCCACACAAGGACTGAGGCCCCGGCATGGACGGGAGAGGAATCCCGAGTGGTCCCCTAGCAAATCGCATGGGGACTGGCCTTTCCTGAGGCCACCAGAGCGGGTCCCTGAGGTCCCCGTCGTAACTCGAGAAGACCTGCCGCAACTCGAGAAAATCCAGGAGGTTCTCCCCTCCAGGCGAGATGAGGCCCATTTCCGCTGAGGCGTCTCGAGGCTGATCACACCTCACCTCGGGAACTTCGAAAGGGTCCTTCACACCCTTGGTGCAAATTAAGAAGTTCCCCGACATACCCGTCTCCACTCGCGAGGAATCACGAGGGTCCCGCCCACATCCAGAGGAGCCCCGTTTCCACCTCGTAGCTCGAGATGAGGGATCCTTTCCCTGCTTCGTCGGGAAAGAGTTCCCGGCATTCCCGTCGCATCTCAAGAGGAGGCCCTCTCAACAGGAACGGCGAGAGGAACTCCAGGGTCGTGCCACCATTCCAAGAGTCCCCCAGATGTCTCAGTCCATTCCAGAGGAACCTCTTTTCCCTTCACCGGCTCGTCTTTCACGCCGAGGATCGACTCACACCAAGGTGGCACGTGGCACAGCCCTGTGGGAAATCCTCGAGGGACAGCCTCGAGGGAAAGCCACAGATCCCTTGATCCACGTGACAGGAATCGTGACACTACAGCTGCAGCTCGGGAGGAAAGCACACGTGCATGCCCCAACTCGAGACGAGGCCTGACTCCCCTGGGGAGACTCAGAAGCACCCCAAGATCCATGGCAACACTGGAGAGGAATCCTCAGGTTCCGGCCCCGACTCCACACAAGGACTGAGGCCCCGGCATGGACGGGAGAGGAATCCCGAGAGGTCCCCTAGCAACTCACACGGAGACTGGCCTTTCCTGAGGCCACAAGAGCGGGTCCCTGTGGTCCCCGTCGTAACGCGAGAAGACCTGCCGCAACTCGAGAAAATCCAGGAGGTTCTCCCCTCCAGGCGAGATGAGGCCCATTTCCGCTGAGGCGTCTCGAGGCTGATCACACCTCACCTCTGGAACTTCGAAAGGGTCCTTCACACCCTTGGTGCAAATCAAGAAGTTCCCCGACCTAGCCGTCTCCACTCGAGAGGAATCACGAGGGTCCCGCCCACATCCAGAGGATCCCCGTTTCCGCGTCGTAGCTCGAGTTGAGGGATCCTTTCCCTGCTTCGTCGGGAAAGAGTTCCCGGCCTTCCCGTCGCATCTCAAGAGGAGGCCCTCTCAACAGGAACGGCGAGAGGAACTCCAGGGTCGTGCCACCATTCCAAGAGTCCCCCAGATGTCTCAGTCCATTCCAGAGAAACCTCTTTTCCCTTCACCGGCTCGTCTTTCATGCCGAGGATCGACTCACACCAAGGTGGCACGTGGCACAGCCCTGTGGGAAAGCCTCGTGGGAAAGCCTCGAGGGACAGCCTCGAGGGAAAGCCACAGATCCCTTGATCCACGTGACTGGAAGCGTGACACTACTGCTGCAGCTCGGGAGGAGAGCGCACGTGCATGCCCCCACCCGAGACGAGGCCTGACTCCCCTGGGGAGACACAGAAGCACCCCAAGATCCATGGCAACACTGGAGAGGAATCCTCAGTTTCCGGCCCCGACTCCACACAAGGACTGAGGCCCCGGCATGGACGGGAGAGGAATCCCGAGAGGTCCCCTAGCAACTCGCATGGGGACTGGCCTTTCCTGAGGCCACCAGAGCGTGTCCCTGAGGTCCCCGTCGTAACTCGAGAAGACCTGCCGCAACTGAAGAAAATCCAGGAGGTTCTCCCCTCCAGGCGAGATGAGGCCCATTTCCGCTGAGGCGTCTCGAGGCTGATCACACCTCACCTCTGGAACTTCGAAAGGGTCCTTCACACCCTTGGTGCAAATGAAGAAGTTCCCCGACCTAGCCGTCTCCACTCGAGAGGAATCACGAGGGTCCCGCCCACATCCAGAGGAGCCCCGTTTCCGCCTCGTAGCTCGAGATGAGGGATCCTTTCCCTGCTTCGTCGGGAAAGATTTCCCGGCCTTCCCGTCGCATCTCACGAGGAGGCCCTCTCAACAGGAACGGCGAGAGGAACTCCAAGGTCGTGCCACCATTCCAAGAGTCCCCCAGATGTCTCAGTCCATTCCAGAGGAACCTCTTTTCCCTTCACCGGCTCGTCTTTCACGCCGAGGATCGACTCACACCAAGGTGGCACGTGGCACAGCCCTGTGGGAAAGCCTCGTGGGAAAGCCTCGAGGGACAGCCTCGAGGTAAAGCCAGAGATCCCTTGATCCACGTGACAGGAAGCATGACACTACTGCTGCAGCTCGGGAGGAAAGCGCACGTGCATGCCCCCACTCGAGACGAGGCCTGACTCCCCTGGGGAGACTCAGAAGCACCCCAAGATCCATGGCAACACTGGAGAGGAATCCTCAGGTTACGGCCCCGACTCCACACAAGGACTGAGGCCCCGGCATGGACGGGAGAGGAATCCCGAGAGGTCCCCTAGCAACTCGCATGGGGACTGGCCTTTCCTGAGGCCACCAGAGCGGGTCCCTGAGGTCCCCGTCGTAACTCGAGAAGACCTGCCACAACTCGAGAAAATCCAGGAGGTTCTCCCCTCCAGGCGAGATGAGGCCCATTTCCGCTGAGGCGTCTCGAGGCTGATCACACCTCACCTCTGGAACTTCGAAAGGGTCCTTCACACCCTTGGTGCAAATCAAGAAGTTCCCCGACCTAGCCGTCTCCACTCGAGAGGAATCACGAGAGTCCCGCCCACATCCAGAGGAGCCCCGTTTCCGCCTCGTAGCTCGAGATGAGGGATCCTTTCCCTGCTTCGTCGGGAAAGAGTTCCCGGCGTTCCCGTCGCATCTCAAGAGGAGGCCCTCTCAACAGGAACGGCGAGAGGAACTCCAGGGTCGTGCCACCATTCCAAGAGTCCCCCAGATGTCTCAGTCCGTTCCAGAGGAACCTCTTTTCCCTTCACCGGCTCGTCTTTCACGCCGAGGATCGACTCACACCAAGGTGGCACGTGGCACAGCCCTGTGGGAAAGCCTCGTGGGAAAGCCTCGAGGGACAGCCTCGAGGGAAAGCCACAGATCCCATGATCCACGTGACAGGAAGCGTGACACTACTGCTGCAGCACGGGAGGAAAGCGCACGTGCATGCCCCCACTCGAGACGAGGCCTGACTCCCCTGGGGAGACTCAGAAGCACCCCAAATCCATGGCAACACTCGAGAGGAATCCTCAGGTTCCGGCCCCGACTCCACACAAGGACTGAGGCCCCGGCATGGACGGGAGAGGAATCCCGAGAGGTCCCCTAGCAACTCGCATGGGGACTGGCCTTTCCTGAGGCCACCAGAGCGGGTCCCTGAGGTCCCCGTCGTAACTCGAGAAGACCTGCCGCAACTCGAGAAAATCCAGGAGGTTCTCCCCTCCAGGCGAGATGAGGCCCATTTCCGCTGAGGCGTCTCGAGGCTGATCACACCTCACCTCTGGAACTTCGAAAGGGTCCTTTACACCCTTGGTGCAAATCAAGAAGTTCCCCGACATACCCGTCTCCACTCGAGAGGAATCACGAGGGTCCCGCCCACATCCAGAGGAGCCCCGTTTCCGCCTCGTAGCTCGAGATGAGGGATCCTTTCCCTGCTTCGTCGGGAAAGAGTTCCCGGCGTTCCCGTCGCATCTCAAGAGGAGGCCCTCTCTACAGGAACGGCGAGAGGAACTCCAGGGTCGTGCCACCATTCCAAGAGTCCCCCAGATGTCTCAGTCCATTCCAGAGGAACCTCTTTTCCCTTCACCGGCTCGTCTTTCACGCCGAGGATCGACTCACACCAAGGTGGCACGTGGCACAGCCCTGTGGGAAAGCCTCGAGGGACAGCCTCGAGGGAAAGCCACAGATCCCTTGATCCACGTGACAGGAATCGTGACACTACAGCTGCAGCTCGGGAGGAAAGCGCACGTGCATGCCCCCACTCGAGACGAGGCCTGACTCCCCTGGGGAGACTCAGAAGCACCCCAAGATCCATGGCAGCACTGGAGAGGAATCCTCAGGTTCCTGCCCCGACTCCACACAAGGACTGAGGCCCCGGCATGGACGGGAGAGGAATCCCGAGAGGTCTCCTAGCAACTCGCATGGGGACTGGCCTTTCCTGAGGCCACCAGAGCGGGTCCCTGAGGTCCCCGTCGTAACTCGAGAAGACCTGCCGCAACTCGAGAAAATCCAGGAGGTTCTCCCCTCCAGGCGAGATGAGGCCCATTTCCGCTGAGGCGTCTCGAGGCTGATCACACCTCACCTCTGGAACTTTGAAAGGGTCCTTCACACCCTTGGTGCAAATCAAGAAGTTCCCCGACATACCCGTCTCCACTCGAGAGGAATCACGAGGGTCCCGCCCACATCCAGAGGAGCCCCGTTTCCGCCTCGTAGCTCGAGATGAGGGATCCTTTCCCTGCTTCGTCGGGAAAGAGTTCCCGGCCTTCCCGTCGCATCTGAAGAGGAGGCCCTCTCAACAGGAACGGCGAGAGGAACTGCATGGTCGTGCCACCATTCCAAGAGTCCCCCAGATGTCTCAGTCCATTCCAGAGGAACCTCTTTTCCCTTCACCGGCTCGTCTTTCACGCCGAGGATCGACTCACACCAAGGTGGCACGTGGCACAGCCCTGTGGGAAAGCCTCGTGGGAAAGCCTCGAGGGACAGCCTCGAGACAAAGCCACAGATCCCTTGATCCACGTGACAGGAAGCGTGACACTACTGCTGCAGCTCGGGAGGAAAGCGCACGTGCATGCCCCCACTCGAGACGAGGCCTGACTCCCCTGGGGAGACTCAGAAGCACCCCAAGATCCATGGCAACACTGGAGAGGAATCCTCAGGTTACGGCCCCGACTCCACACAAGGACTGAGGCCCCGGCATGGACGGGAGAGGAATCCCGAGAGGTCCCCTAGCAACTTGCATGGGGACTGGCCTTTCCTGAGGCCACCAGAGCGGGTCCCTGATGTCCCCGTCGTAACTCGAGAAGAACTGCCGCAACTCGAGAAAATCCAGGAGGTTCTCCCCTCCAGGCGAGATGAGGCCCATTTCCGCTGAGGCGTCTCGAGGCTGATCACACCTCACCTCTGGAACTTCGAAAGGTTCCTTCACACCCTTGGTGCAAATCAAGAAGTTCCCCGACCTAGCCGTCTCCACTCGACAGGAATCACGAGGGTCCCGCCCACATCCAGAGGAGCCACTTTTCCGCCTCGTAGCTCGAGATGAGGGATCCTTTCCCTGCTTCGTTGGGAAAGATTTCCCGGCCTTCCCGTCTCATCTCAAGAGGAGGCCCTATCAACAGGAACGGCGAGAGGAACTCCAGGGTCGTGCCACCATTCCAAGAGTCTCCCAGATGTCTCAGTCCATTCCAGAGGAACCTCTTTTCCCTTCACCGGCTCGTCTTTCACGCTGAGGATCGACTCACACCAAGGTGGCACGTGGCACAGCCCTGTGGGAAAGCCTCGTGGGAAAGCCTCGAGGGACAGCCTCGAGGGAAAGCCACAGATTCCTTGATCCACGTGACAGGAAGCGTGACACTACTGCTGCAGCTCGGGAGGAAAGCGCACGTGCATGCCCCCACTCAAGACGAGGCCTGACTCCCCTGGGGAGACTCAGAAGCACCCCAAGATCCATGGCAGCACTGGAGAGGAATCCTCAGGTTCCGGCCCCGACTCCACACAAGGACTGAGGCCCCGGCATGGACGGGAGAGGAATCCCGAGAGGTCCCCTAGCAACTCGCATGGGGACTGGCCTTTCCTGAGGCCACCAGAGCGGGTCCCTGAGGTCCCCGTCGTAACTCGAGAAGACCTGCCACAACTCGAGAAAATCCAGGAGGTTCTCCCCTCCAGGCGAGATGAGGCCCATTTCCGCTGAGGCGTCTCGAGGCTGATCACACCTCACCTCTGGAACTTCGAAAGGGTCCTTCACACCCTTGGTGCAAATCAAGAAGTTCCCCGACCTAGCCGTCTCCACTCGAGAGGAATCACGAGAGTCCCGCCCACATCCAGAGGAGCCCCGTTTCCGCCTCGTAGCTCGAGATGAGGGATCCTTTCCCTGCTTCGTCGGGAAAGAGTTCCCGGCGTTCCCGTCGCATCTCAAGAGGAGGCCCTCTCAACAGGAACGGCGAGAGGAACTCCAGGGTCGTGCCACCATTCCAAGAGTCCCCCAGATGTCTCAGTCCGTTCCAGAGGAACCTCTTTTCCCTTCACCGGCTCGTCTTTCACGCCGAGGATCGACTCACACCAAGGTGGCACGTGGCACAGCCCTGTGGGAAAGCCTCGTGGGAAAGCCTCGAGGGACAGCCTCGAGGGAAAGCCACAGATCCCATGATCCACGTGACAGGAAGCGTGACACTACTGCTGCAGCACGGGAGGAAAGCGCACGTGCATGCCCCCACTCGAGACGAGGCCTGACTCCCCTGGGGAGACTCAGAAGCACCCCAAATCCATGGCAACACTCGAGAGGAATCCTCAGGTTCCGGCCCCGACTCCACACAAGGACTGAGGCCCCGGCATGGACGGGAGAGGAATCCCGAGAGGTCCCCTAGCAACTCGCATGGGGACTGGCCTTTCCTGAGGCCACCAGAGCGGGTCCCTGAGGTCCCCGTCGTAACTCGAGAAGACCTGCCGCAACTCGAGAAAATCCAGGAGGTTCTCCCCTCCAGGCGAGATGAGGCCCATTTCCGCTGAGGCGTCTCGAGGCTGATCACACCTCACCTCTGGAACTTCGAAAGGGTCCTTTACACCCTTGGTGCAAATCAAGAAGTTCCCCGACATACCCGTCTCCACTCGAGAGGAATCACGAGGGTCCCGCCCACATCCAGAGGAGCCCCGTTTCCGCCTCGTAGCTCGAGATGAGGGATCCTTTCCCTGCTTCGTCGGGAAAGAGTTCCCGGCGTTCCCGTCGCATCTCAAGAGGAGGCCCTCTCTACAGGAACGGCGAGAGGAACTCCAGGGTCGTGCCACCATTCCAAGAGTCCCCCAGATGTCTCAGTCCATTCCAGAGGAACCTCTTTTCCCTTCACCGGCTCGTCTTTCACGCCGAGGATCGACTCACACCAAGGTGGCACGTGGCACAGCCCTGTGGGAAAGCCTCGAGGGACAGCCTCGAGGGAAAGCCACAGATCCCTTGATCCACGTGACAGGAATCGTGACACTACAGCTGCAGCTCGGGAGGAAAGCGCACGTGCATGCCCCCACTCGAGACGAGGCCTGACTCCCCTGGGGAGACTCAGAAGCACCCCAAGATCCATGGCAGCACTGGAGAGGAATCCTCAGGTTCCTGCCCCGACTCCACACAAGGACTGAGGCCCCGGCATGGACGGGAGAGGAATCCCGAGAGGTCTCCTAGCAACTCGCATGGGGACTGGCCTTTCCTGAGGCCACCAGAGCGGGTCCCTGAGGTCCCCGTCGTAACTCGAGAAGACCTGCCGCAACTCGAGAAAATCCAGGAGGTTCTCCCCTCCAGGCGAGATGAGGCCCATTTCCGCTGAGGCGTCTCGAGGCTGATCACACCTCACCTCTGGAACTTTGAAAGGGTCCTTCACACCCTTGGTGCAAATCAAGAAGTTCCCCGACATACCCGTCTCCACTCGAGAGGAATCACGAGGGTCCCGCCCACATCCAGAGGAGCCCCGTTTCCGCCTCGTAGCTCGAGATGAGGGATCCTTTCCCTGCTTCGTCGGGAAAGAGTTCCCGGCCTTCCCGTCGCATCTGAAGAGGAGGCCCTCTCAACAGGAACGGCGAGAGGAACTGCATGGTCGTGCCACCATTCCAAGAGTCCCCCAGATGTCTCAGTCCATTCCAGAGGAACCTCTTTTCCCTTCACCGGCTCGTCTTTCACGCCGAGGATCGACTCACACCAAGGTGGCACGTGGCACAGCCCTGTGGGAAAGCCTCGTGGGAAAGCCTCGAGGGACAGCCTCGAGACAAAGCCACAGATCCCTTGATCCACGTGACAGGAAGCGTGACACTACTGCTGCAGCTCGGGAGGAAAGCGCACGTGCATGCCCCCACTCGAGACGAGGCCTGACTCCCCTGGGGAGACTCAGAAGCACCCCAAGATCCATGGCAACACTGGAGAGGAATCCTCAGGTTACGGCCCCGACTCCACACAAGGACTGAGGCCCCGGCATGGACGGGAGAGGAATCCCGAGAGGTCCCCTAGCAACTTGCATGGGGACTGGCCTTTCCTGAGGCCACCAGAGCGGGTCCCTGATGTCCCCGTCGTAACTCGAGAAGAACTGCCGCAACTCGAGAAAATCCAGGAGGTTCTCCCCTCCAGGCGAGATGAGGCCCATTTCCGCTGAGGCGTCTCGAGGCTGATCACACCTCACCTCTGGAACTTCGAAAGGTTCCTTCACACCCTTGGTGCAAATCAAGAAGTTCCCCGACCTAGCCGTCTCCACTCGACAGGAATCACGAGGGTCCCGCCCACATCCAGAGGAGCCACTTTTCCGCCTCGTAGCTCGAGATGAGGGATCCTTTCCCTGCTTCGTTGGGAAAGATTTCCCGGCCTTCCCGTCTCATCTCAAGAGGAGGCCCTATCAACAGGAACGGCGAGAGGAACTCCAGGGTCGTGCCACCATTCCAAGAGTCTCCCAGATGTCTCAGTCCATTCCAGAGGAACCTCTTTTCCCTTCACCGGCTCGTCTTTCACGCTGAGGATCGACTCACACCAAGGTGGCACGTGGCACAGCCCTGTGGGAAAGCCTCGTGGGAAAGCCTCGAGGGACAGCCTCGAGGGAAAGCCACAGATTCCTTGATCCACGTGACAGGAAGCGTGACACTACTGCTGCAGCTCGGGAGGAAAGCGCACGTGCATGCCCCCACTCAAGACGAGGCCTGACTCCCCTGGGGAGACTCAGAAGCACCCCAAGATCCATGGCAGCACTGGAGAGGAATCCTCAGGTTCCGGCCCCGACTCCACACAAGGACTGAGGCCCCGGCATGGTCGGGAGAGGAATCCCGAGAGGTCCCCTAGCAACGCGCATGGGGACTGGCCTTTCCTGAGGCCACCAGAGCGGGTCCCTGAGGTCCCCGTCGTAACTCGAGAAGACCTGCCGCAACTCGAGAAAATCCAGGAGGTTCTCCCCTCCAGGCGAGATGAGGCCCATTTCTGCTGAGGCGTCTCGAGGCTGATCACACCTCACCTCTGGAACTTCGAAAGGCTCCTTCACACCCTTGGTGCAAATCAAGAAGTTCCCCGACCTAGCCGTCTCCACTCGAGAGGAATCACGAGGGTCCCGCCCACATCCAGAGGAGCCCCGTTTCCGCCTCGTAGCTCGAGATGAGGGATCCTTTCCCTGCTTCGTCGGCAAAGAGTTCCCGGCCTTCCCGTCGCATCTCAAGAGGAGGCCCTCTCAACAGGAACGGCGAGAGGAACTCCAGGGTCGAGCCACCATTCCAAGAGTCCCCCAGATGTCTCAGTCCATTCCAGAGGACCCTCTTTTCCCTTCACCGGATCGTCTTTCTCGCCGAGGATCGACACACACCAAGGTGGCACGTGGCACAGCCCTGTGGGAAAGCCTCGTGGGAAAGCCTCGAGGGACAGCCTCGAGGCAAAGCCACAGATCCCTTGATCCACGTGACTGGAAGCGTGACACTACTGCTGCAGCTCGGGAGGAAAGCGCACGTGCATGCCCCCACTCGAGACGAGGCCTGACTCCCCTGGGGAGACTCAGAAGCACCCCAAGATCCATGGCAACACTGGAGAGGAATCCTCAGGTTCCGGCCCCGACTCCACACAAGGACTGAGGCCCCGGCATGGACGGGAGAGGAATCCCGAGAGGTCCCCTAGCAACTCGCATGGGGACTGGCCTTTCCTGAGGCCACCAGAGCGGGTCCCTGAGGTCCCCGTCGTAACTCGAGAAGACCTGCCGCAACTCAAGAAAATCCAGGAGGTTCTCCCCTCCAGGCGAGATGAGGCCCATTTCCGCTGAGGCGTCTCGAGGCTGATCACACCTCACCTCTGGAACTTCGAAAGGGTCCTTCACACCCTTGGTGCAAATCAAGAAGTTCCCCGACCTAGCCGTCTCCACTCGAGAGGAATCACGAGGGTCCCGCCCACATCCAGAGGAGCCCCTTTTCCGCCTCGTAGCTCGAGATGAGGGATCCTTTCCCTGCTTCGTTGGGAAAGATTTCCCGGCCTTCCCATCGCATCTCAAGAGGAGGCCCTATCAACAGGAACGGCGAGAGGAACTCCAGGGTCGTGCCACCATTCCAAGAGTCTCCCAGATGTCTCAGTCCATTCCAGAGGAACCTCTTTTCCCTTCACCGGCTCGTCTTTCACGCCGAGGATCGACTCACACCAAGGTGGCACGTGGCACAGCCCTGTGGGAAAGCCTCGTGGGAAAGCCTCGAGGGACAGCCTCGAGGGAAAGCCACAGATTCCTTGATCCACGTGACAGGAAGCGTGACACTACTGCTGCAGCTCGGGAGGAAAGCGCACGTGCATGCCCCCACTCAAGACGAGGCCTGACTCCCCTGGGGAGACTCAGAAGCACCCCAAGATCCATGGCAGCACTGGAGAGGAATCCTCAGGTTCCGGCCCCGACTCCACACAAGGACTGAGGCCCCGGCATGGTCGGGAGAGGAATCCCGAGAGGTCCCCTAGCAACTCGCATGGGGACTGGCCTTTCCTGAGGCCACCAGAGCGGGTCCCTGAGGTCCCCGTCGTAACTCGAGAAGACCTGCCGCAACTCGAGAAAATCCAGGAGGTTCTCCCCTCCAGGCGAGATGAGGCCCATTTCTGCTGAGGCGTCTCGAGGCTGATCACACCTCACCTCTGGAACTTCGAAAGGGTCCTTCACACCCTTGGTGCAAATCAAGAAGTTCCCCGACCTAGCCGTCTCCACTCGAGAGGAATCACGAGGGTCCCGCCCACATCCAGAGGAGCCCCGTTTCCGCCTCGTAGCTCGAGATGAGGGATCCTTTCCCTGCTTCGTCGGGAAAGAGTTCCCGGCGTTCCCGTCGCATCTCAAGAGGAGGCCCTCTCAACAGGAACGGCGAGAGGAACTCCAGGGTCGAGCCACCATTCCAAGAGTCCCCCAGATGTCTGAGTCCATTCCAGAGGACCCTCTTTTCCCTTCACCGGATCGTCTTTCTCGCCAAGGATCGACACACACCAAGGTGGCACGTGGCACAGCCCTGTGGGAAAGCCTCGTGGGAAAGCCTCGAGGGACAGCCTCGAGGGACAGCCTCGAGGGAAAGCCACAGATCCCTTGATCCACGTGACAGGAAGCGTGACACTACTGCTGCAGCTCGGGAGGAAAGCGCACGTGCATGCCCCCACTCGAGACGAGGCCTGACTCCCCTGGGGAGACTCAGAAGCACCCCAAGATCCATGGCAACACTGGAGAGGAATCCTCAGGTTCCGGCCCCGACTCCACACAAGGACTGAGGCCCCGGCATGGACGGGAGAGGAATCCCGAGAGGTCTCCTAGCAACTCGCATGGGGACTGGCCTTTCCTGAGGCCACCAGAGCGGGTCCCTGAGGTCCCCGTCGTAACTCGAGAAGACCTGCCGCAACTCGAGAAAATCCAGGAGGTTCTCCCCTCCAGGCGAGATGAGGCCCATTTCCGCTGAGGCGTGTCGAGGCTGATCACACCTCACCTCTGGAACTTCGAAAGGGTCCTTCACACCCTTGGTGCAAATCAAGAAGTTCCCCGACATACCCGTCTCCACTCGAGAGGAATCACGAGGGTCCCGCCCACATCCAGAGGAGCCCCGTTTCCGCCTCGTAGCTCGAGATGAGGGATCCTTTCCCTGCTTCGTCGGGAAAGAGTTCCCGGCCTTCCCGTCGCATCTCAAGAGGAGGCCCTCTCAACAGGAACGGCGAGAGGAACTGCAGGGTCGTGCCACCATTCCAAGAGTCCCCCAGATGTCTCAGTCCATTCCAGAGGAACCTCTTTTCCCTTCACCGGCTCGTCTTTCACGCCGAGGATCGACTCACACCAAGGTGGCACGTGGCACAGCCCTGTGGGAAAGCCTCGTGGGAAAGCCTCGAGGGACAGCCTCGAGGGAAAGCCACAGATCCCTTGATCCACGTGACAGGAAGCGTGACACTACTGCTGCAGCTCGGGAGGAAAGCGCACGTGCATGCCCCCTCTCGAGATGAAGCCTGACTCCCCTGGGGAGACTCAGAAGCACCCCAAGATCCATGGCAACACTGGAGAGGAATCCTCAGGTTCCGGCCCCGACTCCACACAAGGACTGAGGCCCCGGCATGGACGGGAGAGGAATCCCGAGAGGTCCCCTAGCAACTCGCATGGGGACTGGCCTTTCCTGAGGCCACCAGAGCGGGTCCCTGAGGTCCCCGTCGTAACTCGAGAAAACCTGCGGCAACTCGAGAAAATCCAGGATGTTCTCCCCTCCAGGCGAGATGAGGTCCATTTCCGCTGAGGCGTCTCGAGGCTGATCACACCTCACCTCTGGAACTTCGAAAGGGTCCTTCACACCCTTGGTGCAAATCAAGAAGTTCCCCGACCTAGCCGTCTCCACTCGAGAGGAATCACGAGGGTCCCGCCCACATCCAGAGGAGCCCCGTTTCCGCCTCGTAGCTCGAGATGAGGGATCCTTTCCCTGCTTCGTCGGGAAAGAGTTCCCGGCGTTCCCGTCGCATCTCAAGAGGAGGCCCTCTCAACAGGAACGGCGAGAGGAACTCCAGGGTCGAGCCACCATTCCAAGAGTCCCCCAGATGTCTGAGTCCATTCCAGAGGACCCTCTTTTCCCTTCACCGGATCGTCTTTCTCGCCAAGGATCGACACACACCAAGGTGGCACGTGGCACAGCCCTGTGGGAAAGCCTCGTGGGAAAGCCTCGAGGGACAGCCTCGAGGGACAGCCTCGAGGGAAAGCCACAGATCCCTTGATCCACGTGACAGGAAGCGTGACACTACTGCTGCAGCTCGGGAGGAAAGCGCACGTGCATGCCCCCACTCGAGACGAGGCCTGACTCCCCTGGGGAGACTCAGAAGCACCCCAAGATCCATGGCAACACTGGAGAGGAATCCTCAGGTTCCGGCCCCGACTCCACACAAGGACTGAGGCCCCGGCATGGACGGGAGAGGAATCCCGAGAGGTCTCCTAGCAACTCGCATGGGGACTGGCCTTTCCTGAGGCCACCAGAGCGGGTCCCTGAGGTCCCCGTCGTAACTCGAGAAGACCTGCCGCAACTCGAGAAAATCCAGGAGGTTCTCCCCTCCAGGCGAGATGAGGCCCATTTCCGCTGAGGCGTGTCGAGGCTGATCACACCTCACCTCTGGAACTTCGAAAGGGTCCTTCACACCCTTGGTGCAAATCAAGAAGTTCCCCGACATACCCGTCTCCACTCGAGAGGAATCACGAGGGTCCCGCCCACATCCAGAGGAGCCCCGTTTCCGCCTCGTAGCTCGAGATGAGGGATCCTTTCCCTGCTTCGTCGGGAAAGAGTTCCCGGCCTTCCCGTCGCATCTCAAGAGGAGGCCCTCTCAACAGGAACGGCGAGAGGAACTGCAGGGTCGTGCCACCATTCCAAGAGTCCCCCAGATGTCTCAGTCCATTCCAGAGGAACCTCTTTTCCCTTCACCGGCTCGTCTTTCACGCCGAGGATCGACTCACACCAAGGTGGCACGTGGCACAGCCCTGTGGGAAAGCCTCGTGGGAAAGCCTCGAGGGACAGCCTCGAGGGAAAGCCACAGATCCCTTGATCCACGTGACAGGAAGCGTGACACTACTGCTGCAGCTCGGGAGGAAAGCGCACGTGCATGCCCCCTCTCGAGATGAAGCCTGACTCCCCTGGGGAGACTCAGAAGCACCCCAAGATCCATGGCAACACTGGAGAGGAATCCTCAGGTTCCGGCCCCGACTCCACACAAGGACTGAGGCCCCGGCATGGACGGGAGAGGAATCCCGAGAGGTCCCCTAGCAACTCGCATGGGGACTGGCCTTTCCTGAGGCCACCAGAGCGGGTCCCTGAGGTCCCCGTCGTAACTCGAGAAAACCTGCGGCAACTCGAGAAAATCCAGGATGTTCTCCCCTCCAGGCGAGATGAGGTCCATTTCCGCTGAGGCGTCTCGAGGCTGATCACACATACCCTCTGGAACTTCGAAAGGGTCCTTCACACCCTTGGTGCAAATCAAGAAGTTCCCCGACCTAGCCGTCTCCACTCGAGAGGAATCACGAGAGTCCTGCCCACATCCAGAGGAGCCCCGTTTCCGCCTCGTAGCTCGAGATGAGGGATCCTTTCCCTGCTTCGTCGGGAAAGAGTTCCCGGCCTTCCCGTCGCATCTCAAGAGGAGGCCCTCTCAACAGGAACGGCGAGAGGAACTCCATGGTCGTGCCACCATTCCAAGAGTCCCCCAGATGTCTCAGTCCATTCCAGAGGAACCTCTTTTCCCTTCACCGGCTCGTCTTTCACGCCGAGGATCGACTCACACCAAGGTGGCACGTGGCACAGCCCTGTGGGAAAGCCTAGTGGGAAAGCCTCGAGGGACAGCCTCGAGGGAAAGCCACAGATCCCTTGATCCACGTGACAGGAAGAGTGCCACTACTGCTGCAGCTCGGGAGGAAAGCTCACGTGCATGCCCCCACTCGAGACGAGGCCTAACTCCCCTGGGGAGACTCAGAAGCACCCCAAGATCCATGGCAACACTGGAGAGGAATCCTCAGGTTCCGGCCCCGACTCCACACAAGGACTGAGGCCCCGGCATGGATGGGAGAGGAATCCCGAGAGGTCCCCTAGCAACTCGCATGGGGACTGGCCTTTCCTGAGGCCACCAGAGCGGGTCCCTGAGGTCCCTGTCGTAACTCGAGAAGACCTGCCGCAACTCGAGAAAATCCAGGAGGTTCTCCCCTCCAGGCGAGATGAGGCCCATTTCCGCTGAGGCGTCTCGAATCTGATCACACCTCACCTCTGGAACTTCGAAAGGGTCCTTCACACCCTTGGTGCAAATCAAGAAGTTCCCCGACCTAGCCGTCTCCACTCGAGAGGAATCACGAGGGTCCCGCCCACATCCAGAGGAGACCCGTTTCCGCCTCGTAGCTCGAGATGAGGGATCCTTTCCCTGCTTCGTTGGGAAAGATTTCCCGGCCTTCCCGTCGCATCTCAAGAGGAGGCCCTCTCAACAGGAACGGCGAGAGGAACTCCAGGGTAATGCCACCATTCCAAGAGTCTCCCAGATGTCTCAGTCCATTCCAGAGGAAGCTCTTTTCCCTTCACCGGCTCGTCTTTCACGCCGAGGATCGACTCACACCAAGGTGGCACGTGGCACAGCCCTGTGGGAAAGCCTCGTGGGAAAGCCTCGAGGGACAGCCTCGAGGGAAAGCCACAGATCCCTTGATCCACGTGACAGGAAGCGTGACACTACTGCTGCAGTTCGGGAGGAGAACGCACGTGCATGCCCCCACTCGAGACGAGGCCTGACTCCCCTGGGGAGACTCAGAAGCACCCCAAGATCCATGGCAACACTGGAGAGGAATCCTCAGGTTCCGGCCCCGACTCCACACAAGGACTGAGGCCTCGGCATGGATGGGAGAGGAATCCCGAGAGGTCCCCTAGCAACTCGTATGGGGACTGGCCTTTCCTGAGGCCACCAGAGCGGGTCCCTGAGGTCCCCGTCGTAACTCGAGAAGACCTGCCGCAACTCGCGAAAATCCAGGAGGTTCTCCCCTCCAGGCGTGATGAGGCCCATTTCCGCTGAGGCGTCTCGAGGCTGATCACACCTCACCTCTGAAACTTCGAAAGGGTCCTTCACACCCTTGGTGCAATTCAAGAAGTTCCCCGACCTAGCCGTCTCCACTCGAGAGGAATCACGAGGGTCCCGCTCACATCCAGAGGAGCCCCGTTTCCGCCTCGTAGCTCGAGATGAGGGATCCTTTCCCTGCTTCGTCGGGAAAGAGTTCCCGGCGTTCCCGTCGCATCTCAAGAGGAGGCCCTCTCAACAGGAATGGCGAGAGGAACTCCAGGATCGTTCCACCATTCCAAGAGTCCCCCAGATGTCTCAGTCCATTCCAGAGGAACCTCTTTTCCTTTCACCGGCTCGTCTTTCACGCCGAGGATCGACTCACACCAAGGTGGCACGTGGCACAGCCCTGTGGGAAAGCCTCGTGTGAAAGCCTCGAGGGACAGCCTCAAGGGAAAGCCACAGATCCCTTGATCCACGTGACAGGAAGCGTGACACTACTGCTGCAGCTCGGGAGGAAAGCGCACGTGCATGACCCCACTCGAGACGAGGCCTGACTCCCCTGGGGAGACTCAGAAGCACCCCAAGATCCATGGCAACACTGGAGAGGAATCCTCAGGTTCCGGCCCCGACTCCACACAAGGACTGAGGCCCCGGCATGGACGGGAGAGGAATCCCGAGAGGTCCCCTAGCAACTCGCATGGGGACTGGCCTTTCCTGAGGCCACCAGAGCGGGTCCCTGAGGTCCCCGTCGTAACTCGAGAAGACCTGCCGCAACTCGAGAAAATCCAGGAGGTTCTCCCCTCCAGGCGAGATGAGGCCCATTTCCGCTGAGGCGTCTCGTGGCTGATCACACTTCACCTCTGGAACTTCGAAAGGGTCCTTCACACCCTTGGTGCAAATCAAGAAGTTCCCCGACCTAGCCGTCTCCACTCGAGAGGAATCACGAGGGTCCCGCCCACATCCAGAGGAGCCCCGTTTCCGCCTCGTAGCTCGAGATGAGGGATCCTTTCCCTGCTTCGTCGGGAAAGAGTTCCCGGCGTTCCCGTCACATCTCAAGAGGAGGCCCTCTCAACAGGAACGGCGAGGGGAACTCCAGGGTCGTGCCACCATTCCAAGAGTCCCCCCAGATGTCTCAGTCCATTCCAGAGGAACCTCTTTTCCCTTAACCGGCTCGTCTTTCACGCCGAGGATCGACTCACACCAAGGTGGCACGTGGCACAGCCCTGTGGGAAAGCCTCGTGGGAAAGCCTCGAGGCACAGCCTCGAGGGAAAGCCACAGATCCCTTGATCCACGTGACAGGAAGCGTGACACTACTGCTGCAGCTCGGGAGGAAAGCGCACGTGCATGCCCCCACTCGAGACGAGGCCTGACTCCCCTGGGGAGACTCAGAAGCACCCCAAGATCCATGGCAACACTGGAGAGGAATCCTCAGGTTCCGGCTCCGACTCCACACAAGGACTGAGGCCCCGGCATGGACGGGAGAGGAATCCCGAGAGGTCCCCTAGCAACTCGCATGGGGACTGGCCTTTCCTGAGGCCACTAGAGCGGGTCCCTGAGGTCCCCGTCGTAACTCGAGAAGACCTGTCGCAACTCGAGAAAATCCAGGAGGTTCTCCCGTCCAGGCGAGATGAGGCCCATTTCCGCTGAGGCGTCTCGAGGCTGATCACACCTCACCTCTGGAACTTCGAAAGGGTCCTTCACACCCTTGGTGCAAATCAAGAAGTTCCCCGACATACCCGTCTCCACTCGAGAGGAATCACGAGGGTCCCGCCCACATCCAGAGGAGCCCGGTTTCCGCCTCGTAGCTCGAGATGAGGGATCCTTTCCCTGCTTCTTCGGGAAAGAGTTCCCGGCGTTCCCGTCGCATCTCAAGAGGAGGCCCTCTCAACAGGAACGGCGAGAGGAACTCCAGGGTCGTGCCACCATTCCAAGAGTCCCCCAGATGTCTCAGTCCATTCCAGAGGAACCTCTTTTCCCTTCACCGGCTCGTCTTTCACGCCGAGGATCGACTCACACCAAGGTGGCACGTGGCACAGCCCTGTGGGAAAGCCTCGTGGGAAAGCCTCGAGGGACAGCCTCGAGGGAAAGCCACAGATCCCTTGATCCACGTGACAGGAAGCGTGACACTACTGCTGCAGCTCGGGAGGAAAGCGCACGTGCATGCCCCCTCTCGAGATGAGGCCTGACTCCCCTGGGGAGACCCAGAAGCACCCCAAGATCCATGGCAACACTGGAGAGGAATCCTCAGGTTCCGGCCCCGAGTCCCCCCAAGGACTGAGGCCCGGCATGGACGGGAGAGGAATCCCGAGAGGTCCCCTAGCAACTCGCATGGGGACTGGCCTTTCCTGAGGCCACCAGAGCGGGTCCCTGAGGTCCCCGTCGTAACTCGAGAAGACCTGCCGCAACTCGAGAAAATCCAGGAGGTTCTCCCCTCCAGGCGAGATGAGGCCCATTTCCGCTGAGGCGTCTCGAGGCTGATCACACCTCACCTCTGGAACTTCGAAAGGGTCCTTCACACCCTTGGTGCAAATGAAGAAGTTCCCCGACCTAGTCGTCTCCACTCGAGAGGAATGACGAGGGTCCCGCCCACATCCAGAGGAGCCCCGTTTCCGCCTCGTAGCTCGAGATGAGGGATCCTTTCCCTGCTTCGTCGGGAAAGATTTCCCGGCCTTCCCGTCGCATCTCAAGTGGAGGCCCTCTCAACAGGAACGGCGAGAGGAACTCCAGGGTCGTGCCACCATTCCAAGAGTCTCCCAGGTGTCTCAGTCCATTCCAGAGGAACCTCTTTTCCCTTCACCGGCTCGTCTTTCACGCCGAGGATCGACTCACACCAAGGTGGCACGTGGCACAGCCCTGTGGGAAAGCCTCGTGGGAAAGCCTCGAGGGACAGCCTCGAGGGAAAGCCACCGATCCCTTGATCCACGTGACAGGAAGCGTGACACTACTGCTGCAGCTCGGGAGGAAAGCGCACGTGCATGCCCCCACTCGAGACGAGGCCTGACTCCCCTGGGGAGACTCAGAAGCACCCCAAGATCCATGGCAACACTGGAGAGGAATCCTCAGGTTCCGGCCCCGACTCCACACAAGGACTGAGGCCCCGGCATGGACGGGAGAGGAATCCCGAGAGGTCCCCTAGCAACTCGCATGGGGACTGGCCTTTCCTGAGGCCACCAGAGCGGGTCCCTGAGGTCCCGGTCGTAACTCGAGAAGACCTGCCGCAACTCGAGAAAATCCAGGAGGTTCTCCCCTCCAGGCGAGATGAGGCCCATTTCCGCTGAGGCGTCTCGAGGCTGATCACACCTCACCTCTGGAATTTCGAAAGGGTCCTTCACACCCTTGGTGCAAATCAAGAAGTTCCCCGACCTAGCCGTCTCCACTCGAGAGGAATCACGAGGGTCCCGCCCACATCCAGAGGAGCCCCGTTTCCGCCTCGTAGCTCGAGATGAGGGATCCTTTCCCTGCTTCGTCGGGAAAGATTTCCCGGCCTTCCCGTCGCATCTCAAGAGGAGGCCCTCTCAACAGGAACGGCGAGAGGAACACCAGGGTCGAGCCAGCATTCCAAGAGTCCCCCGGATGTCTCAGTCCATTCCAGAGGAACCTCTTTTCCCTTCACCGGCTCGTCTTTCACGCCGAGGATCGACTCACACCAAGGTGGCACGTGGCACAGCCCTGTGGGAAAGCCTCGTTGGAAAGCCTCCAGGGACAGCCTCGAGGGAAAGCCACAGATCCCTTGATCCACGTGACAGGAAGCGTGACACTACTGCGGCAGCTCGGGAGGAAAGCGCACGTGCATGCCCCCACTCGAAACGAGGCCTGACTCCCCTGGGGAGACTGAGAAACACCCCAAGATCCATGGCAACACTGGAGAGGAATCCTCAGGTTCCGGCCCCGACTCCACACAAGGACTGAGGCCCCGGCATGGACGGGAGAGGAATCCCGAGAGGTCCCCTAGCAACTCGCATGGGGACTGGCCTTTCCTGAGGCCACCAGAGCGGGTCCCTGAGGTCCTCGTCGTAACTCGAGAAGACCTGCCGCAACTCGAGAAAATCCAGGAGGTTCTCCCCTCCAGGCGAGATGAGGCCCTTTTCCGCTGAGGCGTCTCGAGGCTGATTACACCTCACCTCTGGAACTTCGAAAGGGTCCTTCACACCCTTGGTGCAAATCAAGAAGTTCCCCGACCTAGCCGTCTCCACTCGAGAGGAATCACGAGAGTCCCGCCCACATCCAGAGGAGCCCCGTTTCCACCTCGTAGCTCGAGATGAGGGATCCTTTCCCTGCTTCATCGGGAAAGAGTTCCCGGCGTTCCCGTCGCATCTCAAGAGGAGGCCCTCTCTACAGGAACTTCGAGAGGAACTCCAGGGTCGTGCCACCATTCCAAGAGTCTCCCAGATGTCTCAGTCCATTCCAGAGGACCCTCTTTTCCCTTCACCGGATCGTCTTTCTCGCCGAGGATCGACACACACCAAGGTGGCACGTGGCACAGCCCTGTGGGAAAGCCTCGTGGGAAAGCCTCGAGGGACAGCCTCGAGGGACAGCCTCGAGGGAAAGCCACAGATCCCTTGATCCACGTGACAGGAAGCGTGACACTACTGCTGCAGCTCGGGAGGAAAGCGCACGTGCATGCCCCCACTCGAGACGAGGCCTGACTCCCCTGGGGAGACTCAGAAGCACCCCAAGATCCATGGCAACACTGGAGAGGAATCCTCAGGTTCCGGCCCCGACTCCACACAAGGACTGAGGCCCCGGCATGGACGGGAGAGGAATCCCGAGAGGTCTCCTAGCAACTCGCATGGGGACTGGCCTTTCCTGAGGCCACCAGAGCGGGTCCCTGAGGTCCCCGTCGTAACTCGAGAAGACCTGCCGCAACTCGAGAAAATCCAGGAGGTTCTCCCCTCCAGGCGAGATGAGGCCCATTTCCGCTGAGGCGTGTCGAGGCTGATCACACCTCACCTCTGGAACTTCGAAAGGGTCCTTCACACCCTTGGTGCAAATCAAGAAGTTCCCCGACATACCCGTCTCCACTCGAGAGGAATCACGAGGGTCCCGCCCACATCCAGAGGAGCCCCGTTTCCGCCTCGTAGCTCGAGATGAGGGATCCTTTCCCTGCTTCGTCGGGAAAGAGTTCCCGGCCTTCCCGTCGCATCTCAAGAGGAGGCCCTCTCAACAGGAACGGCGAGAGGAACTGCAGGGTCATGCCACCATTCCAAGAGTCCCCCAGATGTCTCAGTCCATTCCAGAGGAACCTCTTTTCCCTTCACCGGCTCGTCTTTCACGCCGAGGATCGACTCACACCAAGGTGGCACGTGGCACAGCCCTGTGGGAAAGCCTCGTGGGAAAGCCTCGAGGGACAGCCTCGAGGGAAAGCCACAGATCCCTTGATCCACGTGACAGGAAGCGTGACACTACTGCTGCAGCTCGGGAGGAAAGCGCACGTGCATGCCCCCTCTCGAGATGAAGCCTGACTCCCCTGGGGAGACTCAGAAGCACCCCAAGATCCATGGCAACACTGGAGAGGAATCCTCAGGTTCCGGCCCCGACTCCACACAAGGACTGAGGCCCCGGCATGGACGGGAGAGGAATCCCGAGAGGTCCCCTAGCAACTCGCATGGGGACTGGCCTTTCCTGAGGCCACCAGAGCGGGTCCCTGAGGTCCCCGTCGTAACTCGAGAAAACCTGCGGCAACTCGAGAAAATCCAGGATGTTCTCCCCTCCAGGCGAGATGAGGTCCATTTCCGCTGAGGCGTCTCGAGGCTGATCACACATACCCTCTGGAACTTCGAAAGGGTCCTTCACACCCTTGGTGCAAATCAAGAAGTTCCCCGACCTAGCCGTCTCCACTCGAGAGGAATCACGAGAGTCCTGCCCACATCCAGAGGAGCCCCGTTTCCGCCTCGTAGCTCGAGATGAGGGATCCTTTCCCTGCTTCGTCGGGAAAGAGTTCCCGGCCTTCCCGTCGCATCTCAAGAGGAGGCCCTCTCAACAGGAACGGCGAGAGGAACTCCATGGTCGTGCCACCATTCCAAGAGTCCCCCAGATGTCTCAGTCCATTCCAGAGGAACCTCTTTTCCCTTCACCGGCTCGTCTTTCACGCCGAGGATCGACTCACACCAAGGTGGCACGTGGCACAGCCCTGTGGGAAAGCCTAGTGGGAAAGCCTCGAGGGACAGCCTCGAGGGAAAGCCACAGATCCCTTGATCCACGTGACAGGAAGAGTGCCACTACTGCTGCAGCTCGGGAGGAAAGCTCACGTGCATGCCCCCACTCGAGACGAGGCCTAACTCCCCTGGGGAGACTCAGAAGCACCCCAAGATCCATGGCAACACTGGAGAGGAATCCTCAGGTTCCGGCCCCGACTCCACACAAGGACTGAGGCCCCGGCATGGATGGGAGAGGAATCCCGAGAGGTCCCCTAGCAACTCGCATGGGGACTGGCCTTTCCTGAGGCCACCAGAGCGGGTCCCTGAGGTCCCTGTCGTAACTCGAGAAGACCTGCCGCAACTCGAGAAAATCCAGGAGGTTCTCCCCTCCAGGCGAGATGAGGCCCATTTCCGCTGAGGCGTCTCGAAGCTGATCACACCTCACCTCTGGAACTTCGAAAGGGTCCTTCACACCCTTGGTGCAAATCAAGAAGTTCCCCGACCTAGCCGTCTCCACTCGAGAGGAATCACGAGGGTCCCGCCCACATCCAGAGGAGACCCGTTTCCGCCTCGTAGCTCGAGATGAGGGATCCTTTCCCTGCTTCGTTGGGAAAGATTTCCCGGCCTTCCCGTCGCATCTCAAGAGGAGGCCCTCTCAACAGGAACGGCGAGAGGAACTCCAGGGTAATGCCACCATTCCAAGAGTCTCCCAGATGTCTCAGTCCATTCCAGAGGAAGCTCTTTTCCCTTCACCGGCTCGTCTTTCACGCCGAGGATCGACTCACACCAAGGTGGCACGTGGCACAGCCCTGTGGGAAAGCCTCGTGGGAAAGCCTCGAGGGACAGCCTCGAGGGAAAGCCACAGATCCCTTGATCCACGTGACAGGAAGCGTGACACTACTGCTGCAGTTCGGGAGGAGAACGCACGTGCATGCCCCCACTCGAGACGAGGCCTGACTCCCCTGGGGAGACTCAGAAGCACCCCAAGATCCATGGCAACACTGGAGAGGAATCCTCAGGTTCCGGCCCCGACTCCACACAAGGACTGAGGCCCCGGCATGGATGGGAGAGGAATCCCGAGAGGTCCCCTAGCAACTCGTATGGGGACTGGCCTTTCCTGAGGCCACCAGAGCGGGTCCCTGAGGTCCCCGTCGTAACTCGAGAAGACCTGCCGCAACTCGCGAAAATCCAGGAGGTTCTCCCCTCCAGGCGTGATGAGGCCCATTTCCGCTGAGGCGTCTCGAGGCTGATCACACCTCACCTCTGAAACTTCGAAAGGGTCCTTCACACCCTTGGTGCAATTCAAGAAGTTCCCCGACCTAGCCGTCTCCACTCGAGAGGAATCACGAGGGTCCCGCTCACATCCAGAGGAGCCCCGTTTCCGCCTCGTAGCTCGAGATGAGGGATCCTTTCCCTGCTTCGTCGGGAAAGAGTTCCCGGCGTTCCCGTCGCATCTCAAGAGGAGGCCCTCTCAACAGGAATGGCGAGAGGAACTCCAGGATCGTTCCACCATTCCAAGAGTCCCCCAGATGTCTCAGTCCATTCCAGAGGAACCTTTTTTCCTTTCACCGGCTCGTCTTTCACGCCGAGGATCGACTCACACCAAGGTGGCACGTGGCACAGCCCTGTGGGAAAGCCTCGTGTGAAAGCCTCGAGGGACAGCCTCAAGGGAAAGCCACAGATCCCTTGATCCACGTGACAGGAAGCGTGACACTACTGCTGCAGCTCGGGAGGAAAGCGCACGTGCATGACCCCACTCGAGACGAGGCCTGACTCCCCTGGGGAGACTCAGAAGCACCCCAAGATCCATGGCAACACTGGAGAGGAATCCTCAGGTTCCGGCCCCGACTCCACACAAGGACTGAGGCCCCGGAATGGACGGGAGAGGAATCCCGAGAGGTCCCCTAGCAACTCGCATGGGGACTGGCCTTTCCTGAGGCCACCAGAGCGGGTCCCTGAGGTCCCCGTCGTAACTCGAGAAGACCTGCCGCAACTCGAGAAAATCCAGGAGGTTCTCCCCTCCAGGCGAGATGAGGCCCATTTCCGCTGAGGCGTCTCGTGGCTGATCACACTTCACCTCTGGAACTTCGAAAGGGTCCTTCACACCCTTGGTGCAAATCAAGAAGTTCCCCGACCTAGCCGTCTCCACTCGAGAGGAATCACGAGGGTCCCGCCCACATCCAGAGGAGCCCCGTTTCCGCCTCGTAGCTCGAGATGAGGGATCCTTTCCCTGCTTCGTCGGGAAAGAGTTCCCGGCGTTCCCGTCGCATCTCAAGAGGAGGCCCTCTCAACAGGAACGGCGAGGGGAACTCCAGGGTCGTGCCACCATTCCAAGAGTCCCCCAGATGTCTCAGTCCATTCCAGAGGAACCTCTTTTCCCTTCACCGGCTCGTCTTTCACGCCGAGGATCGACTCACACCAAGGTGGCACGTGGCACAGCCCTGTGGGAAAGCCTCGTGGGAAAGCCTCGAGGCACAGCCTCGAGGGAAAGCCACAGATCCCTTGATCCACGTGACAGGAAGCGTGACACTACTGCTGCAGCTCGGGAGGAAAGCGCACGTGCATGCCCCCACTCGAGACGAGGCCTGACTCCCCTGGGGAGACTCAGAAGCACCCCAAGATCCATGGCAACACTGGAGAGGAATCCTCAGGTTCCGGCTCCGACTCCACACAAGGACTGAGGCCCCGGCATGGACGGGAGAGGAATCCCGAGAGGTCCCCTAGCAACTCGCATGGGGACTGGCCTTTCCTGAGGCCACTAGAGCGGGTCCCTGAGGTCCCCGTCGTAACTCGAGAAGACCTGTCGCAACTCGAGAAAATCCAGGAGGTTCTCCCGTCCAGGCGAGATGAGGCCCATTTCCGCTGAGGCGTCTCGAGGCTGATCACACCTCACCTCTGGAACTTCGAAAGGGTCCTTCACACCCTTGGTGCAAATCAAGAAGTTCCCCGACATACCCGTCTCCACTCGAGAGGAATCACGAGGGTCCCGCCCACATCCAGAGGAGCCCGGTTTCCGCCTCGTAGCTCGAGATGAGGGATCCTTTCCCTGCTTCTTCGGGAAAGAGTTCCCGGCGTTCCCGTCGCATCTCAAGAGGAGGCCCTCTCAACAGGAACGGCGAGAGGAACTCCAGGGTCGTGCCACCATTCCAAGAGTCCCCCAGATGTCTCAGTCCATTCCAGAGGAACCTCTTTTCCCTTCACCGGCTCGTCTTTCACGCCGAGGATCGACTCACACCAAGGTGGCACGTGGCACAGCCCTGTGGGAAAGCCTCGTGGGAAAGCCTCGAGGGACAGCCTCGAGGGAAAGCCACAGATCCCTTGATCCACGTGACAGGAAGCGTGACACTACTGCTGCAGCTCGGGAGGAAAGCGCACGTGCATGCCCCCTCTCGAGATGAGGCCTGACTCCCCTGGGGAGACCCAGAAGCACCCCAAGATCCATGGCAACACTGGAGAGGAATCCTCAGGTTCCGGCCCCGAGTCCCCCCAAGGACTGAGGCCCGGCATGGACGGGAGAGGAATCCCGAGAGGTCCCCTAGCAACTCGCATGGGGACTGGCCTTTCCTGAGGCCACCAGAGCGGGTCCCTGAGGTCCCCGTCGTAACTCGAGAAGACCTGCCGCAACTCGAGAAAATCCAGGAGGTTCTCCCCTCCAGGCGAGATGAGGCCCATTTCCGCTGAGGCGTCTCGAGGCTGATCACACCTCACCTCTGGAACTTCGAAAGGGTCCTTCACACCCTTGGTGCAAATGAAGAAGTTCCCCGACCTAGTCGTCTCCACTCGAGAGGAATGACGAGGGTCCCGCCCACATCCAGAGGAGCCCCGTTTCCGCCTCGTAGCTCGAGATGAGGGATCCTTTCCCTGCTTCGTCGGGAAAGATTTCCCGGCCTTCCCGTCGCATCTCAAGTGGAGGCCCTCTCAACAGGAACGGCGAGAGGAACTCCAGGGTCGTGCCACCATTCCAAGAGTCTCCCAGGTGTCTCAGTCCATTCCAGAGGAACCTCTTTTCCCTTCACCGGCTCGTCTTTCACGCCGAGGATCGACTCACACCAAGGTGGCACGTGGCACAGCCCTGTGGGAAAGCCTCGTGGGAAAGCCTCGAGGGACAGCCTCGAGGGAAAGCCACCGATCCCTTGATCCACGTGACAGGAAGCGTGACACTACTGCTGCAGCTCGGGAGGAAAGCGCACGTGCATGCCCCCACTCGAGACGAGGCCTGACTCCCCTGGGGAGACTCAGAAGCACCCCAAGATCCATGGCAACACTGGAGAGGAATCCTCAGGTTCCGGCCCCGACTCCACACAAGGACTGAGGCCCCGGCATGGACGGGAGAGGAATCCCGAGAGGTCCCCTAGCAACTCGCATGGGGACTGGCCTTTCCTGAGGCCACCAGAGCGGGTCCCTGAGGTCCCGGTCGTAACTCGAGAAGACCTGCCGCAACTCGAGAAAATCCAGGAGGTTCTCCCCTCCAGGCGAGATGAGGCCCATTTCCGCTGAGGCGTCTCGAGGCTGATCACACCTCACCTCTGGAATTTCGAAAGGGTCCTTCACACCCTTGGTGCAAATCAAGAAGTTCCCCGACCTAGCCGTCTCCACTCGAGAGGAATCACGAGGGTCCCGCCCACATCCAGAGGAGCCCCGTTTCCGCCTCGTAGCTCGAGATGAGGGATCCTTTCCCTGCTTCGTCGGGAAAGAGTTCCCGGCCTTCCCGTCGCATCTCAAGAGGAGGCCCTCTCAACAGGAACGGCGAGAGGAACTCCATGGTCGTGCCACCATTCCAAGAGTCCCCCAGATGTCTCAGTCCATTCCAGAGGAACCTCTTTTCCCTTCACCGGCTCGTCTTTCACGCCGAGGATCGACTCACTCCAAGGTGGCACGTGGCACAGCCCTGTGGGAAAGCCTAGTGGGAAAGCCTCGAGGGACAGCCTCGAGGGAAAGCCACAGATCCCTTGATCCACGTGACAGGAAGAGTGCCACTACTGCTGCAGCTCGGGAGGAAAGCTCACGTGCATGCCCCCACTCGAGACGAGGCCTAACTCCCCTGGGGAGACTCAGAAGCACCCCAAGATCCATGGCAACACTGGAGAGGAATCCTCAGGTTCCGGCCCCGACTCCACACAAGGACTGAGGCCCCGGCATGGACGGGAGAGGAATCCCGAGAGGTCCCCTAGCAACTCGCATGGGGACTGGCCTTTCCTGAGGCCACCAGAGCGGGTCCCTGAGGTCCTCGTCGTAACTCGAGAAGACCTGCCGCAACTCGAGAAAATCCAGGAGGTTCTCCCCTCCAGGCGAGAGGAGGCCCGTTTCCGCTGAGGCGTCTCGAGGCTGATCACACCTCACCTCTGGAACTTCGAAAGGGTCCTTCACACCCTTGGTGCAAATCAAGAAGTTCCCCAACATACCCGTCTCCACTCGAGAGGAATCACGAGGGTCCCGCCCACATCCAGAGGAGCCCCGTTTCCGCCTCGTAGCTCGAGATGAGGGATCCATTCCCTGCTTCGTCGGGAAAGAGTTCCCGGCGTTCCCGTCGCATCTCAAGAGGAGGCCCTCTCAACAGGAACGGCCAGAGGAACTCCAGGGTCGTGCCACCATTCCAAGAGTCCCCCAGATGTCTCAGTCCATTCCAGAGGAACCTCTTTTCCCTTCACCGGCTCGTCTTTCATGCCGAGGATCGACTCACACCAAGGTGGCACGTGGCACAGCCCTGTGGGAAAGCCTCGAGGGGCAGCCTCGAGGTAAAGCCAGAGATCCCTTGATCCACGTGACAGGAAGCGTGACACTACTGCGGCAGCTCGGGAGGAAAGCGCACGTGCATGCCCCCACTCGAGACGAGGCCTGACTACCCTGGGGAGACTCAGAAGCCCCCCAAGATCCATGGCAACACTGGAGAGGAATCCTCAGGTTCCGGCCCCGACTCCACACAACGACTGAGGCCCCGGCATGGACGGGAGAGGAATCCCGAGAGGTCCCCTCGCAACTCGCATGGGGACTGGCCTTTCCTGAGGCCACCAGAGCGGGTCCCTGAGGTCCCCATCGTAACTCGAGAAGACCTGCCGCAACTCGAGAAAATCCAGGAGGTTCTCCCCTCCAGGCGAGATGAGGCCCATTTCCGCTGAGGCGTCTCGAGGCTGATCACACCTCACCTCTGGAACTTCGAAAGGGTCCTTCACACCCTTGGTGCAAATCAAGAAGTTCCCCGACCTAGCCGTCTCCACTCGAGAGGAATCACGAGGGTCCCGCCCACATCCAGAGGAACCCCGTTTCCGCCTCGTAGCTCGAGATGAGGGATCCTTTCCCTGCTTCGTCGGGAAAGAGTTCCCGGCGTTCCCGTCGCATCTCAAGAGGAGGCCCTCTCAACAGGAACGGCGAGAGGAACTCCAGGGTCGTGCCACCATTCCAAGAGTCCCCCAGATGTCTCAGTCAATTCCAGAGGAACCTCTTTTCCCTTCACCGGCTCGTCTTTCACGCCGAGGATCGACTCACACCAAGGTGGCACGTGGCACAGCCCTGTGGGAAAGCCTCGTGGGAAAGCCTCGAGGGACAGCCTCGAGGGAAAGCCACAGATCCCTTGATCCACGTGTCAGGAAGCGTGACACTACTGCTGCAGCTCGGGAGGAAAGCACACGTGCATGCCCCCACTCGAGACGCGGCCTGACTCCCCTGGGGAGACTCAGAAGCACCCCAAGATCCATGGCAACACTGGAGAGGAATCCTCAGGTTCCGGCCCCGACTCCTCACAAGGACTGAGGCCCCGGCATGGACGGGAGAGGAATCCCGAGAGGTCCCCTAGCAACTCGCATGGGGACTGGCCTTTCCTGAGGCCATCAGAGCGGGTCCCTGTGTTCCCCGTCGTAACTCGACAAGACCTGCCGCAACTCGAGAAAATCCCGGAAGTTCTCCCCTCCAGGCGAGATGAGGCCCATTTCCGCTGAGGCGTCTCGAGGCTGATCACACCTCCCCTCTGGAACTTCGAAAGGGTCCTTCACACCCTTGGTGCAATTCAAGAAGTTCCCCGACCTAGCCGTCTCCACTCGAGAGGAATCACGAGGGTCCCGCCCACATCCAGAGGAGCCCCGTTTCCGCCTCGTAGCTCGAGATGAGGGATCCTTTCCCTGCTTCGTCGGGAAAGATTTCCCGGCCTTCCCGTCGCATCTCAAGAGGAGGCCCTCTCAACAGGAACGGCGAGAGGAACTCCAGGGTCGTGCCACCATTCCAAGAGTCCCCCAGATGTCTCAGTCCATTCCAGAGGAACCTCTTTTCCCTTCACCGGCTCGTCTTTCACGCCGAGGATCGACTCACACCAAGGTGGCACGTGGCACAGCCCTGTGGGAAAGCCTCGTGGGAAAGCCTCCAGGGACAGGCTCGAGGGAAAGCCACAGATCCCTTGATCCACGTGACAGGAAGCGTGACACTACTGCTGCAGCTCGGGAGTAAAGCGCACGTGCATGCCCCCACTCGAGACGAGGCCTGACTCCCCTGGGGAGACTCAGAAGCACCCCAAGATCCATGGCAACACTGGAGAGGAATCCTCAGATTCCGGCCCCGACTCCTCACAAGGACTGAGGCCCCGGCATGGACGGGAGAGGAATCCCGAGAGGTCCCCTAGCAACTCGCATGGGGACTGGCCTTTCCTGAGGCCACCAGAGCGGGTCCCTGAGGTCCCCGTCGTAACTCGAGAAGACCTGCCGCAACTCGAGAAAATCCAGGAGGTTCTCCCCTCCAGGCGAGATGAGGCCCGTTTCCGCTGAGGCGTCTCGAGGCTGATCACACCTCACCTCTGGAACTTCGAAAGGGTCCTTCACACCCTTGGTGCAAATCAAGAAGTTCCCCGACCTAGCCGTCTCCACTCGAGAGGAATCACGAGGGTCCCGCCCACATCCAGAGGAGCCCCGTTTCCGCCTCGTAGCTCGAGATGAGGGATCCTTTCCCTGCTTCTTCGGGAAAGATTTCCCGGCCTTCCCGTCGCATCTCAAGAGGAGGCCCTCTCAACAGGAACGGCGAGAGGAACTCCAGGGTCGTGCCACCATTCCAAGAGTCTCCCAGATGTCTCAGTCCATTCCAGAGGAACCTCTTTTCCCTTCACCGGCTCGTCTTTCACGCCGAGGATCGACTCACACCAAGGTGGCACGTGGCACAGCCCTGTGGGAAAGCCTCGTGGGAAAGCCTCGAGGGACAGCCTCGAGGTAAAGCCAGAGATCCCTTGATCCACGTGACAGGAAGCGTGACACTACTGCTGCAGCTCGGGAGGAAAGCGCACGTGCATGCCCCCACTCGAGACGAGGCCTGACTCCCCTGGGGAGACTCAGAAGCACCCTAAGATCCATGGCAACACTGGAGAGGAATCCTCAGGTTCCGGCCCCGACTCCACACAAGGACTGAGGCCCCGGCATGGACGGGAGAGGAATCCCGAGAGGTCCCCTAGCAACTCGCATGGGGACTGGCCTTTCCTGAGGCCACCAGAGCGGGTCCCTGAGGTCCCCGTCGTAACTCGAGAAGACCTGCCGCAACTCGAGAAAATCCAGGAGGTTCTCCCCTCCAGGCGAGAGGAGGCCCGTTTCCGCTGAGGCGTCTTGAGGCTGATCACACCTCACCTCTGGAACTTCGAAAGGGTCCTTCACACCCTTGGTGCAAATCAAGAAGTTCCCCGACATACCCGTCTCCACTCGAGAGGAATCACGAGGGTCCCGCCCACATCCAGAGGAGCCCCGTTTCCGACTCGTAGCTCGAGATGAGGGATCCTTTCCCTGCTTCGTCGGGAAAGATTTCCCGGCCTTCCCGTCGCATCTCAAGAGGAGGCCCTCTCAACAGGAACGGCGAGAGGAACTCCAGGGTCGTGCCACCATTCCAAGAGTCCCCCAGATGTCTCAGTCCATTCCAGAGGAACCTCTTTTCCCTTCACCGGCTCGTCTTTCACGCCGAGGATCGACTCACACCAAGGTGGCACGTGGCACAGCCCTGTGGGAAAGCCTCGTGGGAAAGCCTCCAGGGACAGGCTCGAGGGAAAGCCACAGATCCCTTGATCCACGTGACAGGAAGCGTGACACTACTGCTGCAGCTCGGGAGGAAAGCGCACGTGCATGCCCCCACTCGAGACGAGGCCTGACTCCCCTGGGGAGACTCAGAAGCACCCCAAGATCCATGGCAACACTGGAGAGGAATCCTCAGGTTCCGGCCCCGACTCCTCACAAGGACTGAGGCCCCGGCATGGACGGGAGAGGAATCCCGAGAGGTCCCCTAGCAACTCGCATGGGGACTGGCCTTTCCTGAGGCCACCAGAGCGGGTCCCTGAGGTCCCCGTCGTAACTCGAGAAGACCTGCCGCAACTCGAGAAAATCCAGGAGGTTCTCCCCTCCAGGCGAGATGAGGCCCGTTTCCGCTGAGGCGTCTCGAGGCTGATCACACCTCACCTCTGGAACTTCGAAAGGGTCCTTCACACCCTTGGTGCAAATCAAGAAGTTCCCCGACCTAGCCGTCTCCACTCGAGAGGAATCACGAGGGTCCCGCCCACATCCAGAGGAGCCCCGTTTCCGCCTCGTAGCTCGAGATGAGGGATCCTTTCCCTGCTTCTTCGGGAAAGATTTCCCGGCCTTCCCGTCGCATCTCAAGAGGAGGCCCTCTCAACAGGAACGGCGAGAGGAACTCCAGGGTCGTGCCACCATTCCAAGAGTCTCCCAGATGTCTCAGTCCATTCCAGAGGAACCTCTTTTCCCTTCACCGGCTCGTCTTTCACGCCGAGGATCGACTCACACCAAGGTGGCACGTGGCACAGCCCTGTGGGAAAGCCTCGTGGGAAAGCCTCGAGGGACAGCCTCGAGGTAAAGCCAGAGATCCCTTGATCCACGTGACAGGAAGCGTGACACTACTGCTGCAGCTCGGGAGGAAAGCGCACGTGCATGCCCCCACTCGAGACGAGGCCTGACTCCCCTGGGGAGACTCAGAAGCACCCTAAGATCCATGGCAACACTGGAGAGGAATCCTCAGGTTCCGGCCCCGACTCCACACAAGGACTGAGGCCCCGGCATGGACGGGAGAGGAATCCCGAGAGGTCCCCTAGCAACTCGCATGGGGACTGGCCTTTCCTGAGGCCACCAGAGCGGGTCCCTGAGGTCCCCGTCGTAACTCGAGAAGACCTGCCGCAACTCGAGAAAATCCAGGAGGTTCTCCCCTCCAGGCGAGAGGAGGCCCGTTTCCGCTGAGGCGTCTTGAGGCTGATCACACCTCACCTCTGGAACTTCGAAAGGGTCCTTCACACCCTTGGTGCAAATCAAGAAGTTCCCCGACATACCCGTCTCCACTCGAGAGGAATCACGAGGGTCCCGCCCACATCCAGAGGAGCCCCGTTTCCGACTCGTAGCTCGAGATGAGGGATCCTTTCCCTGCTTCGTCGGGAAAGAGTTCCCGGCGTTCCCGTCGCATCTCAAGAGGAGGCCCTCTCAACAGGAACGGCGAGAGGAACTCCAGGGTCGTGCCACCATTCCAAGAGTCCCCCAGATGTCTCAGTCCATTCCAGAGGAACCTCTTTTCCCTTCACCGGCTCGTCTTTCACGCCGAGGATCGACTCACACCAAGGTGGCACGTGGCACAGCCCTGTGGGAAAGCCTCGTGGGAAAGCCTCCAGGGACAGGCTCGAGGGAAAGCCACAGATCCCTTGATCCACGTGACAGGAAGCGTGACACTACTGCTGCAGCTCGGGAGGAAAGCGCACGTGCATGCCCCCACTCGAGACGAGGCCTGACTCCCCTGGGGAGACTCAGAAGCACCCCAAGATCCATGGCAACACTGGAGAGGAATCCTCAGGTTCCGGCCCCGACTCCACACAAGGACTGAGGCCCCGGCATGGACGGGAGAGGAATCCCGAGAGGTCCCCTCGCAACTCGCATGGGGACTGGCCTTTCCTGAGGCCACCAGAGCGGGTCCCTGTGTTCCCCGTCGTAACTCGACAAGACCTGCCGCAACTCGAGAAAATCCCGGAAGTTCTCCCCTCCAGGCGAGATGAGGCCCATTTCCGCTGAGGCGTCTTGAGGCTGATCACACCTCCCCTCTGGAACTTCGAAAGGGTCCTTCACACCCTTGGTGCAATTCAAGAAGTTCCCCGACCTAGCCGTCTACACTCGAGAGGAAACACGAGGGTCCCGCCCACATCCAGAGGAGCCCCGTTTCCGCCTCGTAGCTCGAGATGAGGGATCCTTTCCCTGCTTCGTCGGGAAAGAGTTCCCGGCGTTCCCGTCGCATCTCAAGAGGAGGCCCTCTCAACAGGAACGGCGAGAGGAACTCCAGGGTCGTGCCACCATTCCAAGAGTCCCCCTGATGTCTCAGTCCATTTCAGAGGAACCTCTTTTCCCTTCACCGGCTCGTCTTTCACGCCGAGGATCGACTCACACCAAGGTGGCACGTGGCACAGCCCTGTGGGAAAGCCTCGTGGGAAAGCCTCGAGGGACAGCCTCGAGGTAAAGCCAGAGATCCCTTGATCCACGTGACAGGAAGCGTGACACTACTGCTGCAGCTCGGGAGGAAAGCGCACGTGCATGCCCCCACTCGAGACGAGGCCTGACTCCCCTGGGGAGACTCAGAAGCACCCCAAGATCCATGGCAACACTGGAGAGGAATCCTCAGGTTCCCGCCCCGACTCCACACAAGGACTGAGGCCCCGGCATGGACGGGAGAGGAATACCGAGAGGTCCCCTAGCAACTCGCATGGGGACTGGCCTTTCCTGAGGCCACCAGAGCGGGTCCCTGAGGTCCCCGTCGTAACTCGAGAAGACCTGCCGCAACTCGAGAAAATCCAGGAGGTTCTCCCCTCCAGGCGAGATGAGGCCCTTTTCCGCTGAGGCGTCTCGAGGCTGATTACACCTCGTCTCTGGAACTTCAAAAGGGTCCTTCACACCCTTGGTGCAAATCAAGAAGTTCCCAGACATACCCGTCTCCACTCGAGAGGAATCACGAGAGTCCCGCCCACATCCAGAGGAGCCCCGTTTCCGCCTCGTAGCTCGAGATGAGGGATCCTTTCCCTTCTTCGTTGGGAAAGAGTTCCCGGCGTTCCCGTCGCATCTCAAGAGGAGGCCCTCTCAACAGGAACGGCGAGAGGAACTCCAGGGTCGTGCCACCATTCCAAGAGTCCCCCAGATGTCTCAGTCCATTCCAGAGGAACCTCTTTTCCCTTCACCGGCTCGTCTTTCACGCCGAGGATCGACTCACACCAAGGTGGCACGTGGCACAGCCCTGTGGGAAAGCCTCGTGGGAAAGCCTCGAGGGACAGCCTCGAGGGAAAGCCACAGATCCCTTGATCCACGTGACAGGAAGCGTGACACTACTGCTGCAGCCCGGGAGGAAATCGCACGTGCATGCCCCCACTCCAGACGAGGCCTCACTCCCCTGGGGAGACTCAGAAGCACCCCAAGATCCATGGCAACCTTGGAGAGGAATCCTCAGGTTCCGGCCCCGAATCCACACAAGGACTGAGGCCCCGGCATGGACGGGAGAGGAATCCCGAGAGGTCCCCTAGCAACTCGCATGGGGACTGGCCTTTCCGGAGGCCACCAGAGCGGGTCCCTGTGGTCCCCGTCGTAACTCGAGAAGACCTGCCGCAACTCGAGAAAATCCAGGAGGTTCTCCCCTCCAGGCGAGATGAGGCCCATTTCCGCTGAGGCGTCTCGAGGCTGATCACACCTCACCTCTGGAACTTCGAAAGGGTCCTTCACACCCTTGGTGCAAATCAAGAAGTTCCCCGACCTAGCCGTCTCCACTCGAGAGGAATCACGAGGGTCCCGCCCACATCCAGAGGAGCCCCGTTTCCGCCTCGTAGCTCGAGATGAGGGATCCTTTCCCTGCTTCGTCGGAAAGATTTCCCGGCCTTCCCGTCGCATCTCAAGAGGAGGCCCTCTCAACAGGAACGGCGAGAGGAACTCCAGGGTCGTGCCACCATTCCAAGAGTCTCCCAGATGTCTCAGTCCATTCCAGAGGAACCACTTTTCCCTTCACCGGCTCGTCTTTCACGCCGAGGATCGACTCACACCAAGGTGGCACGTGGCACAGCCCTGTGGGAAAGCCTCATGGGAAAGCCTCGAGGGACAGCCTCGAGGGAAAGCCACAGATCCCTTGATCCACGTGTCAGGAAGCGAGACACTACTGCTGCAGCTCGGGAGGAAAGCACACGTGCATGCCCCCACTCGAGACGAGACCTGACTCCCCTGGGGAGACTAAGAAGCACCCCAAGATCCATGGCAACACTGGAGAGGAATCCTCAGGTTCCGGCCCCGACTCCTCACAACGACTGAGGCCCCGGCATGGACGGGAGAGGAATCCCGAGAGGTCCCCTAGCAACTCGCATGGGGACTGGCCTTTCCTGAGGCCACCAGAGCGGGTCCCTGTGTTCCCCGTCGTAACTCGACAAGACCTGCCGCAACTCGGGAAAATCCCGGAAGTTCTCCCCTCCAGGCGAGTTGAGGCCCATTTCCGCTGAGGCGTCTCGAGGCTGATCACACCTCACCTCTGGAACTTCGAAAGGGTCCTTCACACCCTTGGTGCAATTCAAGAAGTTCCCCGACCTAGCCGTCTCCACTCGAGAGGAATCACGAGGGTCCCGCCCACATCCAGAGGAGCCCCGTTTCCGTCTCGTAGCTCGAGATGAGGGATCCTTTCCCTGCTTCGTCGGGAAAGAGTTCCCGGAGTTCCCGTCGCATCTCAAGAGGAGGCCCTCTCAACAGGAACGGCGAGAGGAACTCCAGGGTCGAGCCAGCATTCCAAGAGTCCCCCAGATGTCTCAGTCCATTCCAGAGGAACCTCTTTTCCCTTCACCTGCTCGTCTTTCACGCCGAGGATCGACTCACACCAAGGTGGCATGTGGCACAGCCCCGTGAGAAAGCCTCGTGGGAAAGCCTCGAGGGACAGCCTCGAGGGAAAGCCACAGATCCCTTGATCCACGTGACAGGAAGCGTGACACTACTGCTGCAGCTCGGGAGGAACGCGCACGTGCATGCCCCCACTCCAGACGAGGCCTCACTCCCCTGGGGAGACTCAGAAGCACCCCAAGATCCATGGCAACACTGGAGAGGAATCCTCAGGTTCCGGCCCCGACTCCACACAAGGACTGAGGCCCCGGCATGGACGGGAGAGGGATCCCGAGAGGTCCCCTAGCAACTCGCATGGGGACTGGCCTTTCCTGAGGCCACCAGAGCGGGTCCCTGTGGTCCCCGTGGTAACTCGACAAGACCTGCCGCAACTCGAGAAAATCCCGGAAGTTCTCCCCTCCAGGCGAGATGAGGCCCATTTCCGCTGAGGCGTCTCGAGGCTGATCACACCTCACCTCTGGAACTTTGAAAGGGTCCTTCACACCCTTGGTGCAATTCAAGAAGTTCCCCGACCTAGCCGTCTACACTCGAGAGGAATCACGAGGGTCCCGCCCACATCCAGAGGAGCCCCGTTTCCGCCTCGTAGCTCGAGATGAGGGATCCTTTCCCTGCTTCGTCGGGAAAGAGTTCCCGGCCTTCCCGTCGCATCTCAAGAGGAGGCCCTCTCAACAGGAACGACGAGAGGAACTCCAGGGTCGTGCCACCATTCCAAGAGTCCCCCAGATGTCTCAGTCCATTTCAGAGGAACCTCTTTTCCCTTCACCGGCTCGTCTTTCACGCCGAGGATCGAATCACACCAAGGTGGCACGTGGCACAGCCCTGTGGGAAAGCCTCGTGGGAAAGCCTCCAGGGACAGCCTCGAGGGAAAGCCACAGATCCCTGATCCACGTGTCAGGAAGCGTGACACTACTGCTGCAGCTCGGGAGGAAAGCGCACGTGCATGCCCCTACTCGAGACGAGGCCTGACTCCCCTGGGGAGACTCAGAAGCACCCCAAGATCCATGGCAACACTGGAGAGGAATCCTCAGGTTCCGGCCCCGACTCCTCACAAGGACTGAGGCCCCGGCATGGACGGGAGACGAATCCCGAGAGGTCCCCTAGCAACTCGCATGGGGACTGGCCTTTCCTGAGGCCACCAGAGCGGGTCCCTGAGGTCCCCGTCGTAACTCGAGAAGACCTGCCGCAACTCGAGAAAATCCAGGAGGTTCTCCCCTCCAGGCGAGATGAGGCCCGTTTCCGCTGAGGCGTCTCGAGGCTGATCACACCTCACCTCTGGAACTTCGAAAGGGTCCTTCACACCCTTGGTGCAAATCAAGAAGTTCCCCGACCTAGCCGTCTCCACTCGAGAGGAATCACGAGGGTCCCGCCCACATCTAGAGGAGCCCCGTTTCCGCCTCGTAGCTCGAGATGAGGGATCCTTTCCCTGCTTCGTCGGGAAAGAGTTCCCGGCGTTCCCGTCGCATCTCAAGAGGAGGCCCTCTCAACAGGAACGGCGAGAGGAACTCCAGGGTCGTGCCACCATTCCAAGAGTCCCCCAGATGTCTCAGTCCATTCCAGAGGAACCTCTTTTCCCTTCACCGGCTCGTCTTTCACGCCGAGGATCGACTCACACCAAGGTGGCACATGGCACAGCCCTGTGGGAAAGCCTCGTGGGAAAGCCTCCAGGGACAGCCTCGAGGGAAAGCCACAGATCCCTTGATCCACGTGTCAGGAAGCGTGACACTACTGCTGCAGCTCGGGAGGAAAGCGCACGTGCATGCCCCCACTCGAGACGAGGCCTGACTCCCCTGGGGAGACTCAGAAGCACCCCAAGATCCATGGCAACACTGGAGAGGAATCCTCAGGTTCCGGCCCCGACTCCACACAAGGACTGAGGCCCCGGCATGGACGGGAGAGGAATCCCGAGAGGTCCCCTAGCAACTCGCATGGGGACTGGCCTTTCCTGAGGCCACCAGAGCGGGTCCCTGAGGTCCCCGTCGTAACTGGAGAAGACCTGCCGCAACTCGAGAAAATCCAGGAGGTTCTCCCCTCCAGGCGAGATGAGGCCCATTTCCGCTGAGGCGTCTCGAGGCTGATCACACCTCACCTCTGGAAATTCGAAAGGGTCCTTCACACCCTTGGTGCAAATCAAGAAGTTCCCCGACATACCCGTCTCCACTCGAGAGGAATCACGAGGGTCCCGCCCACATCCAGAGGAGCCCCGTTTCTGCCTCGTAGCTCGAGATGAGGGATCCTTTCCCTGCTTCGTCGGGAAAGAGTTCCCGGCGTTCCCGTCGCATCTCAAGAGGAGGCCCTCTCAACAGGAACGGCGAGAGGAACTCCAGGGTCTAGCCAGCATTCCAAGAGTCCCCCGGATGTCTCAGTCCATTACAGAGGAACCTCTTTTCCCTTCACCGGCTCGTCTTTCACGCCGAGGATCGACTCACACCAAGGTGGCACGTGGCACAGCCCTGTGGGAAAGCCTCGTGGGAAAGCCTCGAGGGACAGCCTCGAGGGAAAGCCACAGATCCCTTGATCCACGTGACAGGAAGCGTGACACTACTGCTGCAGCTCGGGAGGAATGCGCACGTGCATGCCCCCACTCGAGACGAGGCCTGACTCCCCTGGGGAGACTCAGAAGCACCCCAAGATCCATGGCAACACTGGAGAGGAATCCTCAGGTTCCGGCCCCGACTCCACACAAGGACTGAGGCCCCGGCATGGACGGGAGAGGAATCCCGAGAGGTCCCCTAGCAACTCGCATGGGGACTGGCCTTTCCTGAGGCCACCAGAGCGGGTCCCTGAGGTCCCCGTCGTAACTCGAGAAGACCTGCCGCAACTCGAGAAAATCCAGGAGGTTCGCCCCTCCAGGCGAGATGAGGCCCATTTCCGCTGAGGCGTCTCGAGGCTGATCACACCTCACCTCTGGAACTTCGAAAGGCTCCTTCACACCCTTGGTGCAAATCAAGAAGTTCCCCGACATACCTGTCTCCACTCGAGAGGAATCACGAGGGTCCCGCCCACATCCAGAGGAGCCCCGTTTCCGCCTCGTAGCTCGAGATGAGGGATCCTTTCCCTGCTTCGTCGGGAAAGAGTTCCCGGCCTTCCCGTCGCATCTCAAGAGGAGGCCCTCTCAACAGGAACGGCGAGAGGAACTCCAGGGTCGTGCCACCATTCCAAGAGTCCCCCAGATGTCTCAGTCCATTCCAGAGGAACCTCTTTTCCCTTCACCGGCTCGTCTTTCACGCCGAGGATCGACTCACACCAAGGTGGCACGTGGCACAGCCCTGTGGGAAAGCCTCGTGGGAAAGCCTCGAGGGACAGCCTCGAGGGAAAGCCACAGATCCCTTGATCCACGTGACAGGAAGCGTGACACTACTGCTGCAGCTCGGGAGGAAAGCGCACGTGCATGCCCACACACGAGACGAGGCCGGACTCCCCTGGGGAGACTCAGAAGCACCCCAAGATCCATGGCAACACTGGAGAGGAATCCTCAGGTTCCGGCCCCGACTCCACACAAGGACTGAGGCCCCGGCATGGACGGGAGAGGAATCCCGAGAGGTCCCCTAGCAACTCGCATGGGGACTGGCCTTTCCTGAGGCCACCAGAGCGGGTCCCTGAGGTCCCCGTCGTAACTCGAGAAGACCTGCCGCAACTCGAGAAAATCCAGGAGGTCCTCCCCTCCTGGCGAGATGAGGCCCATTTCCGCTGAGGCGTCTCGAGGCTGATCACACCTCACCTCTGGAACTTCGAAAGGCTCCTTCACACCCTTGGTGCAAATCAAGAAGTTCCCCGACCTAGCCGTCTCCACTCGAGAGGAATCACGAGGGTCCCGCCCACATCCAGAGGAGCCCCGTTTCCGCCTCGTAGCTCGAGATGAGGGATCCTTTCCCTGCTTCGTCGGGAAAGAGTTCCCGGCGTTCCCGTCGCATCTCAAGAGGAGGCCCTCTCAACAGGAACGGCCAGAGGAACTCCAGGGTCGTGCCACCATTCCAAGAGTCCCCCAGATGTCTCAGTCCATTCCAGAGGAACCTCTTTTCCCTTCACCGGCTCGTCTTTCACGCCGAGGATCGACTCACACCAAGGTGGCACGTGGCACAGCCGTGTGGGAAAGCCTGGTGGGAAAGCCTCGAGGGACAGCCTCGAGGGAAAGCCACAGATCCCTTGATCCACGTGACAGGAAGCGTGACACTACTGCTGCAGCTCGGGAGGAAAGCGCACGTGCATGCCCCCACTCGAGACGAGGCCTGACTCCCCTGGGGAGACTCAGAAGCACCCCAAGATCCATGGCAACACTGGAGAGGTATCCTCAGGTTCCGGCCCCGACTCCACACAAGGACTGAGGCCCCGGCATGGACGGGAGAGGAATCCCGAGAGGTCCCCTAGCAACTCGCATGGGGACTGGCCTTTCCTGAGGCCACCAGAGCGGGTCCCTGAGGTCCCCGTCGTAACTCGAGAAGACCTGCCGCAACTCGAGAAAATCCAGGAGGTTCGCCCCTCCAGGCGAGATGAGGCCCATTTCCGCTGAGGCGTCTCGAGGCTGATCACACCTCACCTCTGGAACTTCGAAAGGGTCCTTCACACCCTTGGTGCAAATCAAGAAGTTCCCCGACATACCCGTCTCCACTCGAGATTAATCACGAGGGTCCCGCCCACATCCAGAGGAGCCCCGTTTCCGTCTCGTAGCTCGAGATGAGGGATCCTTTCCCTGCTTCGTCGGGAAAGAGTTCCCGGCGTTCCCGTCGCATCTCAAGAGGAGGCCTTCTCAACAGTAACGGCGAGAGGAACTCCAGGGTCGAGCCAGCATTCCAAGAGTCCCCCAGATGTCTCAGTCCATTCCAGAGGAACCTCTTTTCCCTTCACCGGCTCGTCTTTCACGCCGAGGATCGACTCACACCAAGGTGACACGTGGCACAGCCCTGTGGGAAAGCCTCGTGGGAAAGCCTCGAGGGACAGCCTCGAGGGAAAGCCACAGATCCCTTGATCCACGTGACAGGAAGCGTGACACTACTGCTGCAGACCGGGAGGAAAGCGCACGTGCATGCCCCCACTCGAGACGAGGCCTGACTCCCCTGGGGAGACTCAGAAGCACCCCAAGATCCATGGCAACACTGGAGAGGAATCCTCAGGTTCCGGCCCCGACTCCGCACAAGGACTGAGGCGCCGGCATGGACGGGAGAGGAATCCCGAGAGGCCCCCTAGCAACTCACATGGGGACTGGCCTTTCCTGAGGTCACCAGAGCGGGTCCCTGAGGTCCCCGTCGTAACTCGAGAAGACCTGCCGCAACTCGAGAAAATCCAGGAGGTCCTCCCCTCCAGGCGAGATGAGGCCCATTTCCGCTAAGGCGTCTCGAGGCTGATCACATCTCACCTCTGGAACTTCGAAAGGGTCCTTCACACCCTTGGTGCAAATAAAGAAGTTCCCCGACCTAGCCGTGTCCACTCGAGAGGAATCACGAGGGTCCCGCCCACATCCAGAGGAGCCCCGTTTCCGTCTCGTAGCTCGAGATGAGGGATCCTTTCCCTGCTTCGTCGGGAAAGAGTTCCCGGCGTTCCCGTCGCATCTCAAGAGGAGGCCCTCTCAACAGGAACGGCGAGAGGAACTCCAGGGTCGTGCCACCATTCCAAGAGTCCCCCACATGTCTCAGTCCATTCCAGAGGAACCTCTTTTCCCTTCACCGGCTCGTCTTTCACGCCGAGGATCGACTCACACCAAGGGGGCACGTGGCACAGCCCTGTGGGAAAGCCTCGTGGGAAAGCCTCGAGGGACAGCCTCGAGGGAAAGCCACAGATCCCTTCATCCACGTGACAGGAAGCGTGACACTACTGCTGCAGCTCGGGAGGAAAGCGCACGTGCATGCCCCCACTGGAGACGAGGCCTGACTCCCCTGGGGAGACTCAGAAGCACCCCAAGATCCATGGCAACACTGGAGAGGAATCCTCAGGTTCCGGCCCCGACTCCACACAAGGACTGAGGCCCCGGCATGGACGGGAGAGGAATCCCGAGAGGTCCCCTAGCAACTCGCATGGGGACTGGCCTTTCCTGAGGCCACCAGAGCGGGTCCCTGAGGTCCCCGTCGTAACTCGAGAAGACCTGCCGCAACTCGAGAAAATCCAGGAGGTTCTCCCCTCCAGGCGAGATGAGGCCCTTTTCCGCTGAGGCATCTCTAGGCTGATCACAGCTCACCTCTGGAACGTCGAAAGGGTCCTTCACACCCTTGGTGCAAATCAAGAAGTTCCCCGACATACCCGTCTCCACTCGAGAGGAATCACGAGGGTCCCGCCCACATCCAGAGGAGTCCCGTTTCGGCCTCGTAGCTCGAGATGAGGGATCCTGTCCCTGCTTCGTCGGGAAAGAGTTCCCGGCGTTCCGGTCGCATCTCAAGAGGAGGCCCTCTCAACAGGAACGGCGAGAGGAACTCCAGGGTCGTGCCACCTTTCCAAGAGTCCCCCAGATGTCTCAGTCCATTCCAGAGGATACTCTTTTCCCTTCACCGGCTCGTCTTTCACGCCGAGGATCGACTCACACCAAGGTGGCACGTGGCACAGCCCTGTGGGAAAGCCTCGTGGGAAAGCCTCGAGGGACAGCCTCGAGGGAAAGCCACAGATCCCTTGATCCACGTGACAGGAAGCGTGACACTACTGCTGCAGCTCGGGAGTAAAGCGCACGTGCATGCCCCCACTCGAGACGAGCCCTGACTCCCCTGGGGAGACTCAGAAGCACCCCAAGATCCATGGCAACACTGGAGAGGAATCCTCAGGTTCCGGCCCCGACTCCACACAAGGACTGAGGCGCCGGCATGGACGGGAGAGGAATCCCGAGAGGCCCCCTAGCAACTCACATGGGGACTGGCCTTTCCTGAGGTCACCAGAGCGGGTCCCTGAGGTCCCCGTCGTAACTCGAGAAGACCTGCCGCAACTCGAGAAAATCCAGGAGGTCCTCCCCTCCAGGCGAGATGAGGCCCATTTCCGCTAAGGCGTCTCGAGGCTGATCACATCTCACCTCTGGAACTTCGACAGGGTCCTTCACACCCTTGGTGCAAATAAAGAAGTTCCCCGACCTAGCCGTGTCCACTCGAGAGGAATCACGAGGGTCCCGCCCACATCCAGAGGAGCCCCGTTTCCGCCTCGTAGCTCGAGATGAGGGATCCTTTCCCTGCTTCGTCGGGAAAGAGTTCCCGGCGTTCCCGTCGCATCTCAAGAGGAGGCCCTCTCAACAGGAACGGCGAGAGGAACTCCAGGGTCGTGCCACCATTCCAAGAGTCCCCCACATGTCTCAGTCCATTCCAGAGGAACCTCTTTTCCCTTCACCGGCTCGTCTTTCACGCCGAGGATCGACTCACACCAAGGGGGCACGTGGCACAGCCCTGTGGGAAAGCCTCGTGGGAAAGCCTCGAGGGACAGCCTCGAGGGAAAGCCACAGATCCCTTGATCCACGTGACAGGAAGCGTGACACTACTGCTGCAGCTCGGGAGGAAAGCGCACGTGCATGCCCCCACTGGAGACGAGGCCTGACTCCCCTGGGGAGACTCAGAAGCACCCCAAGATCCATGGCAACACTGGAGAGGAATCCTCAGGTTCCGGCCCCGACTCCACACAAGGACTGAGGCCCCGGCATGGACGGGAGAGGAATCCCGAGAGGTCCCCTAGCAACTCGCATGGGGACTGGCCTTTCCTGAGGCCACCAGAGCGGGTCCCTGAGGTCCCCGTCGTAACTCGAGAAGACCTGCCGCAACTCGAGAAAATCCAGGAGGTTCTCCCCTCCAGGCGAGATGAGGCCCATTTCCACTGAGGCGTCTCGAGGCTGATCACACCTCACCTCTGGAACTTCGAAAGGGTCCTTCACACCCTTGGTGCAAATCAAGAAGTTCCCCGACATACCCGTCTCCACTCGAGAGGAATCACGAGGGTCCCGCCCACATCCAGAGGAGTCCCGTTTCGGCCTCGTAGCTCGAGATGAGGGATCCTGTCCCTGCTTCGTCGGGAAAGAGTTCCCGGCGTTCCCGTCGCATCTCAAGAGGAGGCCCTCTCAACAGGAACGGCGAGAGGAACTCCAGGGTCGTGCCACCTTTCCAAGAGTCCCCCAGATGTCTCAGTCCATTCCAGAGGAAACTCTTTTCCCTTCACCGGCTCGTCTTTCACGCCGAGGATCGACTCACACCAAGGTGGCACGTGGCACAGCCCTGTGGGAAAGCCTCGTGGGAAAGCCTCGAGGGACAGCCTCGAGGGAAAGCCACAGATCCCTTGATCCACGTGACAGGAAGCGTGACACTACTGCTGCAGCTCGGGAGTAAAGCGCACGTGCATGCCCCCACTCGAGACGAGCCCTGACTCCCCTGGGGAGGCTCAGAAGCACCCCAAGATCCATGGCAACACTGGAGAGGAATCCTCAGGTTCCGGCCCCGACTCCACACAAGAACTGAGGCCCCGGCATGGACGTTAGAGGAATCCCGAGAGGTCCCCTAGCAACTCGCATGGGGACTGGCCTTTCCTGAGGCCACCAGAGCGGGTCCCTGAGGTCCCCGTCGTAACTCGAGAAGACCTGCCGCAACTCGAGAAAATCCAGGAGGTTCTCCCCTCCAGGCGAGATGAGGCCCATTTCCGCTGAGGCGTCTCGAGGCTGATCACACCTCACCTCTGGAACTTCGAAAGGGTCCTTCACACCCTTGGTGCAAATCAAGAAGTTCCCCGACATACCCGTCTCCACTCGAGAGGAATCACGAGGGTCCCGCCCACATCCAGAGGAGCCCCGTTTCCGCCTCGAAGCTAGAGATGAGGGATCCTTTCCCTGCTTCGGAGGGAAAGAGTTCCCGGCATTCCCGTCGCATCTCAATAGGAGGCCCTGTCAACAGGAACGGCGAGAGGAACTCCAGGGTCGTGCCACCATTCCAAGAGTCCCCCAGATGTCTCAGTCCATTGCAGAGGAACCTCTTTTCCCTTCACCGGCTCGTCTTTCACGCCGAGGGTCGACTCACACCACGGTGGCACGTGGCACTGCCCTGTGGGAAAGCCTCGTGGGAAAGCCTCTAGGGACAGCCTCGAGGGAAAGCCACAGATCCCTTGATCCACGTGACAGGAAGCGTGACACTACTGCTGCAGCTCGGGAGGAAAGCGCACGTGCATGCCCCCACTCGAGACGAGGCCTGACTCCCCTGGGGAGACTCAGAAGCACCCAAAGATCCATGGCAACACTGGAGAGGAATCCTCAGGTTCCGGCCCCCACTCCACACAAGGACTGAGGCCCTGGCATGGACGGGAGAGGAAACCCGAGAGGTCCCCTAGCCACTCGCATGGGGAGTGGCCTTTCCTGAGGCCACCAGAGCGGGTCCCTGAGGTCCCCGTCGTAACTCGAGAAGACCTGCCGCAACTCGAGAAAATCCAGGAGGTTCTTCCCTCCAGGCGAGATGAGGCCCATTTCCGCTGAGGCGTCTCGAGGCTGATCACACCTCACCTCTGGAACTTCGAAAGGCTACTTCACACCCTTGGTGCAAATCAAGAAGTTCCCCGACATACCCGTCTCCACTCGAGAGGAATCACGAGGGTCCCGCCCACATCCAGAGGAGCCCCGTTTCGGCCTCGTAGCTCGAGATGAGGGATCCTGTCCCTGCTTCGTCGGGAAAGAGTTCCCGGCGTTCCCGTCGCATCTCAAGAGGAGGCCCTCTCTACAGGAACGGCGAGAGGAACTCCAGGGTCGTGCCACCTTTCCAAGAGTCCCCCAGATGTCTCAGTCCATTCCAGAGGAAACTCTTTTCCCTTCACCGGCTCGTCTTTCACGCCGAGGATCGACTCACACCAAGGTGGCACGTGGCACAGCCCTGTGGGAAAGCCTCGTGGGAAAGCCTCGAGGGACAGCCTCGAGGGAAAGCCACAGATCCCTTGATCCACGTGACAGGAAGCGTGACACTACTGCTGCAGCTCGGGAGGAAAGCGCACGTGCATGCCCCCACTCGAGACGTGGCCTGACTCCCCTGGGGAGACTCAGAAGCACCCCAAGATCCATGGCAACACTGGAGAGGAATCCTCAGGTTCCGGGCCCGACTCCACACAAGGACTGAGGCCCCGGCATGGACGGTAGAGGAATCCCGAGAGGTCCCCTAGCAACTCGCATGGGGACTGGCCTTTCCTGAGGCCACCAGAGCGGGTCCCTGAGGTCCCCGTCGTAACTCGAGAAGACCTGCCGCAACTCGAGAAAATCCAGGAGGTTCTCCCCTCCAGGCGAGATGAGGCCCATTTCCGCTGAGGCGTCTCGAGGCTGATCACACCTCACCTCTGGAACTTCGAAAGGCTACTTCACACCCTTGGTGCAAATCAAGAAGTTCCCCGACATACCCGTCTCCACTCGAGAGGAATCACGAGGGTCCCGCCCACATCCAGAGGAGCCCCGTTTCCGCCTCGAAGCTCGAGATGAGGGATCCTTTCCCTGCTTCGTCGGGAAAGAGTTCCCGGCGTTCCCGTCGCATCTCAAGAGGAGGCCCTCTCAACAGGAACGGCGAGAGGAACTCCAGGGTCGTGCCACCATTCCAAGAGTCCCCCAGATGTCTCAGTCCATTCCAGAGGAAACTCTTTTCCCTTCACCGGCTCATCTTTCATGCCGAGGATCGACTCACACCAAGGTGGCACGTGGCACAGCCCTGTGGGAAAGCCTCGTGTGAAAGCCTCGAGGGACAGCCTCGAGGGAAAGCCACAGATCCCTTGATCCACGTGACAGGAAGCGTGACACTACTGCTGCAGCTCGGGAGGAAAGCGCACGTGCATGCCCCCACTCGAGACGAGGCCTGACTCCCCTGGGGAGACTCAGAAGCACCCAAAGATCCATGGCAACACTGGAGAGGAAACCTCAGGTACCGGCCCCCACTCCACACAAGGACTGAGGCCCCGGCATGGACGGGAGAGGAAACCCGAGAGGTCCCCTAGCCACTCGCATGGGGACTGGCCTTTCCTGAGGCCACCAGAGCGGGTCCCTGAGGTCCCCGTCGTAACTCGAGAAGACCTGCCGCAACTCGAGAAAATCCAGGAGGTTCTCCCCTCCAGGCGAGATGAGGCCCATTTCCGCTGAGGCGTCTCGAGGCTGATCACACCTCACCTCTGGAACTTCGAAAGGGTCCTTCACACCGTTGGTGCAAATCAAGAAGTTCCCCGACATACCCGTCTCCACTCGAGAGGAATCACGAGGGTCCCGCCCACATCCAGAGGAGCCCCGTTTCGGCCTCGTAGCTCGAGATGAGGGATCCTGTCCCTGCTTCGTCGGGAAAGAGTTCCCGGCGTTCCCGTCGCATCTCAAGAGGAGGCCCTCTCAACAGGAACGGCGAGAGGAACTCCAGGGTCGTGCCACCTTTCCAAGAGTCCCCCAGATGTCTCAGTCCATTCCAGAGGAAACTCTTTTCCCTTCACCGGCTCGTCTTTCACGCCGAGGATCGACTCACACCAAGGTGGCACGTGGCACAGCCCTGTGGGAAAGCCTCGTGGGAAAGCCTCGAGGGACAGCCTCGAGGGAAAGCCACAGATCCCTTGATCCACGTGACAGGAAGCGTGACACTACTGCTGCAGCTCGGGAGGAAAGCGCACGTGCATGCCCCCACTCGAGACGAGGCCTGACTCCCCTGGGGAGACTCAGAAGCACCCCAAGATCCATGGCAACACTGGAGAGGAATCCTCAGGTTCCGGGCCCGACTCCACACAAGGACTGAGGCCCCGGCATGGACGGTAGAGGAATCCCGAGAGGTCCCCTAGCAACTCGCATGGGGACTGGCCTTTCCTGAGGCCACCAGAGCGGGTCCCTGAGGTCCCCGTCGTAACTCGAGAAGACCTGCCGCAACTCGAGAAAATCCAGGAGGTTCTCCCCTCCAGGCGAGATGAGGCCCATTTCCGCTGAGGCGTCTCGAGGCTGATCACACCTCACCTCTGGAACTTCGAAAGGCTACTTCACACCCTTGGTGCAAATCAAGAAGTTCCCCGACATACCCGTCTCCACTCGAGAGGAATCACGAGGGTCCCGCCCACATCCAGAGGAGCCCCGTTTCCGCCTCGAAGCTCGAGATGAGGGATCCTTTCCCTGCTTCGTCGGGAAAGAGTTCCCGGCGTTCCCGTCGCATCTCAAGAGGAGGCCCTCTCAACAGGAACGGCGAGAGGAACTCCAGGGTCGTGCCACCATTCCAAGAGTCCCCCAGATGTCTCAGTCCATTCCAGAGGAAACTCTTTTCCCTTCACCGGCTCATCTTTCATGCCGAGGATCGACTCACACCAAGGTGGCACGTGGCACAGCCCTGTGGGAAAGCCTCGTGTGAAAGCCTCGAGGGACAGCCTCGAGGGAAAGCCACAGATCCCTTGATCCACGTGACAGGAAGCGTGACACTACTGCTGCAGCTCGGGAGGAAAGCGCACGTGCATGCCCCCACTCGAGACGAGGCCTGACTCCCCTGGGGAGACTCAGAAGCACCCAAAGATCCATGGCAACACTGCTTAGGAAACCTCAGGTACCGGCCCCCACTCCACACAAGGACTGAGGCCCCGGCATGGACGGGAGAGGAAACCCGAGAGGTCCCCTAGCCACTCGCATGGGGACTGGCCTTTCCTGAGGCCACCAGAGCGGGTCCCTGAGGTCCCCGTCGTAACTCGAGAAGACCTGCCGCAACTCGAGAAAATCCAGGAGGTTCTCCCCTCCAGGCGAGATGAGGCCCATTTCCGCTGAGGCGTCTCGAGGCTGATCACACCTCACCTCTGGAACTTCGAAAGGGTCCTTCACACCGTTGGTGCAAATCAAGAAGTTCCCCGACATACCCGTCTCCACTCGAGAGGAATCACGAGGGTCCCGCCCACATCCAGAGGAGCCCCGTTTCGGCCTCGTAGCTCGAGATGAGGGATCCTGTCCCTGCTTCGTCGGGAAAGAGTTCCCGGCGTTCCCGTCGCATCTCAAGAGGAGGCCCTCTCAACAGGAACGGCGAGAGGAAGTCCAGGGTCGTGCCACCTTTCCAAGAGTCCCCCAGATGTCTCAGTCCATTCCAGAGGAAACTCTTTTCCCTTCACCGGCTCGTCTTTCACGCCGAGGATCGACTCACACCAAGGTGGCACGTGGCACAGCCCTGTGGGAAAGCCTCGTGGGAAAGCCTCGAGGGACAGCCTCGAGGGAAAGCCACAGATCCCTTGATCCACGTGACAGGAAGCGTGACACTACTGCTGCAGCTCGGGAGGAAAGCGCACGTGCATGCCCCCACTCGAGACGAGGCCTGACTCCCCTGGGGAGACTCAGAAGCACCCCAAGATCCATGGCAACACTGGAGAGGAATCCTCAGGTTCCGGGCCCGACTCCACACAAGGACTGAGGCCCCGGCATGGACGGTAGAGGAATCCCGAGAGGTCCCCTAGGAACTCGCATGGGGACTGGCCTTTCCTGAGGCCACCAGAGCGGGTCCCTGAGGTCCCCGTCGTAACTCGAGAAGACCTGCCGCAACTCGAGAAAATCCAGGAGGTTCTCCCCTCCAGGCGAGATGAGGCCCATTTTCGCTGAGGCGTCTCGAGGCTGATCACACCTCACCTCTGGAACTTCGAAAGGCTCCTTCACACCCTTGGTGCAAATCAAGAAGTTCCCCGACCTACCCGTCTCCACTCGAGAGGAATCACGAGGGTCCCGCCCACATCCAGAGGAGCCCCGTTTCCGCCTCGAAGCTCGAGATGAGGGATCCTTTCCCTGCTTCGGCGGGAAAGAGTTCCCGGCATTCCCGTCGCATCTCAATAGGAGGCCCTCTCAACAGGAACGGCGAGAGGAACTCCAGGGTCGTGCCCCCATTCCAAGAGTCCCCCAGATGTCTCAGTCCATTCCAGAGGAACCTCTTGTCCCTTCACCGGCTCGTCTTTCACGCCGAGGATCGACTCACACCAAGGTGACACGTGGCACAGCCCTGTGGGAAAGCCTCGTGGGAAAGCCTCGAGGGACAGCCTCGAGGGAAAGCCACAGATCCCTTGATCCACGTGACAGGAAGTGTGACCCTACTGCTGCAGCTCGGGAGGAAAGCGCACGTGCATGCCCCCACTCGGGACAAGGCCTGACTCCCCTGGGGAGACTCAGAAGCACCCCAAGATCCATGGCAACACTGGAGAGGAATCCTCAGGTTCCGGCGCTGACTCCACACAAGGACTGAGGCCCCGGCATGGACGGGAGAGGAATCCCGAGAGGTCCCCTAGCAACTCGCATGGGGACTGGCCTTTTCTGAGGCCACCAGAGCGGGTCCCTGAGGTCCCCGTCGTAACTCGAGAAGACCTGCCGCAACTCGAGAAAATCCAGGAGGTTCTCCCCTCCAGGCGAGATGAGGCCCATTTCCGCTGAGGCGTGTCGAGGCTGATCACACCTCACCTCTGGAACTTCGAAAGGCTCCTTCACACCCTTGGTGCAAATCAAGAAGTTCCCCGACATACCCGTCTCCACTCGAGAGGAATCACGAGGGTCCCGCCCACATCCAGAGGAGCCCCGTTTCCGCCTCGTAGCTCGAGATGAGGGATCCTTTCCTGCTTCGTCGGGAAAGAGTTCCCGGCGTTCCCGACGCATCTCAAGAGGAGGCCCTCTCAACAGGAACGGCGAGAGGAACTCCAGGGTCGTGCCACCATTCCAAGAGTCCCCCAGATGTCTCAGTCCATTCCAGAGGAACCTCTTTTCCCTTCACCGGCTCGTCTTTCACGCCGAGGATCGACTCACACCAAGGTGACACGTGGCACAGCCCTGTGGGAAAGCCTCGTGGGAAAGCCTCGAGGGACAGCCTCGAGGGAAAGCCACAGATCCCTTGATCCACGTGACAGGAAGCGTGACACTACTGCTGCAGCTCGGGAGGAAAGCGCACGTGCATGCCCCCACTCGAGACGAGGCCTGACTCCCCTGGGGAGACTCAGAAGCACCCAAAGATCCATGGCAACACTGGAGAGGAATCCTCAGGTACCGGCCCCCACTCCACACAAGGACTGAGGCCCCGGCATGGACGGGAGAGGAAACCCGAGAGGTCCCCTAGCCACTCGCATGGGGACTGGCCTTTCCTGAGGCCACCAGAGCGGGTCCCTGAGGTCCCCGTCGTAACTCGAGAAGACCTGCCGCAACTCGAGAAAATCCAGGAGGTTCTCCCCTCCAGGCGAGATGAGGCCCATTTCCGCTGAGGCGTCTCGAGGCTGATCACACCTCACCTCTGGAACTTCGAAAGGGTCCTTCAAACCGTTGGTGCAAATCAAGAAGTTCCCCGACATACCCGTCTCCACTCGAGAGGAATCACGAGGGTCCCGCCCACATCCAGAGGAGCCCCGTTTCGGCCTCGTAGCTCGAGATGAGGGATCCTGTCCCTGCTTCGTCGGGAAAGAGTTCCCGGCGTTCCCGTCGCATCTCAAGAGGAGGCCCTCTCAACAGGAACGGCGAGAGGAACTCCAGGGTCGTGCCACCTTTCCAAGAGTCCCCCAGAGGTCTCAGTCCATTCCAGAGGAAACTCTTTTCCCTTCACCGGCTCGTCTTTCACGCCGAGGATCGACTCACACCAAGGTGGCAGGTGGCACAGCCCTGTGGGAAAGCCTCGTGGGAAAGCCTCGAGGGACAGCCTCGAGGGAAAGCCACAGATCCCTTGATCCACGTGACAGGAAGCGTGACACTACTGCTGCAGCTCGGGAGGAAAGCGCACGTGCATGCCCCCACTCGAGACGAGGCCTGACTCCCCTGGGGAGACTCAGAAGCACCCCAAGATCCATGGCAACACTGGAGAGGAATCCTCAGGTTCCGGGCCCGACTCCACACAAGGACTGAGGCCCCGGCATGGACGGTAGAGGAATCCCGAGAGGTCCCCTAGGAACTCGCATGGGGACTGGCCTTTCCTGAGGCCACCAGAGCGGGTCCCTGAGGTCCCCGTCGTAACTCGAGAAGACCTGCCGCAACTCGAGAAAATCCAGGAGGTTCTCCCCTCCAGGCGAGATGAGGCCCATTTTCGCTGAGGCTTCTCGAGGCTGATCACACCTCACCTCTGGAACTTCGAAAGGCTCCTTCACACCCTTGGTGCAAATCAAGAAGTTCCCCGACATACCCGTCTACACTCGAGAGGAATCACGAGGGTCCCGCCCACATCCAGAGGAGCCCCGTTTCCGCCTCGAAGCTCGAGATGAGGGATCCTTTCCCTGCTTCGGCGGGAAAGAGTTCCCGGCATTCCCGTCGCATCTCAATAGGAGGCCCTCTCAACAGGAACGGCGAGAGGAACTCCAGGGTCGTGCCCCCATTCCAAGAGTCCCCCAGATGTCTCAGTCCATTCCAGAGGAACCTCTTGTCCCTTCACCGGCTCGTCTTTCACGCCGAGGATCGACTCACACCAAGGTGGCACGTGGCACAGCCCTGTGGGAAAGCCTCGTGGGAAAGCCTCGAGGGACAGCCTCGAGGGAAAGCCACAGATCCCTTGATCCACGTGACAGGAAGTGTGACCCTACTGCTGCAGCTCGGGAGGAAAGCGCACGTGCATGGCCCCACTCGGGACAAGGCCTGACTCCCCTGGGGAGACTCAGAAGCACCCCAAGATCCATGGCAACACTGGAGAGGAATCCTCAGGTTCCGGCCCTGACTCCACACAAGGACTGAGGCCCCGGCATGGACGGGAGAGGAATCCCGAGAGGTCCCCTAGCAACTCGCATGGGGACTGGCCTTTCCTGAGGCCACCAGAGCGGGTCCCTGAGGTCCCCGTCGTAACTCGAGAAGACCTGCCGCAACTCGAGAAAATCCAAGAGGTTCTCCCCTCCAGGCGAGATGAGGCCCATTTCCGCTGAGGCGTGTCGAGGCTGATCACACCTCACCTCTGGAACTTCGAAAGGGTCCTTCACACCCTTGGTGCAAATCAAGAAGTTCCCCGACATACCCGTCTCCACTCGAGAGGAATCACGAGGGTCCCGCCCACATCCAGAGGAGCCCCGTTTCCGCCTCGTAGCTCGAGATGAGGGATCCTTTCCTGCTTCGTCGGGAAAGAGTTCCCGGCGTTCCCGTCGCATCTCAAGAGGAGGCCCTCTCAACAGGAACGGCGAGAGGAACTCCAGGGTCGTGCCACCATTCCAAGAGTCCCCCAGATGTCTCAGTCCATTCCAGAGGAACCTCTTTTCCCTTCACCGGCTCGTCTTTCACGCCGAGGATCGACTCACACCAAGGTGGCACGTGGCACAGCCCTGTGGGAAAGCCTCGTGGGAAAGCCTCGAGGGACAGCCTCGAGGGAAAGCCACAGATCCCTTGATCCACGTGACAGGAAGCGTGACACTACTGCTGCAGCTCGGGAGGAAAGCGCACGTGCATGCCCCCACTCGAGACGAGGCCTGACTCCCCTGGGGAGACTCAGAAGCACCCCAAGATCCATGGCAACAATGGAGAGGAATCCTCAGGTTCCGGCCCCGACTCCACACAAGGACTGAGGCCCCGGCATGGACGGGAGAGGAATCCCGAGAGGTCCCCTAGCAACTCGCATGGGGACTGGCCTTTCCTGAGGCCACCAGAGCGGGTCCCTGAGGTCCCCGTCGTAACTCGAGAAGACCTGCCGCAACTCGAGAAAATCCAGGAGGTTCTCCCCTCCAGGCGGGATGAGGCCCATTTCCGCTGAGGCGTCTCGAGGCTGATCACACCTCACCTCTGGAACTTCGAAAGGGTCCTTCACACCCTTGTTGCAAATCAAGAAGTTCCCCGACCTAGCCGTCTCCACTCGAGAGGAATCACGAGGGTCCCGCCCACATCCAGAGGAGCCCCGTTTCCGCCTCGTAGCTCGAGATGAGGGATCCTTTCCCTGCTTCGTCGGGAAAGAGTTCCCGGCCTTCCCGTCCCATCTCAAGAGGAGGCCCTCTCAACAGGAACGGCGAGAGGAACTCCAGGGTCGTGCCACCATTCCAAGAGTCCCCCAGATGTCTCAGTCCATTCCAGAGGAACTTCTTTTCCCTTCACCGGCTCGTCTTTCACGCCGAGGATCGACTCACACCAAGGTGGCACGTGGCACAGCCCTGTGGGAAAGCCTCGTGGGAAAGCCTCGAGGGACAGCCTCGAGGGAAAGCCACAGATCCCTTGATCCACGTGACAGGAAGTGTGACACTACTGCTGCAGCTCGGGAGGAAAGCGCACGTGCATGCCCCCACTCGGGACAAGGCCTGACTCCCCTGGGGAGACTCAGAAGCACCCCAAGATCCATGGCAACACTGGAGAGGAATCCTCAGGTTCCGGCCCCGACTCCACACAAGGACTGAGGCCCCGGCATGGACGGGAGAGGAATCCCGAGAGGTCCCCTAGCAACTCGCATGGGGACTGGCCTTTCCTGAGGCCACCAGAGCGGGTCCCTGAGGTCCCCGTCGTAACTCGAGAAGACCTGCCGCAACTCGAGAAAATCCAGGAGGTTCTCCCCTCCAGGCGAGATGAGGCCCATTTCCGCTGAGGCGTCTCGAGGCTTATCACACCTCACCTCGGGAACTTCGAAAGGGTGCTTCACACCCTTGGTGCAAATCAAGAAGTTCCCCGACCTAGCCGTCTCCACTCGAGAGGAATCACGAGGGTCCCGCCCACATCCAGAGGAGCCCCGTTTCCGCCTCGTAGCTCGAGATGAGGGATCCTTTCCCTGCTTCGTTGGGAAAGAGTTCCCGGCGTTCCCATCGCATCTCAAGAGGAGGCTCTCTCAACAGGAACGGCGAGAGGAACTCCAGGGTCGTGCCCCCATTCCAAGAGTCCCCCAGATGTCTCAGTCCATTCCAGAGGAACCTCTTGTCCCTTCACCGGCTGGTCTTTCACGCCGAGGATCGACTCACACCAAGGTGGCACGTGGCACAGCCCTGTGGGAAAGCCTCGTGGGAAAGCCTCGAGGGACAGCCTCGAGGGAAAGACACAGATCCCTTGATCCACGTGACAGGAAATGTGACCCTACTGCTGCAGCTCGGGAGGAAAGCGCACGTGCATGCCCCCACTCGGGACAAGGCCTGACTCCCCTGGGGAGACTCAGAAGCACCCCAAGATCCATGGCAACACTGGAGAGGAATCCTCAGGTTCCGGCCCTGACTCCACACAAGGACTGAGGCCCCGGCATGGACGGGAGAGGAATCCCGAGAGGTCCCCTAGCAACTCGCATGGGGACTGGCCTTTCCTGAGGCCACCAGAGCGGGTCCCTGAGGTCCCCGTCGTAACTCGAGAAGACCTGCCGCAACTCGAGAAAATCCAGGAGGTTCTCCCCTCCAGGCGAGATGAGGCCCATTTCCGCTGAGGCGTGTCGAGGCTGATCACACCTCACCTCTGGAACTTCGAAAGGGTCCTTCACACCCTTGGTGCAAATCAAGAAGTTCCCCGACATACCCGTCTCCACTCGAGAGGAATCACGAGGGTCCCCGCCCACATCCAGAGGAGCCCCGTTTCCGCCTCGTAGCTCGAGATGAGGGATCCTTTCCTGCTTCGTCGGGAAAGAGTTCCCGGCGTTCCCGTCGCATCTCAAGAGGAGGCCCTCTCAACAGGAACGGCGAGAGGAACTCCAGGGTCGTGCCACCATTCCAAGAGTCCCCCAGATGTCTCAGTCCATTCCAGAGGAACCTCTTTTCCCTTCACCGGCTCGTCTTTCACGCCGAGGATCGACTCACACCAAGGTGGCACGTGGCACAGCCCTGTGGGAAAGCCTCGTGGGAAAGCCTCGAGGGACAGCCTCGAGGGAAAGCCACAGATCCCTTGATCCACGTGACAGGAAGCGTGACACTACTGCTGCAGCTCGGGAGGAAAGCGCACGTGCATGCCCCCACTCGAGACGAGGCCTGACTCCCCTGGGGAGACTCAGAAGCACCCCAAGATCCATGGCAACAATGGAGAGGAATCCTCAGGTTCCGGCCCCGACTCCACACAAGGACTGAGGCCCCGGCATGGACGGGAGAGGAATCCCGAGAGGTCCCCTAGCAACTCGCATGGGGACTGGCCTTTCCTGAGGCCACCAGAGCGGGTCCCTGAGGTCCCCGTCGTAACTCGAGAAGACCTGCCGCAACTCGAGAAAATCCAGGAGGTTCTCCCCTCCAGGCGAGATGAGGCCCATTTCCGCTGAGGCGTGTCGAGGCTGATCACACCTCACCTCTGGAACTTCGAAAGGGTCCTTCACACCCTTGGTGCAAATCAAGAAGTTCCCCGACATACCCGTCTCCACTCGAGAGGAATCACGAGGGTCCCGCCCACATCCAGAGGAGCCCCGTTTCCGCCTCGTAGCTCGAGATGAGGGATCCTTTCCTGCTTCGTCGGGAAAGAGTTCACGGCGTTCCCGTCGCATCTCAAGAGGAGGCCCTCTCAACAGGAACGGCGAGAGGAACTCCAGGGTCGTGCCACCATTCCAAGAGTCCCCCAGATGTCTCAGTCCATTCCAGAGGAACCTCTTTTCCCTTCACCGGCTCGTCTTTCACGCCGAGGATCGACTCACACCAAGGTGGCACGTGGCACAGCCCTGTGGGAAAGCCTCGTGGGAAAGCCTCGAGGGACAGCCTCGAGGGAAAGCCACAGATCCCTTGATCCACGTGACAGGAAGCGTGACACTACTGCTGCAGCTCGGGAGGAAAGCGCACGTGCATGCCCCCACTCGAGACGAGGCCTGACTCCCCTGGGGAGACTCAGAAGCACCCCAAGATCCATGGCAACAATGGAGAGGAATCCTCAGGTTCCGGCCCCGACTCCACACAAGGACTGAGGCCCCGGCATGGACGGGAGAGGAATCCCGAGAGGTCCCCTAGCAACTCGCATGGGGACTGGCCTTTCCTGAGGCCACCAGAGCGGGTCCCTGAGGTCCCCGTCGTAACTCGAGAAGACCTGCCGCAACTCGAGAAAATCCAGGAGGTTCTCCCCTCCAGGCGGGATGAGGCCCATTTCCGCTGAGGCGTCTCGAGGCTGATCACACCTCACCTCTGGAACTTCGAAAGGGTCCTTCACACCCTTGTTGCAAATCAAGAAGTTCCCCGACCTAGCCGTCTCCACTCGAGAGGAATCACGAGGGTCCCGCCCACATCCAGAGGAGCCCCGTTTCCGCCTCGTAGCTCGAGATGAGGGATCCTTTCCCTGCTTCGTCGGGAAAGAGTTCCCGGCATTCCCGTCGCATCTCAAGAGGAGGCCCTCTCAACAGGAACGGCGAGAGGAACTCCAGGGTCGTGCCCCCATTCCAAGAGTCCCCCAGATGTCTCAGTCCATTCCAGAGGAACTTCTTTTCCCTTCACCGGCTCGTCTTTCACGCCGAGGATCGACTCACACCAAGGTGGCACGTGGCACAGCCCTGTGGGAAAGCCTCGTGGGAAAGCCTCGAGGGACAGCCTCGAGGGAAAGCCACAGATCCCTTGATCCACGTGACAGGAAGTGTGACACTACTGCTGCAGCTCGGGAGGAAAGCGCACGTGCATGCCCCCACTCGGGACAAGGCCTGACTCCCCTGGGGAGACTCAGAAGCACCCCAAGATCCATGGCAACACTGGAGAGGAATCCTCAGGTTCCGGCCCCGACTCCACACAAGGACTGAGGCCCCGGCATGGACGGGAGAGGAATCCCGAGAGGTCCCCTAGCAACTCGCATGGGGACTGGCCTTTCCTGAGGCCACCAGAGCGGGTCCCTGAGGTCCCCGTCGTAACTCGAGAAGACCTGCCGCAACTCGAGAAAATCCAGGAGGTTCTCCCCTCCAGGCGAGATGAGGCCCATTTCCGCTGAGGCGTCTCGAGGCTTATCACACCTCACCTCGGGAACTTCGAAAGGGTGCTTCACACCCTTGGTGCAAATCAAGAAGTTCCCCGACCTAGCCGTCTCCACTCGAGAGGAATCACGAGGGTCCCGCCCACATCCAGAGGAGCCCCGTTTCCGCCTCGTAGCTCGAGATGAGGGATCCTTTCCCTGCTTCGTCGGGAAAGAGTTCCCGGCGTTCCCATCGCATCTCAAGAGGAGGCTCTCTCAACAGGAACGGCGAGAGGAACTCCAGGGTCGTGCCACCATTCCAAGAGTCCCCCAGATGTCACAGTCCATTCCAGAGGAACCTCTTTTCCCTTCACCGGCTCGTCTTTCACTCCGAGGATCGACTCACACCAAGGTGGCACGTGGCACAGCCCTGTGGGAAAGCCTCGTGGGAAAGCCTCGAGGGACAGCCTCGAGGGAAAGCCACAGATCCCTTGATCCACGTGACAGGAAGCGTGACGCTACTGCTGCAGCTCGTGAGGAAAGCGAACGTGCATGGCCCCACTCGAGACGAGGCCTGACTCCCCTGGGGAGACTCAGAAGCACCCCAAGATCCATGGCAACACTGGAGAGGAATCCTCAGGTTCCGGCCCTGACTCCACACAAGGACTGAGGCCCCGGCATGTACGGGAGAGGAATCCCGAGAGGTCCCCTAGCAACTCGCATGGGGACTGGCCTTTCCTGAGGCCACCAGAGCGGGTCCCTGAGGTCCCCGTCGTAACTCGAGAAGACCTGCCGCAACTCGAGAAAATCCAGGAGGTTCTCCCCTCCAGGCGAGATGAGGCCCATTTCCGCTGAGGCGTCTCGAGGCTTATCACACCTCACCTCGGGAACTTCGAAAGGGTGCTTCACACCCTTGGTGCAAATCAAGAAGTTCCCCGACCTAGCCGTCTCCACTCGAGAGGAATCACGAGGGTCCCGCCCACATCCAGAGGAGCCCCGTTTCCGCCTCGTAGCTCGAGATGAGGGATCCTTTCCCTGCTTCGTCGGGAAAGAGTTCCCGGCGTTCCCATCGCATCTCAAGAGGAGGCTCTCTCAACAGGAACGGCGAGAGGAACTCCAGGGTCGTGCCACCATTCCAAGAGTCCCCCAGATGTCTCAGTCCATTCCAGAGGAACCTCTTTTCCCTTCACCGGCTCGTCTTTCACTCCGAGGATCGACTCACACCAAGGTGGCACGTGGCACAGCCCTGTGGGAAAGCCTCGTGGGAAAGCCTCGAGGGACAGCCTCGAGGGAAAGCCACAGATCCCTTGATCCACGTGACAGGAAGCGTAACGCTACTGCTGCAGCTCGGGAGGAAAGCGAACGTGCATGCCCCCACTCGAGACGAGGCCTGACTCCCCTGGGGAGACTCAGAAGCACCCCAAGATCCATGGCAACACTGGAGAGGAATCCTCAGGTTCCGGCCCCGACTCCACACAAGGACTGAGGCCCCGGCATGGACGGGAGAGGAATCCCGAGAGGTCCCCTAGCAACTCGCATGGGGACTGGCCTTTCCTGAGGCCACCAGAGCGGGTCCCTGAGGTCCCCGTCGTAACACGAGAAGACCTGCCGCAACTCGAGAAAATCCAGGAGGTTCTCCCCTCCAGGCGAGATGAGGCCCATTTCCGCTGAGGCGTCTCGAGGCTGATCACACCTCACCTCTGGAACTTCGAAAGGGTCCTTCACACCCTTGGTGCAAATCAAGAAGTTCCCCGACCTAGCCGTCTCCACTCGAGAGGAATCACGAGGGTCCCGCCCACATCCAGAGGAGCCCCGTTTCCGCCTCGTAGCTCGAGATGAGGGATCCTTTCCCTGCTTCGTCGGGAAAGAGTTCCCGGCGTTCCCGTCGCATCTCAAGAGGAGGCCCTCTCAACAGGAACGGCGAGAGGAACTCCAGGGTCGTGCCCCCATTCCAAGAGTCCCCCAGATGTCTCAGTCCATTCCAGAGGAACCTCTTTTCCCTTCACCGGATCGTCTTTCACGCCGAGGATCGACTCACACCAAGGTGACACGTGGCACAGCCCTGTGGGAAAGCCTCGTGGGAAATCCTCGAGGGACAGCCTCGAGGGAAAGCCACAGATCCCTTGATCCACGTGACAGGAAGCGTGACACTACTGCTGCAGCTCGGGTGGAAAGCGCACTTGCATGCCCCCACTCGGGACGAGGCCTGACTCCCCTGGGGAGACTCAGAAGCACCCCAAGATCCATGGCAACACTGGAGAGGAATCCTCAGGTTCCGGCCCCGACTCCACACAAGGACTGAGGCCCCGACATGGACGGGAGAGGAATCCCGAGAGGTCCCCTAGCAAATCGCATGGGGACTGGCCTTTCCTGAGGCCACCAGAGCGGGTCCCTGAGGTCCCCGTCGTAACTCGAGAAGACCTGCCGCAACTCGAGAAAATCCAGGAGGTTCTCCCCTCCAGGCGAGATGAGGCCCATTTCCGCTGAGGCGTCTCGAGGCTGATCACACCTCACCTCGGGAACTTCGAAAGGGTCCTTCACACCCTTGGTGCAAATCAAGAAGTTCCCCGACCTAGCCGTCTCCACTCGAGAGGAATCACGAGGGTCCCGCCCACATCCAGAGGAGCCCCGTTTCCGCCTCGTAGCTCGAGATGAGGGATCCTTTCCCTGCTTCGTCAGGAAAGAGTTCCCGGCGTTCCCATCGCATCTCAAGAGGAGGCTCTCTCAACAGGACCGGCGAGAGGAACTCCAGGGTCGTGCCACCATTCCAAGAGTCCCCCAGATGTCTCAGTCCATTCCAGAGGAACCTCTTTTCCCTTCACCGGCTCGTCTTTCACGCCGAGGATCGACTCACACCAAGGTGGCACGTGGCACAGCCCTGTGGGAAAGCCTCGTGGGAAAGCCTCGAGGGACAGCCTCGAGGGAAAGCCACAGATCCCTTGATCCACGTGACAGGAAGCGTGACGCTACTGCTGCAGCTCGGGAGGAAAGGGCACGTGCATGCCCCCACTCGAGACGAGGCCTGACTCCCCTGGGGAGACTCAGAAGCACCCCAAGATCCATGGCAACACTGGAGAGTAATCCTCAGGTCCGGCCCCGACTCCACACAAGGACTGAGGCCCCGGCATGGACGGGAGAGGAATCCAGAGAGGTCCCCTAGCAACTCGCATGGGGACTGGCCTTTCCTGAGGCCACCAGAGCGGGTCCCTGAGGTCCCCGTCGTAACTCGAGAAGACCTGCCGCAACTCGAGAAAATCCAGGAGGTTCTCTCCTCCAGGCGAGATGAGGCCCATTTCCGCTGAGGCGTCTCGAGGCTGATCACACCTCCCCTCTGGAACTTCGAAAGGGTCCTTCACACCCTTGGTGCAAATCAAGAAGTTCCCCGACCTAGCCGTCTCCACTCGAGAGGAATCACGAGGGTCCCGCCCACATCCAGAGGAGCCCCGTTTCCGCCTCGTAGCTCGAGATGAGGGATCCTTTCCCTGCTTCGTCGGGAAAGAGTTCCCGGCATTCCCGTTGCATCTCAAAAGGAGGCCCTCTCAACAGGAACGGCGAGAGGAACTCCAGGGTCGTGCCCCCATTCCAAGAGTCCCCCAGATGTCTCAGTCCATTCCAGAGGAACCTCTTTTCCCTTCACCGGCTCGTCTTTCACGCTGAGGATCGACTCACACCAAGGTGGCACGTGGCACAGCCCTGTGGGAAAGCCTCGTGGGAAAGCCTCGAGGGACAGCCTCGAGGGAAAGCCACAGATCCCTTGATCCACGTGACAGGAAGCGTGACACTACTGCTGCAGCTCGGGTGGAATGCGCACGTGAATGCCCCCACTCGGGACGAGGCCTGACTCCCCTGGGGAGACTCAGAAGCACCCCAAGATCCATGGCAACACTGGAGAGGAATCCTCAGGTTCCGGCCCCGACTCCACACAAGGACTGAGGCCCCGGCATGGACGGCAGAGGAATCCCGAGAGGTCCCCTAGCAACTCGCATGGGGACTGGCCTTTCCTGAGGCCACTAGAGCGGGTCCCTGAGGTCCCCGTCGTAACTCGAGAAGACCTGCCACAACTCGAGAAAATCCAGGAGGTTCTCCCCTCCAGGCGAGATGAGGCCCATTTCCGCTGAGGCGTCTCGAGGCTGATCACACCTCACCTCTGGAACTTCGAAAGGCTCCTTCACACCCTTGGTGCAAATCAAGAAGTTCCCCGACCTAGCCGTCTCCACTCGAGAGGAATCACGAGGGTCCCGCCCACATCCAGAGGAGCCCCGTTTCCGCCTCGTAGCTCGAGATGAGGGATCCTTTCCCTGCTTCGTCGGGAAAGAGTTCCCGGCTTTCCCGTCGCATCTCAAGAGGAGGCCCTCTCAACAGGAACGGCGAGAGGAACTCCAGGGTCGTGCCACCATTCCAAGAGTCCCCCAGATGTCTCAGTCCGTTCCAGAGGAACCGCTTTTCCCTTCACCGGCTCGTCTTTCACGCCGAGAAACGACTCACACCAAGGTGGCACGTGGCACAGCCCTGTGGGAAAGCCTCGTGGGAAAGCCTCGAGGGACAGCCTCGAGGGAAAGCCACAGATCCCTTGATCCACGTGACAGGAAGCGTGACACTACTGCTGCAGCACGGGAGGAAAGCGCACGTGCATGCCCCCACTCGAGACGAGGCCTGACTCCCCTGGGGAGACTCAGAAGCACCCCAAGATCCATGGCAACACTGCAGAGGAATCCTCAGGTTCCAGCCCCAACTCCACACAAGGACTGAGGCCCCGGCATGGACGGGAGAGGAATCCCGAGAGGTCCCCTAGCAACTCGCATGGGGACTGGCCTTTCCTGAGGCCACCAGAGCGGGTCCCTGAGGTCCCCGTCGTAACTCGAGAAGACCTGCCGCAACTCGAGAAAATCCAGGAGGTTCTCCCCTCCAGGCGAGATGAGGCCCATTTCCGCTGAGGCGTCTCGAGGCTGATCACACCTCACCTCTGGAACTTCGAAAGGGTCCTTCACACCCTTGGTGCAAATCAAGAAGTTCCCCGACATACCCGTCTCCACTCGAGAGGAATCACGAGGGTCCCGCCCACATCCAGAGGAGCCCCGTTTCCGCCTCGTAGCTCGAGATGAGGGATCCTTTCCCTGCTTCGTCGGGAAAGAGTTCCCGGCGTTCCCGTCGCATCTCAAGAGGAGGCCCTCTCAACAGGAAGGGCGAGAGGAACTCCAGGGTCGAGCCAGCATTCCAAGAGTCCCCCAGATGTCTCAGTCCATTCCAGAGGAACCTCTTTTCCCTTCACCGGCTCGTCTTTCACGCCGAGGATCGACTCACACCAAGGTGGCACGTGGCACAGCCCTGTGGGAAAGCCTCGTGGGAAAGCCTCGAGGGACAGCCTCGAGGGAAAGCCACAGATCCCTTGATCCACGTGACAGGAAGCGTGACACTACTGCTGCAGCTCGGCAGGAAAGCGCACGTGCATGCCCCCACTCGAGACGAGGCCTGACTCCCCTGGGGAGACTCAGAAGCACCCCAAGATCCATGGCAACACTGGAGAGGAATCCTCAGGTTCCGGCCCCGACTCCACACAAGGACTGAGGCCCCGGCATGGACGGGAGAGGTATCCCGAGAGGTCCCATAGCAACTCGCATGGGGACTGGCCTTTCCTGAGGCCACCAGAGCGGGTCCCTGAGGTCCCCGTCGTAACTCGAGAAGACCTGCCGCAACTCGAGAAAATCCAGGAGGTTCTCCCCTCCAGGCGAGATGAGGCCCATTTCCGCTGAGGCGTCTCGAGGCTGATCACACCTCACCTCTGGAACTTCGAAAGGCTCCTTCACACCCTTGGTGCAAATCAAGAAGTTCCCCGACCTAGCCGTCTCCACTCGAGAGGAATCACGAGGGTCCCGCCCACATCCAGAGGAGCCCCGTTTCCGCCTCGTAGCTCGAGATGAGGGATCCTTTCCCTGCTTCGTCGGGAAAGAGTTCCCGGCTTTCCCGTCGCATCTCAAGAGGAGGCCCTCTCAACAGGAACGGCGAGAGGAACTCCAGGGTCGTGCCACCATTCCAAGAGTCCCCCAGATGTCTCAGTCCATTCCAGAGGAACCTCTTTTCCCTTCACCGGCTCGTCTTTCACGCCGAGGATCGACTCACACCAAGGTGGCACGTGGCACAGCCCTGTGGGAAAGCCTCGTGGGAAAGCCTCGAGGGACAGCCTCGAGGGAAAGCCACAGATCCCTTGATCCACGTGACAGGAAGCGTGACACTACTGCTGCAGCTCGGGAAGAAAGCGCACGTGCATGCCCCCACTCGAGACGAGGCCTGACTCCCCTGGGGAGACTCAGAAGCACCCCAAGATCCATGGCAACACTGGAGAGGAATCCTCAGGTTCCGGCCCCGACTCCACACAAGGACTGAGGCCCCGGCATGGACGGGAGAGGAATCCCGAGAGGTCCCCTAGCAACTCGCATGGGGACTTGCCTTTCCTGAGGCCACCAGAGCGGGTCCCTGAGGTCCCCGTCGTAACTCGAGAAGACCTGCCGCAACTCGAGAAAATCCAGGAGGTTCTCCCCTCCAGGCGAGATGAGGCCCATTTCCGCTGAGGCGTCTCGAGGCTGATCACACCTCACCTCTGGAACTTCGAAAGGCTCCTTCACACCCTTGGTGCAAATCAAGAAGTTCCCCGACCTAGCCGTCTCCACTCGAGAGGAATCACGAGGGTCCCGCCCACATCCAGAGGAGCCCCGATTCCGCCTCGTAGCTCGAGATGAGGGATCCTTTCCCTGCTTCGTCGGGAAAGAGTTCCCGGCGTTCCCGTCGCATCTCAAGAGGAGGCCCTCTCAACAGGAAGGGCGAGAGGAACTCCAGGGTCGAGCCAGCATTCCAAGAGTCCCCCAGATGTCTCAGTCCATTCCAGAGGAACCTCTTTTCCCTTCACCGGCTCGTCTTTCACGCCGAGGATCGACTCACACCAAGGTGGCACGGGGCACAGCCCTGTGGGAAAGCCTCGTGTTAAAGCCTCGAGGGACAGCCTCGAGGGAAAGCCACAGATCCCTTGATCCACGTGACAGGAAGCGTGACACTACTGCTGCAGCTCGGGAGGAAAGCGCACGTGCATGCCCCCACTCGAGACGAGGCCTGACTCCCCTGGGGAGACTCAGAAGCACCCCAAGATCCATGGCAACACTGGAGAGGAATCCTCAGGTTCCGGCCCCGACTCCACACAAGGACTGAGGCCCCGGCATGGACGGGAGAGGAATCCCGAGAGGTCCCCTAGCAACTCGCATGGGGACTGGCCTTTCCTGAGGCCACCAGAGCGGGTCCCTGAGGTCCCCGTCGTAACTCGAGAAGACCTGCCGCAACTCGAGAAAATCCAGGAGGTTCTCCCCTCCAGGCGAGATGAGGCCCATTTCCGCTGAGGCGTCTCGAGGCTGATCACACCTCACCTCTGGAACTTCGAAAGGCTCCTTCACACCCTTGGTGCAAATCAAGAAGTTCCCCGACCTAGCCGTCTCCACTCGAGAGGAATCACGAGGGTCCCGCCCACATCCAGAGGAGCCCCGTTTCCGCCTCGTAGCTCGAGATGAGGGATCCTTTCCCTGCTTCGTCGGGAAAGAGTTCCCGGCGTTCCCGTCGCATCTCAAGAGGAGGCCCTCTCAACAGGAACGGCGAGAGGAACTCCAGGGTCGTGCCACCATTCCAAGAGTCCCCCAGATGTCTCAGTCCGTTCCAGAGGAACCGCTTTTCCCTTCACCGGCTCGTCTTTCACGCCGAGAATCGACTCACACCAAGGTGGCACGTGGCACAGCCCTGTGGGAAAGCCTCGTGGGAAAGCCTCGAGGGACAGCCTCGAGGGAAAGCCACAGATCCCTTGATCCACGTGACAGGAAGCATGACACTACTGCTGCAGCACGGGAGGAAAGTGCACGTGCATGCCCCCACTCGAGACGAGGCCTGACTCCCCTGGGGAGACTCAGAAGCACCCCAAGATCCATGGCAACACTGCAGAGGAATCCTCAGGTTCCGGACCCAACTCCACACAAGGACTGAGGCCCCGGCATGGACGGGAGAGGAATCCCGAGAGGTCCCCTAGCAACTCGCATGGGGACTGGCCTTTCCTGAGGCCACCACAGCGGGTCCCTGAGGTCCCCGTCGTAACTCGAGAAGACCTGCCGCAACTCGAGAAAATCCAGGAGGTTCTCCCCTCCAGGCGAGATGAGGCCCATTTCCGCTGAGGCGTCTCGAGGCTGATCACACCTCACCTCTGGAACTTCGAAAGGGTCCTTCACACCCTTGGTGCAAATCAAGAAGTTCCCCGACCTAGCCGTCTCCACTCGAGAGGAATCACGAGGGTCCCGCCCACATCCAGAGGAGCCCCGTTTCCGCCTCGTAGCTCGAGATGAGGGATCCTTTCCCTGCTTCTTCGGGAAAGAGTTCCCGGCGTTCCCGTCGCATCTCAAGAGGAGGCCCTCTCAACAGGAAGGGCGAGAGGAACTCCAGGGTCGAGCCAGCATTCCAAGAGTCCCCCAGATGTCTCAGTCCATTCCAGAGGAACTTCTTTTCCCTTCACCGGCTCGTCTTTCACGCCGAGGATCGACTCACACCAAGGTGGCACGTGGCACAGCCCTGTGGGAAAGCCTCGTGGGAAAGCCTCGAGGGACAGCCTCGAGGGAAAGCCACAGATCCCTTGATCCACGTGACAGGAAGCGTGACACTACTGCTGCAGCTCGGGAGGAAAGCGCACGTGCATGCCCCCACTCGAGACGAGGCCTGACTCCCCTGGGGAGACTCAGAAGCACCCCAAGATCCATGGCAACACTGGAGAGGAATCCTCAGGTTCCGGCCCCGACTCCACACAAGGACTGAGGCCCCGGCATGGACGGGAGAGGAATCCCGAGAGGTCCCCTAGCAACTCGCATGGGGACTGGCCTTTCCTGAGGCCACCAGAGCGGGTCCCTGAGGTCCCCGTCATAACTCGAGAAGACCTGCCGCAACTCGAGAAAATCCAGGAGGTTCTCCCCTCCAGGCGAGATGAGGCCCATTTCCGCTGAGGCGTCTCGAGGCTGATCACACCTCACCTCTGGAACTTCGAAAGGCTCCTTCACACCCTTGGTGCAAATCAAGAAGTTCCCCGACCTAGCCGTCTCCACTCGAGAGGAATCACGAGGGTCCCGCCCACATCCAGAGGAGCCCCGTTTCCGCCTCGTAGCTCGAGATGAGGGATCCTTTCCCTGCTTCGTCGGGAAAGAGTTCCCGGCTTTCCCGTCGCATCTCAAGAGGAGGCCCTCTCAACAGGAACGGCGAGAGGAACTCCAGGGTCGTGCCACCATTCCAAGAGTCCCCCAGAAGTCTCAGTCCGTTCCAGAGGAACCGCTTTTCCCTTCACCGGCTCGTCTTTCACGCCGAGAATCGACTCACACCAAGGTGGCACGTGGCACAGCCCTGTGGGAAAGCCTTGTGGGAAAGCCTCGAGGGACAGCCTCGAGGGAAAGCCACAGATCCCTTGATCCACGTGACAGGAAGCGTGACACTACTGCTGCAAAACGGGAGGAAAGCGCACGTGCATGCCCCCACTCGAGACGAGGCCTGACTCCCCTGGGGAGACTCAGAAGCACCCCAAGATCCATGGCAACACTGCAGAGGAATCCTCAGGTTCCGGCCCTGACTCCACACAAGGACTGAGGCCCCGGCATGGACGGGAGAGGAATCCCGAGTGGTCCCCTAGCAACTCGCATTGGGACTGGCCTTTCCTGAGGCCACCAGAGCGGGTCCCTGAGGTCCCCGTCGTAACTCGAGAAGACCTGCCGCAACTCGAGAAAATCCAGGAGGTTCTCCCCTCCAGGCGAGATGAGGCCCATTTCCGCTGAGGCGTCTCGAGGCTGATCACACCTCACCTCTGGAACTTCGAAAGGGTCCTTCACACCCTTGGTGCAAATTAAGAAGTTCCCCGACATACCCGTCTCCACTCGCGAGGAATCACGAGGGTCCCGCCCACATCCAGAGGAGCCCCGTTTCCACCTCGTAGCTCGAGATGAGGGATCCTTTCCCTGCTTCGTCGGGAAAGAGTTCCCGGCATTCCCGTCGCATCTCAAGAGGAGGCCCTCTCAACAGGAACGGCGAGAGGAACTCCAGGGTCGTGCCACCATTCCAAGAGTCCCCCAGATGTCTCAGTCCATTCCAGAGGAACCTCTTTTCCCTTCACCGGCTCGTCTTTCACGCCGAGGATCGACTCACACCAAGGTGGCACGTGGCACAGCCCTGTGGGAAATCCTCGAGGGACAGCCTCGAGGGAAAGCCACAGATCCCTTGATCCACGTGACAGGAATCGTGACACTACAGCTGCAGCTCGGGAGGAAAGCACACGTGCATGCCCCCACTCGAGACGAGGCCTGACTCCCCTGGGGAGACTCAGAAGCACCCCAAGATCCATGGCAACACTGGAGAGGAATCCTCAGGTTCCGGCCCCGACTCCACACAAGGACTGAGGCCCCGGCATGGACGGGAGAGGAATCCCGAGAGGTCCCCTAGCAACTCACACGGAGACTGGCCTTTCCTGAGGCCACAAGAGCGGGTCCCTGTGGTCCCCGTCGTAACGCGAGAAGACCTGCCGCAACTCGAGAAAATCCAGGAGGTTCTCCCCTCCAGGCGAGATGAGGCCCATTTCCGCTGAGGCGTCTCGAGGCTGATCACACCTCACCTCTGGAACTTCGAAAGGGTCCTTCACACCCTTGGTGCAAATCAAGAAGTTCCCCGACCTAGCCGTCTCCACTCGAGAGGAATCACGAGGGTCCCGCCCACATCCAGAGGATCCCCGTTTCCGCGTCGTAGCTCGAGATGAGGGATCCTTTCCCTGCTTCGTCGGGAAAGAGTTCCCGGCCTTCCCGTCGCATCTCAAGAGGAGGCCCTCTCAACAGGAACGGCGAGAGGAACTCCAGGGTCGTGCCACCATTCCAAGAGTCCCCCAGATGTCTCAGTCCATTCCAGAGAAACCTCTTTTCCCTTCACCGGCTCGTCTTTCATGCCGAGGATCGACTCACACCAAGGTGGCACGTGGCACAGCCCTGTGGGAAAGCCTCGTGGGAAAGCCTCGAGGGACAGCCTCGAGGGAAAGCCACAGATCCCTTGATCCACGTGACTGGAAGCGTGACACTACTGCTGCAGCTCGGGAGGAGAGCGCACGTGCATGCCCCCACCCGAGACGAGGCCTGACTCCCCTGGGGAGACTCAGAAGCACCCCAAGATCCATGGCAACACTCGAGAGGAATCCTCAGTTTCCGGCCCCGACTCCACACAAGGACTGAGGCCCCGGCATGGACGGGAGAGGAATCCCGAGAGGTCCCCTAGCAACTCGCATGGGGACTGGCCTTTCCTGAGGCCACCAGAGCGTGTCCCTGAGGTCCCCGTCGTAACTCGAGAAGACCTGCCGCAACTGAAGAAAATCCAGGAGGTTCTCCCCTCCAGGCGAGATGAGGCCCATTTCCGCTGAGGCGTCTCGAGGCTGATCACACCTCACCTCTGGAACTTCGAAAGGGTCCTTCACACCCTTGGTGCAAATGAAGAAGTTCCCCGACCTAGCCGTCTCCACTCGAGAGGAATCACGAGGGTCCCGCCCACATCCAGAGGAGCCCCGTTTCCGCCTCGTAGCTCGAGATGAGGGATCCTTTCCCTGCTTCGTCGGGAAAGATTTCCCGGCCTTCCCGTCGCATCTCAAGAGGAGGCCCTCTCAACAGGAACGGCGAGAGGAACTCCAAGGTCGTGCCACCATTCCAAGAGTCCCCCAGATGTCTCAGTCCATTCCAGAGGAACCTCTTTTCCCTTCACCGGCTCGTCTTTCACGCCGAGGATCGACTCACACCAAGGTGGCACGTGGCACAGCCCTGTGGGAAAGCCTCGTGGGAAAGCCTCGAGGGACAGCCTCGAGGGAAAGCCACAGATCCCATGATCCACGTGACAGGAAGCGTGACACTACTGCTGCAGCACGGGAGGAAAGCGCACGTGCATGCCCCCACTCGAGACGAGGCCTGACTCCCCTGGGGAGACTCAGAAGCACCCCAAGATCCATGGCAACACTGGAGAGGAATCCTCAGGTTCCGGCCCCGACTCCACACAAGGACTGAGGCCCCGGCATGGACGGGAGAGGAATCCCGAGAGGTCCCCTAGCAACTCGCATGGGGACTGGCCTTTCCTGAGGCCACCAGAGCGGGTCCCTGAGGTCCCCGTCGTAACTCGAGAAGACCTGCCGCAACTCGAGAAAATCCAGGAGGTTCTCCCCTCCAGGCGAGATGAGGCCCATTTCCGCTGAGGCGTCTCGAGGCTGATCACACCTCACCTCTGGAACTTCGAAAGGGTCCTTTACACCCTTGGTGCAAATCAAGAAGTTCCCCGACATACCCGTCTCCACTCGAGAGGAATCACGAGGGTCCCGCCCACATCCAGAGGAGCCCCGTTTCCGCCTCGTAGCTCGAGATGAGGGATCCTTTCCCTGCTTCGTCGGGAAAGAGTTCCCGGCATTCCCGTCGCATCTCAAGAGGAGGCCCTCTCTACAGGAACGGCGAGAGGAACTCCAGGGTCGTGCCACCATTCCAAGAGTCCCCCAGATGTCTCAGTCCATTCCAGAGGAACCTCTTTTCCCTTCACCGGCTCGTCTTTCACGCCGAGGATCGACTCACACCAAGGTGGCACGTGGCACAGCCCTGTGGGAAAGCCTCGAGGGACAGCCTCGAGGGAAAGCCACAGATCCCTTGATCCACGTGACAGGAATCGTGACACTACAGCTGCAGCTCGGGAGGAAAGCGCACGTGCATGCCCCCACTCGAGACGAGGCCTGACTCCCCTGGGGAGACTCAGAAGCACCCCAAGATCCATGGCAGCACTGGAGAGGAATCCTCAGGTTCCTGCCCCGACTCCACACAAGGACTGAGGCCCCGGCATGGACGGGAGAGGAATCCCGAGAGGTCTCCTAGCAACTCGCATGGGGACTGGCCTTTCCTGAGGCCACCAGAGCGGTTCCCTGAGGTCCCCGTCGTAACTCGAGAAGACCTGCCGCAACTCGAGAAAATCCAGGAGGTTCTCCCCTCCAGGCGAGATGAGGCCCATTTCCGCTGAGGCGTCTCGAGGCTGATCACACCTCACCTCTGGAACTTCGAAAGGGTCCTTCACACCCTTGGTGCAAATCAAGAAGTTCCCCGACATACCCGTCTCCACTCGAGAGGAATCACGAGGGTCCCGCCCACATCCAGAGGAGCCCCGTTTCCGCCTCGTAGCTCGAGATGAGGGATCCTTTCCCTGCTTCGTCGGGAAAGAGTTCCCGGCCTTCCCGTCGCATCTCAAGAGGAGGCCCTCTCAACAGGAACGGCGAGAGGAACTGCATGGTCGTGCCACCATTCCAAGAGTCCCCCAGATGTCTCAGTCCATTCCAGAGGAACCTCTTTTCCCTTCACCGGCTCGTCTTTCACGCCGAGGATCGACTCACACCAAGGTGGCACGTGGCACAGCCCTGTGGGAAAGCCTCGTGGGAAAGCCTCGAGGGACAGCCTCGAGACAAAGCCACAGATCCCTTGATCCACGTGACAGGAAGCGTGACACTACTGCTGCAGCTCGGGAGGAAAGCGCACGTGCATGCCCCCACTCGAGACGAGGCCTGACTCCCCTGGGGAGACTCAGAAGCACCCCAAGATCCATGGCAACACTGGAGATGAATCCTCAGGTTCCGGCCCCGACTCCACACAAGGACTGAGGCCCCGGCATGGACGGGAGAGGAATCCCGAGAGGTCCCCTAGCAACTCGCATGGGGACTGGCCTTTCCTGAGGCCACCAGAGCGGGTCCCTGATGTCCCCGTCGTAACTCGAGAAGAACTGCCGCAACTCGAGAAAATCCAGGAGGTTCTCCCCTCCAGGCGAGATGAGGCCCATTTCCGCTGAGGCGTCTCGAGGCTGATCACACCTCACCTCTGGAACTTCGAAAGGTTCCTTCACACCCTTGGTGCATATCAGGAAGTTCCCCGACCTAGCCGTCTCCACTCGAGAGGAATCACGAGGGTCCCGCCCACATCCAGAGGAGCCCCTTTTCCGCCTCGTAGCTCGAGATGAGGGATCCTTTCCCTGCTTCGTTGGGAAAGATTTCCCGGCCTTCCCGTCGTATCTCAAGAGGAGGCCCTCTCAACAGGAAGGGCGAGAGGAACTCCAGGGTCGTGCCACCATTCCAAGAGTCTCCCAGATGTCTCAGTCCATTCCAGAGGAACCTCTTTTCCCTTCACCGGCTCGTCTTTCACGCTGAGGATCGACTCACACCAAGGTGGCACGTGGCACAGCCCTGTGGGAAAGCCTCGTGGGAAAGCCTCGAGGGACAGCCTCGAGGGAAAGCCACAGATTCCTTGATCCACGTGACAGGAAGCGTGACACTACTGCTGCAGCTCGGGAGGAAAGCGCACGTGCATGCCCCCACTCAAGACGAGGCCTGACTCCCCTGGGGAGACTCAGAAGCACCCCAAGATCCATGGCAGCACTGGAGAGGAATCCTCAGGTTCCGGCCCCGACTCCACACAAGGACTGAGGCCCCGGCATGGTCGGGAGAGGAATCCCGAGAGGTCCCCTAGCAACGCGCATGGGGACTGGCCTTTCCTGAGGCCACCAGAGCGGGTCCCTGAGGTCCCCGTCGTAACTCGAGAAGACCTGCCGCAACTCGAGAAAATCCAGGAGGTTCTCCCCTCCAGGCGAGATGAGGCCCATTTCCGCTGAGGCGTCTCGAGGCTGATCACACCTCACCTCTGGAACTTCGAAAGGCTCCTTCACACCCTTGGTGCAAATCAAGAAGTTCCCCGACCTAGCCGTCTCCACTCGAGAGGAATCACGAGGGTCCCGCCCACATCCAGAGGAGCCCCGTTTCCGCCTCGTAGCTCGAGATGAGGGATCCTTTCCCTGCTTCGTCGGGAAAGAGTTCCCGGCCTTCCCGTCGCATCTCAAGAGGAGGCCCTCTCAACAGGAACGGCGAGAGGAACTCCAGGGTCGAGCCACCATTCCAAGAGTCCCCCAGATGTCTCAGTCCATTCCAGAGGACCCTCTTTTCCCTTCACCGGATCGTCTTTCTCGCCGAGGATCGACACACACCAAGGTGGCACGTGGCACAGCCCTGTGGGAAAGCCTCGTGGGAAAGCCTCGAGGGACAGCCTCGAGGCAAAGCCACAGATCCCTTGATCCACGTGACAGGAAGCGTGACACTACTGCTGCAGCTCGGGAGGAAAGCGCACGTGCATGCCCCCACTCGAGACGAGGCCTGACTCCCCTGGGGAGACTCAGAAGCACCCCAAGATCCATGGCAACACTGGAGAGGAATCCTCAGGTTCCGGCCCCGACTCCACACAAGGACTGAGGCCCCGGCATGGACGGGAGAGGAATCCCGAGAGGTCCCCTAGCAACTCGCATGGGGACTGGCCTTTCCTGAGGCCACCAGAGCGGGTCCCTGAGGTCCCCGTCGTAACTCGAGAAGACCTGCCGCAACTCGAGAAAATCCAGGAGGTTCTCCCCTCCAGGCGAGATGAGGCCCATTTCCGCTGAGGCGTCTCGAGGCTGATCACACCTCACCTCTGGAACTTCGAAAGGGTCCTTCACACCCTTGGTGCAAATCAAGAAGTTCCCCGACCTAGCCGTCTCCACTCGAGAGGAATCACGAGGGTCCCGCCCACATCCAGAGGAGCCCCTTTTCCGCCTCGTAGCTCGAGATGAGGGATCCTTTCCCTGCTTCGTCGGGAAAGATTTCCCGGCCTTCCCATCGCATCTCAAGAGGAGGCCCTATCAACAGGAACGGCGAGAGGAACTCCAGGGTCGTGCCACCATTCCAAGAGTCTCCCAGATGTCTCAGTCCATTCCAGAGGAACCTCTTTTCCCTTCACCGGCTCGTCTTTCACGCCGAGGATCGACTCACACCAAGGTGGCACGTGGCACAGCCCTGTGGGAAAGCCTCGTGGGAAAGCCTCGAGGGACAGCCTCGAGGGAAAGCCACAGATTCCTTGATCCACGTGACAGGAAGCGTGACACTACTGCTGCAGCTCGGGAGGAAAGCGCACGTGCATGCCCCCACTCAAGACGAGGCCTGACTCCCCTGGGGAGACTCAGAAGCACCCCAAGATCCATGGCAGCACTGGAGAGGAATCCTCAGGTTCCGGCCCCGACTCCACACAAGGACTGAGGCCCCGGCATGGTCGGGAGAGGAATACCGAGAGGTCCCCTAGCAACTCGCATGGGGACTGGCCTTTCCTGAGGCCACCAGAGCGGGTCCCTGAGGTCCCCGTCGTAACTCGAGAAGACCTGCCGCAACTCGAGAAAATCCAGGAGGTTCTCCCCTCCAGGCGAGATGAGGCCCATTTCTGCTGAGGCGTCTCGAGGCTGATCACACCTCACCTCTGGAACTTCGAAAGGGTCCTTCACACCCTTGGTGCAAATCAAGAAGTTCCCCGACCTAGCCGTCTCCACTCGAGAGGAATCACGAGGGTCCCGCCCACATCCAGAGGAGCCCCGTTTCCGCCTCGTAGCTCGAGATGAGGGATCCTTTCCCTGCTTCGTCGGGAAAGAGTTCCCGGCGTTCCCGTCGCATCTCAAGAGGAGGCCCTCTCAACAGGAACGGCGAGAGGAACTCCAGGGTCGAGCCACCATTCCAAGAGTCCCCCAGATGTCTCAGTCCATTCCAGAGGACCCTCTTTTCCCTTCACCGGATCGTCTTTCTCGCCGAGGATCGACACACACCAAGGTGGCACGTGGCACAGCCCTGTGGGAAAGCCTCGTGGGAAAGCCTCGAGGGACAGCCTCGAGGGACAGCCTCGAGGGAAAGCCACAGATCCCTTGATCCACGTGACAGGAAGAGTGACACTACTGCTGCAGCTCGGGAGGAAAGCGCACGTGCATGCCCCCACTCGAGATGAGGCCTGACTCCCCTGGGGAGACTCAGAAGCACCCCAAGATCCATGGCAACACTGGAGAGGAATCCTCAGGTTCCGGCCCCGACTCCACACAAGGACTGAGGCCCCGGCATGGACGGGAGAGGAATCCCGAGAGGTCTCCTAGCAACTCGCATGGGGACTGGCCTTTCCTGAGGCCACCAGAGCGGGTCCCTGAGGTCCCCGTCGTAACTCGAGAAGACCTGCCGCAACTCGAGAAAATCCAGGAGGTTCTCCCCTCCAGGCGAGATGAGGCCCATTTCCGCTGAGGCGTGTCGAGGCTGATCACACCTCACCTCTGGAACTTCGAAAGGGTCCTTCACACCCTTGGTGCAAATCAAGAAGTTCCCCGACATACCCGTCTCCACTCGAGAGGAATCACGAGGGTCCCGCCCACATCCAGAGGAGCCCCGTTTCCGCCTCGTAGCTCGAGATGAGGGATCCTTTCCCTGCTTCGTCGGGAAAGAGTTCCCGGCCTTCCCGTCGCATCTCAAGAGGAGGCCCTCTCAACAGGAACGGCGAGAGGAACTGCAGGGTCGTGCCACCATTCCAAGAGTCCCCCAGATGTCTCAGTCCATTCCAGAGGAACCTCTTTTCCCTTCACCGGCTCGTCTTTCACGCCGAGGATCGACTCACACCAAGGTGGCACGTGGCACAGCCCTGTGGGAAAGCCTCGTGGGAAAGCCTCGAGGGACAGCCTCGAGGGAAAGCCACAGATCCCTTGATCCACGTGACAGGAAGCGTGACACTACTGCTGCAGCTCGGGAGGAAAGCGCACGTGCATGCCCCCTCTCGAGATGAAGCCTGACTCCCCTGGGGAGACTCAGAAGCACCCCAAGATCCATGGCAACACTGGAGAGGAATCCTCAGGTTCCGGCCCCGACTCCACACAAGGACTGAGGCCCCGGCATGGACGGGAGAGGAATCCCGAGAGGTCCCCTAGCAACTCGCATGGGGACTGGCCTTTCCTGAGGCCACCAGAGCGGGTCCCTGAGGTCCCCGTCGTAACTCGAGAAAACCTGCGGCAACTCGAGAAAATCCAGGATGTTCTCCCCTCCAGGCGAGATGAGGTCCATTTCCGCTGAGGCGTCTCGAGGCTGATCACACATACCCTCTGGAACTTCGAAAGGGTCCTTCACACCCTTGGTGCAAATCAAGAAGTTCCCCGACCTAGCCGTCTCCACTCGAGAGGAATCACGAGAGTCCTGCCCACATCCAGAGGAGCCCCGTTTCCGCCTCGTAGCTCGAGATGAGGGATCCTTTCCCTGCTTCGTCGGGAAAGAGTTCCCGGCCTTCCCGTCGCATCTCAAGAGGAGGCCCTCTCAACAGGAACGGCGAGAGGAACTCCATGGTCGTGCCACCATTCCAAGAGTCCCCCAGATGTCTCAGTCCATTCCAGAGGAACCTCTTTTCCCTTCACCGGCTCGTCTTTCACGCCGAGGATCGACTCACACCAAGGTGGCACGTGGCACAGCCCTGTGGGAAAGCCTAGTGGGAAAGCCTCGAGGGACAGCCTCGAGGGAAAGCCACAGATCCCTTGATCCACGTGACAGGAAGAGTGCCACTACTGCTGCAGCTCGGGAGGAAAGCTCACGTGCATGCCCCCACTCGAGACGAGGCCTAACTCCCCTGGGGAGACTCAGAAGCACCCCAAGATCCATGGCAACACTGGAGAGGAATCCTCAGGTTCCGGCCCCGACTCCACACAAGGACTGAGGCCCCGGCATGGATGGGAGAGGAATCCCGAGAGGTCCCCTAGCAACTCGCATGGGGACTGGCCTTTCCTGAGGCCACCAGAGCGGGTCCCTGAGGTCCCTGTCGTAACTCGAGAAGACCTGCCGCAACTCGAGAAAATCCAGGAGGTTCTCCCCTCCAGGCGAGATGAGGCCCATTTCCGCTGAGGCGTCTCGAAGCTGATCACACCTCACCTCTGGAACTTCGAAAGGGTCCTTCACACCCTTGGTGCAAATCAAGAAGTTCCCCGACCTAGCCGTCTCCACTCGAGAGGAATCACGAGGGTCCCGCCCACATCCAGAGGAGACCCGTTTCCGCCTCGTAGCTCGAGATGAGGGATCCTTTCCCTGCTTCGTTGGGAAAGATTTCCCGGCCTTCCCGTCGCATCTCAAGAGGAGGCCCTCTCAACAGGAACGGCGAGAGGAACTCCAGGGTAATGCCACCATTCCAAGAGTCTCCCAGATGTCTCAGTCCATTCCAGAGGAAGCTCTTTTCCCTTCACCGGCTCGTCTTTCACGCCGAGGATCGACTCACACCAAGGTGGCACGTGGCACAGCCCTGTGGGAAAGCCTCGTGGGAAAGCCTCGAGGGACAGCCTCGAGGGAAAGCCACAGATCCCTTGATCCACGTGACAGGAAGCGTGACACTACTGCTGCAGTTCGGGAGGAGAACGCACGTGCATGCCCCCACTCGAGACGAGGCCTGACTCCCCTGGGGAGACTCAGAAGCACCCCAAGATCCATGGCAACACTGGAGAGGAATCCTCAGGTTCCGGCCCCGACTCCACACAAGGACTGAGGCCCCGGCATGGATGGGAGAGGAATCCCGAGAGGTCCCCTAGCAACTCGTATGGGGACTGGCCTTTCCTGAGGCCACCAGAGCGGGTCCCTGAGGTCCCCGTCGTAACTCGAGAAGACCTGCCGCAACTCGAGAAAATCCAGGAGGTTCTCCCCTCCAGGCGTGATGAGGCCCATTTCCGCTGAGGCGTCTCGAGGCTGATCACACCTCACCTCTGGAACTTCGAAAGGGTCCTTCACACCCTTGGTGCAATTCAAGAAGTTCCCCGACCTAGCCGTCTCCACTCGAGAGGAATCACGAGGGTCCCGCTCACATCCAGAGGAGCCCCGTTTCCGCCTCGTAGCTCGAGATGAGGGATCCTTTCCCTGCTTCGTCGGGAAAGAGTTCCCGGCGTTCCCGTCGCATCTCAAGAGGAGGCCCTCTCAACAGGAATGGCGAGAGGAACTCCAGGATCGTGCCACCATTCCAAGAGTCCCCCAGATGTCTCAGTCCATTCCAGAGGAACCTCTTTTCCTTTCACCGGCTCGTCTTTCACGCCGAGGATCGACTCACACCAAGGTGGCACGTGGCACAGCCCTGTGGGAAAGCCTCGTGTGAAAGCCTCGAGGGACAGCCTCAAGGGAAAGCCACAGATCCCTTGATCCACGTGACAGGAAGCGTGACACTACTGCTGCAGCTCGGGAGGAAAGCGCACGTGCATGACCCCACTCGAGACGAGGCCTGACTCCCCTGGGGAGACTCAGAAGCACCCCAAGATCCATGGCAACACTGGAGAGGAATCCTCAGGTTCCGGCCCCGACTCCACACAAGGACTGAGGCCCCGGCATGGACGGGAGAGGAATCCCGAGAGGTCCCCTAGCAACTCGCATGGGGACTGGCCTTTCCTGAGGCCACCAGAGCGGGTCCCTGAGGTCCCCGTCGTAACTCGAGAAGACCTGCCGCAACTCGAGAAAATCCAGGAGGTTCTCCCCTCCAGGCGAGATGAGGCCCATTTCCGCTGAGGCGTCTCGTGGCTGATCACACTTCACCTCTGGAACTTCGAAAGGGTCCTTCACACCCTTGGTGCAAATCAAGAAGTTCCCCGACCTAGCCGTCTCCACTCGAGAGGAATCACGAGGGTCCCGCCCACATCCAGAGGAGCCCCGTTTCCGCCTCGTAGCTCGAGATGAGGGATCCTTTCCCTGCTTCGTCGGGAAAGAGTTCCCGGCGTTCCCGTCGCATCTCAAGAGGAGGCCCTCTCAACAGGAACGGCGAGGGGAACTCCAGGGTCGTGCCACCATTCCAAGAGTCCCCCAGATGTCTCAGTCCATTCCAGAGGAACCTCTTTTCCCTTCACCGGCTCGTCTTTCACGCCGAGGATCGACTCACACCAAGGTGGCACGTGGCACAGCCCTGTGGGAAAGCCTCGTGGGAAAGCCTCGAGGCACAGCCTCGAGGGAAAGCCACAGATCCCTTCATCCACGTGACAGGAAGCGTGACACTACTGCTGCAGCTCGGGAGGAAAGCGCACGTGCATGCCCCCTCTCGAGATGAGGCCTGACTCCCCTGGGGAGACCCAGAAGCACCCCAAGATCCATGGCAACACTGGAGAGGAATCCTCAGGTTCCGGCCCCGAGTCCCCCCAAGGACTGAGGCCCGGCATGGACGGGAGAGGAATCCCGAGAGGTCCCCTAGCAACTCGCATGGGGACTGGCCTTTCCTGAGGCCACCAGAGCGGGTCCCTGAGGTCCCCGTCGTAACTCGAGAGACCTGCCGCAACTCGAGAAAATCCAGGAGGTTCTCCCCTCCAGGCGAGATGAGGCCCATTTCCGCTGAGGCGTCTCGAGGCTGATCACACCTCACCTCTGGAACTTCGAAAGGGTCCTTCACACCCTTGGTGCAAATGAAGAAGTTCCCCGACCTAGCCGTCTCCACTCGAGAGGAATGACGAGGGTCCCGCCCACATCCAGAGGAGCCCCGTTTCCGCCTCGTAGCTCGAGATGAGGGATCCTTTCCCTGCTTCGTCGGGAAAGATTTCCCGGCCTTCCCGTCGCATCTCAAGTGGAGGCCCTCTCAACAGGAACGGCGAGAGGAACTCCAGGGTCGTGCCACCATTCCAAGAGTCTCCCAGGTGTCTCAGTCCATTCCAGAGGAACCTCTTTTCCCTTCACCGGCTCGTCTTTCACGCCGAGGATCGACTCACACCAAGGTGGCACGTGGCACAGCCCTGTGGGAAAGCCTCGTGGGAAAGCCTCGAGGGACAGCCTCGAGGGAAAGCCACAGATCCCTTGATCCACGTGACAGGAAGCGTGACACTACTGCTGCAGCTCGGGAGGAAAGCGCACGTGCATGCCCCCACTCGAGACGAGGCCTGACTCCCCTGGGGAGACTCAGAAGCACCCCAAGATCCATGGCAACACTGGAGAGGAATCCTCAGGTTCCGGCCCCGACTCCACACAAGGACTGAGGCCCCGGCATGGACGGGAGAGGAATCCCGAGAGGTCCCCTAGCAACTCGCATGGGGACTGGCCTTTCCTGAGGCCACCAGAGCGGGTCCCTGAGGTCCCGGTCGTAACTCGAGAAGACCTGCCGCAACTCGATAAAATCCAGGAGGTTCTCCCCTCCAGGCGAGATGAGGCCCATTTCCGCTGAGGCGTCTCGAGGCTGATCACACCTCACCTCTGGAATTTCGAAAGGGTCCTTCACACCCTTGGTGCAAATCAAGAAGTTCCCCGACCTAGCCGTCTCCACTCGAGAGGAATCACGAGGGTCCCGCCCACATCCAGAGGAGCCCCGTTTCCGCCTCGTAGCTCGAGATGAGGGATCCTTTCCCTGCTTCGTCGGGAAAGATTTCCCGGCCTTCCCGTCGCATCTCAAGAGGAGGCCCTCTCAACAGGAACGGCGAGAGGAACTCCAGGGTCGTGCCACCATTCCAAGAGTCTCCCAGATGTCTCAGTCCATTCCAGAGGAACCTCTTTTCCCTTCACCGGCTCGTCTTTCACGCCGAGGATCGACTCACACCAAGGTGGCACGTGGCACAGCCCTGTGGGAAAGCCTCGTGGAAAAGCCTCGAGGGACAGCCTCGAGGTAAAGCCAGAGATCCCTTGATCCACGTGACAGGAAGCGTGACACTACTGCTGCAGCTCGGGAGGAAAGCGCACGTGCATGCCCCCACCCCAGACGAGGCCTGACTCCCCTGGGGAGACTCAGAAGCACCCCAAGATCCATGGCAACACTCGAGAGGAATCCTCAGGTTCCGGCCCCGACTCCACACAAGGACTGAGGCCCCGGCATGGACGGGAGAGGAATCCCGAGAGGTCCCCTAGCAACTCGCATGGGGACTGGCCTTTCCTGAGGCCACCAGAGCGGGTCCCTGAGGTCCCCGTCGTAACTCGAGAAGACCTGCCGCAACTCGAGAAAATCCAGGAGGTTCTCCCCTCCAGGCGAGATGAGGCCCATTTCCGCTGAGGCGTCTCGAGGCTGATCACACCTCACCTCTGGAACTTCGAAAGGGTCCTTCACACCCTTGGTGCAAATCAAGAAGTTCCCCGACCTAGCCGTCTCCACTCGAGAGGAATCACGAGAGTCCCGCCCACATCCAGAGAAGACCTGTTTCCGCCTCGTAGCTCGAGATGAGGGATCCTTTCCCTGCTTCGTCGGGAAAGAGTTCCCGGGATTCCCGTCGCATCTCAAGAGGAGGCCCTCTCAACAGGAACGGCGAGAGGAACACCAGGGTCGAGCCAGCATTCCAAGAGTCCCCCGGATGTCTCAGTCCATTCCAGAGGAACCTCTTTTCCCTTCACCGGCTCGTCTTTCACGCCGAGGATCGACTCACACCAAGGTGGCACGTGGCACAGCCCTGTGGGAAAGCCTCGTTGGAAAGCCTCCAGGGACAGCCTCGAGGGAAAGCCACAGATCCCTTGATCCACGTGACAGGAAGCGTGACACTACTGCGGCAGCTCGGGAGGAAAGCGCACGTGCATGCCCCCACTCGAAACGAGGCCTGACTCCCCTGGGGAGACTGAGAAACACCCCAAGATCCATGGCAACACTGGAGAGGAATCCTCAGGTTCCGGCCCCGACTCCACACAAGGACTGAGGCCCCGGCATGGACGGGAGAGGAATCCCGAGAGGTCCCCTAGCAACTCGCATGGGGACTGGCCTTTCCTGAGGCCACCAGAGCGGGTCCCTGAGGTCCCCGTCGTAACTCGAGAAGACCTGCCGCAACTCGAGAAAATCCAGGAGGTTCTCCCCTCCAGGCGAGAGGAGGCCCGTTTCCGCTGAGGCGTCTCGAGGCTGATCACACCTCACCTCTGGAACTTCGAAAGGGTCCTTCACACCCTTGGTGCAAATCAAGAAGTTCCCCAACATACCCGTCTCCCCTCGAGAGGAATCACGAGGGTCCCGCCCACATCCAGAGGAGCCCCGTTTCCGCCTCGTAGCTCGAGATGAGGGATCCTTTCCCTGCTTCGTCGGGAAAGAGTTCCCGGCCTTCCCGTCGCATCTCAAGAGGAGGCCCTCTCAACAGGAACGGCCAGAGGAACTCCAGGGTCGTGCCACCATTCCAAGAGTCCCCCAGATGTCTCAGTCCATTCCAGAGGAACCTCTTTTCCCTTCACCGGCTCGTCTTTCACGCCGAGGATCGACTCACACCAAGGTGGCACGTGGCACAGCCCTGTGGGAAAGCCTCGAGGGGCAGCCTCGAGGTAAAGCCAGAGATCCCTTGATCCACGTGACAGGAAGCGTGACACTACTGCGGCAGCTCGGGAGGAAAGCGCACGTGCATGCCCCCACTCGAGACGAGGCCTGACTACCCTGGGGAGACTCAGAAGCCCCCCAAGATCCATGGCAACACTGGAGAGGAATCCTCAGGTTCCGGCCCCGACTCCACACAACGACTGAGGCCCCGGCATGGACGGGAGAGGAATCCCGAGAGGTCCCCTCGCAACTCGCATGGGGACTGGCCTTTCCTGAGGCCACCAGAGCGGGTCCCTGAGGTCCCCATCGTAACTCGAGAAGACCTGCCGCAACTCGAGAAAATCCAGGAGGTTCTCCCCTCCAGGCGAGATGAGGCCCATTTCCGCTGAGGCGTCTCGAGGCTGATCACACCTCACCTCTGGAACTTCGAAAGGGTCCTTCACACCCTTGGTGCAAATCAAGAAGTTCCCCGACCTAGCCGTCTCCACTCGAGAGGAATCACGAGGGTCCCGCCCACATCCAGAGTAGCCCCGTTTCCGCCTCGTAGCTCGAGATGAGGGATCCTTTCCCTGCTTCGTCGGGAAAGAGTTCCCGGCGTTCCCGTCGCATCTCAAGAGGAGGCCCTCTCAACAGGAACGGCGAGAGGAACTCCAGGGTCGTGCCACCATTCCAAGAGTCCCCCAGATGTCTCAGTCAATTCCAGAGGAACCTCTTTTCCCTTCACCGGCTCGTCTTTCACGCCGAGGATCGACTCACACCAAGGTGGCACGTGGCACAGCCCTGTGGGAAAGCCTCGTGGGAAAGCCTCGAGGGACAGCCTCGAGGGAAAGCCACAGATCCCTTGATCCACGTGTCAGGAAGCGTGACACTACTGCTGCAGCTCGGGAGGAAAGCACACGTGCATGCCCCCAACGAGACGCGGCCTGACTCCCCTGGGGAGACTCAGAAGCACCCCAAGATCCATGGCAACACTGGAGAGGAATCCTCAGGTTCCGGCCCCGACTCCTCACAAGGACTGAGGCCCCGGCATGGACGGGAGAGGAATCCCGAGAGGTCCCCTAGCAACTCGCATGGGGACTGGCCTTTCCTGAGGCCATCAGAGCGGGTCCCTGTGTTCCCCGTCGTAACTCGACAAGACCTGCCGCAACTCGAGAAAATCCCGGAAGTTCTCCCCTCCAGGCGAGATGAGGCCCATTTCCGCTGAGGCGTCTCGAGGCTGATCACACCTCCCCTCTGGAACTTCGAAAGGGTCCTTCACACCCTTGGTGCAATTCAAGAAGATCCCCGACCTAGCCGTCTCCACTCGAGAGGAATCACGAGGGTCCCGCCCACATCCAGAGGAGCCCCGTTTCCGCCTCGTAGCTCGAGATGAGGGATCCTTTCCCTGCTTCGTCGGGAAAGATTTCCCGGCCTTCCCGTCGCATCTCAAGAGGAGGCCCTCTCAACAGGAACGGCGAGAGGAACTCCAGGGTCGTGCCACCATTCCAAGAGTCTCCCAGATGTCTCAGTCCATTCCAGAGGAACCTCTTTTCCCTTCACCGGCTCGTCTTTCACGCCGAGGATCGACTCACACCAAGGTGGCACGTGGCACAGCCCTGTGGGAAAGCCTCGTGGGAAAGCCTCCAGGGACAGCCTCGAGGGAAAGCCACAGATCCCTTGATCCACGTGACAGGAAGCGTGACACTACTGCTGCAGCTCGGGAGGAAAGCGCACGTGCATGCCCCCACTCGAGACGAGGCCTGACTCCCCTGGGGAGACTCAGAAGCACCCTAAGATCCATGGCAACACTGGAGAGGAATCCTCAGGTTCCGGCCCCGACTCCACACAAGGACTGAGGCCCCGGCATGGACGGGAGAGGAATCCCGAGAGGTCCCCTAGCAACTCGCATGGGGACTGGCCTTTCCTGAGGCCACCAGAGCGGGTCCCTGAGGTCCCCGTCGTAACTCGAGAAGACCTGCCGCAACTCGAGAAAATCCAGGAGGTTCTCCCCTCCAGGCGAGATGAGGCCCGTTTCCGCTGAGGCGTCTTGAGGCTGATCACACCTCACCTCTGGAACTTCGAAAGGGTCCTTCACACCCTTGGTGCAAATCAAGAAGTTCCCCGACATACCCGTCTCCACTCGAGAGGAATCACGAGGGTCCCGCCCACATCCAGAGGAGCCCCGTTTCCGACTCGTAGCTCGAGATGAGGGATCCTTTCCCTGCTTCGTCGGGAAAGAGTTCCCGGCGTTCCCGTCGCATCTCAAGAGGAGGCCCTCTCAACAGGAACGGCGAGAGGAACTCCAGGGTCGTGCCACCATTCCAAGAGTCCCCCAGATGTCTCAGTCCATTCCAGAGGAACCTCTTTTCCCTTCACCGGCTCGTCTTTCACGCCGAGGATCGACTCACACCAAGGTGGCACGTGGCACAGCCCTGTGGGAAAGCCTCGTGGGAAAGCCTCCAGGGACAGGCTCGAGGGAAAGCCACAGATCCCTTGATCCACGTGACAGGAAGCGTGACACTACTGCTGCAGCTCGGGAGGAAAGCGCACGTGCATGCCCCCACCCGAGACGAGGCCTGACTCCCCTGGGGAGACTCAGAAGCACCCCAAGATCCATGGCAACACTGGAGAGGAATCCTCAGGTTCCGGCCCCGACTCCTCACAAGGACTGAGGCCCCGGCATGGACGGGAGAGGAATCCCGAGAGGTCCCCTAGCAACTCGCATGGGGACTGGCCTTTCCTGAGGCCACCAGAGCGGGTCCCTGAGGTCCCCGTCGTAACTCGAGAAGACCTGCCGCAACTCGAGAAAATCCAGGAGGTTCTCCCCTCCAGGCGAGATGAGGCCCGTTTCCGCTGAGGCGTCTCGAGGCTGATCACACCTCACCTCTGGAACTTCGAAAGGGTCCTTCACACCCTTGGTGCAAATCAAGAAGTTCGCCGACATACCCGTCTCCACTCGAGAGGAATCACGAGGGTCCCGCCCACATCCAGAGGAGCCCCGTTTCCGCCTCGTAGCTCGAGATGAGGGATCCTTTCCCTGCTTCTTCGGGAAAGAGTTCCCGGCGTTCCCGTCGCATCTCAAGAGGAGGCCCTCTCAACAGGAACGGCGAGAGGAACTCCAGGGTCGTGCCACCATTCCAAGAGTCTCCCAGATGTCTCAGTCCATTCCAGAGGAACCTCTTTTCCCTTCACCGGCTCGTCTTTCACGCCGAGGATCGACTCACACCAAGGTGGCACGTGGCACAGCCCTGTGGGAAAGCCTCGTGGGAAAGCCTCGAGGGACAGCCTCGAGGTAAAGCCAGAGATCCCTTGATCCATGTGACAGGAAGCGTGACACTACTGCTGCAGCTCGGGAGGAAAGCGCACGTGCATGCCCCCACTCGAGACGAGGCCTGACTCCCCTGGGGAGACTCAGAAGCACCCTAAGATCCATGGCAACACTGGAGAGGAATCCTCAGGTTCCGGCCCCGACTCCTCACAAGGACTGAGGCCCCGGCATGGACGGGAGAGGAATCCCGAGAGGTCCCCTAGCAACTCGCATGGGGACTGGCCTTTCCTGAGGCCACCAGAGCGGGTCCCTGAGGTCCCCGTCGTAACTCGAGAAGACCTGCCGCAACTCGAGAAAATCCAGGAGGTTCTCCCCTCCAGGCGAGATGAGGCCCGTTTCCGCTGAGGCGTCTCGAGGCTGATCACACCTCACCTCTGGAACTTCGAAAGGGTCCTTCACACCCTTGGTGCAAATCAAGAAGTTCCCCGACCTAGCCGTCTCCACTCGAGAGGAATCACGAGGGTCCCGCCCACATCCAGAGGAGCCCCGTTTCCGCCTCGTAGCTCGAGATGAGGGATCCTTTCCCTGCTTCTTCGGGAAAGATTTCCCGGCCTTCCCGTCGCATCTCAAGAGGAGGCCCTCTCAACAGGAACGGCGAGAGGAACTCCAGGGTCGTGCCACCATTCCAAGAGTCTCCCAGATGTCTCAGTCCATTCCAGAGGAACCTCTTTTCCCTTCACCGGCTCGTCTTTCACGCCGAGGATCGACTCACACCAAGGTGGCACGTGGCACAGCCCTGTGGGAAAGCCTCGTGGGAAAGCCTCGAGGGACAGCCTCGAGGTAAAGCCAGGGATCCCTTGATCCACGTGACAGGAAGCGTGACACTACTGCGGCAGCTCGGGAGGAAAGCGCACGTGCATGCCCCCCCCCGAGACGAGGCCTGACTACCCTGGGGAGACTCAGAAGCCCCCCAAGATCCATGGCAACACTGGAGAGGAATCCTCAGGTTCCGGCCCCGACTCCACACAAGGACTGAGGCCCCGGCATGGACGGGAGAGGAATCCCGAGAGGTCCCCTCGCAACTCGCATGGGGACTGGCCTTTCCTGAGGCCACCAGAGCGGGTCCCTGAGGTCCCCGTCGTAACTCGAGAAGACCTGCCGCAACTCGAGAAAATCCAGGAGGTTCTCCCCTCCAGGCGAGATGAGGCCCTTTTCCGCTGAGGCGTCTCGAGGCTGATTACACCTCGTCTCTGGAACTTCAAAAGGGTCCTTCACACCCTTGGTGCAAATCAAGAAGTTCCCAGACATACCCGTCTCCACTCGAGAGGAATCACGAGAGTCCCGCCCACATCCAGAGGAGCCCCGTTTCCGCCTCGTAGCTCGAGATGAGGGATCCTTTCCCTTCTTCGTTGGGAAAGAGTTCCCGGCGTTCCCGTCGCATCTCAAGAGGAGGCCCTCTCAACAGGAACGGCGAGAGGAACTCCAGGGTCGTGCCACCATTCCAAGAGTCCCCCAGATGTCTCAGTCCATTCCAGAGGAACCTCTTTTCCCTTCACCGGCTCGTCTTTCACGCCGAGGATCGACTCACACCAAGGTGGCACGTGGCACAGCCCTGTGGGAAAGCCTCGTGGGAAAGCCTCGAGGGACAGCCTCGAGGGAAAGCCACAGATCCCTTGATCCACGTGACAGGAAGCGTGACACTACTGCTGCAGCCCGGGAGGAAATCGCACGTGCATGCCCCCACTCCAGACGAGGCCTCACTCCCCTGGGGAGACTCAGAAGCACCCCAAGATCCATGGCAACCTTGGAGAGGAATCCTCAGGTTCCGGCCCCGAATCCACACAAGGACTGAGGCCCCGGCATGGACGGGAGAGGAATCCCGAGAGGTCCCCTAGCAACTCGCATGGGGACTGGCCTTTCCGGAGGCCACCAGAGCGGGTCCCTGAGGTCCCCGTCGTAACTCGAGAAGACCTGCCGCAACTCGAGAAAATCCAGGAGGTTCTCCCCTCCAGGCGAGATGAGGCCCATTTCCGCTGAGGCGTCTCGAGGCTGATCACACCTCACCTCTGGAACTTCGAAAGGGTCCTTCACACCCTTGGTGCAAATCAAGAAGTTCCCCGACCTAGCCGTCTCCACTCGAGAGGAATCACGAGGGTCCCGCCCACATCCAGAGGAGCCCCGTTTCCGCCTCGTAGCTCGAGATGAGGGATCCTTTCCCTGCTTCGTCGGAAAGATTTCCCGGCCTTCCCGTCGCATCTCAAGAGGAGGCCCTCTCAACAGGAACGGCGAGAGGAACTCCAGGGTCGTGCCACCATTCCAAGAGTCTCCCAGATGTCTCAGTCCATTCCAGAGGAACCACTTTTCCCTTCACCGGCTCGTCTTTCACGCCGAGGATCGACTCACACCAAGGTGGCACGTGGCACAGCCCTGTGGGAAAGCCTCGTGGGAAAGCCTCGAGGGACAGCCTCGAGGGAAAGCCACAGATACCTTGATCCACGTGTCAGGAAGCGAGACACTACTGCTGCAGCTCGGGAGGAAAGCACACGTGCATGCCCCCACTCGAGACGAGACCTGACTCCCCTGGGGAGACTAAGAAGCACCCCAAGATCCATGGCAACACTGGAGAGGAATCCTCAGGTTCCGGCCCCGACTCCTCACAACGACTGAGGCCCCGGCATGGACGGGAGAGGAATCCCGAGAGGTCCCCTAGCAACTCGCATGGGGACTGGCCTTTCCTGAGGCCACCAGAGCGGGTCCCTGAGGTCCCCGTCGTAACTCGAGAAGACCTGCCGCAACTCGAGAAAATCCAGGAGGTTCTCCCCTCCAGGCGAGAGGAGGCCCGTTTCCGCTGAGGCGTCTTGAGGCTGATCACACCTCACCTCTGGAACTTCGAAAGGGTCCTTCACACCCTTGGTGCAAATCAAGAAGTTCCCCGACATACCCGTCTCCACTCGAGAGGAATCACGAGGGTCCCGCCCACATCCAGAGGAGCCCCGTTTCCGACTCGTAGCTCGAGATGAGGGATCCTTTCCCTGCTTCGTCGGGAAAGAGTTCCCGGCGTTCCCGTCGCATCTCAAGAGGAGGCCCTCTCAACAGGAACGGCGAGAGGAACTCCAGGGTCGTGCCACCATTCCAAGAGTCCCCCAGATGTCTCAGTCCATTCCAGAGGAACCTCTTTTCCCTTCACCGGCTCGTCTTTCACGCCGAGGATCGACTCACACCAAGGTGGCACGTGGCACAGCCCTGTGGGAAAGCCTCGTGGGAAAGCCTCCAGGGACAGGCTCGAGGGAAAGCCACAGATCCCTTGATCCACGTGACAGGAAGCGTGACACTACTGCTGCAGCCCGGGAGGAAATCGCACGTGCATGCCCCCACTCCAGACGAGGCCTCACTCCCCTGGGGAGACTCAGAAGCACCCCAAGATCCATGGCAACCTTGGAGAGGAATCCTCAGGTTCCGGCCCCGAATCCACACAAGGACTGAGGCCCCGGCATGGACGGGAGAGGAATCCCGAGAGGTCCCCTAGCAACTCGCATGGGGACTGGCCTTTCCGGAGGCCACCAGAGCGGGTCCCTGAGGTCCCCGTCGTAACTCGAGAAGACCTGCCGCAACTCGAGAAAATCCAGGAGGTTCTCCCCTCCAGGCGAGATGAGGCCCATTTCCGCTGAGGCGTCTCGAGGCTGATCACACCTCACCTCTGGAACTTCGAAAGGGTCCTTCACACCCTTGGTGCAAATCAAGAAGTTCCCCGACCTAGCCGTCTCCACTCGAGAGGAATCACGAGGGTCCCGCCCACATCCAGAGGAGCCCCGTTTCCGCCTCGTAGCTCGAGATGAGGGATCCTTTCCCTGCTTCGTCGGAAAGATTTCCCGGCCTTCCCGTCGCATCTCAAGAGGAGGCCCTCTCAACAGGAACGGCGAGAGGAACTCCAGGGTCGTGCCACCATTCCAAGAGTCTCCCAGATGTCTCAGTCCATTCCAGAGGAACCACTTTTCCCTTCACCGGCTCGTCTTTCACGCCGAGGATCGACTCACACCAAGGTGGCACGTGGCACAGCCCTGTGGGAAAGCCTCGTGGGAAAGCCTCGAGGGACAGCCTCGAGGGAAAGCCACAGATCCCTTGATCCACGTGTCAGGAAGCGAGACACTACTGCTGCAGCTCGGGAGGAAAGCACACGTGCATGCCCCCACTCGAGACGAGACCTGACTCCCCTGGGGAGACTAAGAAGCACCCCAAGATCCATGGCAACACTGGAGAGGAATCCTCAGGTTCCGGCCCCGACTCCTCACAACGACTGAGGCCCCGGCATGGACGGGAGAGGAATCCCGAGAGGTCCCCTAGCAACTCGCATGGGGACTGGCCTTTCCTGAGGCCACCAGAGCGGGTCCCTGTGTTCCCCGTCGTAACTCGACAAGACCTGCCGCAACTCGGGAAAATCCCGGAAGTTCTCCCCTCCAGGCGAGTTGAGGCCCATTTCCGCTGAGGCGTCTCGAGGCTGATCACACCTCACCTCTGGAACTTCGAAAGGGTCCTTCACACCCTTGGTGCAATTCAAGAAGTTCCCCGACCTAGCCGTCTCCACTCGAGAGGAATCACGAGGGTCCCGCCCACATCCAGAGGAGCCCCGTTTCCGTCTCGTAGCTCGAGATGAGGGATCCTTTCCCTGCTTCGTCGGGAAAGAGTTCCCGGAGTTCCCGTCGCATCTCAAGAGGAGGCCCTCTCAACAGGAACGGCGAGAGGAACTCCAGGGTCGAGCCAGCATTCCAAGAGTCCCCCAGATGTCTCAGTCCATTCCAGAGGAACCTCTTTTCCCTTCACCTGCTCGTCTTTCACGCCGAGGATCGACTCACACCAAGGTGGCATGTGGCACAGCCCCGTGAGAAAGCCTCGTGGGAAAGCCTCGAGGGACAGCCTCGAGGGAAAGCCACAGATCCCTTGATCCACGTGACAGGAAGCGTGACACTACTGCTGCAGCTCGGGAGGAAAGCGCACGTGCATGCCCCCACTCCAGACGAGGCCTCACTCCCCTGGGGAGACTCAGAAGCACCCCAAGATCCATGGCAACACTGGAGAGGAATCCTCAGGTTCCGGCCCCGACTCCACACAAGGACTGAGGCCCCGGCATGGACGGGAGAGGGATCCCGAGAGGTCCCCTAGCAACTCGCATGGGGACTGGCCTTTCCTGAGGCCACCAGAGCGGGTCCCTGTGGTCCCCGTGGTAACTCGACAAGACCTGCCGCAACTCGAGAAAATCCCGGAAGTTCTCCCCTCCAGGCGAGATGAGGCCCATTTCCGCTGAGGCGTCTCGAGGCTGATCACACCTCACCTCTGGAACTTCGAAAGGGTCCTTCACACCCTTGGTGCAATTCAAGAAGTTCCCCGACCTAGCCGTCTACACTCGAGAGGAATCACGAGGGTCCCGCCCACATCCAGAGCAGCCCCGTTTCCGCCTCGTAGCTCGAGATGAGGGATCCTTTCCCTGCTTCGTCGGGAAAGAGTTCCCGGCCTTCCCGTCGCATCTCAAGAGGAGGCCCTCTCAACAGGAACGACGAGAGGAACTCCAGGGTCGTGCCACCATTCCACGAGTCCCCCAGATGTCTCAGTCCATTTCAGAGGAACCTCTTTTCCCTTCACCGGCTCGTCTTTCACGCCGAGGATCGAATCACACCAAGGTGGCACGTGGCACAGCCCTGTGGGAAAGCCTCGTGGGAAAGCCTCCAGGGACAGCCTCGAGGGAAAGCCACAGATCCCTGATCCACGTGTCAGGAAGCGTGACACTACTGCTGCAGCTCGGGAGGAAAGCGCACGTGCATGCCCCCACTCGAGACGAGGCCTGACTCCCCTGGGGAGACTCAGAAGCACCCCAAGATCCATGGCAACACTGGAGAGGAATCCTCAGGTTCCGGCCCCGACTCCTCACAAGGACTGAGGCCCCGGCATGGACGGGAGACGAATCCCGAGAGGTCCCCTAGCAACTCGCATGGGGACTGGCCTTTCCTGAGGCCACCAGAGCGGGTCCCTGAGGTCCCCGTCGTAACTCGAGAAGACCTGCCGCAACTCGAGAAAATCCAGGAGGTTCGCCCCTCCAGGCGAGATGAGGCCCATTTCCGCTGAGGCGTCTCGAGGCTGATCACACCTCACCTCTGGAACTTCGAAAGGCTCCTTCACACCCTTGGTGCAAATCAAGAAGTTCCCCGACATACCTGTCTCCACTCGAGAGGAATCACGAGGGTCCCGCCCACATCCAGAGGAGCCCCGTTTCCGCCTCGTAGCTCGAGATGAGGGATCCTTTCCCTGCTTCGTCGGGAAAGAGTTCCCGGCGTTCCCGTCGCATCTCAAGAGGAGGCCCTCTCAACAGGAACGGCGAGAGGAACTCCAGGGTCGTGCCACCATTCCAAGAGTCCCCCAGATGTCTCAGTCCATTCCAGAGGAACCTCTTTTCCCTTCACCGGCTCGTCTTTCACGCCGAGGATCGACTCACACCAAGGTGGCACGTGGCACAGCCCTGTGGGAAAGCCTCGTGGGAAAGCCTCGAGGGACAGCCTCGAGGGAAAGCCACAGATCCCTTGATCCACGTGACAGGAAGCGTGACACTACTGCTGCAGCTCGGGAGGAAAGCGCACGTGCATGCCCACACACGAGACGAGGCCGGACTCCCCTGGGGAGACTCAGAAGCACCCCAAGATCCATGGCAACACTGGAGAGGAATCCTCAGGTTCCGGCCCCGACTCCACACAAGGACTGAGGCCCCGGCATGGACGGGAGAGGAATCCCGAGAGGTCCCCTAGCAACTCGCATGGGGACTGGCCTTTCCTGAGGCCACCAGAGCGGGTCCCTGAGGTCCCCGTCGTAACTCGAGAAGACCTGCCGCAACTCGAGAAAATCCAGGAGGTCCTCCCCTCCTGGCGAGATGAGGCCCATTTCCGCTGAGGCGTCTCGAGGCTGATCACACCTCACCTCTGGAACTTCGAAAGGCTCCTTCACACCCTTGGTGCAAATCAAGAAGTTCCCCGACATACCCGTCTCCACTCGAGAGGAATCACGAGGGTCCCGCCCACATCCAGAGGAGCCCCGTTTCCGCCTCGTAGCTCGAGATGAGGGATCCTTTCCCTGCTTCGTCGGGAAAGAGTTCCCGGCGTTCCCGTCGCATCTCAAGAGGAGGCCCTCTCAACAGAAACGGCCAGAGGAACTCCAGGGTCGTGCCACCATTCCAAGAGTCCCCCAGATGTCTCAGTCCATTCCAGAGGAACCTCTTTTCCCTTCACCGGCTCGTCTTTCACGCCGAGGATCGACTCACACCAAGGTGGCACGTGGCACAGCCATGTGGGAAAGCCTCGTGGGAAAGCCTCGAGGGACAGCCTCGAGGGAAAGCCACAGATCCCTTGATCCACGTGACAGGAAGCGTGACACTACTGCTGCAGCTCGGGAGGAAAGCGCACGTGCATGCCCCCACTCGAGACGAGGCCTGACTCCCCTGGGGAGACTCAGAAGCACCCCAAGATCCATGGCAACACTGGAGAGGAATCCTCAGTTTCCGGCCCCGACTCCACACAAGGACTGAGGCCCCGGTATGGACAGGAGAGGAATCCCGAGAGGTCCCCTAGCAACTCGCATGGGGACTGGCCTTTCCTGAGGCCACCAGAACGGGTCCCTGAGGACCCCGTCGTAACTCGAGAAGACCTGCCGCAACTCGAGAAAATCCAGGAGGTTCTCCCCTCCAGGCGAGATGAGGCCCGTTTCCGCTGAGGCGTCTCGAGGCTGATCACACCTCAGCTCTGGAACTTCGAAAGGGTCCTTCACACCCTTGGTGCAAATCAAGAAGTTCCCCGACCTAGCCGTCTCCACTCGAGAGGAATCACGAGGGTCCCGCCCACATCCAGAGGAGCCCCGTTTCCGCCTCGTAGCTCGAGATGAGGGATCCTGTCCCTGCTTCGTCGGGAAAGAGTTCCCGGCGTTCCCGTCGCATCTCAAGAGGAGGCCCTCTCAACAGGAACGGCGAGAGGAACTCCAGGGTCGTGCCACCATTCCAAGAGTCCCCCAGATGTCTCAGTCCATTCCAGAGGAACCTCTTTTCCCTTCACCGGCTCGTCTTTCACGCCGAGGATCGACTCACACCAAGGTGGCACGTGGCACAGCCCTGTGGGAAAGCCTCGTGGGAAAGCCTCCAGGGACAGCCTCGAGGGAAAGCCACAGATCCCTTGATCCACGTGTCAGGAAGCGTGACACTACTGCTGCAGCTCGGGAGGAAAGCGCACGTGCATGCCCCCACTCGAGACGAGGCCTGACTCCCCTGGGGAGACTCAGAAGCACCCCAAGATCCATGGCAACACTGGAGAGGAATCCTCAGGTTCCGGCCCCGACTCCACACAAGGACTGAGGCCCCGGCATGGACGGGAGAGGAATCCCGAGAGGTCCCCTAGCAACTCGCATGGGGACTGGCCTTTCCTGAGGCCACCAGAGCGGGTCCCTGAGGTCCCCGTCGTAACTGGAGAAGACCTGCCGCAACTCGAGAAAATACAGGAGGTTCTCCCCTCCAGGCGAGATGAGGCCCATTTCCGCTGAGGCGTCTCGAGGCTGATCACACCTCACCTCTGGAAATTCGAAACGGTCCTTCACACCCTTGGTGCAAATCAAGAAGTTCCCCGACATACCCGTCTCCACTCGAGAGGAATCACGAGGGTCCCGCCCACATCCAGAGGAGCCCCGTTTCCGCCTCGTAGCTCGAGATGAGGGATCCTTTCCCTGCTTCGTCGGGAAAGAGTTCCCGGCGTTCCCGTCGCATCTCAAGAGGAGGCCCTCTCAACAGGAACGGCGAGAGGAACTCCAGGGTCGAGCCACCATTCCAAGAGTCCCCCAGATGTCTCAGTCCATTCCAGAGGAACCTCTTTTCCCTTCACCGGCTCGTCTTTCACGCCGAGGATCGACTCACACCAAGGTGGCACGTGGCACAGCCCTGTGGGAAAGCCTCGTGGGAAAGCCTCGAGGGACAGCCTCGAGGGTAAGCCACAGATCCCTTGATCCACGTGACAGGAAGCGTGACACTACTGCTGCAGCCCGCGAGGAAAGCGCACGTGCATACCCCCACTCGAGACGAGGCCTGACTCCCCTGGGGAGACTCAGAAGCACCCCAAGATCCATGGCAACACTGGAGAGGAATCCTCAGGTTCCGGCCCCGACTCCACACAAGGACTGAGGCCCCGGCATGGAAGGGAGAGGAATCCCGAGAGGTCCCCTAGCAACTCGCATGGGGACTGGCCTTTCCTGAGGCCACCAGAGCGGGTCCCTGAGGTCCCCGTCGTAACTCGAGAAGACCTGCCGCAACTCGAGAAAATCCAGGAGGTCCTCCCCTCCAGGCGAGATGAGGTCCATTTCCGCTGAGGCGTCTCGAGGCTGATCACACCTCACCTCTGGAACTTCGAAAGGGTCCTTCACACCCTTGGTGCAAATCAAGAAGTTCCCCGACCTAGCCGTGTCCACTCGAGAGGAATCACGAGGGTCCCGCCCACATCCAGAGGAGCCCCGTTTCCGCCTCGTAGCTCGAGATGAGGGATCCTTTCCCTGCTTCGTCGGGAAAGAGTTCCCGGCGTTCCCGTCGCATCTCAAGAGGAGGCCCTCTCTACAGGAACGGCCAGAGGAACTCCAGGGTCGTGCCACCATTCCAAGAGTCCCCCAGATGTCTCAGTCCATTCCAGAGGAACCACTTTTTCCTTCACCGGCTCGTCTTTCACGCCGAGGATCGACTCACACCAAGGTGGCACGTGGCACAGCCCTGTGGGAAAGCCTCGTGGGAAAGCCTCGAGGGACAGCCTCGAGGGAAATCCACAGATCCCTTGATCCACGTGACAGGAAGCGTGACACTACTGCTGCAGCTCGGGAGGAAAGCGCACGTGCATGCCCCCACTCGAGACGAGGCCTGACTCCCCTGGGGAGACTCAGAAGCACCCCAAGATCCATGGCAACACTGGAGAGGAATCCTCAGGTTCCGGCCCCGACTCCACACAAGGACTGAGGCCCCGGCATGGACGGGAGAGGAATCCCGAGAGGTCCCCTAGCAACTCGCATGGGGACTGGCCTTTCCTGAGGCCACCAGAGCGGGTCCCTGAGGTCCCCGTCGTAACTCGAGAAGACCTGCCGCAACTCGAGAAAATCCAGGAGGTCCTCCCCTCCAGGCGAGATGAGGTCCATTTCCGCTGAGGCGTCTCGAGGCTGATCACACCTCACCTCTGGAACTTCGAAAGGGTCCTTCACACCCTTGGTGCAAATCAAGAAGTTCCCCGACCTAGCCTTGTCCACTCGAGAGGAATCACGAGGGTCCCGCCCACATCCAGAGGAGCCCCGTTTCCGCCTCGTAGCTCGAGATGAGGGATCCTTTCCCTGCTTCGTCGGGAAAGAGTTCCCGGCGTTCCCGTCGCATCTCAAGAGGAGGCCCTCTCTACAGGAACGGCGAGAGGAACTCCAGGGTCGTGCCACCATTCCAAGAGTCCCCCAGATGTCTCAGTCCATTCCAGAGGAACCACTTTTTCCTTCACCGGCTCGTCTTTCACGCCGAGGATCGACTCACACCAAGGTGGCACGTGGCACAGCCCTGTGGGAAAGCCTCGTGGGAAAGCCTCGAGGGACAGCCTCGAGGGAAATCCACAGATCCCTTGATCCACGTGACAGGAAGCGTGACACTACTGCTGCAGCTCGGGAGGAAAGCGCACGTGCATGCCCCCACTCGAGACGAGGCCTGACTCCCCTGGGGAGACTCAGAAGCACCCCAAGATCCATGGCAACACTGGAGAGGAATCCTCAGGTTCCGGCCCCGACTCCACACAAGGACTGAGGCCCCGGCATGGACGGGAGAGGAATCCCGAGAGGTCCCCTAGCAACTCGCATGGGGACTGGCCTTTCCTGAGGCCACCAGAGCGGGTCCCTGAGGTCCCCATCGTAACTCGAGAAGACCTGCCGCAACTCGAGAAAATCCAGGAGGTTCTCCCCTCCAGGCGAGATGAGGCCCATTTCCGCTGAGGCGTCTCGAGGCTGATCACACCTCACCTCTGGAACTTCGAAAGGGTCCTTCACACCCTTGGTGCAAATCAAGAAGTTCCCCGACATACCCGTCTCCACTCGAGATTAATCACGAGGGTCCCGCCCACATCCAGAGGAGCCCCGTTTCCGTCTCGTAGCTCGAGATGAGGGATCCTTTCCCTGCTTCGTCGGGAAAGAGTTCCCGGCGTTCCCGTCGCATCTCAAGAGGAGGCCTTCTCAACAGTAACGGCGAGAGGAACTCCAGGGTCGAGCCAGCATTCCAAGAGTCCCCCAGATGTCTCAGTCCATTCCAGAGGAACCTCTTTTCCCTTCACCGGCTCGTCTTTCACGCCGAGGATCGACTCACACCAAGGTGACACGTGGCACAGCCCTGTGGGAAAGCCTCGTGGGAAAGCCTCGAGGGACAGCCTCGAGGGAAAGCCACAGATCCCTTGATCCACGTGACAGGAAGCGTGACACTACTGCTGCAGCCCGGGAGGAAAGCGCACGTGCATGCCCCCACTCGAGACGAGGCCTGACTCCCCTGGGGAGACTCAGAAGCACCCCAAGATCCATGGCAACACTGGAGAGGAATCCTCAGGTTCCGGCCCCGACTCCACACAAGGACTGAGGCGCCGGCATGGACGGGAGAGGAATCCCGAGAGGCCCCCTAGCAACTCACATGGGGACTGGCCTTTCCTGAGGTCACCAGAGCGGGTCCCTGAGGTCCCCGTCGTAACTCGAGAAGACCTGCCGCAACTCGAGAAAATCCAGGAGGTCCTCCCCTCCAGGCGAGATGAGGCCCATTTCCGCTAAGGCGTCTCGAGGCTGATCACATCTCACCTCTGGAACTTCGAAAGGGTCCTTCACACCCTTGGTGCAAATAAAGAAGTTCCCCGACCTAGCCGTGTCCACTCGAGAGGAATCACGAGGGTCCCGCCCACATCCAGAGGAGCCCCGTTTCCGCCTCGTAGCTCGAGATGAGGGATCCTTTCCCTGCTTCGTCGGGAAAGAGTTCCCGGCGTTCCCGTCGCATCTCAAGAGGAGGCCCTCTCAACAGGAACGGCGAGAGGAACTCCAGGGTCGTGCCACCATTCCAAGAGTCCCCCACATGTCTCAGTCCATTCCAGAGGAACCTCTTTTCCCTTCACCGGCTCGTCTTTCACGCCGAGGATCGACTCACACCAAGGGGGCACGTGGCACAGCCCTGTGGGAAAGCCTCGTGGGAAAGCCTCGAGGGACAGCCTCGAGGGAAAGCCACAGATCCCTTGATCCACGTGACAGGAAACGTGACACTACTGCTGCAGCTCGGGAGGAAAGCGCACGTGCATGCCCCCACTGGAGACGAGGCCTGACTCCCCTGGGGAGACTCAGAAGCACCCCAAGATCCATGGCAACACTGGAGAGGAATCCTCAGGTTCCGGCCCCGACTCCACACAAGGACTGAGGCCCCGGCATGGACGGGAGAGGAATCCCGAGAGGTCCCCTAGCAACTCGCATGGGGACTGGCCTTTCCTGAGGCCACCAGAGCGGGTCCCTGAGGTCCCCGTCGTAACTCGAGAAGACCTGCCGCAACTCGAGAAAATCCAGGAGGTTCTCCCCTCCAGGCGAGATGAGGCCCATTTCCGCTGAGGCGTCTCGAGGCTGATCACAGCTCACCTCTGGAACGTCGAAAGGGTCCTTCACACCCTTGGTGCAAATCAAGAAGTTCCCCGACATACCCGTCTCCACTCGAGAGGAATCACGAGGGTCCCGCCCACATCCAGAGGAGTCCCGTTTCGGCCTCGTAGCTCGAGATGAGGGATCCTGTCCCTGCTTCGTCGGGAAAGAGTTCCCGGCGTTCCGGTCGCATCTCAAGAGGAGGCCCTCTCAACAGGAACGGCGAGAGGAACTCCAGGGTCGTGCCACCTTTCCAAGAGTCCCCCAGATGTCTCAGTCCATTCCAGAGGATACTCTTTTCCCTTCACCAGCTCGTCTTTCACGCCGAGGATCGACTCACACCAAGGTGGCACGTGGCACAGCCCTGTGGGAAAGCCTCGTGGGAAAGCGTCGAGGGACAGCCTCGAGGGAAAGCCACAGATCCCTTGATCCACGTGACAGGAAGCGTGACACTACTGCTGCAGCTCGGGAGGAAAGCGCACGTGCATGCCCCCACTCGAGACGAGCCCTGACTCCCCTGGGGAGACTCAGAAGCACCCCAAGATCCATGGCAACACTGGAGAGGAATCCTCAGGTTCCGGCCCCGACTCCACACAAGGACTGAGGCGCCGGCATGGACGGGAGAGGAATCCCGAGAGGCCCCCTAGCAACTCACATGGGGACTGGCCTTTCCTGAGGTCACCAGAGCGGGTCCCTGAGGTCCCCGTCGTAACTCGAGAAGACCTGCCGCAACTCGAGAAAATCCAGGAGGTCCTCCCCTCCAGGCGAGATGAGGCCCATTTCCGCTAAGGCGTCTCGAGGCTGATCACATCTCACCTCTGGAACTTCGACAGGGTCCTTCACACCCTTGGTGCAAATAAAGAAGTTCCCCGACCTAGCCGTGTCCACTCGAGAGGAATCACGAGGGTCCCGCCCACATCCAGAGGAGCCCCGTTTCCGCCTCGTAGCTCGAGATGAGGGATCCTTTCCCTGCTTCGTCGGGAAAGAGTTCCCGGCGTTCCCGTCGCATCTCAAGAGGAGGCCCTCTCAACAGGAACGGCGAGAGGAACTCCAGGGTCGTGCCACCATTCCAAGAGTCCCCCACATGTCTCAGTCCATTCCAGAGGAACCTCTTTTCCCTTCACCGGCTCGTCTTTCACGCCGAGGATCGACTCACACCAAGGGGGCACGTGGCACAGCCCTGTGGGAAAGCCTCGTGGGAAAGCCTCGAGGGACAGCCTCGAGGGAAAGCCACAGATCCCTTGATCCACGTGACAGGAAGCGTGACACTACTGCTGCAGCTCGGGAGTAAAGCGCACGTGCATGCCCCCACTCGAGACGAGGCCTGACTCCCCTGGGGAGACTCAGAAGCACCCCAAGATCCATTGTAACACTGGAGAGGAATCCTCAGGTTCCGGGCCCGACTCCACACAAGGACTGAGGGCCCGGCATGGACGGTAGAGGAATCCCGAGAGGTCCCCTAGCAACTCGCATGGGGACTGGCCTTTCCTGAGGCCACCAGAGCGGGTCCCTGAGGTCCCCGTCGTAACTCGAGAAGACCTGCCGCAACTCGAGAAAATCCAGGAGGTTCTCCCCTCCAGGCGAGATGAGGCCCATTTCCGCTGAGGCGTCTCGAGGCTGATCACACCTCACCTCTGGAACTTCGAAAGGCTCCTTCACACCCTTGGTGCAAATCAAGAAGTTCCCCGACATACCCGTCTCCACTCGAGAGGAATCACGAGGGTCCCGCCCACATCCAGAGGAGCCCCGTTTCGGCCTCGTAGCTCGAGATGAGGGATCCTGTCCCTGCTTCGTCGGGAAAGAGTTCCCGGCGTTCCCGTCGCATCTCAAGAGGAGGCCCTCTCAACAGGAACGGCGAGAGGAACTCCAGGGTCGTTCCACCTTTCCAAGAGTCCCCCAGATGTCTCAGTCCATTCCAGAGGAAACTCTTTTCCCTTCACCGGCTCGTCTTTCACGCCGAGGATCGACTCACACCAAGGTGGCACGTGGCACAGCCCTGTGGGAAAGCCTCGTGGGAAAGCCTCGAGGGACAGCCTCGAGGGAAAGCCACAGATCCCTTGATCCACGTGACAGGAAGCGTGACACTACTGCTGCAGCTCGGGGGTAAAGCGCACGTGCATGCCCCCACTCGAGACGAGCCCTGACTCCCCTGGGGAGACTCAGAAGCACCCCAAGATCCATGGCAACACTGGAGAGGAATCCTCAGGTTCCGGGCCCGACTCCACACAAGGACTGAGGCCCCGGCATGGACGTTAGAGGAATCCCGAGAGGTCCCCTAGCAACTCGCATGGGGACTGGCCTTTCCTGAGGCCACCAGAGCGGGTCCCTGAGGTCCCCGTCGTAACTCGAGAAGACCTGCCGCAACTCGAGAAAATCCAGGAGGTTCTCCCCTCCAGGCGAGATGAGGCCCATTTCCGCTGAGGCGTCTCGAGGCTGATCACACCTCACCTCTGGAACTTCGAAAGGCTCCTTCACACCCTTGGTGCAAATCAAGAAGTTCCCCGACATACCCGTCTCCACTCGAGAGGAATCACGAGGGTCCCGCCCACATCCAGAGGAGCCCCGTTTCCGCCTCGAAGCTCGAGATGAGGGATCCTTTCCCTGCTTCGGAGGGAAAGAGTTCCCGGCATTCCCGTCGCATCTCAATAGGAGGCCCTCTCAACAGGAACGGCGAGAGGAACTCCAGGGTCGTGCCACCATTCCAAGAGTCCCCCAGATGTCTCAGTCCATTGCAGAGGAACCTCTTTTCCCTTCACCGGCTCGTCTTTCACGCCGAGGGTCGACTCACACCACGGTGGCACGTGGCACTGCCCTGTGGGAAAGCCTCGTGGGAAAGCCTCTAGGGACAGCCTCGAGGGAAAGCCACAGATCCCTTGATCCACGTGACAGGAAGCGTGACACTACTGCTGCAGCTCGGGAGGAAAGCGCACGTGCATGCCCCCACTCGAGACGAGGCCTGACTCCCCTGGGGAGACTCAAAAGCACCCAAAGATCCATGGCAACACTGGAGAGGAATCCTCAGGTTCCGGCCCCCACTCCACACAAGGACTGAGGCCCTGGCATGGACGGGAGAGGAAACCCGAGAGGTCCCCTAGCCACTCGCATGGGGAGTGGCCTTTCCTGAGGCCACCAGAGCGGGTCCCTGAGGTCCCCGTCGTAACTCGAGAAGACCTGCCGCAACTCGAAAAAATCCAGGAGGTTCTCCCCTCCAGGCGAGATGAGGCCCATTTCCGCTGAGGCGTCTCGAGGCTGATCACACCTCACCTCTGGAACTTCGAAAGGCTACTTCACACCCTTGGTGCAAATCAAGAAGTTCCCCGACATACCCGTCTCCACTCGAGAGGAATCACGAGGGTCCCGCCCACATCCAGAGGAGCCCCGTTTCGGCCTCGTAGCTCGAGATGAGGGATCCTGTCCCTGCTTCGTCGGGAAAGAGTTCCCGGCGTTCCCGTCGCATCTCAAGAGGAGGCCCTCTCAACAGGAACGGCGAGAGGAACTCCAGGGTCGTGCCACCTTTCCAAGAGTCCCCCAGATGTCTCAGTCCATTCCAGAGGAAACTCTTTTCCCTTCACCGGCTCGTCTTTCACGCCGAGGATCGACTCACACCAAGGTGGCACGTGGCACAGCCCTGTGGGAAAGCCTCGTGGGAAAGCCTCGAGGGACAGCCTCGAGGGAAAGCCACAGATCCCTTGATCCACGTGACAGGAAGCGTGACACTACTGCTGCAGCTCGGGAGGAAAGCGCACGTGCATGCCCCCACTCGAGACGAGGCCTGACTCCCCTGGGGAGACTCAGAAGCACCCAAAGATCCATGGCAACACTGGAGAGGAATCCTCAGGTTCCGGCCCCCACTCCACACAAGGACTGAGGCCCTGGCATGGACGGGAGAGGAAACCCGAGAGGTCCCCTAGCCACTCGCATGGGGACTGTCCTTTCCTGAGGCCACCAGAGCGGGTCCCTGAGGTCCCCGTCGTAACTCGAGAAGACCTGCCGCAACTCGAGAAAATCCAGGAGGTTCTCCCCTCCAGGCGAGATGAGGCCCATTTCCGCTGAGGCGTCTCGAGGCTGATCACACCTCACCTCTGGAACTTCGAAAGGCTACTTCACACCCTTGGTGCAAATCAAGAAGTTCCCCGACATACCCGTCTCCACTCGAGAGGAATCACGAGGGTCCCGCCCACATCCAGAGGAGCCCCGTTTCCGCCTCGAAGCTCGAGATGAGGGATCCTTTCCCTGCTTCGTCGGGAAAGAGTTCCCGGCGTTCCCGTCGCATCTCAAGAGGAGGCCCTCTCAACAGGAACGGCGAGAGGAACTCCAGGGTCGTGCCACCATTCCAAGAGTCCCCCAGATGTCTCAGTCCATTCCAGAGGAAACTCTTTTCCCTTCACCGGCTCATCTTTCACGCCGAGGATCGACTCACACCACGGTGGCACGTGGCACTGCCCTGTGGGAAAGCCTCGTGTGAAAGCCTCGAGGGACAGCCTCGAGGGAAAGCCACAGATCCCTTGATCCACGTGACAGGAATCGTGACACTACTGCTGCAGCTCGGGAGGAAAGCGCACGTGCATGCCCCCACTCGAGACGTGGCCTGACTCCCCTGAGGAGACTCAGAAGCACCCAAAGATCCATGGCAACACTGGAGAGGAATCCTCAGGTTCCGGGCCCGACTCCACACAAGGACTGAGGCCCCGGCATGGACGGTAGAGGAATCCCGAGAGGTCCCCTAGCAACTCGCATGGGGACTGGCCTTTCCTGAGGCCACCAGAGCGGGTCCCTGAGGTCCCCGTCGTAACTCGAGAAGACCTGCCGCAACTCGATAAAATCCAGGAGGTTCTCCCCTCCAGGCGAGATGAGGCCCATTTCCGCTGAGGCGTCTCGAGGCTGATCACACCTCACCTCTGGAACTTCGAAAGGCTCCTTCACACCCTTGGTGCAAATCAAGAAGTTCCCCGACATACCCGTCTCCACTCGAGAGGAATCACGAGGGTCCCGCCCACATCCAGAGGAGCCCCGTTTCCGCCTCGAAGCTCGAGATGAGGGATCATTTCCCTGCTTCGTCGGGAAAGAGTTCCCGGCGTTCCCGTCGCATCTCAAGAGGAGGCCCTCTCAACAGGAACGGCGAGAGGAACTCCAGGGTCGTGCCACCATTCCAAGAGTCCCCCAGATGTCTCAGTCCATTCCAGAGGAACCTCTTTTCCCTTCACCGGCTCGTCTTTCACACCGAGGATCGACTCACACCAAGGTGGCACGTGGCACAGCCCTGTGGGAAAGCCTCGTGGGAAAGCCTCGAGGGACAGCCTCGAGGGAAAGCCACAGATCCCTTGATTCACGTGACAGGAAGCGTGACACTACTGCTGCAGCTCGGGAGTAAAGCGCACGTGCATGCCCCCACTCGAGACGAGGCCTGACTCCCCTGGGGAGACTCAGAAGCACCCCAAGATCCATTGTAACACTGGAGAGGAATCCTCAGGTTCCGTGCCCGACTCCACACAAGGACTGAGGCCCCGGCATGGACGGTAGAGGAATCCCGAGAGGTCCCCTAGCAACTCGCATGGGGACTGGCCTTTCCTGAGGCCACCAGAGCGGGTCCCTGAGGTCCCCGTCGTAACTCGAGAAGACCTGCCGCAACTCGAGAAAATCCAGGAGGTTCTCCCCTCCAGGCGAGATGAGGCCCATTTCCGCTGAGGCGTCTCGAGGCTGATCACACCTCACCTCTGGAACTTCGAAAGGCTCCTTCACACCCTTGGTGCAAATCAAGAAGTTCCCCGACATACCCGTCTCCACTCGAGAGGAATCACGAGGGTCCCGCCCACATCCAGAGGAGCCCCGTTTCGGCCTCGTAGCTCGAGATGAGGGATCCTGTCCCTGCTTCGTCGGGAAAGAGTTCCCGGCGTTCCCGTCGCATCTCAAGAGGAGGCCCTCTCAACAGGAACGGCGAGAGGAACTCCAGGGTCGTGCCACCTTTCCAAGAGTCCCCCAGATGTCTCAGTCCATTCCAGAGGAAACTCTTTTCCCTTCACCGGCTCGTCTTTCACGCCGAGGATCGACTCACACCAAGGTGGCACGTGGCACAGCCCTGTGGGAAAGCCTCGTGGGAAAGCCTCGAGGGACAGCCTCGAGGGAAAGCCACAGATCCCTTGATCCACGTGACAGGAAGCGTGACACTACTGCTGCAGCTCGGGAGGAAAGCGCACGTGCATGCCCCCACTCGAGACGAGCCCTGACTCCCCTGGGGAGACTCAGAAGCACCCCAAGATCCATGGCAACACTGGAGAGGAATCCTCAGGTTCCAGGCCCGACTCCACACAAGGACTGAGGCCCCGGCATGGACGGTAGAGGAATCCCGAGAGGTCCCCTAGCAACTCGCATGGGGACTGGCCTTTCCTGAGGCCACCAGAGCGGGTCCCTGAGGTCCCCGTCGTAACTCGAGAAGACCTGCCGCAACTCGAGAAAATCCAGGAGGTTCTCTCCTCCAGGCGAGATGAGGCCCATTTCCGCTGAGGCGTCTCGAGGCTGATCACACCTCACCTCTGGAACTTTGAAAGGCTCCTTCACACCCTTGGTGCAAATCAAGAAGTTCCCCGACATACCCGTCTCCACTCGAGAGGAATCACGAGGGTCCCGCCCACATCCAGAGGAGCCCCGTTTCGGCCTCGTAGCTCGAGATGAGGGATCCTGTCCCTGCTTCGTCGGGAAAGAGTTCCCGGCGTTCCCGTCGCATCTCAAGAGGAGGCCCTCTCAACAGGAACGGCGAGAGGAACTCCAGGGTCGTGCCACCTTTCCAAGAGTCCCCCAGATGTCTCAGTCCATTCCAGAGGAAACTCTTTTCCCTTCACCGGCTCGTCTTTCACGCCGAGGATCGACTCACACCAAGGTGGCACGTGGCACAGCCCTGTGGGAAAGCCTCGTGGGAAAGCCTCGAGGGACAGCCTCGAGGGAAAGCCACAGATCCCTTGATCCACGTGACAGGAAGCGTGACACTACTGCTGCAGCTCGGGAGGAAAGCGCACGTGCATGCCCCCACTCGAGACGAGCCCTGACTCCCCTGGGGAGACTCAGAAGCACCCCAAGATCCATGGCAACACTGGAGAGGAATCCTCAGGTTCCGGGCCCGACTCCACACAAGGACTGAGGCCCCGGCATGGACGGTAGAGGAATCCCGAGAGGTCCCCTAGCAACTCGCATGGGGACTGGCCTTTCCTGAGGCCACCAGAGCGGGTCCCTGAGGTCCCCGTCGTAACTCGAGAAGACCTGCCGCAACTCGAGAAAATCCAGGAGGTTCTCCCCTCCAGGCGAGATGAGGCCCATTTCCGCTGAGGCGTCTCGAGGCTGATCACACCTCACCTCTGGAACTTCGAAAGGCTCCTTCACACCCTTGGTGCAAATCAAGAAGTTCCCCGACATACCCGTCTCCACTCGAGAGGAATCACGAGGGTCCCGCCCACATCCAGAGGAGCCCCGTTTCCGCCTCGAAGCTCTAGATGAGGGATCCTTTCCCTGCTTCGTCGGGAAAGAATTCCCGGCATTCCCGTCGCATCTCAATAGGAGGCCCTCTCAACAGGAACGGCGAGAGGAACTCCAGGGTCGTGCCACCATTCCAAGAGTCCCCCAGATGTCTCAGTCCATTGCAGAGGAACCTCTTTTCCCTTCACCGGCTCGTCTTTCACGCCGAGGATCGACTCACACCACGGTGGCACGTGGCACTGCCCTGTGGGAAAGCCTCGTGGGAAAGCCTCGAGGGACAGCCTCGAGGGAAAGCCACAGATCCCTTGATCCACGTGACAGGAAGCGTGACACTACTGCTGCAGCTCGGGAGGAAAGCGCACTTGCATGCCCCCACTCGAGACGAGGCCTGACTCCCCTGGGGAGACTCAGAAGCACCCAAAGATCCATGGCAACACTGGAGAGGAATCCTCAGGTTCCGGCCCCCACTCCACACAAGGACTGAGGCCCTGGCATGGACGGGAGAGGAAACCCGAGAGGTCCCCTAGCCACTCGCATGGGGACTGGCCTTTCCTGAGGCCACCAGAGCGGGTCCCTGAGGTCCCCGTCGTAACTCGAGAAGACCTGCCGCAACTCGAGAAAATCCAGGAGGTTCTCCCCTCCAGGCGAGATGAGGCCCATTTCCGCTGAGGCGTCTCGAGGCTGATCACACCTCACCTCTGGAACTTCGAAAGGGTCCTTCACACCCTTGGTGCAAATCAAGAAGTTCCCCGACATACCCGTCTCCACTCGAGAGGAATCAGGAGGGTCCCGCCCACATCCAGAGGAGCCCCGTTTCGGCCTCGTAGCTCGAGATGAGGGATCCTGTCCCTGCTTCGTCGGGAAAGAGTTCCCGGCGTTCCCGTCGCATCTCAAGAGGAGGCCCTCTCAACAGGAACGGCGAGAGGCACTCCAGGGTCGTGCCACCTTTCCAAGAGTCCCCCAGATGTCTCAGTCCATTCCAGAGGAAACTCTTTTCCCTTCACCGGCTCGTCTTTCACGCCGAGGATCGACTCACACCAAGGTGGCACGTGGCACAGCCCTGTGGGAAAGCCTCGTGGGAAAGCCTCGAGGGACAGCCTCGAGGGAAAGCCACAGATCCCTTGATCCACGTGACAGGAAGCGTGACACTACTGCTGCAGCTCGGGAGTAAAGCGCACGTGCATGCCCCCACTCGAGACGTGGCCTGACTCCCCTGGGGAGACTCAGAAGCACCCCAAGATCCATGGCAACACTGGAGAGGAATCCTCAGATTCCGGGCCCGACTCCACACAAGGACTGAGGCCCCGGCATGGACGGTAGAGGAATCCCGAGAGGTCCCCTAGCAACTCGCATGGGGACTGGCCTTTCCTGAGGCCACCAGAGCGGGTCCCTGAGGTCCCCGTCGTAACTCGAGAAGACCTGCCGCAACTCGAGAAAATCCAGGAGGTTCTCCCCTCCAGGCGAGATGAGGCCCATTTCCGCTGAGGCGTCTCGAGGCTGATCACACCTCACCTCTGGAACTTCGAAAGGCTACTTCACACCCTTGGTGCAAATCAAGAAGTTCCCCGACATACCCGTCTCCACTCGAGAGGAATCACGAGGGTCCCGCCCACATCCAGAGGAGCTCCCTTTCCGCCTCGAAGCTCGAGATGAGGGATCCTTTCCCTGCTTCGTCGGGAAAGAGTTCCCGGCGTTCCCGTCGCATCTCAAGAGGAGGCCCTCTCAACAGGAACGGCGAGAGGAACTCCAGGGTCGTGCCACCATTCCAAGAGTCCCCCAGATGTCTCAGTCCATTCCAGAGGAACCTCTTTTCCCTTCACCGGCTCGTCTTTCACGCCGAGGATCGACTCACACCAAGGTGGCACGTGGCACAGCCCTGTGGGAAAGCCTCGTGGGAAAGCCTCGAGGGACAGCCTCGAGGGAAAGCCACAGATCCCTTGATCCACGTGACAGGAAGCGTGACACTACTGCTGCAGCTCGGGAGGAAAGCGCACGTGCATGCCCCCACTCGAGACGAGGCCTGACTCCCCTGGGGAGACTCAGAAGCACCCCAAGATCCATTGTAACACTGGAGAGGAATCCTCAGGTTCCGTGCCCGACTCCACACAAGGACTGAGGGCCCGGCATGGACGGTAGAGGAATCCCGAGAGGTCCCCTAGCAACTCGCATGGGGACTGGCCTTTCCTGAGGCCACCAGAGCGGGTCCCTGAGGTCCCCGTCGTAACTCGAGAAGACCTGCCGCAACTCGAGAAAATCCAGGAGGTTCTCCCCTCCAGGCGAGATGAGGCCCATTTCCGCTGAGGCGTCTCGAGGCTGATCACACCTCACCTCTGGAACTTCGAAAGGCTCCTTCACACCCTTGGTGCAAATCAAGAAGTTCCCCGACATACCCGTCTCCACTCGAGAGGAATCACGAGGGTCCCGCCCACATCCAGAGGAGCCCCGTTTCCGCCTCGAAGCTCGAGATGAGGGATCCTTTCCCTGCTTCGTCGGGAAAGAGTTCCCGGCGTTCCCGTCGCATCTCAAGAGGAGGCCCTCTCAACAGGAACGGCGAGAGGAACTCCAGGGTCGTGCCACCATTCCAAGAGTCCCCCAGATGTCTCAGTCCATTCCAGAGGAACCTCTTTTCCCTTCACCGGCTCGTCTTTCACGCCGAGGATCGACTCACACCAAGGTGGCACGTGGCACAGCCCTGTGGGAAAGCCTCGTGGGAAAGCCTCGAGGGACAGCCTCGAGGGAAAGCCACAGATCCCTTGATCCACGTGACAGGAAGCGTGACACTACTGCTGCAGCTCGGGAGTAAAGCGCACGTGCATGCCCCCACTCGAGACGAGGCCTGACTCCCCTGGGGAGACTCAGAAGCACCCCAAGATCCATTGTAACACTGGAGAGGAATCCTCAGGTTCCGTGCCCGACTCCACACAAGGACTGAGGCCCCGGCATGGACGGGAGAGGAATCCAGAGAGGTCCCCTAGCAACTCGCATGGGGACTGGCCTTTCCTGAGGCCACCAGAGCGGGTCCCTGAGGTCCCCGTCGTAACTCGAGAAGACCTGCCGCAACTCGAGAAAATCCAGGAGGTTCTCCCCTCCAGGCGAGATGAGGCCCATTTCCGCTGAGGCGTCTCGAGGCTGATCACACCTCACCTCTGGAACTTCGAAAGGGTCCTTCACACCCTTGGTGCAAATCAAGAAGTTCCCCGACATACCCGTCTCCACTCGAGAGGAATCAGGAGGGTCCCGCCCACATCCAGAGGAGCCCCGTTTCGGCCTCGTAGCTCGAGATGAGGGATCCTGTCCCTGCTTCGTCGGGAAAGAGTTCCCGGCGTTCCCGTCGCATCTCAAGAGGAGGCCCTCTCAACAGGAACGGCGAGAGGAACTCCAGGGTCGTGCCACCTTTCCAAGAGTCCCCCAGATGTCTCAGTCCATTCCAGAGGAAACTCTTTTCCCTTCACCGGCTCGTCTTTCACGCCGAGGATCGACTCACACCAAGGTGGCACGTGGCACAGCCCTGTGGGAAAGCCTCGTGGGAAAGCCTCGAGGGACAGCCTCGAGGGAAAGCCACAGATCCCTTGATCCACGTGACAGGAAGCGTGACACTACTGCTGCAGCTCGGGAGGAAAGCGCACGTGCATGCCCCCACTCGAGACGTGGCCTGACTCCCCTGGGGAGACTCAGAAGCACCCCAAGATCCATGGCAACACTGGAGAGGAATCCTCAGGTTCCGGGCCCGACTCCACACAAGGACTGAGGCCCCGGCATGGACGGTAGAGGAATCCCGAGAGGTCCCCTAGCAACTCGCATGGGGACTGGCCTTTCCTGAGGCCACCAGAGCGGGTCCCTGAGGTCCCCGTCGTAACTCGAGAAGACCTGCCGCAACTCGAGAAAATCCAGGAGGTTCTCCCCTCCAGGCGAGATGAGGCCCATTTCCGCTGAGGCGTCTCGAGGCTGATCACACCTCACCTCTGGAACTTCGAAAGGCTACTTCACACCCTTGGTGCAAATCAAGAAGTTCCCCGACATACCCGTCTCCACTCGAGAGGAATCACGAGGGTCCCGCCCACATCCAGAGGAGCCCCCTTTCCGCCTCGAAGCTCGAGATGAGGGATCCTTTCCCTGCTTCGTCGGGAAAGAGTTCCCGGCGTTCCCGTCGCATCTCAAGAGGAGGCCCTCTCAACAGGAACGGCGAGAGGAACTCCAGGGTCGTGCCACCATTCCAAGAGTCTCCCAGATGTCTCAGTCCATTCCAGAGGAAACTCTTTTCCCTTCACCGGCTCATCTTTCACGCCGAGGATCGACTCACACCAAGGTGGCACGTGGCACAGCCCTGTGGGAAAACCTCGTGTGAAAGCCTCGAGGGACAGCCTCGAGGGAAAGCCACAGATCCCTTGATCCACGTGACAGGAAGCGTGACACTACTGCTGCAGCTCGGGAGGAAAGTGCACGTACATGCCCCCACTCGAGACGAGGACTGACTCCCCTGGGGAGACTCAGAAGCACCCCAAGATCCATGGCAACACTGGAGAGGAATCCTCAGGTTCCGGCCCCGACTCCGCACAAGGACTGAGGCCCCGGCATGGACGGGAGAGGAATCCCGAGAGGTCCCCTAGCAACTCGCATGGGGACTGGCCTTTCCTGAGGCCACCAGAGCGGGTCCCTGAGGTCCCCGTCGTAACTCGAGAAGACCTGCCGCAACTCGACAAAATCCAGGAGGTTCTCCCCTCCAGGCGAGATGAGGCCCATTTCCGCTGAGGCGTCTCGAGGCTGATCACACCTCACCTCTGGAACTTCGAAAGGGTCCTTCACACCCTTGGTGCAAATCAAGAAGTTTCCCGACATACCCGTCTCCACTCGAGAGGAATCACGAGGGTCCCGCCCACATCCAGATGAGCCCCGGGTCCGCCTCGTAGTCGAGATGAGGGATCCTGTCCCTGCTTCGTCGGGAAAGAGTTCCCGGCGTTCCCGTCGCATCTCAAGAGGAGGCCCTCTCAACAGGAACGGCGAGAGGAACTCCAGGGTCGTGCCACCATTCCAAGAGTCCCCCAGATGTCTCAGTCCATTCCAGAGGAACCTCTTTTCCCTTCACCGGCTCGTCTTTCACGCCGAGGATCGACTCACACCAAGGTGGCACGTGGCACAGCCCTGTGGGAAAGCCTCGTGGGAAAGCCTCGAGGGACAGCCTCGAGGGAAAGCCACAGATCCCTTGATCCACGTGACAGGAAGCGTGACACTACTGCTGCAGCTCGGGAGTAAAGCGCACGTGCATGCCCCCACTCGAGACGAGGCCTGACTCCCCTGGGGAGACTCAGAAGCACCCCAAGATCCATTGTAACACTGGAGAGGAATCCTCAGGTTCCGGGCCCGACTCCACACAAGGACTGAGGGCCCGGCATGGACGGTAGAGGAATCCCGAGAGGTCCCCTAGCAACTCGCATGGGGACTGGCCTTTCCTGAGGCCACCAGAGCGGGTCCCTGAGGTCCCCGTCGTAACTCGAGAAGACCTGCCGCAACTCGAGAAAATCCAGGAGGTTCTCCCCTCCAGGCGAGATGAGGCCCATTTCCGCTGAGGCGTCTCGAGGCTGATCACACCTCACCTCTGGAACTTCGAAAGGCTCCTTCACACCCTTGGTGCAAATCAAGAAGTTCCCCGACATACCCGTCTCCACTCGAGAGGAATCACGAGGGTCCCGCCCACATCCAGAGGAGCCCCGTTTCCGCCTCGAAGCTCGAGATGAGGGATCCTTTCCCTGCTTCGTCGGGAAAGAGTTCCCGGCGTTCCCGTCGCATCTCAAGAGGAGGCCCTCTCAACAGGAACGGCGAGAGGAACTCCAGGGTCGTGCCACCATTCCAAGAGTCCCCCAGATGTCTCAGTCCATTCCAGAGGAACCTCTTTTCCCTTCACCGGCTCGTCTTTCACGCCGAGGATCGACTCACACCAAGGTGGCACGTGGCACAGCCCTGTGGGAAAGCCTCGTGGGAAAGCCTCGAGGGACAGCCTCGAGGGAAAGCCACAGATCCCTTGATCCACGTGACAGGAAGCGTGACACTACTGCTGCAGCTCGGGAGTAAAGCGCACGTGCATGCCCCCACTCGAGACGAGGCCTGACTCCCCTGGGGAGACTCAGAAGCACCCCAAGATCCATTGTAACACTGGAGAGGAATCCTCAGGTTCCGTGCCCGACTCCACACAAGGACTGAGGCCCCGGCATGGACGGGAGAGGAATCCAGAGAGGTCCCCTAGCAACTCGCATGGGGACTGGCCTTTCCTGAGGCCACCAGAGCGGGTCCCTGAGGTCCCCGTCGTAACTCGAGAAGACCTGCCGCAACTCGAGAAAATCCAGGAGGTTCTCCCCTCCAGGCGAGATGAGGCCCATTTCCGCTGAGGCGTCTCGAGGCTGATCACACCTCACCTCTGGAACTTCGAAAAGCTCCTTCACACCCTTGGTGCAAATCAAGAAGTTCCCAGACATACCCGTCTCCACTCGAGAGGAATCACGAGGGTCCCACCCACATCCAGAGGAGCCCCGTTTCCGCCTCGAAGCTCGAGATGAGGGATCCTTTCCCTGCTTCGTCGGGAAAGAGTTCCCGGCGTTCCCGTCGCATCTCAAGAGGAGGCCCTCTCAACAGGAACGGCGAGAGGAACTCCAGGGTCGTGCCACCATTCCAAGAGTCCCCCAGATGTCTCAGTCCATTGCAGAGGAACCTCTTTTCCCTTCACCGGCTCGTCTTTCACGCCGAGGATCGACTCACACCACGGTGGCACGTGGCACTGCCCTGTGGGAAAGCCTCGTGGGAAAGCCTCGAGGGACAGCCTCGAGGGAAAGCCACAGATCCCTTGATCCACGTGACAGGAAGCGTGACACTACTGCTGCAGCTCGGGAGGAAAGCGCACTTGCATGCCCCCACTCAAGACGAGGCCTGACTCCCCTGGGGAGACTCAGAAGCACCCAAAGATCCATGGCAACACTGGAGAGGAATCCTCAGGTTCCGGCCCCCACTCCACACAAGGACTGAGGCCCTGGCATGGACGGGAGAGGAAACCCGAGAGGTCCCCTAGCCACTCGCATGGGGACTGGCCTTTCCTGAGGCCACCAGAGCGGGTCCCTGAGGTCCCCGTCGTAACTCGAGAAGACCTGCCGCAACTCGAGAAAATCCAGGAGGTTCTCCCCTCCAGGCGAGATGAGGCCCATTTCCGCTGAGGCGTCTCGAGGCTGATCACACCTCACCTCTGGAACTTCGAAAGGGTCCTTCACACCCTTGGTGCAAATCAAGAAGTTCCCCGACATACCCGTCTCCACTCGAGAGGAATCACGAGGGTCCCGCCCACATCCAGAGGAGCCCCGTTTCGGCCTCGTAGCTCGAGATGAGGGATCCTTTCCCTGCTTCGTCGGGAAAGAGTTCCCGGCGTTCCCGTCGCATCTCAAGAGGAGGCCCTCTCAACAGGAACGGCGAGAGGAACTCCAGGGTCGTGCCACCTTTCCAAGAGTCCCCCAGATGTCTCAGTCCATTCCAGAGGAAACTCTTTTCCCTTCACCGGCTCGTCTTTCACGCCGAGGATCGACTCACACCAAGGTGGCACGTGGCACAGCCCTGTGGGAAAGCCTCGTGGGAAAGCCTCGAGGGACAGCCTCGAGGGAAAGCCACAGATCCCTTGATCCACGTGACAGGAAGCGTGACACTACTGCTGCAGCTCGGGAGGAAAGCGCACGTGCATGCCCCCACTCGAGACGTGGCCTGACTCCCCTGGGGAGACTCAGAAGCACCCCAAGATCCATGGCAACACTGGAGAGGAATCCTCAGGTTCCGGGCCCGACTCCACACAAGGACTGAGGCCCCGGCATGGACGGGAGAGGAATCCCGAGAGGTCCCCTAGCAACTCGCATGGGGACTGGCCTTTCCTGAGGCCACCAGAGCGGGTCCCTGAGGTCCCCGTCGTAACTCGAGAAGACCTGCCGCAACTCGAGAAAATCCAGGAGGTTCTCCCCTCCAGGCGAGATGAGGCCCATTTCCGCTGAGGCGTCTCGAGGCTGATCACACCTCACCTCTGGAACTTCGAAAGGCTACTTCACACCCTTGGTGCAAATCAAGAAGTTCCCCGACATACCCGTCTCCACTCGAGAGGAATCACGAGGGTCCCGCCCACATCCAGAGGAGCCCCGTTTCCGCCTCGAAGCTCGAGATGAGGGATCCTGTCCCTGCTTCGTCGGGAAAGAGTTCCCGGCGTTCCCGTCGCATCTCAAGAGGAGGCCCTCTCAACAGGAACGGCGAGAGGAACTCCAGGGTCGTGCCACCATTCCAAGAGTCCCCCAGATGTCTCAGTCCATTCCAGAGGAACCTCTTTTCCCTTCACCGGCTCGTCTTTCACGCCGAGGATCGACTCACACCAAGGTGGCACGTGGCACAGCCCTGTGGGAAAACCTCGTGTGAAAGCCTCGAGGGACAGCCTCGAGGGAAAGCCACAGATCCCTTGATCCACGTGACAGGAAGCGTGACACTACTGCTGCAGCTCGGGAGGAAAGTGCACGTACATGCCCCCACTCGAGACGAGGACTGACTCCCCTGGGGAGACTCAGAAGCACCCCAAGATCCATGGCAACACTGGAGAGGAATCCTCAGGTTCCGGCCCCGACTCCGCACAAGGACTGAGGCCCCGGCATGGACGGGAGAGGAATCCCGAGAGGTCCCCTAGCAACTCGCATGGGGACTGGCCTTTCCTGAGGCCACCAGAGCGGGTCCCTGAGGTCCCCGTCGTAACTCGAGAAGACCTGCCGCAACTCGACAAAATCCAGGAGGTTCTCCCCTCCAGGCGAGATGAGGCCCATTTCCGCTGAGGCGTCTCGAGGCTGATCACACCTCACCTCTGGAACTTCGAAAGGGTCCTTCACACCCTTGGTGCAAATCAAGAAGTTTCCCGACATACCCGTCTCCACTCGAGAGGAATCACGAGGGTCCCGCCCACATCCAGATGAGCCCCGGGTCCGCCTCGTAGTCGAGATGAGGGATCCTGTCCCTGCTTCGTCGGGAAAGAGTTCCCGGCGTTCCCGTCGCATCTCAAGAGGAGGCCCTCTCAACAGGAACGGCGAGAGGAACTCCAGGGTCGTGCCACCATTCCAAGAGTCCCCCAGATGTCTCAGTCCATTTCAGAGGAACCTCTTTTCCCTTCACCGGCTCGTCTTTCACACCGAGGATCGACTCACACCAAGGTGGCACGTGGCACAGCCCTGTGGGAAAGCCTCGTGGGAAAGCCTCGAGGGACAGCCTCGAGGGAAAGCCACAGATCCCTTGATTCACGTGACAGGAAGCGTGACACTACTGCTGCAGCTCGGGAGTAAAGCGCACGTGCATGCCCCCACTCGAGACGAGGCCTGACTCCCCTGGGGAGACTCAGAAGCACCCCAAGATCCATTGTAACACTGGAGAGGAATCCTCAGGTTCCGGGCCCGACTCCACACAAGGACTGAGGCCCCGGCATGGACGGTAGAGGAATCCCGAGAGGTCCCCTAGCAACTCGCATGGGGACTGGCCTTTCCTGAGGCCACCAGAGCGGGTCCCTGAGGTCCCCGTCGTAACTCGAGAAGACCTGCCGCAACTCGAGAAAATCCAGGAGGTTCTCCCCTCCAGGCGAGATGAGGCCCATTTCCGCTGAGGCGTCTCGAGGCTGATCACACCTCACCTCTGGAACTTCGAAAGGGTCCTTCACAGCCTTGGTGCAAATCAAGAAGTTCCCCGACATACCCGTCTCCACTCGAGAGGAATCACGAGGGTCCCGCCCACATCCAGAGGAGCCCCGTTTCCGCCTCGAAGCTCGAGATGAGGGATCCTTTCCCTGCTTCGTCGGGAAAGAGTTCCCGGCGTTCCCGTCGCATCTCAAGAGGAGGCGCTCTCAACAGGAACGGCGAGAGGAACTCCAGGGTCGTGCCACCATTCCAAGAGTCCCCCAGATGTCTCAGTCCATTCCAGAGGAACCTCTTTTCCCTTCACCGGCTCGTCTTTCACGCCGAGGATCGACTCACACCAAGGTGGCACGTGGCACAGCCCTGTGGGAAAGCCTCGTGGGAAAGCCTCGAGGGACAGCCTCGAGGGAAAGCCACAGATCCCTTGATCCACGTGACAGGAAGCGTGACACTACTGCTGCAGCTCGGGAGTAAAGCGCACGTGCATGCCCCCACTCGAGACGAGGCCTGACTCCCCTGGGGAGACTCAGAAGCACCCCAAGATCCATTGTAACACTGGAGAGGAATCCTCAGGTTCCGGGCCCGACTCCACACAAGGACTGAGGGCCCGGCATGGACGGTAGAGGAATCCCGAGAGGTCCCCTAGCAAATCGCATGGGGACTGGCCTTTCCTGAGGCCACCAGAGCGGGTCCCTGAGGTCCCCGTCGTAACTCGAGAAGACCTGCCGCAACTCGACAAAATCCAGGAGGTTCTCCCCTCCAGGCGAGATGAGGCCCATTTCCGCTGAGGCGTCTCGAGGCTGATCACACCTCACCTCTGGAACTTCGAAAGGCTCCTTCACACCCTTGGTGCAAATCAAGAAGTTCCCCGACATACCCGTCTCCACTCGAGAGGAATCACGAGGGTCCCGCCCACATCCAGAGGAGCCCCGTTTCCGCCTCGAAGCTCGAGATGAGGGATCCTTTCCCTGCTTCGTCGGGAAAGAGTTCCCGGCGTTCCCGTCGCATCTCAAGAGGAGGCCCTCTCAACAGGAACGGCGAGAGGAACTCCAGGGTCGTGCCACCATTCCAAGAGTCCCCCAGATGTCTCAGTCCATTCCAGAGGAACCTCTTTTCCCTTCACCGGCTCGTCTTTCACGCCGAGGATCGACTCACACCAAGGTGGCACGTGGCACAGCCCTGTGGGAAAGCCTCGTGGGAAAGCCTCGAGGGACAGCCTCGAGGGAAAGCCACAGATCCCTTGATCCACGTGACAGGAAGCGTGACACTACTGCTGCAGCTCGGGAGTAAAGCGCACGTGCATGCCCCCACTGGAGACGTGGCCTGACTCCCCTGGGGAGACTCAGAAGCACCCCAAGATCCATTGTAACACTGGAGAGGAATCCTCAGGTTCCGTGCCCGACTCCACACAAGGACTGAGGCCCCGGCATGGACGGTAGAGGAATCCCGAGAGGTCCCCTAGCAACTCGCATGGGGACTGGCCTTTCCTGAGGCCACCAGAGCGGGTCCCTGAGGTCCCCGTCGTAACTCGAGAAGACCTGCCGCAACTCGAGAAAATCCAGGAGGTTCTCCCCTCCAGGCGAGATGAGGCCCATTTCCGCTGAGGCGTCTCGAGGCTGATCACACCTCACCTCTGGAACTTCGAAAAGCTCCTTCACACCCTTGGTGCAAATCAAGAAGTTCACAGACATACCCGTCTCCACTCGAGAGGAATCACGAGGGTCCCGCCCACATCCAGAGGAGCCCCGTTTCCGCCTCGAAGCTCGAGATTAGGGATCCTTTCCCTGCTTCGTCGGGAAAGAGTTCCCGGCGTTCCCGTCGCATCTCAAGAGGAGGCCCTCTCAACAGGAACGGCGAGAGGAACTCCAGGGTCGTGCCACCATTCCAAGAGTCCCCCAGATGTCTCAGTCCATTGCAGAGGAACCTCTTTTCCCTTCACCGGCTTGTCTTTCACGCCGAGGATCGACTCACACCACGGTGGCACGTGGCACTGCCCTGTGGGAAAGCCTCGTGGGAAAGCCTCGAGGGACAGCCTCGAGGGAAAGCCACAGATCCCTTGATCCACGTGACAGGAAGCGTGACACTACTGCTGCAGCTCGGGAGGAAAGCGCACTTGCATGCCCCCACTCAAGACGAGGCCTGACTCCCCTGGGGAGACTCAGAAGCACCCAAAGATCCATGGCAACACTGGAGAGGAATCCTCAGGTTCCGGCCCCCACTCCACACAAGGACTGAGGCCCTGGCATGGACGGGAGAGGAAACCCGAGAGGTCCCCTAGCCACTCGCATGGGGACTGGCCTTTCCTGAGGCCACCAGAGCGGGTCCCTGAGGTCCCCGTCGTAACTCGAGAAGACCTGCCGCAACTCGACAAAATCCAGGAGGTTCTCCCCTCCAGGCGAGATGAGGCCCATTTCCGCTGAGGCGTCTCGAGGCTGATCACACCTCACCTCTGGAACTTCGAAAGGGTCCTTCACACCCTTGGTGCAAATCAAGAAGTTCCCCGACATACCCGTCTCCACTCGAGAGGAATCACGAGGGTCCCGCCCACATCCAGAGGAGCCCCGTTTCGTCCTCGTAGCTCGAGATGAGGGATCCTGTCCCTGCTTCGTCGGGAAAGAGTTCCCGGCGTTCCCGTCGCATCTCAAGAGGAGGCCCTCTCAACAGGAACGGCGAGAGGAACTCCAGGGTCGTGCCACCTTTCCAAGAGTCCCCCAGATGTCTCAGTCCATTCCAGAGGAAACTCTTTTCCCTTCACCGGCTCGTCTTTCACGCCGAGGATCGACTCACACCAAGGTGGCACGTGGCACAGCCCTGTGGGAAAGCCTCGTGGGAAAGCCTCGAGGGACAGCCTCGAGGGAAAGCCACAGATCCCTTGATCCACGTGACAGGAAGCGTGACACTACTGCTGCAGCTCGGGAGGAAAGCGCACGTGCATGCCCCCACTCGAGACGTGGCCTGACTCCCCTGGGGAGACTCAGAAGCACCCCAAGATCCATGGCAACACTGGAGAGGAATCCTCAGGTTCCGGGCCCGACTCCACACAAGGACTGAGGCCCCGGCATGGACGGTAGAGGAATCCCGAGAGGTCCCCTAGCAACTCGCATGGGGACTGGCCTTTCCTGAGGCCACCAGAGCGGGTCCCTGAGGTCCCCGTCGTAACTCGAGAAGACCTGCCGCAACTCGAGAAAATCCAGGAGGTTCTCCCCTCCAGGCGAGATGAGGCCCATTTCCGCTGAGGCGTCTCGAGGCTGATCACACCTCACCTCTGGAACTTCGAAAGGCTACTTCACACCCTTGGTGCAAATCAAGAAGTTCCCCGACATACCCGTCTCCACTCGAGAGGAATCACGAGGGTCCCGCCCACATCCAGAGGAGCCCCGTTTCCGCCTCGAAGCTCGAGATGAGGGATCCTTTCCCTGCTTCGTCGGGAAAGAGTTCCCGGCGTTCCCGTCGCATCTCAAGAGGAGGCCCTCTCAACAGGAACGGCGAGAGGAACTCCAGGGTCGTGCCACCATTCCAAGAGTCTCCCAGATGTCTCAGTCCATTCCAGAGGAAACTCTTTTCCCTTCACCGGCTCATCTTTCACGCCGAGGATCGACTCACACCAAGGTGGCACGTGGCACAGCCCTGTGGGAAAACCTCGTGTGAAAGCCTCGAGGGACAGCCTCGAGGGAAAGCCACAGATCCCTTGATCCACGTGACAGGAAGCGTGACACTACTGCTGCAGCTCGGGAGGAAAGTGCACGTACATGCCCCCACTCGAGACGAGGACTGACTCCCCTGGGGAGACTCAGAAGCACCCCAAGATCCATGGCAACACTGGAGAGGAATCCTCAGGTTCCGGCCCCGACTCCGCACAAGGACAGAGGTCCCGGCATGGACGGGAGAGGAATCCCGAGAGGTCCCCTAGCAACTCGCATGGGGACTGGCCTTTCCTGAGGCCACCAGAGCGGGTCCCTGAGGTCCCCGTCGTAACTCGAGAAGACCTGCCGCAACTCGAGAAAATCCAGGAGGTTCTCCCCTCCAGGCGAGATGAGGCCCATTTCCGCTGAGGCGTCTCGAGGCTGATCACACCTCACCTCTGGAACTTCGAAAGGGTCCTTCACACCCTTGGTGCAAATCAAGAAGTTTCCCGACATACCCGTCTCCACTCGAGAGGAATCACGAGGGTCCCGCCCACATCCAGATGAGCCCCGGGTCCGCCTCGTAGTCGAGATGAGGGATCCTGTCCCTGCTTCGTCGGGAAAGAGTTCCCGGCGTTCCCGTCGCATCTCAAGAGGAGGCCCTCTCAACAGGAACGGCGAGAGGAACTCCAGGGTCGTGCCACCATTCCAAGAGTCCCCCAGATGTCTCAGTCCATTCCAGAGGAACCTCTTTTCCCTTCACCGGCTCGTCTTTCACGCCGAGGATCGACTCACACCAAGGTGGCACGTGGCACAGCCCTGTGGGAAAGCCTCGTGGGAAAGCCTCGAGAGACAGCCTCGAGGGAAAGCCACAGATCCCTTGATCCACGTGACAGGAAGCGTGACACTACTGCTGCAGCTCGGGAGTAAAGCGCACGTGCATGCCCCCACTCGAGACGAGGCCTGACTCCCCTGGGGAGACTCAGAAGCACCCCAAGATCCATTGTAACACTGGAGAGGAATCCTCAGGTTCCGGGCCCGACTTCACACAAGGACTGAGGCCCCGGCATGGACGGTAGAGGAATCCCGAGAGGTCCCCTAGCCACTCGCATGGGGACTGGCCTTTCCTGAGGCCACCAGAGCGGGTCCCAGAGGTCCCCGTCGTAACTCGAGAAGACCTGCCGCAACTCGACAAAATCCAGGAGGTTCTCCCCTCCAGGCGAGATGAGGCCCATTTCCGCTGAGGCGTCTCGAGGCTGATCACACCTCACCTCTGGAACTTCGAAAGGCTCCTTCACACCCTTGGTGCAAATCAAGAAGTTCCCCGACATACCCGTCTCCACTCGAGAGGAATCACGAGGGTCCCGCCCACATCCAGAGGAGCCCCGTTTCCGCCTCGAAGCTCGAGATGAGGGATCCTTTCCCTGCTTCGTCGGGAAAGAGTTCCCGGCGTTCCCGTCGCATCTCAAGAGGAGGCCCTCTCAACAGGAACGGCGAGAGGAACTCCAGGGTCGTGCCACCATTCCAAGAGTCTCCCAGATGTCTCAGTCCATTCCAGAGGAAACTCTTTTCCCTTCACCGGCTCATCTTTCACGCCGAGGATCGACTCACACCAAGGTGGCACGTGGCACAGCCCTGTGGGAAAACCTCGTGTGAAAGCCTCGAGGGACAGCCTCGAGGGAAAGCCACAGATCCCTTGATCCACGTGACAGGAAGCGTGACACTACTGCTGCAGCTCGGGAGGAAAGTGCACGTACATGCCCCCACTCGAGACGAGGACTGACTCCCCTGGGGAGACTCAGAAGCACCCCAAGATCCATGGCAACACTGGAGAGGAATCCTCAGGTTCCGGCCCCGACTCCGCACAAGGACTGAGGCCCCGGCATGGACGGGAGAGGAATCCCGAGAGGTCCCCTAGCAACTCGCATGGGGACTGGCCTTTCCTGAGGCCACCAGAGCGGGTCCCTGAGGTCCCCGTCGTAACTCGAGAAGACCTGCCGCAACTCGACAAAATCCAGGAGGTTCTCCCCTCCAGGCGAGATGAGGCCCATTTCCGCTGAGGCGTCTCGAGGCTGATCACACCTCACCTCTGGAACTTCGAAAGGCTCCTTCACACCCTTGGTGCAAATCAAGAAGTTTCCCGACATACCCGTCTCCACTCGAGAGGAATCACGAGGGTCCCGCCCACATCCAGATGAGCCCCGGGTCCGCCTCGTAGTCGAGATGAGGGATCCTGTCCCTGCTTCGTCGGGAAAGAGTTCCCGGCATTCCCGTCGCATCTCAAGAGGAGGCCCTCTCAACAGGAACGGCGAGAGGAACTCCAGGGTCGTGCCACCATTCCAAGAGTCCCCCAGATGTCTCAGTCCATTCCAGAGGAACCTCTTTTCCCTTCACCGGCTCGTCTTTCACGCCGAGGATCGACTCACACCAAGGTGGCACGTGGCACAGCCCTGTGGGAAAGCCTCGTGGGAAAGCCTCGAGGGACAGCCTCGAGGGAAAGCCACAGATCCCTTGATCCACGTGACAGGAAGCGTGACACTACTGCTGCAGCTCGGGAGTAAAGCGCACGTGCATGCCCCCACTCGAGACGAGGCCTGACTCCCCTGGGGAGACTCAGAAGCACCCCAAGATCCATTGTAACACTGGAGAGCAATCCTCAGGTTCCGGGCCCGACTCCACACAAGGACTGAGGCCCCGGCATGGACGGTAGAGGAATCCCGAGAGGTCCCCTAGCAACTCGCATGGGGACTGGCCTTTCCTGAGGCCACCAGAGCGGGTCCCTGAGGTCCCCGTCGTAACTCGAGAAGACCTGCCGCAACTCGAGAAAATCCAGGAGGTTCTCCCCTCCAGGCGAGATGAGGCCCATTTCCGCTGAGGCGTCTCGAGGCTGATCACACCTCACCTCTGGAACTTCGAAAGGCTCCTTCACACCCTTGGTGCAAATCAAGAAGTTCCCCGACATACCCGTCTCCACTCGAGAGGAATCACGAGGGTCCCGCCCACATCCAGAGGAGCCCCGTTTCCGCCTCGAAGCTCGAGATGAGGGATCCTTTCCCTGCTTCGTCGGGAAAGAGTTCCCGGCGTTCCCGTCGCATCTCAAGAGGAGGCGCTCTCAACAGGAACGGCGAGAGGAACTCCAGGGTCGTGCCACCATTCCAAGAGTCCCCCAGATGTCTCAGTCCATTCCAGAGGAACCTCTTTTCCCTTCACCGGCTCGTCTTTCACGCCGAGGATCGACTCACACCAAGGTGGCACGTGGCACAGCCCTGTGGGAAAGCCTCGTGGGAAAGCCTCGAGGGACAGCCTCGAGGGAAAGCCACAGATCCCTTGATCCACGTGACAGGAAGCGTGACACTACTGCTGCAGCTCGGGAGTAAAGCGCACGTGCATGCCCCCACTCGAGACGAGGCCTGACTCCCCTGGGGAGACTCAGAAGCACCCCAAGATCCATTGTAACACTGGAGAGGAATCCTCAGGTTCCGGGCCCGACTCCACACAAGGACTGAGGGCCCGGCATGGACGGTAGAGGAATCCCGAGAGGTCCCCTAGCAACTCGCATGGGGACTGGCCTTTCCTGAGGCCACCAGAGCGGGTCCCTGAGGTCCCCGTCGTAACTCGAGAAGACCTGCCGCAACTCGAGAAAATCCAGGAGGTTCTCCCCTCCAGGCGAGATGAGGCCCATTTCCGCTGAGGCGTCTCGAGGCTGATCACACCTCACCTCTGGAACTTCGAAAGGCTCCTTCACACCCTTGGTGCAAATCAAGAAGTTCCCCGACATACCCGTCTCCACTCGAGAGGAATCACGAGGGTCCCGCCCACATCCAGAGGAGCCCCGTTTCCGCCTCGAAGCTCGAGATGAGGGATCCTTTCCCTGCTTCGTCGGGAAAGAGTTCCCGGCGTTCCCGTCGCATCTCAAGAGGAGGCCCTCTCAACAGGAACGGCGAGAGGAACTCCAGGGTCGTGCCACCATTCCAAGAGTCCCCCAGATGTCTCAGTCCATTGCAGAGGAACCTCTTTTCCCTTCACCGGCTCATCTTTCACGCCGAGGATCGACTCACACCACGGTGGCACGTGGCACTGCCCTGTGGGAAAGCCTCGTGGGAAAGCCTCGAGGGACAGCCTCGAGGGAAAGCCACAGATCCCTTGATCCACGTGACAGGAAGCGTGACACTACTGCTGCAGCTCGGGAGGAAAGCGCACTTGCATGCCCCCACTCAAGACGAGGCCTGACTCCCCTGGGGAGACTCAGAAGCACCCAAAGATCCATGGCAACACTGGAGAGGAATCCTCAGGTTCCGGCCCCCACTCCACACAAGGACTGAGGCCCTGGCATGGACGGGAGAGGAAACCCGAGAGGTCCCCTAGCCACTCGCATGGGGACTGGCCTTTCCTGAGGCCACCAGAGCGGGTCCCTGAGGTCCCCGTCGTAACTCGAGAAGACCTGCCGCAACTCGAGAAAATCCAGGAGGTTCTCCCCTCCAGGCGAGATGAGGCCCATTTCCGCTGAGGCGTCTCGAGGCTGATCACACCTCACCTCTGGAACTTCGAAAGGGTCCTTCACACCCTTGGTGCAAATCAAGAAGTTCCCCGACATACCCGTCTCCACTCGAGAGGAATCACGAGGGTCCCGCCCACATCCAGAGGAGCCCCGTTTCGGCCTCGTAGCTCGAGATGAGGGATCCTGTCCCTGCTTCGTCGGGAAAGAGATCCCGGCGTTCCCGTCGCATCTCAAGAGGAGGCCCTCTCAACAGGAACGGCGAGAGGAACTCCAGGGTCGTGCCACCTTTCCAAGAGTCCCCCAGATGTCTCAGTCCATTCCAGAGGAAACTCTTTTCCCTTCACCGGCTCGTCTTTCACGCCGAGGATCGACTCACACCAAGGTGGCACGTGGCACAGCCCTGTGGGAAAGCCTCGTGGGAAAGCCTCGAGGGACAGCCTCGAGGGAAAGCCACAGATCCCTTGATCCACGTGACAGGAAGCGTGACACTACTGCTGCAGCTCGGGAGGAAATCGCACGTGCATGCCCCCACTGGAGACGTGGCCTGACTCCCCTGGGGAGACTCAGAAGCACCCCAAGATCCATGGCAACACTGGAGAGGAATCCTCAGGTTCCGGGCCCGACTCCACACAAGGACTGAGGCCCCGGCATGGACGGTAGAGGAATCCCGAGAGGTCCCCTAGCAACTCGCATGGGGACTGGCCTTTCCTGAGGCCACCAGAGCGGGTCCCTGAGGTCCCCGTCGTAACTCGAGAAGACCTGCCGCAACTCGAGAAAATCCAGGAGGTTCTCCCCTCCAGGCGAGATGAGGCCCATTTCCGCTGAGGCGTCTCGAGGCTGATCACACCTCACCTCTGGAACTTCGAAAGGCTCCTTCACACCCTTGGTGCAAATCAAGAAGTTCCCCGACATACCCGTCTCCACTCGAAAGGAATCACGAGGGTCCCGCCCACATCCAGAGGAGCCCCGTTTCCGCCTCGAAGCTCGAGATGAGGGATCCTTTCCCTGCTTCGTCGGGAAAGAGTTCCCGGCGTTCCCGTCGCATCTCAAGAGGAGGCGCTCTCAACAGGAACGGCGAGAGGAACTCCAGGGTCGTGCCACCATTCCAAGAGTCCCCCAGATGTCTCAGTCCATTCCAGAGGAACCTCTTTTCCCTTCACCGGCTCGTCTTTCACGCCGAGGATCGACTCACACCAAGGTGGCACGTGGCACAGCCCTGTGGGAAAGCCTCGTGGGAAAGCCTCGAGGGACAGCCTCGAGGGAAAGCCACAGATCCCTTGATCCACGTGACAGGAAGCGTGACACTACTGCTGCAGCTCGGGAGTAAAGCGCACGTGCATGCCCCCACTCGAGACGAGGCCTGACTCCCCTGGGGAGACTCAGAAGCACCCCAAGATCCATTGTAACACTGGAGAGGAATCCTCAGGTTCCGTGCCCGACTCCACACAAGGAATGAGGCCCCGGCATGGACGGTAGAGGAATCCCGAGAGGTCCCCTAGCAACTCGCATGGGGACTGGCCTTTCCTGAGGCCACCAGAGCGGGTCCCTGAGGTCCCCGTCGTAACTCGAGAAGACCTGCCGCAACTCGAGAAAATCCAGGAGGTTCTCCCCTCCAGGCGAGATGAGGCCCATTTCCGCTGAGGCGTCTCGAGGCTGATCACACCTCACCTCTGGAACTTCGAAAAGCTCCTTCACACCCTTGGTGCAAATCAAGAAGTTCCCAGACATACCCGTCTCCACTCGAGAGGAATCACGAGGGTCCCGCCCACATCCAGAGGAGCCCCGTTTCCGCCTCGAAGCTCGAGATGAGGGATCCTTTCCCTGCTTCGTCGGGAAAGAGTTCCCGGCGTTCCCGTCGCATCTCAAGAGGAGGCCCTCTCAACAGGAACGGCGAGAGGAACTCCAGGGTCGTGCCACCATTCCAAGAGTCCCCCAGATGTCTCAGTCCATTGCAGAGGAACCTCTTTTCCCTTCACCGGCTCATCTTTCACGCCGAGGATCGACTCACACCACGGTGGCACGTGGCACTGCCCTGTGGGAAAGCCTCGTGGGAAAGCCTCGAGGGACAGCCTCGAGGGAAAGCCACAGATCCCTTGATCCACGTGACAGGAAGCGTGACACTACTGCTGCAGCTCGGGAGGAAAGCGCACTTGCATGCCCCCACTCAAGACGAGGCCTGACTCCCCTGGGGAGACTCAGAAGCACCCAAAGATCCATGGCAACACTGGAGAGGAATCCTCAGGTTCCGGCCCCCACTCCACACAAGGACTGAGGCCCTGGCATGGACGGGAGAGGAAACCCGAGAGGTCCCCTAGCCACTCGCATGGGGACTGGCCTTTCCTGAGGCCACCAGAGCGGGTCCCTGAGGTCCCCGTCGTAACTCGAGAAGACCTGCCGCAACTCGAGAAAATCCAGGAGGTTCTCCCATCCAGGCGAGATGAGGCCCATTTCCGCTGAGGCGTCTCGAGGCTGATCACACCTCACCTCTGGAACTTCGAAAGGGTCCTTCACACCCTTGGTGCAAATCAAGAAGTTCCCCGACATACCCGTCTCCACTCGAGAGGAATCACGAGGGTCCCGCCCACATCCAGAGGAGCCCCGTTTCGTCCTCGTAGCTCGAGATGAGGGATCCTGTCCCTGCTTCGTCGGGAAAGAGTTCCCGGCGTTCCCGTCGCATCTCAAGAGGAGGCCCTCTCAACAGGAACGGCGAGAGGAACTCCAGGGTCGTGCCACCTTTCCAAGAGTCCCCCAGATGTCTCAGTCCATTCCAGAGGAAACTCTTTTCCCTTCACCGGCTCGTCTTTCACGCCGAGGATCGACTCACACCAAGGTGGCACGTGGCACAGCCCTGTGGGAAAGCCTCGTGGGAAAGCCTCGAGGGACAGCCTCGAGGGAAAGCCACAGATCCCTTGATCCACGTGACAGGAAGCGTGACACTACTGCTGCAGCTCGGGAGGAAAGCGCACGTGCATGCCCCCACTCGAGACGTGGCCTGACTCCCCTGGGGAGACTCAGAAGCACCCCAAGATCCATGGCAACACTGGAGAAGAATCCTCAGGTTCCGGGCCCGACTCCACACAAGGACAGAGGCCCCGGCATGGACGGTAGAGGAATCCCGAGAGGTCCCCTAGCAACTCGCATGGGGACTGGCCTTTCCTGAGGCCACCAGAGCGGGTCCCTGAGGTCCCCGTCGTAACTCGAGAAGACCTGCCGCAACTCGAGAAAATCCAGGAGGTTCTCCCCTCCAGGCGAGATGAGGCCCATTTCCGCTGAGGCGTCTCGAGGCTGATCACACCTCACCTCTGGAACTTCGAAAGGCTCCTTCACACCCTTGGTGCAAATCAAGAAGTTCCCCGACATACCCGTCTCCACTCGAGAGGAATCACGAGGGTCCCGCCCACATCCAGAGGAGCCCCGTTTCCGCCTCGAAGCTCGAGATGAGGGATCCTTTCCCTGCTTCGTCGGGAAAGAGTTCCCGGCGTTCCCGTCGCATCTCAAGAGGAGGCCCTCTCAACAGGAACGGCGAGAGGAACTCCAGGGTCGTGCCACCATTCCAAGAGTCCCCCAGATGTCTCAGTCCATTCCAGAGGAACCTCTTTTCCCTTCACCGGCTCGTCTTTCACGCCGAGGATCGACTCACACCAAGGTGGCACGTGGCACAGCCCTGTGGGAAAGCCTCGTGGGAAAGCCTCGAGGGACAGCCTCGAGGGAATGCCACAGATCCCTTGATCCACGTGACAGGAAGCGTGACACTACTGCTGCAGCTCGGGAGGAAAGCGCACGTGCATGCCCCCACTCGAGACGAGGCCTGACTCCCCTGGGGAGACTCAGAAGCACCCCAAGATCCATTGTAACACTGGAGAGGAATCCTCAGGTTCCGTGCCCGACTCCACACAAGGACTGAGGCCCCGGCATGGACGGGAGAGGAATCCCGAGAGGTCCCCTAGCAACTCGCATGGGGACTGGCCTTTCCTGAGGCCACCAGAGCGGGTCCCTGAGGTCCCCGTCGTAACTCGAGAAGACCTGCCGCAACTCGAGAAAATCCAGGAGGTTCTCCCCTCCAGGCGAGATGAGGCCCATTTCCGCTGAGGAGTCTCGAGGCTGATCACACCTCACCTCTGGAACTTCGAAAAGCTCCTTCACACCCTTGGTGCAAATCAAGAAGTTCCCAGACATACCCGTCTCCACTCGAGAGGAATCACGAGGGTCCCGCCCACATCCAGAGGAGCCCCGTTTCCGCCTCGAAGCTCGAGATGAGGGATCCTTTCCCTGCTTCGTCGGGAAAGAGTTCCCGGCGTTCCCGTCGCATCTCAAGAGGAGGCCCTCTCAACAGGAACGGCGAGAGGAACTCCAGGGTCGTGCCACCATTCCAAGAGTCCCCCAGATGTCTCAGTCCATTCCAGAGGAAACTCTTTTCCCTTCACCGGCTCATCTTTCACGCCGAGGATCGACTCACACCACGGTGGCACGTGGCACTGCCCTGTGGGAAAGCCTCGTGTGAAAGCCTCGAGGGACAGCCTCGAGGGAAAGCCACAGATCCCTTGATCCACGTGACAGGAATCGTGACACTACTGCTGCAGCTCGGGAGGAAAGCGCACGTGCATGCCCCCACTCGAGACGTGGCCTGACTCCCCTGGGGAGACTCAGAAGCACCCAAAGATCCATGGCAACACTGGAGAGGAATCCTCAGGTTCCGGGCCCGACTCCACACAAGGACTGAGGCCCCGGCATGGACGGTAGAGGAATCCCGAGAGGTCCCCTAGCAACTCGCATGGGGACTGGCCTTTCCTGAGGCCACCAGAGCGGGTCCCTGAGGTCCCCGTCGTAACTCGAGAAGACCTGCCGCAACTCGAGAAAATCCAGGAGGTTCTCCCCTCCAGGCGAGATGAGGCCCATTTCCGCTGAGGCGTCTCGAGGCTGATCACACCTCACCTCTGGAACTTCGAAAGGCTTCTTCACACCCTTGGTGCAAATCAAGAAGTTCCCCGACATACCCGTCTCCACTCGAGAGGAATCACGAGGGTCCCGCCCACATCCAGAGGAGCCCCGTTTCCGCCTCGAAGCTCGAGATGAGGGATCCTTTCCCTGCTTCGTCGGGAAAGAGTTCCCGGCGTTCCCGTCGCATCTCAAGAGGAGGCCCTCTCAACAGGAACGGCGAGAGGAACTCCAGGGTCGTGCCACCATTCCAAGAGTCCCCCAGATGTCTCAGTCCATTCCAGAGGAAACTCTTTTCCCTTCACCGGCTCATCTTTCACGCCGAGGATCGACTCACACCAAGGTGGCACGTGGCACAGCCCTGTGGGAAAACCTCGTGTGAAAGCCTCGAGGGACAGCCTCGAGGGAAAGCCACAGATCCCTTGATCCACGTGACAGGAAGCGTGACACTACTGCTGCAGCTCGGGAGGAAAGTGCACGTACATGCCCCCACTCGAGACGAGGACTGACTCCCCTGGGGAGACTCAGAAGCACCCCAAGATCCATGGCAACACTGGAGAGGAATCCTCAGGTTCCGGCCCCGGCTCCGCACAAGGACTGAGGCCCCGGCATCGACGGGAGAGGAATCCCGAGAGGTCCCCTAGCAACTCGCATGGGGACTGGCCTTTCCTGAGGCCACCAGAGCGGGTCCCTGAGGTCCCCGTCGTAACTCGAGAAGACCTGCCGCAACTCGAGAAAATCCAGGAGGTTCTCCCCTCCAGGCGAGATGAGGCCCATTTCCGCTGAGGCGTCTCGAGGCTGATCACACCTCACCTCTGGAACTTCGAAAGGCTACTTCACACCCTTGGTGCAAATCAAGAAGTTCCCCGACATACCCGTCTCCACTCGAGAGGAATCACGAGGGTCCCGCCCACATCCAGAGGAGCCCCGTTTCCGCCTCGAAGCTCGAGATGAGGGATCCTTTCCCTGCTTCGTCGGGAAAGAGTTCCCGGCGTTCCCGTCGCATCTCAAGAGGAGGCGCTCTCAACAGGAACGGCGAGAGGAACTCCAGGGTCGTGCCACCATTCCAAGAGTCCCCCAGATGTCTCAGTCCATTGCAGAGGAACCTCTTTTCCCTTCACCGGCTCGTCTTTCACGCCGAGGATCGACTCACACCAAGGTGGCACGTGGCACAGCCCTGTCGGAAAGCCTCGTGGGAAAGCCTCAAGGGACAGCCTCGAGGGAAAGCCACAGATCCCTTGATCCACGTGACAGGAAGCGTGACACTACTGCTGCAGCTCGGGAGTAAAGCGCACGTGCATGCCCCCACTCGAGACGAGGCCTGACTCCCCTGGGGAGACTCAGAAGCACCCCAAGATCCATTGTAACACTGGAGAGGAATCCTCAGGTTCCGGGCCCGACTCCACACAAGGACTGAGGGCCCGGCATGGACGGTAGAGGAATCCCGAGAGGTCCCCTAGCAACTCGCATGGGGACTGGCCTTTCCTGAGGCCACCAGAGCGGGTCCCTGAGGTCCCCGTCGTAACTCGAGAAGACCTGCCGCAACTCGAGAAAATCCAGGAGGTTCTCCCCTCCAGGCGAGATGAGGCCCATTTCCGCTGAGGCGTCACGAGGCTGATCACACCTCACCTCTGGAACTTCGAAAAGCTCCTTCACACCCTTGGTGCAAATCAAGAAGTTCCCAGACATACCCGTCTCCACTCGAGAGGAATCACGAGGGTCCCGCCCACATCCAGAGGAGCCCCGTTTCCGCCTCGAAGCTCGAGATGAGGGATCCTTTCCCTGCTTCGTCGGGAAAGAGTTCCCGGCGTTCCCGTCGCATCTCAAGAGGAGGCCCTCTCAACAGGAACGGCGAGAGGAACTCCAGGGTCGTGCCACCATTCCAAGAGTCCCCCAGATGTCTCAGTCCATTCCAGAGGAAACTCTTTTCCCTTCACCGGCTCGTCTTTCACGCCGAGGATCGACTCACACCAAGGTGGCACGTGGCACAGCCCTGTGGGAAAGCCTCGTGTGAAAGCCTCGAGGGACAGCCTCGAGGGAAAGCCACAGATCCCTTGATCCACGTGACAGGAAGCGTGACACTACTGCTGCAGCTCGGGAGGAAAGCGCACGTGCATGCCCCCACTCGAGACGAGGCCTGACTCCCCTGGGGAGACTCAGAAGCACCCCAAGATCCATTGTAACACTGGAGAGGAATCCTCAGGTTCCGTGCCCGACTCCACACAAGGACTGAGGCCCCGGCATGGACGGTAGAGGAATCCCGAGAGGTCCCCTAGCAACTCGCATGGGGACTGGCCTTTCCTGAGGCCAGCAGAGCGGGTCCCTGAGGTCCCCGTCGTAACTCGAGAAGACCTGCCGCAACTCGAGAAAATCCAGGAGGTTCTCCCCTCCAGGCGAGATGAGGCCCATTTCCGCTGAGGCGTCTCGAGGCTGATCACACCTCACCTCTGGAACTTCGAAAGGCTCCTTCACACCCTTGGTGCAAATCAAGAAGTTCCCCGACATACCCGTCTCCACTCGAGAGGAATCACGAGGGTCCCGCCCACATCCAGAGGAGCCCCGTTTTGGCCTCGTAGCTCGAGATGAGGGATCCTGTCCCTGCTTCGTCGGGAAAGAGTTCCCGGCGTTCCCGTCGCATCTCAAGAGGAGGCCCTCTCAACAGGAACGGCGAGAGGAACTCCAGGGTCGTGCCACCTTTCCAAGAGTCCCCCAGATGTCTCAGTCCATTCCAGAGGAACCTCTTTTCCCTTCACCGGCTCGTCTTTCACGCCGAGGATCGACTCACACCAAGGTGGCACGTGGCACAGCCCTGTGGGAAAGCCTCGTGGGAAAGCCTCGAGGGACAGCCTCGAGGGAAAGCCACAGATCCCTTGATCCACGTGACAGGAAGCGTGACACTACTGCTGCAGCTCGGGAGGAAAGCGCACGTGCATGCCCCCACTCGAGACGAGCCCTGACTCCCCTGGGGAGACTCAGAAGCACCCCAAGATCCATGGCAACACTGGAGAGGAATCCTCAGGTTCCGGGCCCGACTCCACACAAGGACTGAGGCCCCGGCATGGACGGTAGAGGAATCCCGAGAGGTCCCCTAGCAACTCGCATGGGGACTGGCCTTTCCTGAGGCCAAAAGAGCGGGTCCCTGAGGTCCCCGTCGTAACTCGAGAAGACCTGCCGCAACTCGATAAAATCCAGGAGGTTCTCCCCTCCAGGCGAGATGAGGCCCATTTCCGCTGAGGCGTCTCGAGGCTGATCACACCTCACCTCTGGAACTTCGAAAGGCTCCTTCACACCCTTGGTGCAAATCAAGAAGTTCCCCGACATACCCGTCTCCACTCGAGAGGAATCACGAGGGTCCCGCCCACATCCAGAGGAGCCCCGTTTCCGCCTCGAAGCTCGAGATGAGGGATCCTTTCCCTGCTTCGGCGGGAAAGAGTTCCCGGCATTCCCGTCGCATCTCAATAGGAGGCCCTCTCAACAGGAACGGCGAGAGGAACTCCAGGGTCGTGCCACCATTCCAAGAGTCCCCCAGATGTCTCAGTCCATTGCAGAGGAACCTCTTTTCCCTTCACCGGCTCGTCTTTCACGCCGAGGATCGACTCACACCACGGTGGCACGTGGCACTGCCCTGTGGGAAAGCCTCGTGGGAAAGCCTCGAGGGACAGCCTCGAGGGAAAGCCACAGATCCCTTGATCCACGTGACAGGAAGCGTGACACTACTGCTGCAGCTCGGGAGGAAAGCGCACTTGCATGCCCCCACTCGAGACGAGGCCTGACTCCCCTGGGGAGACTCAGAAGCACCCAAAGATCCATGACAACACTGGAGAGGAATCCTCAGGTTCCGGCCCCCACTCCACACAAGGACTGAGGCCCTGGCATGGACGGGAGAGGAAACCCGAGAGGTCCCCTAGCCACTCGCATGGGGACTGGCCTTTCCTGAGGCCACCAGAGCGGGTCCCTGAGGTCCCCGTCGTAACTCGAGAAGACCTGCCGCAACTCGAGAAAATCCAGGAGGTTCTCCCCTCCAGGCGAGATGAGGTCCATTTCCGCTGAGGCGTCTCGAGGCTGATCACACCTCACCTCTGGAACTTCGAAAGGGTCCTTCACACCCTTGGTGCAAATCAAGAAGTTCCCCGACATACCCGTCTCCACTCGAGAGGAATCACGAGGGTCCCGCCCACATCCAGAGGAGCCCCGTTTCGGCCTCGTAGCTCGAGATGAGGGATCCTGTCCCTGCTTCGTCGGGAAAGAGTTCCCGGCGTTCCCGTCGCATCTCAAGAGGAGGCCCTCTCAACAGGAACGGCGAGAGGAACTCCAGGGTCGTGCCACCTTTCCAAGAGTCCCCCAGATGTCTCAGTCCATTCCAGAGGAAACTCTTTTCCCTTCACCGGCTCGTCTTTCACGCCGAGGATCGACTCACACCAAGGTGGCACGTGGCACAGCCCTGTGGGAAAGCCTCGTGGGAAAGCCTCGAGGGACAGCCTCGAGGGAAAGCCACAGATCCCTTGATCCACGTGACAGGAAGCGTGACACTACTGCTGCAGCTCGGGAGAAAAGCGCACGTGCATGCCCCCACTCGAGACGTGGCCTGACTCCCCTGGGGAGACTCAGAAGCACCCCAAGATCCATGGCAACACTGGAGAGGAATCCTCAGGTTCCGGGCCCGACTCCACACAAGGACTGAGGCCCCGGCATGGACGGTAGAGGAATCCCGAGAGGTCCCCTAGCAACTCGCATGGGGACTGGCCTTTCCTGAGGCCACCAGAGCGGGTCCCTGAGGTCCCCGTCGTAACTCGAGAAGACCTGCCGCAACTCGAGAAAATCCAGGAGGTTCTCCCCTCCAGGCGAGATGAGGCCCATTTCCGCTGAGGCGTCTCGAGGCTGATCACACCTCACCTCTGGAACTTCGAAAGGCTACTTCACACCCTTGGTGCAAATCAAGAAGTTCCCCGACATACCCGTCTCCACTCGAGAGGAATCACGAGGGTCCCGCCCACATCCAGAGGAGCCCCGTTTCCGCCTCGAAGCTCGAGATGAGGGATCCTTTCACTGCTTCGTCGGGAAAGAGTTCCCGGCGTTCCCGTCGCATCTCAAGAGGAGGCCCTCTCAACAGGAACGGCGAGAGGAACTCCAGGGTCGTGCCACCATTCCAAGAGTCCCCCAGATGTCTCAGTCCATTCCAGAGGAAACTCTTTTCCCTTCACCGGCTCATCTTTCACGCCGAGGATCGACTCACACCACGGTGGCACGTGGCACTGCCCTGTGGGAAAGCTTCGTGTGAAAGCCTCGAGGGACAGCCTCGAGGGAAAGCCACAGATCCCTTGATCCACGTGACAGGAATCGTGACACTACTGCTGCAGCTCGGGAGGAAAGCGCACGTGCATGCCCCCACTCGAGACGTGGCCTGACTCCCCTGGGGAGACTCAGAAGCACCCAAAGATCCATGGCAACACTGGAGAGGAATCCTCAGGTTCCGGGCCCAACTCCACACAAGGACTGAGGCCCCGGCATGGAAGGTAGAGGAATCCCGAGAGGTCCCCTAGCAACTCGCATGGGGACTGGCCTTTCCTGAGGCCACCAGAGCGGGTCCCTGAGGTCCCCGTCGTAACTCGAGAAGACCTGCCGCAACTCCAGAAAATCCAGGAGGTTCTCCCCTCCAGGCGAGATGAGGCCCATTTCCGCTGAGGCGTCTCGAGGCTGATCACACCTCACCTCTGGAACTTCGAAAGGCTACTTCACACCCTTGGTGCAAATCAAGAAGTTCCCCGACATACCCGTCTCCACTCGAGAGGAATCACGAGGGTCCCGCCCACATCCAGAGGAGCCCCGTTTCCGCCTCGAAGCTCGAGATGAGGGATCCTTTCCCTGCTTCGTCGGGAAAGAGTTCCCGGCGTTCCCGTCGCATCTCAAGAGGAGGCCCTCTCAACAGGAACGGCGAGAGGAACTCCAGGGTCGTGCCACCATTCCAAGAGTCCCCCAGATGTCTCAGTCCATTCCAGAGGAAACTCTTTTCCCTTCACCGGCTCATCTTTCACGCCGAGGATCGACTCACACCAAGGTGGCACGTGGCACAGCCCTGTGGGAAAACCTCGTGTGAAAGCCTCGAGGGACAGCCTCGAGGGAAAGCCACAGATCCCTTGATCCACGTGACAGGAAGCGTGACACTACTGCTGCAGCTCGGGAGGAAAGTGCACGTACATGCCCCCACTCGAGACGAGGACTGACTCCCCTGGGGAGACTCAGAAGAACCCCAAGATCCATGGCAACACTGGAGAGGAATCCTCAGGTTCCGGCCCCGACTCCGCACAAGGACTGAGGCCCCGGCATGGACGGGAGAGGAATCCCGAGAGGTCCCCTAGCAACTCGCATGGGGACTGGCCTTTCCTGAGGCCACCAGAGCGGGTCCCTGAGGTCCCCGTCGTAACTCGATAAGACCTGCCGCAACTCGACAAAATCCAGGAGGTTCTCCCCTCCAGGCGAGATGAGGCCCATTTCCGCTGAGGCGTCTCGAGGCTGATTACACCTCACCTCTGGAACTTCGAAAGGGTCCTTCACACCCTTGGTGCAAATCAAGAAGTTTCCCGACATACCCGTCTCCACTCGAGAGGAATCACGAGGGTCCCGCCCACATCCAGAGGAGCCCCGTTTCCGCCTCGTAGCTCGAGATGAGGGATCCTTTCCCTGCTTCGTCGGGAAAGAGTTCCCGGCGTTCCCGTCGCATCTCAAGAGGAGGCCCTCTCAACAGGAACGGCGAGAGGAACTCCAGGGTCGTGCCACCATTCCAAGAGTCCCCCAGATGTCTCAGTCCATTCCAGAGGAACCTCTTTTCCCTTCACCGGCTCGTCTTTCACGCCGAGGATCGACTCACACCAAGGTGGCACGTGGCACAGCCCTGTGGGAAAGCCTCGTGGGAAAGCCTCGAGGGACGGCCTCGAGGGAAAGCCACAGATCCCTTGATCCACGTGACAGGAAGCGTGACACTACTGCTGCAGCTCGGGAGGAAAGCGCACGTGCATGCCCCCACTCGAGACGAGGCCTGACTCCCCTGGGGAGACTCAGAAGCACCCCAAGATCCATGGCAACACTGGAGAGGAATCCTCAGGTACCCGGCCCCGACTCCACACAAGGACTGAGGCCCCGGCATGGACGGGAGAGGAATCCCGAGAGGTCCCCTAGCAACTCGCATGGGGACTGGCCTTTCCTGAGGCCACCAGAGTGGGTCCCTGAGGTCCCCGTCGTAACTCGAGAAGACCTGCCGCAACTCGAGAAAATCCAGGAGGTTCTCCCCTCCAGGCGAGATGAGGCCCATTTCCGCTGAGGCGTCTCGAGGCTGATCACACCTCACCTCTGGAACTTCGAAAGGGTCCTTCACACCCTTGGTGCAAATCAAGAAGTTCCCCGACTTAGCCGTCTCCACTCGAGAGGAACGAGGGTCCCGCCCACATCCAGAGGAGCCCCGTTTCGGCCTCGTAGCTCGAGATGAGGGATCCTGTCCCTGCTTCGTCGGGAAAGAGTTCCCGGCGTTCCCGTCGCATCTCAAGAGGAGGCCCTCTCAACAGCAACGGCGAGAGGAACTCCAGGGTCTTGCCACCTTTCCAAGAGTCCCCCAGATGTCTCAGTCCATTCCAGAGGAACCTCTTTTCCCTTCACCGGCTCGTCTTTCACGCCGAGGATCGACTCACACCAAGGTGGCACGTGGCACAGCCCTGTGGGAAAGCCTCGTGGGAAAGCCTCGAGGGACAGCCTCGAGGGAAAGCCACAGATCCCTTGATCCACGTGACAGGAAGCGTGACACTACTGCTGCAGCTCGGGAGGAAAGCGCACGTGCATGCCCCCACTCGAGACGAGGCCTGACTCCCCTGGGGAGACTCAGAAGCACCCCAAGATCCATGGCAACACTGGAGAGGAATCCTCAGGTTCCGGGCCCGACTCCACACAAGGACTGAGGCCCCGGCATGGACGGTAGAGGAATCCCGAGAGGTCCCCTAGCAACTCGCATGGGGACTGGCCTTTCCTGAGGCCACCAGAGCGGGTCCCTGAGGTCCCCGTCGTAACTCGAGAAGACCTGCCGCAACTCGAGAAAATCCAGGAGGTTCTCCCCTCCAGGCGAGATGAGGCCCATTTCCGCTGAGGCGTCTCGAGGCTGATCACACCTCACCTCTGGAACTTCGAAAGGCTCCTTCACACCCTTGGTGCAAATCAAGAAGTTCCCCGACATACCCGTCTCCACTCGAGAGGAATCACGAGGGTCCCGCCCACATCCAGATGAGCCCCGTTTCCGCCTCGAAGCTCGAGATGAGGGATCCTTTCCCTGCTTCGGCGGGAAAGAGTTCCCGGCATTCCCGTCGCATCTCAATAGGAGGCCCTCTCAACAGGAACGGCGAGAGGAACTCCAGGGTCGTGCCACCATTCCAAGAGTCCCCCAGATGTCTCAGTCCATTGCAGAGGAACCTCTTTTCCCTTCACCGGCTCGTCTTTCACGCCGAGGATCGACTCACACCACGGTGGCACGTGGCACTGCCCTGTGGGAAAGCCTCGTGGGAAAGCCTCGAGGGACAGCCTCGAGGGAAAGCCACAGATCCCTTGATCCACGTGACAGGAAGCGTGACACTACTGCTGCAGCTCGGGAGGAAAGCGCACTTGCATGCCCCCACTCGAGACGAGGCCTGACTCCCCTGGGGAGACTCAGAAGCACCCAAAGATCCATGGCAACACTGGAGAGGAATCCTCAGGTTCCGGCCCCCACTCCACACAAGGACTGAGGCCCTGGCATGGACGGGAGAGGAAACCCGAGAGGTCCCCTAGCCACTCGCATGGGGACTGGCCTTTCCTGAGGCCACCAGAGCGGGTCCCTGAGGTCCCCGTCGTAACTCGAGAAGACCTGCCGCAACTCGAGAAAATCCAGGAGGTTCTCCCCTCCAGGCGAGATGAGGCCCATTTCCGCTGAGGCGTCTCGAGGCTGATCACACCTCACCTCTGGAACTTCGAAAGGCTCCTTCACACCCTTGGTGCAAATCAAGAAGTTCCCCGACATACCCGTCTCCACTCGAGAGGAATCACGAGGGTCCCGCCCACATCCAGAGGAGCCCCGTTTCGGCCTCGTAGCTCGAGATGAGGGATCCTGTCCCTGCTTCGTCGGGAAAGAGTTCCCGGCGTTCCCGTCGCATCTCAAGAGGAGGCCCTCTCAACAGGAACGGCGAGAGGAACTCCAGGGTCGTGCCACCTTTCCAAGAGTCCCCCAGATGTCTCAGTCCATTCCAGAGGAAACTCTTTTCCCTTCACCGGCTCGTCTTTCACGCCGAGGATCGACTCACACCAAGGTGGCACGTGGCACAGCCCTGTGGGAAAGCCTCGTGGGAAAGCCTCGAGGGACAGCCTCGAGGGAAAGCCACAGATCCCTTGATCCACGTGACAGGAAGCGTGACACTACTGCTGCAGCTCGGGAGGAAAGCGCACGTGCATGCCCCCACTCGAGACGTGGCCTGACTCCCCTGGGGAGACTCAGAAGCACCCCAAGATCCATGGCAACACTGGAGAGGAATCCTCAGGTTCCGGCCCCGACTCCACACAAGGACTGAGGCCCCGGCATGGACGGTAGAGGAATCCCGAGAGGTCCCTTAGCAACTCGCATGGGGACTGGCCTTTCCTGAGGCCACCAGAGCGGGTCCCTGAGGTCCCCGTCGTAACTCGAGAAGACCTGCCGCAACTCGAGAAAATCCAGGAGGTTCTCCCCTCCAGGCGAGATGAGGCCCATTTCCGCTGAGGCGTCTCGAGGCTGATCACACCTCACCTCTGGAACTTCGAAAGGCTCCTTCACACCCTTGGTGCAAATCAAGAAGTTCCCCGACATACCCGTCTCCACTCGAGAGGAATCACGAGGGTCCCGCCCACATCCAGAGGAGCCCCGTTTCCGCCTCGAAGCTCGAGATGAGGGGTCCTTTCCCTGCTTCGGCGGGAAAGAGTTCCCGGCATTCCCGTCGCATCTCAATAGGAGGCCCTCTCAACAGGAACGGCGAGAGGAACTCCAGGGTCGTGCCACCATTCCAAGAGTCCCCCAGATGTCTCAGTCCATTGCAGAGGAACCTCTTTTCCCTTCACCGGCTCGTCTTTCACGCCGAGGATCGACTCACACCACGGTGGCACGTGGCACTGCCCTGTGGGAAAGCCTCGTGGGAAAGCCTCGAGGGACAGCCTCGAGGGAAAGCCACAGATCCCTTGATCCACGTGACAGGAAGCGTGACACTACTGCTGCAGCTCGGGAGGAAAGCACACTTGCATGCCCCCACTCGAGACGAGGCCTGACTCCCCTGGGGAGACTCAGAAGCACCCAAAGATCCATGGCAACCCTGGAGAGGAATCCTCAGGTTGCGGCCCCCACTCCACACAAGGACTGAGGCCCTGGCATGGACGGGAGAGGAAACCCGAGAGGTCCCCTAGCCACTCGCATGGGGACTGGCCTTTCCTGAGGCCACCAGAGCGGGTCCCTGAGGTCCCCGTCGTAACTCGAGAAGACCTGCCGCAACTCGAGAAAATCCAGGAGGTTCTCCCCTCCAGGCGAGATGAGGCCCATTTCCGCTGAGGCGTCTCGAGGCTGATCACACCTCACCTCTGGAACTTCGAAAGGCTCCTTCACACCCTTGGTGCAAATCAAGAAGTTCCCCGACATACCCGTCTCCACTCGAGAGGAATCACGAGGGTCCCGCCCACATCCAGAGGAGCCCCGTTTCGGCCTCGTAGCTCGAGATGAGGGATCCTGTCCCTGCTTCGTCGGGAAAGAGTTCCCGGCGTTCCCGTCGCATCTCAAGAGGAGGCCCTCTCAACAGGAACGGCGAGAGGAACTCCAGGGTCGTGCCACCTTTCCAAGAGTCCCCCAGATGTCTCAGTCCATTCCAGAGGAAACTCTTTTCCCTTCACCGGCTCGTCTTTCACGCCGAGGATCGACTCACACCAAGGTGGCACGTGGCACAGCCCTGTGGGAAAGCCTCGTGGGAAAGCCTCGAGGGACAGCCTCGAGGGAAAGCCACAGATCCCTTGATCCACGTGACAGGAAGCGTGACACTACTGCTGCAGCTCGGGAGGAAAGCGCACGTGCATGCCCCCACTCGAGACGTGGCCTGACTCCCCTGGGGAGACTCAGAAGCACCCAAAGATCCATGGCAACACTGGAGAGGAATCCTCAGGTTCCCGGCCCGACTCCACACAAGGACTGAGGCCCCGGCATGGACGGTAGAGGAATCCCGAGAGGTCCCCTAGCAACTCGCATGGGGACTGGCCTTTCCTGAGGCCACCAGAGCGGGTCCCTGAGGTCCCCGTCGTAACTCGAGAAGACCTGCCGCAACTCGAGAAAATCCAGGAGGTTCTCCCCTCCAGGCGAGATGAGGCCCATTTCCGCTGAGGTGTCTCGTGGCTGATCACACCTCACCTCTGGAACTTCGAAAGGCTACTTCACACCCTTGGTGCAAATCAAGAAGTTCCCAGACATACCCGTCTCCACTCGAGAGGAATCACGAGGGTCCCGCCCACATCCAGAGGAGCCCCGTTTCCGCCTCGAAGCTCGAGATGAGGGATCCTTTCCCTGCTTCGTCGGGAAAGAGTTCCCGGCGTTCCCGTCGCATCTCAAGAGGAGGCCCTCTCAACAGGAACGGCGAGAGGAACTCCAGGGTCGTGCCACCATTCCAAGAGTCCCCCAGATGTCTCAGTCCATTCCAGAGGAAACTCTTTTCCCTTCACCGGCTCATCTTTCACGCCGAGGATCGACTCACACCAAGGTGGCACGTGGCACAGCCCTGTGGGAAAGCCTCGTGTGAAAGCCTCGAGGGACAGCCTCGAGGGAAAGCCACAGATCCCTTGATCCACGTGACAGGAAGCGTGACACTACTGCTGCAGCTCGGGAGGAAACTGCACGTACATGCCCCCACTCGAGACGAGGACTGACTCCCCTGGGGAGACTCAGAAGCACCCCAAGATCCATGGCAAAACTGGAGAGGAATCCTCAGGTTCCGGCCCCGACTCGGCACAAGGACTGAGGCCCCGGCATGGACGGGAGAGGAATCCCGAGAGGTCCCCTAGCAACTCGCATGGGGACTGGCCTTTCCTGAGGCCACCAGAGCGGGTCCCTGAGGTCCCCGTCGTAACTCGAGAAGACCTGCCGCAACTCGACAAAATCCAGGAGGTTCTCCCCTCCAGGCGAGATGAGGCCCATTTCCGCTGAGGCGTCTCGAGGCTGATCACACCTCACCTCTGGAACTTCGAAAGGGTCCTTCACACCCTTGGTGCAAATCAAGAAGTTTCCCGACATACCCGTCTCCACTCGAGAGGAATCACGAGGGTCCCGCCCACATCCAGAGGAGCCCCGTTTCCGCCTCGAAGCTCGAGATGAGGGATCCTTTCCCTGCTTCGTCGGGAAAGAGTTCCCGGCGTTCCCGTCGCATCTCAAGAGGAGGCCCTCTCAACAGGAACGGCGAGAGGAACTCCAGGGTCGTGCCACCATTCCAAGAGTCCCCCAGTTGTCTCAGTCCATTCCAGAGGAAACTCTTTTCCCTTCACCGGCTCGTTTTTCACGCCGAGGATCGACTCACACCAAGGTGGCACGTGGCACAGCCCTGTGGGAAAGCCTCGTGGGAAAGCCTCGAGGGACAGCCTCGAGGGAAAGCCACAGATCCCTTGATCCACTTGACAGGAAGCGTGACACTACTGCTGCAGCTCGGGAGGAAAGCGCACGTGCATGCCCCCTCTCGAGACGAGGCCTGACTCCCCTGGGGAGACTCAGAAGCACCCAAGGATCCATGGCAACACTGGAGAGGAATCCTCAGGTTCCGGGCCCGACTCCACACAAGGACTGAGGCCCCGGCATGGACGGGAGAGGAATCCCGAGAGGTCCCCTAGCCACTCGCATGGGGACTGGCCTTTCCTGAGGCCACCAGAGCGGGTCCCTGAGGTCCCCGTCGTAACTCGAGAAGACCTGCCGCAACTCGAGAAAATCCAGGAGGTTCTCCCCTCCAGGCGAGATGAGGCCCATTTCCGCTGAGGCGTCTCGAGGCTGATCACAGCTCACCTCTGGAACTTCGAAAGGGTCCTTCACACCCTTGGTGCAAATCAAGAAGTTTCCCGACATACCCGTCTCCACTCGAGAGGAATCACGAGGGTCCCGCCCACATCCAGATGAGCCCCGGGTCCGCCTCGTAGTCGAGATGAGGGATCCTGTCCCTGCTTCGTCGGGAAAGAGTTCCCGGCGTTCCCGTCGCATCTCAAGAGGAGGCCCTCTCAACAGGAACGGCGAGAGGAACTCCAGGGTCGTGCCACCATTCCAAGAGTCCCCCAGATGTCTCAGTCCATTCCAGAGGAACCTCTTTTCCCTTCACCGGCTCGTCTTTCACGCCGAGGATCGACTCACACCAAGGTGGCACGTGGCACAGCCCTGTGGGAAAGCCTCGTGGGAAAGCCTCGAGGGACAGCCTCGAGGGAAAGCCACAGATCCCTTGATCCACGTGACAGGAAGCGTGACACTACTGCTGCAGCTCGGGAGAAAAGCGCACGTGCATGCCCCCACTCGAGACGAGGCCTGACTCCCCTGGGGAGACTCAGAAGCACCCCAAGATCCATTGTAACACTGGAGAGGAATCCTCAGGTTCCGGGCCCGTCTCCACACAAGGACTGAGGCCCCGGCATGGACGGTAGAGGAATCCCGAGAGGTCCCCTAGCAACTCGCATGGGGACTGGCCTTTCCTGAGGCCACCAGAGCGGGTCCCTGAGGTCCCCGTCGTAACTCGAGAAGACCTGCCGCAACTCGAGAAAATCCAGGAGGTTCTCCCCTCCAGGCGAGATGAGGCCCATTTCCGCTGAGGCGTCTCGAGGCTGATCACACCTCACCTCTGTAACTTCGAAAGGGTCCTTCACACCCTTGGTGCAAATCAAGAAGTTTCCCGACATACCCGTCTCCACTCGAGAGGAATCACGAGGGTCCCGCCCACATCCAGAGGAGCCCCGTGTCCGCCTCGTAGTCGAGATGAGGGATCCTTTCCCTGCTTCGTCGGGAAAGACTTCCCGGCGTTCCCGTCGCATCTCAAGAGGAGGCCCTCTCAACAGGAACGGCGAGAGGAACTCCAGGGTCGTGCCACCATTCCAAGAGTCCCCCAGATGTCTCAATCCATTCCAGAGGAAGCTCTTTTCCCTTCACCGGCTCGTCTTTCACGCCGAGGATCGACACACACCAAGGTGGCACGTGGCACAGCCCTGTGGGAAAGCCTCGTGGGAAAGCCTCGAGGGACAGCCTCGAGGGAAAGCCACAGATCCCTTGATCCACGTGACAGGAAGCGTGACACTTCTGCTGCAGCTCAGGAGGAAAGCGCACGTGCATGCCCCCACTCGAGACGAGGCCTGACTCCCCTGGGGAGACTCAGAAGCACCCAAAGATCCATGGCAACACTGGAGAGGAATCCTCAGGTTCCGGCCCCCACTCCACACAAGGACTGAGGCCCCGGCATGGACGGGAGAGGAAACCCGAGAGGTCCCCTAGCCACTCGCATGGGGACTGGCCTTTCCTGAGGCCACCAGAGCAGGTCCCTGAGGTCCCCGTCGTAACTCGAGACGACCTGCCGCAACTCGACAAAATCCAGGAGGTTCTCCCCTCCAGGCGAGATGAGGCCCATTTCCGCTGAGGCGTCTCGAGGCTGATCACACCTCACCTCTGGAACTTCGAAAGGGTCCTTCACACCCTTGGTGCAAATCAAGAAGTTTCCCGACATACCCGTCTCCACTCGAGAGGAATCACGAGGGTCCCGCCCACATCCAGAGGAGCCCCGTTTCCGCCTCGAAGCTCGAGATGAGGGATCCTTTCCCTGCTTCGTCGGGAAAGACTTCCCGGCGTTCCCGTCGCATCTCAAGAGGAGGCCCTCTCAACAGGAACGGCGAGAGGAACTCCAGGGTCGTGCCACCATTCCAAGAGTCCCCCAGTTGTCTCAGTCCATTCCAGAGGAAACTCTTTTCCCTTCACCGGCTCGTCTTTCACGCCGAGGATCGACTCACACCAAGGTGGCACGTGGCACAGCCCTGTGGGAAAGCCTCGTGGGAAAGCCTCGAGGGACAGCCTCGAGGGAAAGCCACAGATCCCTTGATCCACGTGACAGGAAGCGTGACACTACTGCTGCAGCTCGGGAGGAAAGCGCACGTGCATGCCCCCTCTCGAGACGAGGCCTGACTCCCCTGGGGAGACTCAGAAGCACCCAAAGATCCATGGCAACACTGGAGAGGAATCCTCAGGTTCCCGGCCCGACTCCACACAAGGACTGAGGCCCCGGCATGGACGGTAGAGGAATCCCGAGAGGTCCCCTAGCAACTCGCATGGGGACTGGCCTTTCCTGAGGCCACCAGAGCGGGTCCCTGAGGTCCCCGTCGTAACTCGAGAAGACCTGCCGCAACTCGAGAAAATCCAGGAGGTTCTCCCCTCCAGGCGAGATGAGGCCCATTTCCGCTGAGGTGTCTCGTGGCTGATCACACCTCACCTCTGGAACTTCGAAAGGCTACTTCACACCCTTGGTGCAAATCAAGAAGTTCCCCGACATACCCGTCTCCACTCGAGAGGAATCACGAGGGTCCCGCCCACATCCAGAGGAGCCCCGTTTCCGCCTCGAAGCTCGAGATGAGGGATCCTTTCCCTGCTTCGTCGGGAAAGAGTTCCCGGCGTTCCCGTCGCATCTCAAGAGGAGGCCCTCTCAACAGGAACGGCGAGAGGAACTCCAGGGTCGTGCCACCATTCCAAGAGTCCCCCAGTTGTCTCAGTCCATTCCAGAGGAAACTCTTTTCCCTTCACCGGCTCGTCTTTCACGCCGAGGATCGACTCACACCAAGGTGGCACGTGGCACAGCCCTGTGGGAAAGCCTCGTGGGAAAGCCTCGAGGGACAGCCTCGAGGGAAAGCCACAGATCCCTTGATCCACGTGACAGGAAGCGTGACACTACTGCTGCAGCTCGGGAGGAAAGCGCACGTGCATGCCCCCTCTCGAGACGAGGCCTGACTCCCCTGGGGAGACTCAGAAGCACTCAAGGATCCATGGCAACACTGGAGAGGAATCCTCAGGTTCCGGGCCCGACTCCACACAAGGACTGAGGCCCCGGCATGGACGGGAGAGGAATCCCGAGAGGTCCCCTAGCCACTCGCATTGGGACTGGCCTTTCCTGAGGCCACCAGAGCGGGTCCCTGAGGTCCCCGTCGTAACTCGAGAAGACCTGCCGCAACTCGAGAAAATCCAGGAGGTTCTCCCCTCCAGGCGAGATGAGGCCCATTTCCGCTGAGGCGTCTCGAGGCTGATCACACCTCACCTCTGGAACTTCGAAAGGCTCCTTCACACCCTTGGTGCAAATCAAGAAGTTCCCCGACATACCCGTCTCCACTCGAGAGGAATCACGAGGGTCCCGCCCACATCCAGAGGAGCCCCGTTTCGGCCTCGTAGCTCGAGATGAGGGATCCTGTCCCTGCTTCGTCGGGAAAGAGTTCCCGGCGTTCCCGTCGCATCTCAAGAGGAGGCCCTCTCAACAGGAACGGCGAGAGGAACTCCAGGGTCGTGCCACCTTTCCAAGAGTCCCCCAGATGTCTCAGTCCATTCCAGAGGAAACTCTTTTCCCTTCACCGGCTCGTCTTTCACGCCGAGGATCGACTCACACCAAGGTGGCACGTGGCACAGCCCTGTGGGAAAGCCTCGTGGGAAAGCCTCGAGGGACAGCCTCGAGGGAAAGCCACAGATCCCTTGATCCACGTGACAGGAAGCGTGACACTACTGCTGCAGCTCGGGAGGAAAGCGCACGTGCATGCCCCCACTCGAGACGTGGCCTGACTCCCCTGAGGAGACTCAGAAGCACCCAAAGATCCATGGCAACACTGGAGAGGAATCCTCAGGTTCCCGGCCCGACTCCACACAAGGACTGAGGCCCCGGCATGGACGGGAGAGGAATCCCGAGAGGTCCCCTAGCAACTCGCATGGGGACTGGCCTTTCCTGAGGCCACCAGAGCGGGTCCCTGAGGTCCCCGTCGTAACTCGAGAAGACCTGCCGCAACTCGAGAAAATCCAGGAGGTTCTCCCCTCCAGGCGAGATGAGGCCCATTTCCGCTGAGGTGTCTCGTGGCTGATCACACCTCACCTCTGGAACTTCGAAAGGCTACTTCACACCCTTGGTGCAAATCAAGAAGTTCCCAGACATACCCGTCTCCACTCGAGAGGAATCACGAGGGTCCCGCCCACATCCAGAGGAGCCCCGTTTCCGCCTCGAAGCTCGAGATGAGGGATCCTTTCCCTGCTTCGTCGGGAAAGAGTTCCCGGCGTTCCCGTCGCATCTCAAGAGGAGGCCCTCTCAACAGGAACGGCGAGAGGAACTCCAGGGTCGTGCCACCATTCCAAGAGTCCCCCAGATGTCTCAGTCCATTCCAGAGGAAACTCTTTTCCCTTCACCGGCTCATCTTTCACGCCGAGGATCGACTCACACCAAGGTGGCACGTGGCACAGCCCTGTGGGAAAGCCTCGTGTGAAAGCCTCGAGGGACAGCCTCGAGGGAAAGCCACAGATCCCTTGATCCACGTGACAGGAAGCGTGACACTACTGCTGCAGCTCGGGAGGAAAGCGCACGTACATGCCCCCACTCGAGACGAGGCCTGACTCCCCTGGGGAGACTCAGAAGCACCCCAATATCCATGGCAACACTGGAGAGGAATCCTCAGGTTCCGGCCCCGACTCCGCACAAGGACTGAGGCCCCGGCATGGACGGGAGAGGAATCCCGAGAGGTCCCCTAGCAACTCGCATGGGGACTGGCCTTTCCTGAGGCCACCAGAGCGGGTCCCTGAGGTCCCCGTCGTAACTCGAGAAGACCTGCCGCAACTCGAGAAAATCCAGGAGGTTCTCCCCTCCAGGCGAGATGAGGCCCATTTCCGCTGAGGCGTCTCGAGGCTGATCACACCTCACCTCTGTAACTTCGAAAGGGTCCTTCACACCCTTGGTGCAAATCAAGAAGTTTCCCGACATACCCGTCTCCACTCGAGAGGAATCACGAGGGTCCCGCCCACATCCAGAGGAGCCCCGTGTCCGCCTCGTAGTCGAGATGAGGGATCCTTTCCCTGCTTCGTCGGGAAAGACTTCCCGGCGTTCCCGTCGCATCTCAAGAGGAGGCCCTCTCAACAGGAACGGCGAGAGGAACTCCAGGGTCGTGCCACCATTCCAAGAGTCCCCCAGATGTCTCAATCCATTCCAGAGGAAGCTCTTTTCCCTTCACCGGCTCGTCTTTCACGCCGAGGATCGACACACACCAAGGTGGCACGTGGCACAGCCCTGTGGGAAAGCCTCGTGGGAAAGCCTCGAGGGACAGCCTCGAGGGAAAGCCACAGATCCCTTGATCCACGTGACAGGAAGCGTGACACTTCTGCTGCAGCTCAGGAGGAAAGCGCACGTGCATGCCCCCACTCGAGACGAGGCCTGACTCCCCTGGGGAGACTCAGAAGCACCCAAAGATCCATGGCAACACTGGAGAGGAATCCTCAGGTTCCGGCCCCCACTCCACACAAGGACTGAGGCCCCGGCATGGACGGGAGAGGAAACCCGAGAGGTCCCCTAGCCACTCGCATGGGGACTGGCCTTTCCTGAGGCCACCAGAGCAGGTCCCTGAGGTCCCCGTCGTAACTCGAGAAGACCTGCCGCAACTCGACAAAATCCAGGAGGTTCTCCCCTCCAGGCGAGATGAGGCCCATTTCCGCTGAGGCGTCTCGAGGCTGATCACACCTCACCTCTGGAACTTCGAAAGGGTCCTTCACACCCTTGGTGCAAATCAAGAAGTTTCCCGACATACCCGTCTCCACTCGAGAGGAATCACGAGGGTCCCGCCCACATCCAGAGGAGCCCCGTTTCCGCCTCGAAGCTCGAGATGAGGGATCCTTTCCCTGCTTCGTCGGGAAAGACTTCCCGGCGTTCCCGTCGCATCTCAAGAGGAGGCCCTCTCAACAGGAACGGCGAGAGGAACTCCAGGGTCGTGCCACCATTCCAAGAGTCCCCCAGTTGTCTCAGTCCATTCCAGAGGAAACTCTTTTCCCTTCACCGGCTCGTCTTTCACGCCGAGGATCGACTCACACCAAGGTGGCACGTGGCACAGCCCTGTGGGAAAGCCTCGTGGGAAAGCCTCGAGGGACAGCCTCGAGGGAAAGCCACAGATCCCTTGATCCACGTGACAGGAAGCGTGACACTACTGCTGCAGCTCGGGAGGAAAGCGCACGTGCATGCCCCCTCTCGAGACGAGGCCTGACTCCCCTGGGGAGACTCAGAAGCACCCAAAGATCCATGGCAACACTGGAGAGGAATCCTCAGGTTCCCGGCCCGACTCCACACAAGGACTGAGGCCCCGGCATGGACGGTAGAGGAATCCCGAGAGGTCCCCTAGCAACTCGCATGGGGACTGGCCTTTCCTGAGGCCACCAGAGCGGGTCCCTGAGGTCCCCGTCGTAACTCGAGAAGACCTGCCGCAACTCGAGAAAATCCAGGAGGTTCTCCCCTCCAGGCGAGATGAGGCCCATTTCCGCTGAGGTGTCTCGTGGCTGATCACACCTCACCTCTGGAACTTCGAAAGGCTACTTCACACCCTTGGTGCAAATCAAGAAGTTCCCCGACATACCCGTCTCCACTCGAGAGGAATCACGAGGGTCCCGCCCACATCCAGAGGAGCCCCGTTTCCGCCTCGAAGCTCGAGATGAGGGATCCTTTCCCTGCTTCGTCGGGAAAGAGTTCCCGGCGTTCCCGTCGCATCTCAAGAGGAGGCCCTCTCAACAGGAACGGCGAGAGGAACTCCAGGGTCGTGCCACCATTCCAAGAGTCCCCCAGTTGTCTCAGTCCATTCCAGAGGAAACTCTTTTCCCTTCACCGGCTCGTCTTTCACGCCGAGGATCGACTCACACCAAGGTGGCACGTGGCACAGCCCTGTGGGAAAGCCTCGTGGGAAAGCCTCGAGGGACAGCCTCGAGGGAAAGCCACAGATCCCTTGATCCACGTGACAGGAAGCGTGACACTACTGCTGCAGCTCGGGAGGAAAGCGCACGTGCATGCCCCCTCTCGAGACGAGGCCTGACTCCCCTGGGGAGACTCAGAAGCACTCAAGGATCCATGGCAACACTGGAGAGGAATCCTCAGGTTCCGGGCCCGACTCCACACAAGGACTGAGGCCCCGGCATGGACGGGAGAGGAATCCCGAGAGGTCCCCTAGCCACTCGCATTGGGACTGGCCTTTCCTGAGGCCACCAGAGCGGGTCCCTGAGGTCCCCGTCGTAACTCGAGAAGACCTGCCGCAACTCGAGAAAATCCAGGAGGTTCTCCCCTCCAGGCGAGATGAGGCCCATTTCCGCTGAGGCGTCTCGAGGCTGATCACACCACACCTCTGGAACTTTGAAAGGCTCCTTCACACCCTTGGTGCAAATCAAGAAGTTCCCCGACATACCCGTCTCCACTCGAGAGGAATCACGAGGGTCCCGCCCACATCCAGAGGAGCCCCGTTTCGGCCTCGTAGCTCGAGATGAGGGATCCTGTCCCTGCTTCGTCGGGAAAGAGTTCCCGGCGTTCCCGTCGCATCTCAAGAGGAGGCCCTCTCAACAGGAACGGCGAGAGGAACTCCAGGGTCGTGCCACCTTTCCAAGAGTCCCCCAGATGTCTCAGTCCATTCCAGAGGAAACTCTTTTCCCTTCACCGGCTCGTCTTTCACGCCGAGGATCGACTCACACCAAGGTGGCACGTGGCACAGCCCTGTGGGAAAGCCTCGTGGGAAAGCCTCGAGGGACAGCCTCGAGGGAAAGCCACAGATCCCTTGATCCACGTGACAGGAAGCGTGACACTACTGCTGCAGCTCGGGAGGAAAGCGCACGTGCATGCCCCCACTCGAGACGTGGCCTGACTCCCCTGGGGAGACTCAGAAGCACCCAAAGATCCATGGCAACACTGGAGAGGAATCCTCAGGTTCCCGGCCCGACTCCACACAAGGACTGAGGCCCCGGCATGGACGGGAGAGGAATCCCGAGAGGTCCCCTAGCAACTCGCATGGGGACTGGCCTTTCCTGAGGCCACCAGAGCGGGTCCCTGAGGTCCCCGTCGTAACTCGAGAAGACCTGCCGCAACTCGAGAAAATCCAGGAGGTTCTCCCCTCCAGGCGAGATGAGGCCCATTTCCGCTGAGGTGTCTCGTGGCTGATCACACCTCACCTCTGGAACTTCGAAAGGCTACTTCACACCCTTGGTGCAAATCAAGAAGTTCCCAGACATACCCGTCTCCACTCGAGAGGAATCACGAGGGTCCCGCCCACATCCAGAGGAGCCCCGTTTCCGCCTCGAAGCTCGAGATGAGGGATCCTTTCCCTGCTTCGTCGGGAAAGAGTTCCCGGCGTTCCCGTCGCATCTCAAGAGGAGGCCCTCTCAACAGGAACGGCGAGAGGAACTCCAGGGTCGTGCCACCATTCCAAGAGTCCCCCAGATGTCTCAGTCCATTCCAGAGGAAACTCTTTTCCCTTCACCGGCTCATCTTTCACGCCGAGGATCGACTCACACCAAGGTGGCACGTGGCACAGCCCTGTGGGAAAGCCTCGTGTGAAAGCCTCGAGGGACAGCCTCGAGGGAAAGCCACAGATCCCTTGATCCACGTGACAGGAAGCGTGACACTACTGCTGCAGCTCGGGAGGAAACTGCACGTACATGCCCCCACTCGAGACGAGGACTGACTCCCCTGGGGAGACTCAGAAGCACCCCAAGATCCATGGCAAAACTGGAGAGGAATCCTCAGGTTCCGGCCCCGACTCGGCACAAGGACTGAGGCCCCGGCATGGACGGGAGAGGAATCCCGAGAGGTCCCCTAGCAACTCGCATGGGGACTGGCCTTTCCTGAGGCCACCAGAGCGGGTCCCTGAGGTCCCCGTCGTAACTCGAGAAGACCTGCCACAACTCGACAAAATCCAGGAGGTTCTCCCCTCCAGGCGAGATGAGGCCCATTTCCGCTGAGGCGTCTCGAGGCTGATCACACCTCACCTCTGGAACTTCGAAAGGGTCCTTCACACCCTTGGTGCAAATCAAGAAGTTTCCGACATACCCGTCTCCACTCGAGAGGAATCACGAGGGTCCCGCCCACATCCAGAGGAGCCCCGTTTCCGCCTCGAAGCTCGAGATGAGGGATCCTTTCCCTGCTTCGTCGGGAAAGACTTCCCGGCGTTCCCGTCGCATCTCAAGAGGAGGCCCTCTCAACAGGAACGGCGAGAGGAACTCCAGGGTCGTGCCACCATTCCAAGAGTCCCCCAGTTGTCTCAGTCCATTCCAGAGGAAACTCTTTTCCCTTCACCGGCTCGTTTTTCACGCCGAGGATCGACTCACACCAAGGTGGCACGTGGCACAGCCCTGTGGGAAAGCCTCGTGGGAAAGCCTCGAGGGACAGCCTCGAGGGAAAGCCACAGATCCCTTGATCCACGTGACAGGAAGCGTGACACTACTGCTGCAGCTCGGGAGGAAAGCGCACGTGCATGCCCCCTCTCGAGACGAGGCCTGACTCCCCTGGGGAGACTCAGAAGCACCCAAGGATCCATGGCAACACTGGAGAGGAATCCTCAGGTTCCGGGCCCGACTCCACACAAGGACTGAGGCCCCGGCATGGACGGGAGAGGAATCCCGAGAGGTCCCCTAGCCACTCGCATGAGGACTGGCCTTTCCTGAGGCCACCAGAGCGGGTCCCTGAGGTCCCCGTCGTAACTCGAGAAGACCTGCCGCAACTCGAGAAAATCCAGGAGGTTCTCCCCTCCAGGCGAGATGAGGCCCATTTCCGCTGAGGCGTCTCGAGGCTGATCACAGCTCACCTCTGGAACTTCGAAAGGGTCCTTCACACCCTTGGTGCAAATCAAGAAGTTTCCCGACATACCCGTCTCCACTCGAGAGGAATCACGAGGGTCCCGCCCACATCCAGATGAGCCCCGGGTCCGCCTCGTAGTCGAGATGAGGGATCCTGTCCCTGCTTCGTCGGGAAAGAGTTCCCGGCGTTCCCGTCGCATCTCAAGAGGAGGCCCTCTCAACAGGAACGGCGAGAGGAACTCCAGGGTCGTGCCACCATTCCAAGAGTCCCCCAGATGTCTCAGTCCATTCCAGAGGAACCTCTTTTCCCTTCACCGGCTCGTCTTTCACGCCGAGGATCGACTCACACCAAGGTGGCACGTGGCACAGCCCTGTGGGAAAGCCTCGTGGGAAAGCCTCGAGGGACAGCCTCGAGGGAAAGCCACAGATCCCTTGATCCACGTGACAGGAAGCGTGACACTACTGCTGCAGCTCGGGAGTAAAGCGCACGTGCATGCCCCCACTCGAGACGAGGCCTGACTCCCCTGGGGAGACTCAGAAGCACCCCAAGATCCATTGTAACACTGGAGAGGAATCCTCAGGTTCCGTGCCCGACTCCACACAAGGACTGAGTCCCCGGCATGGACGGTAGAGGTATCCCGAGAGGTCCCCTAGCAACTCGCATGGGGACTGGCCTTTCCTGAGGCCACCAGAGCGGGTCCCTGAGGTCCCCGTCGTAACTCGAGAAGACCTGCCGCAACTCGAGAAAATCCAGGAGGTTCTCCCCTCCAGGCGAGATGAGGCCCATTTCCGCTGAGGCGTCTCGAGGCTGATCACACCTCACCTCTGGAACTTCGAAAAGCTCCTTCACACCCTTGGTGCAAATCAAGAAGTTCCGAGACATACCCGTCTCCACTCGAGAGGAATCACGAGGGTCCCGCCCACATCCAGAGGAGCCCCGTTTCCGCCTCAAAGCTCGAGATGAGGGATCCTTTCCCTGCTTCGTCGGGAAAGAGTTCCCGGCGTTCCCGTCGCATCTCAAGAGGAGGCCCTCTCAACAGGAACGGCGAGAGGAACTCCAGGGTGGTGCCACCATTCCAAGAGTCCCCCAGATGTCTCAGTGCATTCCAGAGGAAACTCTTTTCCCTTCACCGGCTCGTCTTTCACGCCGAGGATCGACTCACACCAAGGTGGCACGTGGCACAGCCCTGTGGGTAAGCCTCGTGGGAAAGCCTCGAGGGACAGCCTCGAGGGAAAGCCACAGATCCCTTGATCCACGTGACAGGAAGCGTGACACTACTGCTGCAGCTCGGGAGGAAAGCGCACGTACATGCCCCCACTCGAGACGAGGCCTGACTCCCCTGGGGAGACTCAGAAGCACCCCAATATCCATGGCAACACTGGAGAGGAATCCTCAGGTTCCGGCCCCGACTCCGCACAAGGACTGAGGCCCCGGCATGGACGGGAGAGGAATCCCGAGAGGTCCCCTAGCAACTCGCATGGGGACTGGCCTTTCCTGAGGCCACCAGAGCGGGTCCCTGAGGTCCCCGTCGTAACTCGAGAAGACCTGCCGCAACTCGAGAAAATCCAGGAGGTTCTCCCCTCCAGGCGAGATGAGGCCCATTTCCGCTGAGGCGTCTCGAGGCTGATCACACCTCACCTCTGTAACTTCGAAAGGGTCCTTCACACCCTTGGTGCAAATCAAGAAGTTTCCCGACATACCCGTCTCCACTCGAGAGGAATCACGAGGGTCCCGCCCACATCCAGAGGAGCCCCGTGTCCGCCTCGTAGTCGAGATGAGGGATCCTTTCCCTGCTTCGTCGGGAAAGACTTCCCGGCGTTCCCGTCGCATCTCAAGAGGAGGCCCTCTCAACAGGAACGGCGAGAGGAACTCCAGGGTCGTGCCACCATTCCAAGAGTCCCCCAGATGTCTCAATCCATTCCAGAGGAAGCTCTTTTCCCTTCACCGGCTCGTCTTTCACGCCGAGGATCGACACACACCAAGGTGGCACGTGGCACAGCCCTGTGGGAAAGCCTCGTGGGAAAGCCTCGAGGGACAGCCTCGAGGGAAAGCCACAGATCCCTTGATCCACGTGACAGGAAGCGTGACACTACTGCTGCAGCTCGGGAGGAAAGCGCACGTGCATGCCCCCACTCGAGACGAGGCCTGACTCCCCTGGGGAGACTCAGAAGCACCCAAAGATCTATGGCAACACTGGAGAGGAATCCTCAGGTTCCGGCCCCCACTCCACACAAGGACTGAGGCCCCGGCATGGACGGGAGAGGAAACCCGAGAGGTCCCCTAGCCACTCGCATGGGGACTGGCCTTTCCTGAGGCCACCAGAGCAGGTCCCTGAGGTCCCCGTCGTAACTCGAGAAGACCTGCCGCAACTCGAGAAAATCCAGGAGGTTCTCCCCTCCAGGCGAGATGAGGCCCATTTCCGCTGAGGCGTCTCGAGGCTGATCACACCTCACCTCTGGAACTTCGAAAGGCTCCTTCACACCCTTGGTGCAAATCAAGAAGTTTCCCGACATACCCGTCTCCACTCGAGAGGAATCACGAGGGTCCCGCCCACATCCAGAGGAGCCCCGTTTCCGCCTCGAAGCTCGAGATGAGGGATCCTTTCCCTGCTTCGTCGGGAAAGACTTCCCGGCGTTCCCGTCGCATCTCAAGAGGAGGCCCTCTCAACAGGAACGGCGAGAGGAACTCCAGGGTCGTGCCACCATTCCAAGAGTCCCCCAGTTGTCTCAGTCCATTCCAGAGGAAACTCTTTTCCCTTCACCGGCTCGTCTTTCACGCCGAGGATCGACTCACACCAAGGTGGCACGTGGCACAGCCCTGTGGGAAAGCCTCGTGGGAAAGCCTCGAGGGACAGCCTCGAGGGAAAGCCACAGATCCCTTGATCCACGTGACAGGAAGCGTGACACTACTGCTGCAGCTCGGGAGGAAAGCGCACGTGCATGCCCCCTCTCGAGACGAGGCCTGACTCCCCTGGGGAGACTCAGAAGCACCCAAGGATCCATGGCAACACTGGAGAGGAATCCTCAGGTTCCGGGCCCGACTCCCCACAAGGACTGAGGCCCCGGCATGGACGGGAGAGGAATACCGAGAGGTCCCCTAGCCACTCGCATGGGGACTGGCCTTTCCTGAGGCCACCAGAGCGGGTCCCTGAGGTCCCCGTCGTAACTCGAGAAGACCTGCCGCAACTCGAGAAAATCCAGGAGGTTCTCCCCTCCAGGCGAGATGAGGCCCATTTCCGCTGAGGCGTCTCGAGGCTGATCACAGCTCACCTCTGGAACTTCGAAAGGGTCCTTCACACCCTTGGTGCAAATCAAGAAGTTTCCCGACATACCCGTCTCCACTCGAGAGGAATCACGAGGGTCCCGCCCACATCCAGATGAGCCCCGGGTCCGCCTCGTAGTCGAGATGAGGGATCCTGTCCCTGCTTCGTCGGGAAAGAGTTCCCGGCGTTCCCGTCGCATCTCAAGAGGAGGCCCTCTCAACAGGAACGGCGAGAGGAACTCCAGGGTCGTGCCACCATTCCAAGAGTCCCCCAGATGTCTCAGTCCATTCCAGAGGAACCTCTTTTCCCTTCACCGGCTCGTCTTTCACGCCGAGGATCGACTCACACCAAGGTGGCACGTGGCACAGCCCTGTGGGAAAGCCTCGTGGGAAAGCCTCGAGGGACAGCCTCGAGGGAAAGCCACAGATCCCTTGATCCACGTGACAGGAAGCGTGACACTACTGCTGCAGCTCGGGAGGAAAGCGCACGTGCATGCCCCCACTCGAGACGAGGCCTGACTCCCCTGGGGAGACTCAGAAGCACCCCAAGATCCATTGTAACACTGGAGAGGAATCCTCAGGTTCCGGGCCCGACTCCACACAAGGACTGAGGCCCCGGCATGGACGGTAGAGGAATCCCGAGAGGTCCCCTAGCAACTCGCATGGGGACTGGCCTTTCCTGAGGCCACCAGAGCGGGTCCCTGAGGTCCCCGTCGTAACTCGAGAAGACCTGCCGCAACTCGAGAAAATCCAGGAGGTTCTCCCCTCCAGGCGAGATGAGGCCCATTTCCGCTGAGGCGTCTCGAGGCTGATCACACCTCACCTCTGGAACTTCGAAAGGCTCCTTCACACCCTTGGTGCAAATCAAGAAGTTCCCCGACATACCCGTCTCCACTCGAGAGGAATCACGAGGGTCCCGCCCACATCCAGAGGAGCCCCGTTTCCGCCTCGAAGCTCGAGATGAGGGATCCTTTCCCTGCTTCGTCGGGAAAGAGTTCCCGGCGTTCCGGTCGCATCTCAAGAGGAGGCCCTCTCAACAGGAACGGCGAGAGGAACTCCAGGGTCGTGCCACCATTCCAAGAGTCCCCCAGATGTCTCAGTCCATTCCAGAGGAACCTCTTTTCCCTTCACCGGCTCGTCTTTCACGCCGAGGATCGACTCACACCAAGGTGGCACGTGGCACAGCCCTGTGGGAAAGCCTCGTGGGAAAGCCTCGAGGGACAGCCTCGAGGGAAAGCCACAGATCCCTTGATCCACGTGACAGGAAGCGTGACACTACTGCTGCAGCTCGGGAGGAAAGCGCACGTGCATGCCCCCACTCGAGACGAGGCCTGACTCCCCTGGGGAGACTCAGAAGCACCCCAAGATCCATTGTAACACTGGAGAGGAATCCTCAGGTTCCGTGCCCGACTCCACACAAGGACTGAGGCCCCGGCATGGACGGTAGAGGAATCCCGAGAGGTCCCCTAGCAACTCGCATGGGGACTGGCCTTTCCTGAGGCCAGCAGAGCGGGTCCCTGAGGTCCCCGTCGTAACTCGAGAAGACCTGCCGCAACTCGAGAAAATCCAGGAGGTTCTCCCCTCCAGGCGAGATGAGGCCCATTTCCGCTGAGGCGTCTCGAGGCTGATCACACCTCACCTCTGGAACTTCGAAAGGCTCCTTCACACCCTTGGTGCAAATCAAGAAGTTCCCCGACATACCCGTCTCCACTCGAGAGGAATCACGAGGGTCCCGCCCACATCCAGAGGAGCCCCGTTTCTGCCTCGAAGCTCGAGATGAGGGATCCTTTCCCTGCTTCGTCGGGAAAGAGTTCCCGGCGTTCCCGTCGCATCTCAAGAGGAGGCCCTCTCAACAGGAACGGCGAGAGGAACTCCAGGGTCGTGCCACCATTCCAAGAGTCCCCCAGATGTCTCAGTGCATTCCAGAGGAAACTCTTTTCCCTTCACCGGCTCGTCTTTCACGCCGAGGATCGACTCACACCAAGGTGGCACGTGGCACAGCCCTGTGGGAAAGCCTCGTGTGAAAGCCTCGAGGGACAGCCTCGAGGGAAATCCACAGATCCCTTGATCCACGTGACAGGAAGCGTGACACTACTGCTGCAGCTCGGGAGGAAAGCGCACGTGCATGCCCCCACTCGAGACGAGGCCTGACTCCCCTGGGGAGACTCAGAAGCACCCCAATATCCATGGCAACACTGGAGAGGAATCTTCAGGTTCCGGCCCCGACTCCGCACAAGGACTGAGGCCCCGGCATGGACGGGAGAGGAATCCCGAGAGGTCCCCTAGCAACTCGCATGGGGACTGGCCTTTCCTGAGGCCACCAGAGCGGGTCCCTGAGGTCCCCGTCGTAACTCGAGAAGACCTGCCGCAACTCGAGAAAATCCAGGAGGTTCTCCCCTCCAGGCGAGATGAGGCCCATTTCCGCTGAGGTGTCTCGTGGCTGATCACACCTCACCTCTGGTACTTCGAAAGGCTACTTCACACCCTTGGTGCAAATCAAGAAGTTCCCCGACATACCCGTCTCCACTCGAGAGGAATCACGAGGGTCCCGCCCACATCCAGAGGAGCCCCGTTTCCGCCTCGAAGCTCGAGATGAGGGATCCTTTCCCTGCTTCGTCGGGAAAGAGTTCCCGGCGTTCCCGTCGCATCTCAAGAGGAGGCCCTCTCAACAGGAACGGCGAGAGGAACTCCAGGGTCGTGCCACCATTCCAAGAGTCCCCCAGATGTCTCAGTCCATTCCAGAGGAAACTCTTTTCCCTTCACCGGCTCATCTTTCACGCCGAGGATCGACTCACACCAAGGTGGCACGTGGCACAGCCCTGTGGGAAAGCCTCGTGTGAAAGCCTCGAGGGACAGCCTCGAGGGAAAGCCACAGATCCCTTGATCCACGTGACAGGAAGCGTGACACTACTGCTGCAGCTCGGGAGGAAAGTGCACGTACATGCCCCCACTCGAGACGAGGACAGACTCCCCTGGGGAGACTCAGAAGCACCCCAAGATCCATGGCAACACTGGAGAGGAATCCTCAGGTTCCGGCCCCGACTCCGCACAAGGACTGAGGCCCCGGCATGGACGGGAGAGGAATCCCGAGAGGTCCCCTAGCAACTCGCATGGGGACTGGCCTTTCCTGAGGCCACCAGAGCGGGTCCCTGAGGTCCCCGTCGTAACTCGAGAAGACCTGCCGCAACTCGACAAAATCCAGGAGGTTCTCCCCTCCAGGCGAGATGAGGCCCATTTCCGCTGAGGCGTCTCGAGGCTGATCACACCTCACCTCTGGAACTTCGAAAGGGTCCTTCACACCCTTGGTGCAAATCAAGAAGTTTCCCGACATACCCGTCTCCACTCGAGAGGAATCACGAGGGTCCCGCCCACATCCAGATGAGCCCCGGGTCCGCCTCGTAGTCGAGATGAGGGATCCTGTCCCTGCTTCGTCGGGAAAGAGTTCTCGGCGTTCCCGTCGCATCTCAAGAGGAGGCCCTCTCAACAGGAACGGCGAGAGGAACTCCAGGGTCGTGCCACCATTCCAAGAGTCCCCCAGATGTCTCAGTCGATTCCAGAGGAACCTCTTTTCCCTTCACCGGCTCGTCTTTCACGCCGAGGATCGACTCACACCAAGGTGGCACGTGGCACAGCCCTGTGGGAAAGCCTCGTGGGAAAGCCTCGAGGGACAGCCTCGAGGGAAAGCCACATATCCCTTGATCCACGTGACAGGAAGCGTGACACTACTGCTGCAGCTCGGGAGAAAAGCGCACGTGCATGCCCCCACACGAGACGAGGCCTGACTCCCCTGGGGAGACTCAGAAGCACCCCAAGGTCCATTGTAACACTGGAGAGGAATCCTCAGGTTCCGGGCCCGATTACACACAAGGACTGAGGCCCCGGCATGGACGGTAGAGGAATCCCGAGAGGTCCCCTAGCAACTCGCATGGGGACTGGCCTTTCCTGAGGCCACCAGAGCGGGTCCCTGAGGTCCCCGTCGTAACTCGAGAAGACCTGCCGCAACTGGAGAAAATCCAGGAGGTTCTCCCCTCCAGGCGAGATGAGGCCCATTTCCGCTGAGGCGTCTCGAGGCTGATCACACCTCACCTCTGGAACTTCGAAAGGCTCCTTCACACCCTTGGTGCAAATCAAGAAGTTCCCCGACATACCCGTCTCCACTCGAGAGGAATCACGAGGGTCCCGCCCACATCCAGAGGAGCCCCGTTTCCGCCTCGAAGCTCGAGATGAGGGATCCTTTCCCTGCTTCATCGGGAAAGAGTTCCCGGCGTTCCCGTCGCATCTCAAGAGGAGGCGCTCTCAACAGGAACGGCGAGAGGAACTCCAGGGTCGTGCCACCATTCCAAGAGTCCCCCAGATGTCTCAGTCCATTCCAGAGGAACCTCTTTTCCCTTCACCGGCTCGTCTTTCACGCCGAGGATCGACTCACACCAAGGTGGCACGTGGCACAGCCCTGTGGGAAAGCCTCGTGGGAAAGCCTCGAGGGACAGCCTCGAGGGAAAGCCACAGATCCCTTGATCCACGTGACAGGAAGCGTGACACTACTGCTGCAGCTCGGGAGTAAAGCGCACGTGCATGCCCCCACTCGAGACGAGGCCTGACTCCCCTGGGGAGACTCAGAAGCACCCCAAGATCCATTGTAACACTGGAGAGGAATCCTCAGGTTCCGTGCCCGACTCCACACAAGGACTGAGGCCCCGGCATGGACGGTAGAGGAATCCCGAGAGGTCCCCTAGCAACTCGCATGGGGACTGGCCTTTCCTGAGGCCACCAGAGCGGGTCCCTGAGGTCCCCGTCGTAACTCGAGAAGACCTGCCGCAACTCGAGAAAATCCAGGAGGTTCTCCCCTCCAGGCGAGATGAGGCCCATTTCCGCTGAGGCGTCTCGAGGCTGATCACACCTCACCTCTGGAACTTCGAAAAGCTCCTTCACACCCTTGGTGCAAATCAAGAAGTTCCCAGACATACCCGTCTCCACTCGAGAGGAATCACGAGGGTCCCGCCCACATCCAGAGGAGCCCCGTTTCCGCCTCGTAGCTCGAGATGAGGGATCCTTTCCCTGCTTCGTCGGGAAAGAGTTCCCGGCGTTCCCGTCGCATCTCAAGAGGAGGCCCTCTCAACAGGAACGGCGAGAGGAACTCCAGGGTGGTGCCACCATTCCAAGAGTCCCCCAGATGTCTCAGTGCATTCCAGAGGAAACTCTTTTCCCTTCACCGGCTCGTCTTTCACGCCGAGGATCGACTCACACCAAGGTGGCACGTGGCACAGCCCTGTGGGAAAGCCTCGTGGGAAAGCCTCGAGGGACAGCCTCGAGGGAAAGCCACAGATCCCTTGATCCACGTGACAGGAAGCGTGACACTACTGCTGCAGCTCGGGAGGAAAGCGCACGTACATGCCCCCACTCGAGACGAGGCCTAACTCCCCTGGGGAGACTCAGAAGCACCCCAATATCCATGGCAACACTGGAGAGGAATCCTCAGGTTCCGGCCCCGACTCCGCACAAGGACTGAGGCCCCGGCATGGACGGGAGAGGAATCCCGAGAGGTCCCCTAGCAACTCGCATGGGGACTGGCCTTTCCTGAGGCCACCAGAGCGGGTCCCTGAGGTACCCGTCGTAACTCGAGAAGACCTGCCGCAACTCGAGAAAATCCAGGAGGTTCTCCCCTCCAGGCGAGATGAGGCCCATTTCCGCTGAGGCGTCTCGAGGCTGATCACACCTCACCTCTGGAACTTCGAAAGGCTCCTTCACACCCTTGGTGCAAATCAAGAAGTTTCCCGACATACCCGTCTCCACTCGAGAGGAATCACGAGGGTCCCGCCCACATCCAGAGGAGCCCCGTGTCCGCCTCGTAGTCGAGATGAGGGATCCTTTCCCTGCTTCGTCGGGAAAGACTTCCCGGCGTTCCCGTCGCATCTCAAGAGGAGGCCCTCTCAACAGGAACGGCGAGAGGAACTCCAGGGTCGTGCCACCATTCCAAGAGTCCCCCAGATGTCTCAATCCATTCCAGAGGAAGCTCTTTTCCCTTCACCGGCTCGTCTTTCACGCCGAGGATCGACACACACCAAGGTGGCACGTGGCACAGCCCTGTGGGAAAGCCTCGTGGGAAAGCCTCGAGGGACAGCCTCGAGGGAAAGCCACAGATCCCTTGATCCACGTGACAGGAAGCGTGACACTACTGCTGCAGCTCGGGAGGAAAGCGCACGTGCATGCCCCCACTCGAGACGAGGCCTGACTCCCCTGGGGAGACTCAGAAGCACCCAAAGATCCATGGCAACACTGGAGAGGAATCCTCAGGTTCCGGCCCCCAATCCACACAAGGACTGAGGCCCCGGCATGGACGGGAGAGGAAACCCGAGAGGTCCCCTAGCCACTCTCATGGGGACTGGCCTTTCCTGAGGCCACCAGAGCAGGTCCCTGAGGTCCCCGTCGTAACTCGAGAAGACCTGCCGCAACTCGACAAAATCCAGGAGGTTCTCCCCTCCAGGCGAGATGAGGCCCATTTCCGCTGAGGCGTCTCGAGGCTGATCACACCTCACCTCTGGAACTTCGAAAGGGTCCTTCACACCCTTGGTGCAAATCAAGAAGTTTCCCGACATACCCGTCTCCACTCGAGAGGAATCACGAGGGTCCCGCCCACATCCAGAGGAGCCCCGTTTCCGCCTCGAAGCTCGAGATGAGGGATCCTTTCCCTGCTTCGTCGGGAAAGACTTCCCGGCGTTCCCGTCGCATCTCAAGAGGAGGCCCTCTCAACAGGAACGGCGAGAGGAACTCCAGGGTCGTGCCACCATTCCAAGAGTCCCCCAGTGGTCTCAGTCCATTCCAGAGGAAACTCTTTTCCCTTCACCGGCTCATCTTTCACGCCGAGGATCGACTCACACCAAGGTGGCACGTGGCACAGCCCTGTGGGAAAGCCTCGTGGGAAAGCCTCGAGGGACAGCCTCGAGGGAAAGCCACAGATCCCTTGATCCACGTGACAGGAAGCGTGACACTACTGCTGCAGCTCGGGAGGAAAGCGCACGTGCATGCCCCCACTCGAGACGAGGCCTGACTCCCCTGGGGAGACTCAGAAGCACCCAAAGATCCATGGCAACACTGGAGAGGAATCCTCAGGTTCCGGGCCCGACTCCACACAAGGACTGAGGCCCCGGCATGGACGGGAGAGGAACACCGAGAGGTCCCCTAGCCACTCGCATGGGGACTGGCCTTTCCTGAGGCCACCAGAGCGGGTCCCTGAGGTCCCCGTCGTAACTCGAGAAGACCTGCCGCAACTCGAGAAAATCCAGGAGGTTCTCCCCTCCAGGCGAGATGAGGCCCATTTCCGCTGAGGCGTCTCGAGGCTGATCACAGCTCACCTCTGGAACTTCGAAAGGGTCCTTCACACCCTTGGTGCAAATCAAGAAGTTTCCCGACATACCCGTCTCCACTCGAGAGGGATCACGAGGGTCCCGCCCACATCCAGATGAGCCCCGGGTCCGCCTCGTAGTCGAGATGAGGGATCCTGTCCCTGCTTCGTCGGGAAAGAGTTCCCGGTGTTCCCGTCGCATCTCAAGAGGAGGCCCTCTCAACAGGAACGGCGAGACGAACTCCAGGGTCGTGCCACCATTCCAAGAGTCCCCCAGATGTCTCAGTCCATTCCAGAGGAACCTCTTTTCCCTTCACCGGCTCGTCTTTCACGCCGAGGATCGACTCACACCAAGGTGGCACGTGGCACAGCCCTGTGGGAAAGCCTCGTGGGAAAGCCTCGAGGGACAGCCTCGAGGGAAAGCCACAGATCCCTTGATCCACGTGACAGGAAGCGTGACACTACTGCTGCAGCTCGGGAGGAAAGCGCACGTGCATGCCCCCACTCGAGACGAGGCCTGACTCCCCTGGGGAGACTCAGAAGCACCCAAAGATCCATGGCAACACTGGAGAGGAATCCTCAGTTTCCGGCCCCCACTCCACACAAGGACTGAGGCCCCGGCATGGACGGGAGAGGAAACCCGAGAGGTCCCCTAGCCACTCTCATGGGGACTGGCCTTTCCTGAGGCCACCAGAGCAGGTCCCTGAGGTCCCCGTCGTAACTCGAGAAGACCTGCCGCAACTCGACAAAATCCAGGAGGTTCTCCCCTCCAGGCGAGATGAGGCCCATTTCCGCTGAGGCGTCTCGAGGCTGATCACACCTCACCTCTGGAACTTCGAAAGGGTCCTTCACACCCTTGGTGCAAATCAAGAAGTTTCCCGACATACCCGTCTCCACTCGAGAGGAATCACGAGGGTCCCGCCCACATCCAGAGGAGCCCCGTTTCCGCCTCGAAGCTCGAGATGAGGGATCCTTTCCCTGCTTCGTCGGGAAAGAGTTCCCGGCGTTCCCGTCGCATCTCAAGAGGAGGCCCTCTCAACAGGAACGGCGAGAGGAACTCCAGGGTCGTGCCACCATTCCAAGAGTCCCCCAGTTGTCTCAGTCCATTCCAGAGGAAACTCTTTTCCCTTCACCGGCTCGTCTTTCACGCCGAGGATCGACTCACACCAAGGTGGCACGTGGCACAGCCCTGTGGGAAAGCCTCGTGGGAAAGCCTCGAGGGACAGCCTCGAGGGAAAGCCACAGATCCCTTGATCCACGTGACAGGAAGCGTGACACTACTGCTGCAGCTCGGGAGGAAAGCGCACGTGCATGCCCCCTCTCGAGACGAGGCCTGACTCCCCTGGGGAGACTCAGAAGCACCCAAGGATCCATGGCAACACTGGAGAGGAATCCTCAGGTTCCGGGCCCGACTCCACACAAGGACTGAGGCCCCGGCATGGACGGGAGAGGAATACCGAGAGGTCCCCTAGCCACTCGCATGGGGACTGGCCTTTCCTGAGGCCACCAGAGCGGGTCCCTGAGGTCCCCGTCGTAACTCGAGAAGACCTGCCGCAACTCGAGAAAATCCAGGAGGTTCTCCCCTCCAGGCGAGATGAGGCCCATTTCCGCTGAGGCGTCTCGAGGCTGATCACAGCTCACCTCTGGAACTTCGAAAGGGTCCTTCACACCCTTGGTGCAAATCAAGAAGTTTCCCGACATACCCGTCTCCACTCGAGAGGAATCACGAGGGTCCCGCCCACATCCAGATGAGCCCCGGGTACGCCTCGTAGTCGAGATGAGGGATCCTGTCCCTGCTTCGTCGGGAAAGAGTTCCCGGCGTTCCCGTCGCATCTCAAGAGGAGGCCCTCTCAACAGGAACGGCGAGAGGAACTCCAGGGTCGTGCCACCATTCCAAGAGTCCCCCAGATGTCTCAGTCCATTCCAGAGGAACCTCTTTTCCCTTCACCGGCTCGTCTTTCACGCCGAGGATCGACTCACACCAAGGTGGCACGTGGCACAGCCCTGTGGGAAAGCCTCGTGGGAAAGCCTCGAGGGACAGCCTCGAGGGAAAGCCACAGATCCCTTGATCCACGTGACAGGAAGCGTGACACTACTGCTGCAGCTCGGGAGGAAAGCGCACGTGCATGCCCCCACTCGAGACGAGGCCTGACTCCCCTGGGGAGACTCAGAAGCACCCCAAGATCCATTGTAACACTGGAGAGGAATCCTCAGGTTCCGGGCCCGACTCCACACAAGGACTGAGGCCCCGGCATGGACGGTAGAGGAATCCCGAGAGGTCCCCTAGCAACTCGCATGGGGACTGGCCTTTCCTGAGGCCACCAGAGCGGGTCCCTGAGGTCCCCGTCGTAACTCGAGAAGACCTGCCGCAACTCGAGAAAATCCAGGAGGTTCTCCCCTCCAGGCGAGATGAGGCCCATTTCCGCTGAGGCGTCTCGAGGCTGATCACACCTCACCTCTGGAACTTCGAAAGGCTCCTTCACACCCTTGGTGCAAATCAAGAAGTTCCCCGACCTAGCCGTCTCCACTCGAGAGGAATCACGAGGGTCCCGCCCACATCCAGAGGAGCCCCGTTTCCGCCTCGAAGCTCGAGATGAGGGATCCTTTCCCTGCTTCGTCGGGAAAGAGTTCCCGGCGTTCCGGTCGCATCTCAAGAGGAGGCCCTCTCAACAGGAACGGCGAGAGGAACTCCAGGGTCGTGCCACCATTCCAAGAGTCCCCCAGATGTCTCAGTCCATTCCAGAGGAACCTCTTTTCCCTTCACCGGCTCGTCTTTCACGCCGAGGATCGACTCACACCAAGGTGGCACGTGGCACAGCCCTGTGGGAAAGCCTCGTGGGAAAGCCTCGAGGGACAGCCTCGAGGGAAAGCCACAGATCCCTTGATCCACGTGACAGGAAGCGTGACACTACTGCTGCAGCTCGGGAGGAAAGCGCACGTGCATGCCCCCACTCGAGACGAGGCCTGACTCCCCTGGGGAGACTCAGAAGCACCCCAAGATCCATTGTAACACTGGAGAGGAATCCTCAGGTTCCGTGCCCGACTCCACACAAGGACTGAGGCCCCGGCATGGACGGTAGAGGAATCCCGAGAGGTCCCCTAGCAACTCGCATGGGGACTGGCCTTTCCTGAGGCCAGCAGAGCGGGTCCCTGAGGTCCCCGTCGTAACTCGAGAAGACCTGCCGCAACTCGAGAAAATCCAGGAGGTTCTCCCCTCCAGGCGAGATGAGGCCCATTTCCGCTGAGGCGTCTCGAGGCTGATCACACCTCACCTCTGGAACTTCGAAAGGCTCCTTCACACCCTTGGTCTAAATCAAGAAGTTTCCCGACATACCCGTCTCCACTCGAGAGGAATCACGAGGGTCCCGCCCACATCCAGAGGAGCCCCGTTTCCGCCTCGAAGCTCGAGATGAGGGATCCTTTCCCTGCTTCGTCGGGAAAGACTTCCCGGCGTTCCCGTCGCATCTCAAGAGGAGGCCCTCTCAACAGGAACGGCGAGAGGAACTCCAGGGTCGTGCCACCATTCCAAGAGTCCCCCAGTTGTCTCAGTCCATTCCAGAGGAAACTCTTTTCCCTTCACCGGCTCGTCTTTCACGCCGAGGATCGACTCACACCAAGGTGGCACGTGGCACAGCCCTGTGGGAAAGCCTCGTGGGAAAGCCTCGAGGGACAGCCTCGAGGGAAAGCCACAGATCCCTTGATCCACGTGACAGGAAGCGTGACACTACTGCTGCAGCTCGGGAGGAAAGCGCACGTGCATGCCCCCACTCGAGACGAGGCCTGACTCCCCTGGGGAGACTCAGAAGCACCCAAAGATCCATGGCAACACTGGAGAGGAATCCTCAGGTTCCGGCCCCGACTCCACACAAGGACTGAGGCCCCGGCATGGACGGGAGAGGAAACCCGAGAGGTCCCCTAGCCACTCTCATGGGGACTGGCCTTTCCTGAGGCCACCAGAGCAGGTCCCTGAGGTCCCCGTCGTAACTCGAGAAGACCTGCCGCAACTCGACAAAATCCAGGAGGTTCTCCCCTCCAGGCGAGATGAGGCCCATTTCCGCTGAGGCGTCTCGAGGCTGATCACACCTCACCTCTGGAACTTCGAAAGGCTCCTTCACACCCTTGGTGCAAATCAAGAAGTTTACCGACATACCCGTCTCCACTCGAGAGGAATCACGAGGGTCCCGCCCACATCCAGAGGAGCCCCGTTTCCGCCTCGAAGCTCGAGATGAGGGATCCTTTCCCTGCTTCGTCGGGAAAGACTTCCCGGCGTTCCCGTCGCATCTCAAGAGGAGGCCCTCTCAACAGGAACGGCGAGAGGAACTCCAGGGTCGTGCCACCATTCCAAGAGTCCCCCAGTTGTCTCAGTCCATTCCAGAGGAAACTCTTTTCCCTTCACCGGCTCGTCTTTCACGCCGAGGATCGACTCACACCAAGGTGGCACGTGGCACAGCCCTGTGGGAAAGCCTCGTGGGAAAGCCTCGAGGGACAGCCTCGAGGGAAAGCCACAGATCCCTTGATCCACGTGACAGGAAGCGTGACACTACTGCTGCAGCTCGGGAGGAAAGCGCACGTGCATGCCCCCTCTCGAGACGAGGCCTGACTCCCCTGGGGAGACTCAGAAGCACCCAAGGATCCATGGCAACACTGGAGAGGAATCCTCAGGTTCCGGGCCCGACTCCACACAAGGACTGAGGCCCCGGCATGGACGGGAGAGGAATACCGAGAGGTCCCCTAGCCACTCGCATGGGGACTGGCCTTTCCTGAGGCCACCAGAGCGGGTCCCTGAGGTCCCCGTCGTAACTCGAGAAGACCTGCCGCAACTCGAGAAAATCCAGGAGGTTCTCCCCTCCAGGCGAGATGAGGCCCATTTCCGCTGAGGCGTCTCGAGGCTGATCACAGCTCACCTCTGGAACTTCGAAAGGGTCCTTCACACCCTTGGTGCAAATCAAGAAGTTTCCCGACATACCCGTCTCCACTCGAGAGGAATCACGAGGGTCCCGCCCACATCCAGATGAGCCCCGGGTCCGCCTCGTAGTCGAGATGAGGGATCCTGTCCCTGCTTCGTCGGGAAAGAGTTCCCGGCGTTCCCGTCGCATCTCAAGAGGAGGCCCTCTCAACAGGAACGGCGAGAGGAACTCCAGGGTCGTGCCACCATTCCAAGAGTCCCGCAGATGTCTCAGTCCATTCCAGAGGAACCTCTTTTCCCTTCACCGGCTCGTCTTTCACGCCGAGGATCGACTCACACCAAGGTGGCACGTGGCACAGCCCTGTGGGAAAGCCTCGTGGGAAAGCCTCGAGGGACAGCCTCGAGGGAAAGCCACAGATCCCTTGATCCACGTGACAGGAAGCGTGACACTACTGCTGCAGCTCGGGAGGAAAGCGCACGTGCATGCCCCCACTCGAGACGAGGCCTGACTCCCCTGGGGAGACTCAGAAGCACCCCAAGATCCATTGTAACACTGGAGAGGAATCCTCAGGTTCCGGGCCCGACTCCACACAAGGACTGAGGCCCCGGCATGGACGGTAGAGGAATCCCGAGAGGTCCCCTAGCAACTCGCATGGGGACTGGCCTTTCCTGAGGCCACCAGAGCGGGTCCCTGAGGTCCCCGTCGTAACTCGAGAAGACCTGCCGCAACTCGAGAAAATCCAGGAGGTTCTCCCCTCCAGGCGAGATGAGGCCCATTTCCGCTGAGGCGTCTCGAGGCTGATCACACCTCACCTCTGGAACTTCGAAAGGCTCCTTCACACCCTTGGTGCAAATCAAGAAGTTCCCCGACATACCCGTCTCCACTCGAGAGGAATCACGAGGGTCCCGCCCACATCCAGAGGAGCCCCGTTTCCGCCTCGAAGCTCGAGATGAGGGATCCTTTCCCTGCTTCGTCGGGAAAGAGTTCCCGGCGTTCCGGTCGCATCTCAAGAGGAGGCCCTCTCAACAGGAACGGCGAGAGGAACTCCAGGGTCGTGCCACCATTCCAAGAGTCCCCCAGATGTCTCAGTCCATTCCAGAGGAACCTCTTTTCCCTTCACCGGCTCGTCTTTCACGCCGAGGATCGACTCACACCAAGGTGGCACGTGGCACAGCCCTGTGGGAAAGCCTCGTGGGAAAGCCTCGAGGGACAGCCTCGAGGGAAAGCCACAGATCCCTTGATCCACGTGACAGGAAGCGTGACACTACTGCTGCAGCTCGGGAGGAAAGCGCACGTGCATGCCCCCACTCGAGACGAGGCCTGACTCCCCTGGGGAGACTCAGAAGCACCCCAAGATCCATTGTAACACTGGAGAGGAATCCTCAGGTTCCGTGCCCGACTCCACACAAGGACTGAGGCCCCGGCATGGACGGGAGAGGAATCCCGAGAGGTCCCCTAGCAACTCGCATGGGGACTGGCCTTTCCTGAGGCCACCAGAGCGGGTCCCTGAGGTCCCCGTCGTAACTCGAGAAGACCTGCCGCAACTCGAGAAAATCCAGGAGGTTCTCCCCTCCAGGCGAGATGAGGCCCATTTCCGCTGAGGCGTCTCGAGGCTGATCACACCTCACCTCTGGAACTTCGAAAGGCTCCTTCACACCCTTGGTGCAAATCAAGAAGTTCCCAGACATACCCGTCTCCACTCGAGAGGAATCACGAGGGTCCCGCCCACATCCAGAGGAGCCCCGTTTCCGCCTCGAAGCTCGAGATGAGGGATCCTTTCACTGCTTCGTCGGGAAAGAGTTCCCGGCGTTCCCGTCGCATCTCAAGAGGAGGCCCTCTCAACAGGAACGGCGAGAGGAACTCCAGGGTCGTGCCACCATTCCAAGAGTCCCCCAGATGTCTCAGTGCATTCCAGAGGAAACTCTTTTCCCTTCACCGGCTCGTCTTTCACGCCGAGGATCGACTCACACCAAGGTGGCACGTGGCACAGCCCTGTGGGAAAGCCTCGTGTGAAAGCCTCGAGGGACAGCCTCGAGGGAAATCCACAGATCCCTTGATCCACGTGACAGGAAGCGTGACACTACTGCTGCAGCTCGGGAGGAAAGCGCACATACATGCCCCCACTCGAGACGAGGCCTGACTCCCCTGGGGAGACTCAGAAGCACCCCAATATCCATGGCAACACTGGAGAGGAATCCTCAGGTTCCGGCCCCGACTCCGCACAAGGACTGAGGCCCGGCATGGACGGGAGAGGAATCCCGAAAGGTCCCCTAGCAACTAGCATGGGGACTGGCCTTTCCTGAGGCCACCAGAGCGGGTCCCTGAGGTCCCCGTCGTAACTCGAGAAGACCTGCCGCAACTCGAGAAAATCCAGGAGGTTCTCCCCTCCAGGCGAGATGAGGCCCATTTCCGCTGAGGCGTCTCGAGGCTGATCACACCTCACCTCTGGAACTTCGAAAGGGTCCTTCACACCCTTGGTGCAAATCAAGAAGTTTCCCGACATACCCGTCTCCACTCGAGAGGAATCACGAGGGTCCCGCCCACATCCAGAGGAGCCCCGTGTCCGCCTCGTAGTCGAGATGAGGGATCCTTTCCCTGCTTCGTCGGGAAAGACTTCCCGGCGTTCCCGTCGCATTTCAAGAGGAGGCCCTCTCAACAGGAACGGCGAGAGGAACTCCAGGGTCGTGCCACCATTCCAAGAGTCCCCCAGATGTCTCAATCCATTCCAGAGGAAGCTCTTTTCCCTTCACCGGCTCGTCTTTCACGCCGAGGATCGACACACACCAAGGTGGCACGTGGCACAGCCCTGTGGGAAAGCCTCGTGGGAAAGCCTCGAGGGACAGCCTCGAGGGAAAGCCACAGATCCCTTGATCCACGTGGCAGGAAGCGTGACACTACTGCTGCAGCTCGGGAGGAAAGCGCACGTGCATGCCCCCACTCGAGACGAGCCCTGACTCCCCTGGGGAGACTCAGAAGCACCCCAAGATCCATGGCAACACTGGAGAGGAATGCTCAGGTTCCGGTCCCGACTCCACACAAGGACTGAGGCCCCGGCATGGACGGGAGAGGAATCCCGAGAGGTCCCCTAGCAACTCGCATGGGGACTGGCCTTTCCTGAGGCCACCAGAGCGGGTCCCTGAGGTCCCCGTCGTAACTCGAGAAGACCTGCCGCAACTCGAGAAAATCCAGGAGGTTCTCCCCTCCAGGCGAGATGAGGCCCATTTCCGCTGAGGCGTCTCGAGGCTGATCACACCTCACCTCTGGAACTTCGAAAGGCTCCTTCACACCCTTGGTGCAAATCAAGAAGTTCCCCGACATACCCGTCTCCACTAGAGAGGAATCACGAGGGTCCCGCCCACATCCAGAGGAGCCCCGTTTCCGCCTCGTAGCTCGAGTTGAGGGATCCTGTCCCTGCTTCGTCGGGAAAGAGTTCCCGGCGTTCCCGTCGCATCTCAAGAGGAGGCCCTCTCAACAGGAACGGCGAGAGGAACTCCAGGGTCGTGCCACCTTTCCAAGAGTCCCCCAGATGTCTCAGTCCATTCCAGAGTAAACTCTTTTCCCTTCACCGGCTCGTCTTTCACGCCGAGGATCGACTCACACCAAGGTGGCACGTGGCACAGCCCTGTGGGAAAGCCTCGTGGGAAAGCCTCGAGGGACAGCCTCGAGGGAAAGCCACAGATCCCTTGATCCACGTGACAGGAAGCGTGACACTACTGCTGCAGCTCGGGAGGAAAGCGCACGTGCATGCCCCCACTCGAGACGAGGCCTGACTCCCCTGGGGAGACTCAGAAGCACCCAAAGATCCATGGCAACACTGGAGAGGAATCCTCAGGTTCCGGCCCCCACTCCACACAAGGACTGAGGCCCCGGCATGGACGGGAGAGGAAACCCTAGAGGTCCCCTAGCCACTCGCATGGGGACTGGCCTTTCCTGAGGCCACCAGAGCAGGTCCCTGAGGTCCCCGTCGTAACTCGAGAAGACCTGCCGCAACTCGACAAAATCCAGGAGGTTCTCCCCTCCAGGCGAGATGAGGCCCATTTCCGCTGAGGCGTCTCGAGGCTGATCACACCTCACCTCTGGAACTTCGAAAGGGTCCTTCACACCCTTGGTGCAAATCAAGAAGTTTCCCGACATACCCGTCTCCACTCGAGAGGAATCACGAGGGTCCCGCCCACATCCAGAGGAGCCCCGTTTCCGCCTCGAAGCTCGAGATGAGGGATCCTTTCCCTGCTTCGTCGGGAAAGACTTCCCGGCGTTCCCGTCGCATCTCAAGAGGAGGCCCTCTCAACAGGAACGGCAAGAGGAACTCCAGGGTCGTGCCACCATTCCAAGAGTCCCCCAGTTGTCTCAGTCCATTCCAGAGGAAACTCTTTTCCCTTCACCGGCTCGTCTTTCACGCCGAGGATCGACTCACACCAAGGTGGCACGTGGCACAGCCCTGTGGGAAAGCCTCGTGGGAAAGCCTCGAGGGACAGCCTCGAGGGAAAGCCACAGATCCCTTGATCCACGTGACAGGAAGCGTGACACTACTGCTGCAGCTCGGGAGGAAAGCGCACGTGCATGCCCCCTCTCGAGACGAGGCCTGACTCCCCTGGGGAGACTCAGAAGCACCCAAGGATCCATGGCAACACTGGAGAGGAATCCTCAGGTTCCGGGCCCGACTCCACACAAGGACTGAGGCCCCGGCATGGACGGGAGAGGAATACCGAGAGGTCCCCTAGCCACTCGCATGGGGACTGGCCTTTCCTGAGGCCACCAGAGCGGGTCCCTGAGGTCCCCGTCGTAACTCGAGAAGACCTGCCGCAACTCGAGAAAATCCAGGAGGTTCTCCCCTCCAGGCGAGATGAGGCCCATTTCCGCTGAGGCGTCTCGAGGCTGATCACACCTCACCTCTGGAACTTCGAAAGGGTCCTTCACACCCTTGGTGCAAATCAAGAAGTTTCCCGACATACCCGTCTCCACTCGAGAGGAATCACGAGGGTCCCGCCCACATCCAGATGAGCCCCGGGTCCGCCTCGTAGTCGAGATGAGGGATCCTGTCCCTGCTTCGTCGGGAAAGAGTTCCCGGCGTTCCCGTCGCATCTCAAGAGGAGGCCCTCTCAACAGGAACGGCGAGAGGAACTCCAGGGTCGTGCCACCATTCCAAGAGTCCCCCAGATGTCTCAGTCCATTCCAGAGGAACCTCTTTTCCCTTCACCGGCTCGTCTTTCACGCCGAGGATCGACTCACACCAAGGTGGCACGTGGCACAGCCCTGTGGGAAAGCCTCGTGGGAAAGCCTCGAGGGACAGCCTCGAGGGAAAGCCACAGATCCCTTGATCCACGTGACAGGAAGCGTGACACTACTGCTGCAGCTCGGGAGGAAAGCGCACGTGCATGCCCCCACTCGAGACGAGGCCTGACTCCCCTGGGGAGACTCAGAAGCACCCCAAGATCCATTGTAACACTGGAGAGGAATCCTCAGGTTCCGTGCCCGACTCCACACAAGGACTGAGGCCCCGGCATGGACGGGAGAGGAATCCCGAGAGGTCCCCTAGCAACTCGCATGGGGACTGGCCTTTCCTGAGGCCACCAGAGCGGGTCCCTGAGGTCCCCGTCGTAACTCGAGAAGACCTGCCGCAACTCGAGAAAATCCAGGAGGTTCTCCCCTCCAGGCGAGATGAGGCCCATTTCCGCTGAGGCGTCTCGAGGCTGATCACACCTCACCTCTGGAACTTCGAAAGGCTCCTTCACACCCTTGGTGCAAATCAAGAAGTTCCCAGACATACCCGTCTCCACTCGAGAGGAATCACGAGGGTCCCGCCCACATCCAGAGGAGCCCCGTTTCCGCCTCGAAGCTCGAGATGAGGGATCCTTTCCCTGCTTCGTCGGGAAAGAGTTCCCGGCGTTCCCGTCGCATCTCAAGAGGAGGCCCTCTCAACAGGAACGGCGAGAGGAACTCCAGGGTCGTGCCACCATTCCAAGAGTCCCCCAGTTGTCTCAGTCCATTCCAGAGGAAACTCTTTTCCCTTCACCGGCTCGTCTTTCACGCCGAGGATCGACTCACACCAAGGTGGCACGTGGCACAGCCCTGTGGGAAAGCCTCGTGGGAAAGCCTCGAGGGACAGCCTCGAGGGAAAGCCACAGATCCCTTGATCCACGTGACAGGAAGCGTGACACTACTGCTGCAGCTCGGGAGGAAAGCGCACGTGCATGCCCCCTCTCGAGACGAGGCCTGACTCCCCTGGGGAGACTCAGAAGCACCCAAGGATCCATGGCAACACTGGAGAGGAATCCTCAGGTTCCGGGCCTGACTCCACACAAGGACTGAGGCCCCGGCATGGACGGGAGAGGAATACCGAGAGGTCCCCTAGCCACTCGCATGGGGACTGGCCTTTCCTGAGGCCACCAGAGCGGGTCCCTGAGGTCCCCGTCGTAACTCGAGAAGACCTGCCGCAACTCGAGAAAATCCAGGAGGTTCTCCCCTCCAGGCGAGATGAGGCCCATTTCCGCTGAGGCGTCTCGAGGCTGATCACAGCTCACCTCTGGAACTTCGAAAGGGTCCTTCACACCCTTGGTGCAAATCAAGAAGTTTCCCGACATACCCGTCTCCACTCGAGAGGAATCACGAGGGTCCCGCCCACATCCAGAGGAGCCCCGTTTCCGCCTCGAAGCTCGAGATGAGGGATCCTTTCCCTGCTTCGTCGGGAAAGACTTCCCGGCGTTCCCGTCGCATCTCAAGAGGAGGCCCTCTCAACAGGAACGGCAAGAGGAACTCCAGGGTCGTGCCACCATTCCAAGAGTCCCCCAGTTGTCTCAGTCCATTCCAGAGGAAACTCTTTTCCCTTCACCGGCTCGTCTTTCACGCCGAGGATCGACTCACACCAAGGTGGCACGTGGCACAGCCCTGTGGGAAAGCCTCGTGGGAAAGCCTCGAGGGACAGCCTCGAGGGAAAGCCACAGATCCCTTGATCCACGTGACAGGAAGCGTGACACTACTGCTGCAGCTCGGGAGGAAAGCGCACGTGCATGCCCCCTCTCGAGACGAGGCCTGACTCCCCTGGGGAGACTCAGAAGCACCCAAGGATCCATGGCAACACTGGAGAGGAATCCTCAGGTTCCGGGCCCGACTCCACACAAGGACTGAGGCCCCGGCATGGACGGGAGAGGAATACCGAGAGGTCCCCTAGCCACTCGCATGGGGACTGGCCTTTCCTGAGGCCACCAGAGCGGGTCCCTGAGGTCCCCGTCGTAACTCGAGAAGACCTGCCGCAACTCGACAAAATCCAGGAGGTTCTCCCCTCCAGGCGAGATGAGGCCCATTTCCGCTGAGGCGTCTCGAGGCTGATCACACCTCACCTCTGGAACTTCGAAAGGGTCCTTCACACCCTTGGTGCAAATCAAGAAGTTTCCCGACATACCCGTCTCCACTCGAGAGGAATCACGAGGGTCCCGCCCACATCCAGATGAGCCCCGGGTCCGCCTCGTAGTCGAGATGAGGGATCCTGTCCCTGCTTCGTCGGGAAAGAGTTCCCGGCGTTCCCGTCGCATCTCAAGAGGAGGCCCTCTCAACAGGAACGGCGAGAGGAACTCCAGGGTCGTGCCACCATTCCAAGAGTCCCCCAGATGTCTCAGTCCATTCCAGAGGAACCTCTTTTCCCTTCACCGGCTCGTCTTTCACGCCGAGGATCGACTCACACCAAGGTGGCACGTGGCACAGCCCTGTGGGAAAGCCTCGTGGGAAAGCCTCGAGGGACAGCCTCGAGGGAAAGCCACAGATCCCTTGATCCACGTGACAGGAAGCGTGACACTACTGCTGCAGCTCGGGAGGAAAGCGCACGTGCATGCCCCCACTCGAGACGAGGCCTGACTCCCCTGGGGAGACTCAGAAGCACCCCAAGATCCATTGTAACACTGGAGAGGAATCCTCAGGTTCCGTGCCCGACTCCACACAAGGACTGAGGCCCCGGCATGGACGGGAGAGGAATCCCGAGAGGTCCCCTAGCAACTCGCATGGGGACTGGCCTTTCCTGAGGCCACCAGAGCGGGTCCCTGAGGTCCCCGTCGTAACTCGAGAAGACCTGCCGCAACTCGAGAAAATCCAGGAGGTTCTCCCCTCCAGGCGAGATGAGGCCCATTTCCGCTGAGGCGTCTCGAGGCTGATCACACCTCACCTCTGGAACTTCGAAAGGCTCCTTCACACCCTTGGTGCAAATCAAGAAGTTCCCAGACATACCCGTCTCCACTCGAGAGGAATCACGAGGGTCCCGCCCACATCCAGAGGAGCCCCGTTTCCGCCTCGAAGCTCGAGATGAGGGATCCTTTCCCTGCTTCGTCGGGAAAGAGTTCCCGGCGTTCCCGTCGCATCTCAAGAGGAGGCCCTCTCAACAGGAACGGCGAGAGGAACTCCAGGGTCGTGCCACCATTCCAAGAGTCCCCCAGTTGTCTCAGTCCATTCCAGAGGAAACTCTTTTCCCTTCACCGGCTCGTCTTTCACGCCGAGGATCGACTCACACCAAGGTGGCACGTGGCACAGCCCTGTGGGAAAGCCTCGTGGGAAAGCCTCGAGGGACAGCCTCGAGGGAAAGCCACAGATCCCTTGATCCACGTGACAGGAAGCGTGACACTACTGCTGCAGCTCGGGAGGAAAGCGCACGTGCATGCCCCCTCTCGAGACGAGGCCTGACTCCCCTGGGGAGACTCAGAAGCACCCAAGGATCCATGGCAACACTGGAGAGGAATCCTCAGGTTCCGGGCCTGACTCCACACAAGGACTGAGGCCCCGGCATGGACGGGAGAGGAATACCGAGAGGTCCCCTAGCCACTCGCATGGGGACTGGCCTTTCCTGAGGCCACCAGAGCGGGTCCCTGAGGTCCCCGTCGTAACTCGAGAAGACCTGCCGCAACTCGACAAAATCCAGGAGGTTCTCCCCTCCAGGCGAGATGAGGCCCATTTCCGCTGAGGCGTCTCGAGGCTGATCACAGCTCACCTCTGGAACTTCGAAAGGGTCCTTCACACCCTTGGTGCAAATCAAGAAGTTTCCCGACATACCCGTCTCCACTCGAGAGGAATCACGAGGGTCCCGCCCACATCCAGATGAGCCCCGGGTCCGCCTCGTAGTCGAGATGAGGGATCCTGTCCCTGCTTCGTCGGGAAAGAGTTCCCGGCGTTCCCGTCGCATCTCAAGAGGAGGCCCTCTCAACAGGAACGGCGAGAGGAACTCCAGGGTCGTGCCACCATTCCAAGAGTCCCCCAGATGTCTCAGTCCATTCCAGAGGAACCTCTTTTCCCTTCACCGGCTCGTCTTTCACGCCGAGGATCGACTCACACCAAGGTGGCACGTGGCACAGCCCTGTGGGAAAGCCTCGTGGGAAAGCCTCGAGGGACAGCCTCGAGGGAAAGCCACAGATCCCTTGATCCACGTGACAGGAAGCGTGACACTACTGCTGCAGCTCGGGAGGAAAGCGCACGTGCATGCCCCCACTCGAGACGAGGCCTGACTCCCCTGGGGAGACTCAGAAGCACCCCAAGATCCATTGTAACACTGGAGAGGAATCCTCAGGTTCCGTGCCCGACTCCACACAAGGACTGAGGCCCCGGCATGGACGGGAGAGGAATCCCGAGAGGTCCCCTAGCAACTCGCATGGGGACTGGCCTTTCCTGAGGCCACCAGAGCGGGTCCCTGAGGTCCCCGTCGTAACTCGAGAAGACCTGCCGCAACTCGAGAAAATCCAGGAGGTTCTCCCCTCCAGGCGAGATGAGGCCCATTTCCGCTGAGGCGTCTCGAGGCTGATCACACCTCACCTCTGGAACTTCGAAAGGCTCCTTCACACCCTTGGTGCAAATCAAGAAGTTCCCAGACATACCCGTCTCCACTCGAGAGGAATCACGAGGGTCCCGCCCACATCCAGAGGAGCCCCGTTTCCGCCTCGAAGCTCGAGATGAGGGATCCTTTCCCTGCTTCGTCGGGAAAGAGTTCCCGGCGTTCCCGTCGCATCTCAAGAGGAGGCCCTCTAAACAGGAACGGCGAGAGGAACTCCAGGGTCGTGCCACCATTCCAAGAGTCCCCCAGATGTCTCAGTGCATTCCAGAGGAAACTCTTTTCCCTTCACCGGCTCGTCTTTCACGCCGAGGATCGACTCACACCAAGGTGGCACGTGGCACAGCCCTGTGGGAAAGCCTCGTGTGAAAGCCTCGAGGGACAGCCTTGAGGGAAATCCACAGATCCCTTGATCCACGTGACAGGAAGCGTGACACTACTGCTGCAGCTCGGGAGGAAAGCGCACGTACATGGCCCCACTCGAGACGAGGCCTGACTCCCCTGGGGAGACTCAGAAGCACCCCAATATCCATGGCAACACTGGAGAGGAATCCTCAGGTTCCGGCCCCGACTCCGCACAAGGACTGAGGCCCCGGCATGGACGGGAGAGGAATCTCGAGAGGTCCCCTAGCAACTCGAATGGGGACTGGCCTTTCCTGAGGCCACCAGAGCGGGTCCCTGAGGTCCCCGTCGTAACTCGAGAAGACCTGCCGCAACTCGAGAAAATCCAGGAGGTTCTCCACTCCAAGCGAGATGAGGCCCATTTCCGCTGAGGCGTCTCGAGGCTGATCACACCTCACCTCTGTAACTTCGAAAGGGTCCTTCACACCCTTGGTGCAAATCAAGAAGTTTCCCGACATACCCGTCTCCACTCGAGAGGAATCACGAGGGTCCCGCCCACATCCAGAGGAGCCCCGGGTCCGCCTCGTAGTCGAGATGAGGGATCCTTTCCCTGCTTCGTCGGGAAAGACTTCCCGGCGTTCCCGTCGCATCTCAAGAGGAGGCCCTCTCAACAGGAACGGCGAGAGGAACTCCAGGGTCGTGCCACCATTCCAAGAGTCCCCCAGATGTCTCAATCCATTCCAGAGGAAGCTCTTTTCCCTTCACCGGCTCGTCTTTCACGCCGAGGATCGACACACACCAAGGTGGCACGTGGCACAGCCCTGTGGGAAAGCCTCGTGGGAAAGCCTCGAGGGACAGCCTCGAGGGAAAGCCACAGATCCCTTGATCCACGTGACAGGAAGCGTGACACTACTGCTGCAGCTCGGGAGGAAAGCGCACGTGCATGCCCCCACTCGAGACGAGCCCTGACTCCCCTGGGGAGACTCAGAAGCACCCCAAGATCCATGGCAACACTGGAGAGGAATGCTCAGGTTCCGGTCCCGACTCCACACAAGGACTGAGGCCCCGGCATGGACGGGAGAGGAATCCCGAGAGGTCCCCTAGCAACTCGCATGGGGACTGGCCTTTCCTGAGGCCACCAGAGCGGGTCCCTGAGGTCCCCGTCGTAACTCGAGAAGACCTGCCGCAACTCGAGAAAATCCAGGAGGTTCTCCCCTCCAGGCGAGATGAGGCCCATTTCCGCTGAGGCGTCTCGAGGCTGATCACACCTCACCTCTGGAACTTCGAAAGGCTCCTTCACACCCTTGGTGCAAATCAAGAAGTTCCCCGACATACCCGTCTCCACTCGAGAGGAATCACGAGGGTCCCGCCCACATCCAGAGGAGCCCCGTTTCCGCCTCGTAGCTCGAGTTGAGGGATCCTGTCCCTGCTTCGTCGGGAAAGAGTTCCCGGCGTTCCCGTCGCATCTCAAGAGGAGGCCCTCTCAACAGGAACGGCGAGAGGAACTCCAGGGTCGTGCCACCTTTCCAAGAGTCCCCCAGATGTCTCAGTCCATTCCAGAGTAAACTCTTTTCCCTTCACCGGCTCGTCTTTCACGCCGAGGATCGACTCACACCAAGGTGGCACGTGGCACAGCCCTGTGGGAAAGCCTCGTGGGAAAGCCTCGAGGGACAGCCTCGAGGGAAAGCCACAGATCCCTTGATCCACGTGACAGGAAGCGTGACACCACTGCTGCAGCTCGGGAGGAATGCGCACGTGCATGCCCCCACTCGAGACGAGGCCTGACTCCCCTGGGGAGACTCAGAAGCACCCCAAGATCCATGGCAACACTGGAGAGGAATCCTCAGGTTCCGGGCCCGACTCCACACAAGGACTGAGGCCCCGGCATTGACGGTAGAGGAATCCCGAGAGGTCCCCTAGCAACTCGCATGGGGACTGGCCTTTCCTGAGGCCACCAGAGCGGGTCCCTGAGGTCCCCGTCGTAACTCGAGAAGACCTGCCGCAACTCGAGAAAATCCAGGAGGTTCTCCCCTCCAGGCGAGATGAGGCCCATTTCCGCTGAGGCGTCTCGAGGCTGATCACACCTCACCTCTGGAACTTCGAAAGGCTCCTTCACACACTTGGTGCAAATCAAGAAGTTCCCCGACATACCCGTCTCCACTCGAGAGGAATCACGAGGGTCCCGCCCACATCCAGAGGAGCCCCGTTTCCGCCTCGAAGCTCGAGATGAGGGATCCTTTCCCTGCTTCGTCGGGAAAGAGTTCCCGGCGTTCCGGTCGCATCTCAAGAGGAGGCCCTCTCAACAGGAACGGCGAGAGGAACTCCAGGGTCGTGCCACCATTCCAAGAGTCCCCCAGATGTCTCAGTCCATTGCAGAGGAACCTCTTTTCCCTTCACCGGCTCGTCTTTCACGCCGAGGATCGACTCACACCACGGTGGCAAGTGGCACTGCCCTGTGGGAAAGCCTCGTGGGAAATCCTCGAGGGACAGCCTCGAGGGAAAGCCACAGATCCCTTGATCCACGTGACAGGAAGCGTGACACTACTGCTGCAGCTCGGGAGGAAAGCGCACGTGCATGCCCCCACTCGAGACGAGGCCTGACTCCCCTGGGGAGACTCAGAAGCACCCCAAGATCCATGTCAACACTGGAGAGGAATCCTCAGGTTCCGGGCCCGACTCCACACAAGGACTGAGGCCCCGGCATGGACGGGAGAGGAATCCCGAGAGGTCCCCTAGCAACTCGCATGGGGACTGGCCTTTCCTGAGGCCACCAGAGCGGGTCCCTGAGGTCCCCGTCGTAACTCGAGAAGACCTGCCGCAACTCGAGAAAATCCAGGAGGTTCTCCCCTCCAGGCGAGATGAGGCCCATTTCCGCTGAGGCGTCTCGAGGCTGATCACACCTCACCTCTGGAACTTCGAAAGGCTCCTTCACACCCTTGGTGCAAATCAAGAAGTTCCCCGACATACCCGTCTCCACTCGAGAGGAATCACGAGGGTCCCGCCCACATCCAGAGGAGCCCAGTTTCCGCCTCGAAGCTCGAGATGAGGGATCCTTTCCCTGCTTCGTCGGGAAAGAGTTCCCGGCGTTCCGGTCGCATCTCAAGAGGAGGCCCTCTCAACAGGAACGGCGAGAGGAACTCCAGGGTCGTGCCACCATTCCAAGAGTCCCCCAGATGTCTCAGTCCATTCCAGAGGAACCTCTTTTCCCTTCACCGGCTCGTCTTTCACGCCGAGGATCGACTCACACCAAGGTGGCACGTGGCACAGCCCTGTGGGAAAGCCTCGTGGGAAAGCCTCGAGGGACAGCCTCGAGGGAAAGCCACAGATCCCTTGATCCACGTGACAGGAAGCGTGACACTACTGCTGCAGCTCGGGAGGAAAGCGCACGTGCATGCCCCCACTCGAGACGAGCCCTGACTCCCCTGGGGAGACTCAGAAGCACCCCAAGATCCATGGCAACACTGGAGAGGAATGCTCAGGTTCCGGTCCCGACTCCACACAAGGACTGAGGCCCCGGCATGGACGGGAGAGGAATCCCGAGAGGTCCCCTAGCAACTCGCATGGGGACTGGCCTTTCCTGAGGCCACCAGAGCGGGTCCCTGAGGTCCCCGTCGTAACTCGAGAAGACCTGCCGCAACTCGAGAAAATCCAGGAGGTTCTCCCCTCCAGGCGAGATGAGGCCCATTTCCGCTGAGGCGTCTCGAGGCTGATCACACCTCACCTCTGGAACTTCGAAAGGCTCCTTCACACCCTTGGTGCAAATCAAGAAGTTCCCCGACATACCCGTCTCCACTCGAGAGGAATCACGAGGGTCCCGCCCACATCCAGAGGAGCCCCGTTTCCGCCTCGTAGCTCGAGTTGAGGGATCCTGTCCCTGCTTCGTCGGGAAAGAGTTCCCGGCGTTCCCGTCGCATCTCAAGAGGAGGCCCTCTCAACAGGAACGGCGAGAGGAACTCCAGGGTCGTGCCACCTTTCCAAGAGTCCCCCAGATGTCTCAGTCCATTCCAGAGTAAACTCTTTTCCCTTCACCGTCTCGTCTTTCACGCCGAGGATCGACTCACACCAAGGTGGCACGTGGCACAGCCCTGTGGGAAAGCCTCGTGGGAAAGCCTCGAGGGACAGCCTCGAGGGAAAGCCACAGATCCCTTGATCCACGTGACAGGAAACGTGACACTACTGCTGCAGCTCGGGAGGAATGCGCACGTGCATGCCCCCACTCGAGACGAGGCCTGACTCCCCTGGGGAGACTCAAAAGCACCCCAAGATCCATGTCAACACTGGAGAGGAATCCTCAGGTTCCGGGCCCGACTCCACACAAGGACTGAGGCCCCGGCATGGACGGGAGAGGAATCCCGAGAGGTCCCCTAGCAACTCGCATGGGGACTGGCCTTTCCTGAGGCCACCAGAGCGGGTCCCTGAGGTCCCCGTCGTAACTCGAGAAGACCTGCCGCAACTCGAGAAAATCCAGGAGGTTCTCCCCTCCAGGCGAGATGAGGCCCATTTCCGCTGAGGCGTCTCGAGGCTGATCACACCTCACCTCTGGAACTTCGAAAGGCTCCTTCACACACTTGGTGCAAATCAAGAAGTTCCCCGACATACCCGTCTCCACTCGAGAGGAATCACGAGGGTCCCGCCCACATCCAGAGGAGCCCCGTTTCCGCCTCGAAGCTCGAGATGAGGGATCCTTTCCCTGCTTCGTCGGGAAAGAGTTCCCGGCGTTCCCGTCGCATCTCAAGAGGAGGCCCTCTCAACAGGAACGGCGAGAGGAACTCCAGGGTCGTGCCACCATTCCAAGAGTCCCCCAGATGTCTCAGTCCATTGCAGAGGAACCTCTTTTCCCTTCACCGGCTCGTTTTTCACGCCGAGGATCGACTCACACCACGGTGGCACGTGGCACTGCCCTGTGGGAAAGCCTCGTGGGAAAGCCTCGAGGGACAGCCTCGAGGGAAAGCCACAGATCCCTTGATCCACGTGACAGGAAGCGTGACACTACTGCTGCAGCTCGGGAGGAAAGCGCACGTGCATGCCCCCTCTCGAGACGAGGCCTGACTCCCCTGGGGAGACTCAGAAGCACCCAAAGATCCATGGCAACACTGGAGAGGAATCCTCAGGTTCCGGGCCCGACTCCACACAAGGACTGAGGCCCCGGCATGGACGGGAGAGGAATCCCGAGAGGTCCCCTTGCCACTCGCATGGGGACTGGCCTTTCCTGAGGCCACCAGAGCGGGTCCCTGAGGTCCCCGTCGTAACTCGAGAAGACCTGCCGCAACTCGACAAAATCCAGGAGGTTCTCCCCTCCAGGCGAGATGAGGCCCATTTCCGCTGAGGCGTCTCGAGGCTGATCACACCTCACCTCTGGAACTTCGAAAGGGTCCTTCACACCCTTGGTGCAAATCAAGAAGTTTCCCGACATACCCGTCTCCACTCGAGAGGAATCACGAGGGTCCCGCCCACATCCAGAGGAGCCCAGTTTCCGCCTCGAAGCTCGAGATGAGGGATCCTTTCCCTGCTTCGTCGGGAAAGAGTTCCCGGCGTTCCGGTCGCATCTCAAGAGGAGGCCCTCTCAACAGGAACGGCGAGAGGAACTCCAGGGTCGTGCCACCATTCCAAGAGTCCCCCAGATGTCTCAGTCCATTCCAGAGGAACCTCTTTTCCCTTCACCGGCTCGTCTTTCACGCCGAGGATCGACTCACACCAAGGTGGCACGTGGCACAGCCCTGTGGGAAAGCCTCGTGGGAAAGCCTCGAGGGACAGCCTCGAGGGAAAGCCACAGATCCCTTGATCCACGTGACAGGAAGCGTGACACTACTGCTGCAGCTCGGGAGGAAAGCGCACGTGCATGCCCCCACTCGAGACGAGCCCTGACTCCCCTGGGGAGACTCAGAAGCACCCCAAGATCCATGGCAACACTGGAGAGGAATGCTCAGGTTCCGGTCCCGACTCCACACAAGGACTGAGGCCCCGGCATGGACGGGAGAGGAATCCCGAGAGGTCCCCTAGCAACTCTCATGGGGACTGGCCTTTCCTGAGGCCACCAGAGCGGGTCCCTGAGGTCCCCGTCGTAACTCGAGAAGACCTGCCGCAACTCGAGAAAATCCAGGAGGTTCTCCCCTCCAGGCGAGATGAGGCCCATTTCCGCTGAGGCGTCTCGAGGCTGATCACACCTCACCTCTGGAACTTCGAAAGGCTCCTTCACACCCTTGGTGCAAATCAAGAAGTTCCCCGACATACCCGTCTCCACTCGAGAGGAATCACGAGGGTCCCGCCCACATCCAGAGGAGCCCCGTTTCCGCCTCGTAGCTCGAGTTGAGGGATCCTGTCCCTGCTTCGTCGGGAAAGAGTTCCCGGCGTTCCCGTCGCATCTCAAGAGGAGGCCCTCTCAACAGGAACGGCGAGAGGAACTCCAGGGTCGTGCCACCTTTCCAAGAGTCCCCCAGATGTCTCAGTCCATTCCAGAGTAAACTCTTTTCCCTTCACCGTCTCGTCTTTCACGCCGAGGATCGACTCACACCAAGGTGGCACGTGGCACAGCCCTGTGGGAAAGCCTCGTGGGAAAGCCTCGAGGGACAGCCTCGAGGGAAAGCCACAGATCCCTTGATCCACGTGACAGGAAACGTGACACTACTGCTGCAGCTCGGGAGGAATGCGCACGTGCATGCCCCCACTCGAGACGAGGCCTGACTCCCCTGGGGAGACTCAAAAGCACCCCAAGATCCATGTCAACACTGGAGAGGAATCCTCAGGTTCCGGGCCCGACTCCACACAAGGACTGAGGCCCCGGCATGGACGGGAGAGGAATCCCGAGAGGTCCCCTAGCAACTCGCATGGGGACTGGCCTTTCCTGAGGCCACCAGAGCGGGTCCCTGAGGTCCCCGTCGTAACTCGAGAAGACCTGCCGCAACTCGAGAAAATCCAGGAGGTTCTCCCCTCCAGGCGAGATGAGGCCCATTTCCGCTGAGGCGTCTCGAGGCTGATCACACCTCACCTCTGGAACTTCGAAAGGCTCCTTCACACACTTGGTGCAAATCAAGAAGTTCCCCGACATACCCGTCTCCACTCGAGAGGAATCACGAGGGTCCCGCCCACATCCAGAGGAGCCCCGTTTCCGCCTCGAAGCTCGAGATGAGGGATCCTTTCCCTGCTTCGTCGGGAAAGAGTTCCCGGCGTTCCCGTCGCATCTCAAGAGGAGGCCCTCTCAACAGGAACGGCGAGAGGAACTCCAGGGTCGTGCCACCATTCCAAGAGTCCCCCAGATGTCTCAGTCCATTGCAGAGGAACCTCTTTTCCCTTCACCGGCTCGTTTTTCACGCCGAGGATCGACTCACACCACGGTGGCACGTGGCACTGCCCTGTGGGAAAGCCTCGTGGGAAAGCCTCGAGGGACAGCCTCGAGGGAAAGCCACAGATCCCTTGATCCACGTGACAGGAAGCGTGACACTACTGCTGCAGCTCGGGAGGAAAGCGCACGTGCATGCCCCCTCTCGAGACGAGGCCTGACTCCCCTGGGGAGACTCAGAAGCACCCAAAGATCCATGGCAGCACTGGAGAGGAATCCTCAGGTTCCGGGCCCGACTCCACACAAGGACTGAGGCCCCGGCATGGACGGGAGAGGAATCCCGAGAGGTCCCCTTGCCACTCGCATGGGGACTGGCCTTTCCTGAGGCCACCAGAGCGGGTCCCTGAGGTCCCCGTCGTAACTCGAGAAGACCTGCCGCAACTCGAGAAAATCCAGGAGGTTCTCCCCTCCAGGCGAGATGAGGCCCATTTCCGCTGAGGCGTCTCGAGGCTGATCACAGCTCACCTCTGGAACTTCGAAAGGGTCCTTCACACCCTTGGTGCAAATCAAGAAGTTTCCCGACATACCCGTCTCCACTCGAGAGGAATCACGAGGGTCCCGCCCACATCCAGAGGAGCCCCGTTTCCGCCTCGAAGCTCGAGATGAGGGATCCTTTCCCTGCTTCGTCGGGAAAGAGTTCCTGGCGTTCCCGTCGCATCTCAAGAGGAGGCCCTCTCAACAGGAACGGCGAGAGGAACTCCAGGGTCGTGCCACCATTCCAAGAGTCCCCCAGATGTCTCAGTGCATTCCAGAGGAAACTCTTTTCCCTTCACCGGCTCGTCTTTCACGCCGAGGATCGACTCACACCAAGGTGGCACGTGGCACAGCCCTGTGGGAAAGCCTCGTGTGAAAGCCTCGAGGGACAGCCTCGAGGGAAAGCCACAGATCCCTTGATCCACGTGACAGGAAGCGTGACACTACTGCTGCAGCTCGGGAGGAAAGCGCACGTACATGCCCCCACTCGAGACGAGGCCTGACTCCCCTGGGGAGACTCAGAAGCACCCCAATATCCATGGCAACACTGGAGAGGAATGCTCAGGTTCCGGTCCCGACTCCGCACAAGGACTGAGGCCCCGGCATGGACGGGAGAGGAATCCCGAGAGGTCCCCTAGCAACTCGCATGGGGACTGGCCTTTCCTGAGGCCACCAGAGCGGGTCCCTGAGGTCCCCGTCGTAACTCGAGAAGACCTGCCGCAACTCGAGAAAATCCAGGAGGTTCTCCCCTCCAGGCGAGATGAGGCCCATTTCCGCTGAGGCGTCTCGAGGCTGATCACAGCTCACCTCTGGAACTTCGAAAGGGTCCTTCACACCCTTGGTGCAAATCAAGAAGTTTCCCGACATACCCGTCTCCACTCGAGAGGAATCACGAGGGTCCCGCCCACATCCAGAGGAGCCCCGGGTCCGCCTCGTAGCTCGAGATGAGGGATCCTTTCCCTGCTTCGTCGGGAAAGACTTCCCGGCGTTCCCGTCGCATCTCAAGAGGAGGCCCTCTCAACAGGAACGGCGAGAGGAACTCCAGGATCGTGCCACCATTCCAAGAGTCCCCCAGATGTCTCAGTCCATTGCAGAGGAAGTTCTTTTCCCTTCACCGGCTCGTCTTTCACGCCGAGGATCGACTCACACCAAGGTGGCACGTGGCACAGCCCTGTGGGAAAGCCTCGTGGGAAAGCCTCGAGGGACAGCCTCGAGGGAAAGCCACAGATCCCTTGATCCACGTGACAGGAAGCGTGACACTACTGCTGCAGCTCGGGAGGAAAGCGCACGTGCATGCCCCCACTCGAGACGAGGCCTGACTCCCCTGTGGCGACTCAGAAGCACCCCAAGATCCATGGCAACACTGGAGAGGAATCCTCAGGTTCCGGGCCCGACTCCACACAAGGACTGAGGCCCCGGCATGGACGGGAGAGGAATCCCGAGAGGTCCCCTAGCCACTCGCATGGGGACTGGCCTTTCCTGAGGCCACCAGAGCGGGTCCCTGAGGTCCCCGTCGTAACTCGAGAAGACCTGCCGAAACTCGAGAAAATCCAGGAGGTTCTCCCCTCCAGGCGTGATGAGGCCCATTTCCGCTGAGGCGTCTCGAGGCTGATCACAGCTCACCTCTGGAACTTCGAAAGGCTCCTTCACACCCTTGGTGCAAATCAAGAAGTTTCCCGACATACCCGTCTCCACTCGAGAGGAATCACGAGGGTCCCGCCCACATCCAGATGAGCCCCGCGTCCGCCTCGTAGTCGAGATGAGGGATCCTGTCCCTGCTTCGTCGTGAAAGAGTTCCCGGCGTTCCCGTCGCATCTCAAGAGGAGGCGCTCTCAACAGGAACGGCGAGAGGAACTCCAGGGTCGTGCCACCATTCCAAGAGTCCCCCAGATGTCTCAGTCCATTCCAGAGGAACCTCTTTTCCCTTCACCGGCTCGTCTTTCACGCCGAGGATCGACTCACACCAAGGTGGCACGTGGCACAGCCCTGTGGGAAAGCCTCGTGGGAAAGCCTCGAGGGACAGCCTCGAGGGAAAGCCACAGATCCCTTGATCCACGTGACAGGAAGCGTGACACTACTGCTGCAGCTCGGGAGTAAAGCGTACGTGCATGCCCCCACTCGAAACGCCGCCTGACTCCCCTGGGGAGACTCAGAAGCTCCCCAAGATCCATGGCAACACTGGAGAGGAATCCTCAGGTTCCGGCCCCGACTCCACACAAGGACTGAGGCCCCGGCATGGACGGGAGAGGAAACCCGAGAGGTCCCCTAGCAACTGGCATGGGGACTGGCCTTTCCTGAGGCCACCAGAGGGGGTCCCTGAGGTCCCCGTCGTAACTCGAGAAGACCTGCCGCAACTCGAGAAAATCCAGGAGGTTCTCCCATCCAGGCGAGATGAGGCCCATTTCCGCTGAGGCGTCTCGAGGCTGATCACACCTCACCTCTGGTACTTCGAAAGGCTCCTTCACACCCTTGGTGCAAATCAAGAAGTTGCCCGACCTAACCGTCTCATCTCGAGAGGAATCACGAGGGTCCCGCCCACATCCAGAGGAGCCCCGTTTCCGCCTCGTAGCTCGAGATGAGGGATCCTTTCCCTGCTTCGTCGGGAAAGAGTTCCCGGCGTTCCCGTCGCATCTCAAGAGGAGGCCCTGTCAACAGGAACGGCGAGAGGAACTCCAGGGTCGTGCCACCATTCCAAGAGTCCCCCAGATGTCTCAGTCCATTCCAGAGGAAACTCTTTTCCCTTCACCGGCTCGTCTTTCACGCCGAGGATCGACTCACACCAAGGTGGCATGTGACACAGCCCTTTGGGAAAGCCTCGTGGGAAAGCCTCGAGGGACAGCCTCGAGGGAAAGCCACAGATCCCTTGATCCACGTGACAGGAAGCGTGACACTACTGCTGCAGCTCGGGAGGAAAGCGAACGTGCATGCCCCCACACGAGACGTGGCCTGACTCACCTGGGGAGACTCAGAAGCACCCCAAGATCCATGGCAACACTGGAGAGGAATCCTCAGGTACCAGCCCCGACTCCACACAAGGACTGAGGCCCCGGCATGGATGGGAGAGGAATCCCGAGAGGTCCCCTAGCAACTCGCATGGGGACTGGCCTTTCCTGAGGCCACCAGAGCGGGTCCCTGAGGTCCCCGTCGTAACTCGAGAAGACCTGCCGCAACTAGAGAAAATCTAGGAGGTTCTCCCCTCCAGGCGAGATGAGGCCCATTTCCGCTGAGGCGTCTCGAGGCTGATCACACCTCACCTCTGGAACTTCGAAAGGGTCCTTCACACCCTTGGTGCAAATCAAGAAGTTCCCCGACATACCCGTCTCCACTCGAGAGGAAACACGAGGGTCCCGCCCACATCCAGAGGAGCCCCGGGTCCGCCTCGTAGCTCGAGATGAGGGATCCTTTCCCTGCTTCGTCGGGAAAGAATTCCGAGCGTTCCCGTCGCATCTCAAGAGGAGGCCCTCTCAACAGGAACGGCGAGAGGAACTCCAGGGTCGTGCCACCATTCCAAGAGTCCCCCAGATGTCTCAGTCCATTCCAGAGGAACCTCTTTTCCCTTCACTGGCTCGTCTTTCACGCCGAGGATCGACTCACACCAAGGTGGCACGTGGCACAGCCCTGTGGGAAAGCCTCGTGGGAAAGCCTCGAGGGACAGCCTCGAGGGAAAGCCACAGATCCCTTGATCCACGTGACAGGAAGCGTGACACTACTGCTGCAGCTCGGGAGGAAAGCGCACGTACATGCCCCCACTCGAGACGAGGCCTGACTACCCTGGGGAGACTCAGAAGCACCCAAAGATCCATGGCAACACTCGAGAGGAATCCTCAGGTTCCGGCCCCCACTCCACACAAGGACTGAGGCCCCGGCATGGACGGGAGAGGAAACCCGAGAGGTCCTCTAGCCACTCGCATGGGGAGTGGCCTTTCCTGAGGCCACCAGAGCGGGTCCCTGAGGTCCCCGTCGTAACTCGAGAAGACCTGCCGCAACTCGAGAAAATCCAGGAGGTTCTCCCCTCCAGGCGAGATGAGGCCCATTTCCGCTGAGGCGTCTCGAGGCTGATCACACCTCACCTCTGGAACTTCGAAAGGCTCCTTCACACCCTTGGTGCAAATCAAGAAGTTCCCAGACATACCCGTCTCCACTCGAGAGGAATCACGAGGGTCCCGCCCACATCCAGAGGAGCCCCGTTTCCGCCTCGAAGCTCGAGATGAGGGATCCTTTCCCTGCTTCGTCAGGAAAGAGTTCCCGGCGTTCCCGTCGCATCTCAAGAGGAGGCCCTCTCAACAGGAACGGCGAGAGGAACTCCAGGGTCGTGCCACCATTCCAAGAGTCCCCCAGATGTCTCAGTCCATTCCAGAGGAAACTCTTTTCCCTTCACCGGCTCGTCTTTCACGCCGAGGATCGACTCACACCAAGGTGGCACGTGGCACAGCCCTGTGGGAAAGCCTCGTGTGAAAGCCTCGAGGGACAGCCTCGAGGGAAAGCCACAGATCCCTTGATCCACGTGACAGGAAGCGTGACACTACTGCTGCAGCTCGGGAGGAAAGCGCACGTACATGCCCCCACTCGAGACGAGGCCTGACTCCCCTGCGGAGACACAGAAGCACCCCAAGATCCATGGCAACACTGGAGAGGAATCCTCAGCTTCCGGCCCCGACTCCGCACAAGGACTGAGGCCCCGGCATGGACGGGAGAGGAATCCCGAGAGGTCCCCTAGCAACTCGCATGGGGACTGGCCTTTCCTGAGGCCACCAGAGCGGGTCCCTGAGGTCCCCGTCGTAACTCGAGAAGACCTACCGCAACTCGAGAAAATCCAGGAGGTTCTCCCCTCCAGGCGAGATGAGGCCCATTTCCGCTGAGGCGTCTGGAGGCTGATCACACCTCCCCTCTGGAACTTCGAAAGGCTCCTTCACACCCTTGGTGCAAATCAAGAAGTTCCCCGACATAGCCGTCTGCACTCGAGAGGTATCACGAGAGTCCCGCCCACATCCAGAGGAGCCCCGTTTCCGCCTCGAAGCTCGAGATGAGGGATCCTTTCCCTGCTTCATCAGGAAAGAGTTCCCGGCGTTCCCGTCGCATCTCAAGAGGAGGCCCTCTCAACAGGGACGGCGAGAGGAACTCCAGGGTCGTGCCACCTTTCCAAGAGTCCCCCAGATGTCTCAGTCCATTCCAGAGGAACCTCTTTTCCCTTCACCGGCTCGTCTTTCACGCCGAGGATCGACTCACACCAAGGTGGCACGTGGCACAGCCCTGTGGGAAAGCCTCGTTGGAAAGCCTCGAGGGACAGCCTCGAGGGAAAGCCACAGATCCCTTGATCCACGTGACAGGAAGCGTGACACTACTGCTGCAGCTCGGGAGGAAAGCGCACGTGAATGCCCCCACTCGAGACGAGGCCTGACTCCCCTGGAGAGACTCAGAAGCACCCCAAGATCCATGGCAACACTGGAGAGGAATCCTCAGGTTCCGGGCCCGACTCCACACAAGGACTGAGGCCCCGGCATGGACGGGAGAGGAATCCCGAGAGGTCCCCTAGCAACTCGCATGGGGACTGGCCTTTCCTGAGGCCACCAGAGCGGGTCCCTGAGGTCCCCGTCGTAACTCGAGAAGACCTGCCGCAACTCGAGAAAATCCAGGAGGTTCTCCCCTCCAGGCGAGATGAGGCCCATTTCCGCTGAGGCGTCTCGAGGCTGATCACACCTCCCCTCTGGAACTTCGAAAGGCTCCTTCACACCCTTGGTGCAAATCAAGAAGTTCCCCGACATAGCCGTCTCTACTCCAGAGGTATCACGAGGGTCCCGCCCACATCCAGAGGAGCCCCGTTTCCGCCTCGTCGCTCGAGATCAGGGATCCTTTCCCTGCTTCGTCGGGAAAGAGTTCCCGGCGTTCCCGTCGCATCTCAAGAGGAGGCCCTCTCAACAGGAACGGCGAGAGGAACTCCAGGGTCGTGCCACCATTCCAAGAGTCCCCCAGATGTCTCAGTCCATTCCAGAGGAACCTCTTTTCACTTCACCGGCTCGTCTTTCACGCCGAGGATCGACTCACACCAAGGTTGCACGTGGCACAGCCCTTTGGGAAAGCCTCGTGGGAAAGCCTCGAGGGACAGCCTCGAGGGAAAGCCACAGATCCCTTGATCCACGTGACAGGAAGCGTGACACTACTGCTGCAGCTCGGGAGGAAAGCGCACGTGCATGCCCCCACTCGAGATGCCGCCTGACTCCCCTGGGGAGACTCAGAAGCTCCCCAAGATCCATGGCAACACTGGAGAGGAATCCTCAGGTTCCGGCCCCGACTCCACACAAGGACTGAGGCCCCGGCATGGACGGGAGAGGAAACCCGAGAGGTCCTCTAGCCACTCGCATGGGGAGTGGCCTTTCCTGAGGCCACCAGAGCGGGTCCCTGAGGTCCCCGTCGTAACTCGAGAAGACCTGCCGCAACTCGAGAAAATCCAGGAGGTTCTCCCCTCCAGGCGAGATGAGGCCCATTTCCGCTGAGGCGTCTCGAGGCTGATCACACCTCACCTCTGGAACTTCGAAAGGCTCCTTCACACCCTTGGTGCAAATCAAGAAGTTCCCAGACATACCCGTCTCCACTCGAGAGGAATCACGAGGGTCCCGCCCACATCCAGAGGAGCCCCGTTTCCGCCTCGAAGCTCGAGATGAGGGATCCTTTCCCTGCTTCATCAGGAAAGAGTTCCCGGCGTTCCCGTCGCATCTCAAGAGGAGGCCCTCTCAACAGGGACGGCGAGAGGAACTCCAGGGTCGTGCCACCTTTCCAAGAGTCCCCCAGATGTCTCAGTCCATTCCAGAGGAACCTCTTTTCCCTTCACCGGCTCGTCTTTCACGCCGAGGATCGACTCACACCAAGGTGGCACGTGGCACAGCCCTGTGGGAAAGCCTCGTTGGAAAGCCTCGAGGGACAGCCTCGAGGGAAAGCCACAGATCCCTTGATCCACGTGACAGGAAGCGTGACACTACTGCTGCAGCTCGGGAGGAAAGCGCACGTGAATGCCCCCACTCGAGACGAGCCCTGACTCCCCTGGAGAGACTCAGAAGCACCCCAAGATCCATGGCAACACTGGAGAGGAATCCTCAGGTTCCGGGCCCGACTCCACACAAGGACTGAGGCCCCGGCATGGACGGGAGAGGAATCCCGAGAGGTCCCCTAGCAACTCGCATGGGGACTGGCCTTTCCTGAGTCCACCAGAGCGGGTCCCTGAGGTCCCCGTCGTAACTCGAGAAGACCTGCCGCAACTCGAGAAAATCCAGGAGGTTCTCCCCTCCAGGCGAGATGAGGCCCATTTCCGCTGAGGCGTCTCGAGGCTGATCACACCTCCCCTCTGGAACTTCGAAAGGCTCCTTCACACCCTTGGTGCAAATCAAGAAATTCCCCGACATAGCCGTCTCTACTCGAGAGGTATCACGAGGGTCCCGCCCACATCCAGAGGAGCCCCGTTTCCGCCTCGTCGCTCGAGATCAGGGATCCTTTCCCTGCTTCGTCGGGAAAGAGTTCCCGGCGTTCCCGTCGCATCTCAAGGGGAGACCCTCTCAACAGGAACGGCGAGAGGAACTCCAGGGTCGTGCCACCATTCCAAGAGTCCCCCAGATGTCTCAGTCCATTCCAGAGGAACCTCTTTTCCCTTCACCGGCTCGTCTTTCACGCCGAGGATCGACTCACACCAAGGTTGCACGTGGCACAGCCCTTTGGGAAAGCCTCGTGGGAAAGCCTCGAGGGACAGCCTCGAGGGAAAGCCACAGATCCCTTGATCCACGTGACAGGAAGCGTGAGACTACTGCTGCAGCTCGGGAGGAAAGCGCACGTGCATGCCCCCACTCGAGATGCCGCCTGACTCCCCTGGGGAGACTCAGAAGCTCCCCAAGATCCATGGCAACACTGGAGAGGAATCCTCAGGTTCCGGCCCCGACTCCACACAAGGACTGAGGCCCCGGCATGGACGGGAGAGGAATCCCGAGAGGTCCCCTAGCAACTCGCATGGGGACTGGCCTTTCCTGAGGCCACCAGAGCGGGTCCCTGAGGTCCCCGTCGTAACTCGAGAAGACCTGCCGCAACTCGAGAAAATCCAGGAGGTTCTCCCCTCCAGGCGAGATGAGGCCCATTTCCGCTGAGGCGTCTCGAGGCTGATCACACCTCACCTCTGGAACTTCAAAAGGCTCCTTCACACCCTTGGTGCAAATCAAGAAGTTCCCCGACATACCCGTCTCCACTCGAGAGGAATCACGAGGGTCCCGCCCACATCCAGAGGAGCCCCGTTTCCGCCTCGAAGCTCGAGATGAGGGATCCTTTCCCTGCTTCGTCGGGAAAGAGTTCCCGGCGTTCCCGTCGCATCTCAAGAGGAGGCCCTCTCAACAGGAACGGCGAGAGGAACTCCAGGGTCGTGCCACCATTCCAAGAGTCCCCCAGATATCTCAGTCCATTCCATAGGAAACTCTTTTCCCATCACCGGCTCGTCTTTCACGCCGAGGATCGACTCACACCAAGGTGGCACGTGGCACAGCCCTGTGGGAAAGCCTCGTGGGAAAGCCTCGAGGGACAGCCTCGAGGGAAAGCCACAGATCCCTTGATCCACGTGACAGGAAGCCTGACACTACTGCTGCAGTTCGGGAGGAAAGCGCACGTGCATGCCCCCACTCGAGACGCCGCCTGACTCCCCTGGGGAGACTCAGAAGCTCCCCAAGATCCATGGCAAGACTGGAGAGGAATCCTCAGGTTCCGGCCCCGACTCCACACAAGGACTGAGGCCCCGGCATGGAAGGGAGAGGAATCCCGAGAGGTCCCCTAGCAACTCGCATGGGGACTGGCCTTTCCTGAGGCCACCAGAGCGGGTCCCTGAGGTCCCCGTCGTAACTCGAGAAGACCTGCCGCAACTCGAGAAAATCCAGGAGGTTCTCCCCTCCAGGCGAGATGACGCCCATTTCCGCTGAGGCGTCTCGAGGCTGATCACACCTCACCTCTGGTACTTCGAAAGGCTCCTTCACACCCTTGCTGCAAATCAAGAAGTTCACCGACATACCCGTCTCCACTCGAGAGGAATCACGAGGGTCCCGCCCACATCCAGAGGAGCCCCGTTTCCGCCTCGTAGCTCAAGATGAGGGATCCTTTCCCTGCTTCGTCGGGAAAGAGTTCCCGGCGTTCCCGTCACATCTCAAGAGGAGGCCCTCTCAACAGGAACGGCGAGAGGAACTCCAGGGTCGTGCCACCATTCCAAGAGTCCCCCAGATGTCTCAGTCCATTCCAGAGGAAGCTCTTTTCCCTTCACTGGCTCGTCTTTCACGCCGAGGATCGACTCACACCAAGGTGGCACATGGCACAGCCCTGTGGGAAAGCCTCGTGGGAAAGCCTCGAGGGACAGCCTCAAGGGAAAGCCACAGATCCCTTGATCCACGTGACAGGAAGCGTGACACTACTGCTGCAGCTCGGGAGGAAAGCACACGTGCATGCCCCCACTCGATATGAGGCCTGACTCCCCTGGGGAGACTCAGAAGCACCCCAAGATCCATGGCAACACTGGAGAGGAATCCTCAGGTTCCGGCCCCGACTCCACACAAGGACTGAGGCCCCGGCATGGACGGGAGAGGAATCCCGAGAGGTCCCCTAGCAACTCGCAAGGGGACTGGCCTTTCCTGAGGCCACCAGAGCGGGTCCCTGAGGTCCCCGTCGTAACTCGAGAAGACCTTCCGCAACTCGAGAAAATCCAGGAGGTTCTCCCCTCCAGGCGAGATGAGGCCCATTTCCGCTGAGGCGTCTCGAGGCTGATCACACCTCACCTCTGGAACTTCGAAAGGCTCCTTCACACCCTTGGTGCAAATCAAGAAGTTCCCCGACATACCCGTCTCCCCTCGAGGGGAATCACGAGGGTCCCGCCCACATCCAGAGGAGCCCCGTTTCCGCCTCGAAGCTCGAGATGAGGGATCCTTTCCCTGCTTCGTCGGGAAAGAGTTCCCGGCGTTCCCGTCGCATCTCAAGAGGAGGCCCTCTCAAAAGGATCGGCGAGAGGAACTCCAGGGTCGTGCCACCATTCCAAGAGTCCCCCAGATGTCTCAGTCCAATACAGAGGAACCTCTTTTCCCTTCACCGGCTCGTCTTTCACGCCGAGGATCGACTCACACCAGGGTGGCACGTGGCAGAGCCCTGTGGGAAAGCCTCGTGGGAAAGCCTCGAGGGACAGCCTCGAGGGAAAGCCACAGATCCCTTGATCCACGTGACAGGAAGCGTGACACAACTGCTGCAGCTCGGGAGGAAAGCGCACGTGCATGCCCCCACTCGAGACGCCGCCTGACTCCCCTGGGGAGACTCAGAAGCACCCCAAGATCCATGGCAACACTGGAGAGGAATCCTCAGGTTCCGGCCCCGACTCCACACAAGGACTGAGGCCCCGGCATGGACGGGAGAGGAATCCCGAGAGGTCCCCTAGCAACTCGCATGGGGACTGGCCTTTCCTGAGGCCACCAGAGCGGGTCCCTGAGGTCCCCGTCGTAACTCGAGAAGACCTGCCGCAACTCGAGAAAATCCAGGAGGTTCTCCCCTCCAGGCGAGATGAGGCCCATTTCCGCTGAGGCGTCTCGAGGCTGATCACACCTCACCTCTGGAACTTCGAAAGGCTCCTTCACACCCTTGGTGCAAATCAAGAAGTTCCCCGACATACCCGTCTCCACTCGAGAGGAATCACGAGGGTCCCGCCCACATCCAGAGGAGCCCCGTTTCCGCCTCGTAGCTCGAGATGAGGGATCCTTTCCCTGCTTCGTCGGGAAAGAGTTCCCGGCGTTCCCGTCGCATCTCAAGAGGAGGCCCTCTCAACAGGAACGGCGAGAGGAACTCCAGGGTCGTGCCACCATTCCAAGAGTCCCCCAGATGTCTCAGTCCATTCCAGAGGAAACTCTTTTCCCTTCACCGGATCGTCTTTCACGCCGAGGATCGACTCACACCAAGGTGGCACGTGGCACAGCCCTGTGGGAAAGCCTCGTGGGAAAGCCTCGAGGGACAGCCTCAAGGGAAAGCCACAGGTCCCTTGATCCACGTGACAGGAAGCGTGACACTACTGCTGCAGCTCGGGAGGAAAGCGCACGTGCATGCCCCCACTCGAGACGAGGCCTGACTCCCCTGGGGAGACTCAGAAGCACCCCAAGATCCATGGCAACACTGGAGAGGAATCCTCAGGTTCCGGCCCCGACTCCACACAAGGACTGAGGCCCCGGAATGGACGGGAGAGGAATCCCGAGAGGTCCCCTAGCAACTCGCATGGGGACTGGCCTTTCCTGAGGCCACCAGAGCGGGTCCCTGAGGTCCCCGTCGTAACTCGAGAAGACCTGCCGCAACTCGAGAAAATCCAGGAGGTTCTCCCCTCCAGGCGAGATGAGGCCCATTTCCGCTGAGGCGTCTCGAGGCTGATCACACCTCACCTCTGGAACTTCGAAAGGCTCCTTCACACCCTTGGTGCAAATCAAGAAGTTCCCCGACATACCCGTCTCCACTCGAGAGGAATCACGAGGGTCCCGCCCACATCCAGAGGAGCCCCGTTTCCGCCTCGAAGCTCGAGATGAGGGATCCTTTCCCTGCTTCGTCGGGAAAGAGTTCCCGGCGTTCCCGTCGCATCTCAAGAGGAGGCCCTCTCAACAGGAACGGCGAGAGGAACTCCAGGGTCGTGCCACCATTCCAAGAGTCCCCCAGATATCTCAGTCCATTCCATAGGAAACTCTTTTCCCATCACCGGCTCGTCTTTCACGCCGAGGATCGACTCACACCAAGGTGGCACGTGGCACAGCCCTGTGGGAAAGCCTCTTGGGAAAGCCTCGAGGGACAGCCTCGAGGGAAAGCCACAGATCCCTTGATCCACGTGACAGGAAGCCTGACACTACTGCTGCAGTTCGGGAGGAAAGCGCACGTGCATGCCCCCACTCGAGACGCCGCCTGACTCCCCTGGGGAGACTCAGAAGCTCCCCAAGATCCATGGCAAGATTGGAGAGGAATCCTCAGGTTCCGGCCCCGACTCCACACAAGGACTGAGGCCCCGGCATGGAAGGGAGAGGAATCCCGAGAGGTCCCCTAGCAACTCGCATGGGGACTGGCCTTTCCTGAGGCCACCAGAGCGGGTCCCTGAGGTCCCCGTCGTAACTCGAGAAGACCTGCCGCAACTCGAGAAAATCCAGGAGGTTCTCCCCTCCAGGCGAGATGACGCCCATTTCCGCTGAGGCGTCTCGAGGCTGATCACACCTCACCTCTGGTACTTCGAAAGGCTCCTTCACACCCTTGCTGCAAATCAAGAAGTTCACCGACATACCCGTCTCCACTCGAGAGGAATCACGAGGGTCCCGCCCACATCCAGAGGAGCCCCGTTTCCGCCTCGTAGCTCAAGATGAGGGATCCTTTCCCTGCTTCGTCGGGAAAGAGTTCCCGGCGTTCCCGTCGCATCTCAAGAGGAGGCCCTCTCAACAGGAACGGCGAGAGGAACTCCAGGGTCGTGCCAGCATTCCAAGAGTCCCCCAGATGTCTCAGTCCATTCCAGAGGAAGCTCTTTTCCCTTCACCGGCTCGTCTTTCACGCCGAGGATCGACTCACACCAAGGTGGCACATGGCACAGCCCTGTGGGAAAGCCTCGTGGGAAAGCCTCGAGGGACAGCCTCAAGGGAAAGCCACAGATCCCTTGATCCACGTGACAGGAAGCGTGACACTACTGCTGCAGCTCGGGAGGAAAGCACACGTGCATGCCCCCACTCGATATGAGGCCTGACTCCCCTGGGGAGACTCAGAAGCACCCCAAGATCCATGGCAACACTGGAGAGGAATCCTCAGGTTCCGGCCCCGACTCCACACAAGGACTGAGGCCCCGGCATGGACGGGAGAGGAATCCCGAGAGGTCCCCTAGCAACTCGCAAGGGGACTGGCCTTTCCTGAGGCCACCAGAGCGGGTCCCTGAGGTCCCCGTCGTAACTCGAGAAGACCTGCCGCAACTCGAGAAAATCCAGGAGGTTCTCCCCTCCAGGCGAGATGAGGCCCATTTCCGCTGAGGCGTCTCGAGGCTGATCACACCTCACCTCTGGAACTTCGAAAGGCTCCTTCACACCCTTGGTGCAAATCAAGAAGTTCCCCGACATACCCGTCTCCACTCGAGAGGAATCACGAGGGTCCCGCCCACATCCAGAGGAGCCCCGTTTCCGCCTCGAAGCTCGAGATGAGGGATCCTTTCCCTGCTTCGTCGGGAAAGAGTTCCCGGCGTTCCCGTCGCATCTCAAGAGGAGGCCCTCTCAACAGGAACGGCGAGAGGAACTCCAGGGTCGTGCCACCATTCCAAGAGTCCCCCAGATATCTCAGTCCATTCCATAGGAAACTCTTTTCCCATCACCGGCTCGTCTTTCACGCCGAGGATCGACTCACACCAAGGTGGCACGTGGCACAGCCCTGTGGGAAAGCCTCGTGGGAAAGCCTCGAGGGACAGCCTCGAGGGAAAGCCACAGATCCCTTGATCCACGTGACAGGAAGCCTGACACTACTGCTGCAGTTCGGGAGGAAAGCGCACGTGCATGCCCCCACTCGAGACGCCGCCTGACTCCCCTGGGGAGACTCAGAAGCTCCCCAAGATCCATGGCAAGACTGGAGAGGAATCCTCAGGTTCCGGCCCCGACTCCACACAAGGACTGAGGCCCCGGCATGGAAGGGAGAGGAATCCCGAGAGGTCCCCTAGCAACTCGCATGGGGACTGGCCTTTCCTGAGGCCACCAGAGCGGGTCCCTGAGGTCCCCGTCGTAACTCGAGAAGACCTGCCGCAACTCGAGAAAATCCAGGAGGTTCTCCCCTCCAGGCGAGATGACGCCCATTTCCGCTGAGGCGTCTCGAGGCTGATCACACCTCACCTCTGGTACTTCGAAAGGCTCCTTCACACCCTTGCTGCAAATCAAGAAGTTCACCGACATACCCGTCTCCACTCGAGAGGAATCACGAGGGTCCCGCCCACATCCAGAGGAGCCCCGTTTCCGCCTCGTAGCTCGAGATGAGGGATCCTTTCCCTGCTTCGTCGGGAAAGAGTTCCCGGCGTTCCCGTCACATCTCAAGAGGAGGCCCTCTCAACAGGAACGGCGAGAGGAACTCCAGGGTCGTGCCACCATTCCAAGAGTCCCCCAGATGTCTCAGTCCATTCCAGAGGAAGCTCTTTTCCCTTCACTGGCTCGTCTTTCACGCCGAGGATCGACTCACACCAAGGTGGCACATGGCACAGCCCTGTGGGAAAGCCTCGTGGGAAAGCCTCGAGGGACAGCCTCAAGGGAAAGCCACAGATCCCTTGATCCACGTGACAGGAAGCGTGACACTACTGCTGCAGCTCGGGAGGAAAGCACACGTGCATGCCCCCACTCGATATGAGGCCTGACTCCCCTGGGGAGACTCAGAAGCACCCCAAGATCCATGGCAACACTGGAGAGGAATCCTCAGGTTCCGGCCCCGACTCCACACAAGGACTGAGGCCCCGGCATGGACGGGAGAGGAATCCCGAGAGGTCCCCTAGCAACTCGCAAGGGGACTGGCCTTTCCTGAGGCCACCAGAGCGGGTCCCTGAGGTCCCCGTCGTAACTCGAGAAGACCTTCCGCAACTCGAGAAAATCCAGGAGGTTCTCCCCTCCAGGCGAGATGAGGCCCATTTCCGCTGAGGCGTCTCGAGGCTGATCACACCTCACCTCTGGAACTTCGAAAGGCTCCTTCACACCCTTGGTGCAAATCAAGAAGTTCCCCGACATACCCGTCTCCCCTCGAGGGGAATCACGAGGGTCCCGCCCACATCCAGAGGAGCCCCGTTTCCGCCTCGAAGCTCGAGATGAGGGATCCTTTCCCTGCTTCGTCGGGAAAGAGTTCCCGGCGTTCCCGTCGCATCTCAAGAGGAGGCCCTCTCAAAAGGATCGGCGAGAGGAACTCCAGGGTCGTGCCACCATTCCAAGAGTCCCCCAGATGTCTCAGTCCAATACAGAGGAACCTCTTTTCCCTTCACCGGCTCGTCTTTCACGCCGAGGATCGACTCACACCAGGGTGGCACGTGGCAGAGCCCTGTGGGAAAGCCTCGTGGGAAAGCCTCGAGGGACAGCCTCGAGGGAAAGCCACAGATCCCTTGATCCACGTGACAGGAAGCGTGACACAACTGCTGCAGCTCGGGAGGAAAGCGCACGTGCATGCCCCCACTCGAGACGCCGCCTGACTCCCCTGGGGAGACTCAGAAGCACCCCAAGATCCATGGCAACACTGGAGAGGAATCCTCAGGTTCCGGCCCCGACTCCACACAAGGACTGAGGCCCCGGCATGGACGGGAGAGGAATCCCGAGAGGTCCCCTAGCAACTCGCATGGGGACTGGCCTTTCCTGAGGCCACCAGAGCGGGTCCCTGAGGTCCCCGTCGTAACTCGAGAAGACCTGCCGCAACTCGAGAAAATCCAGGAGGTTCTCCCCTCCAGGCGAGATGAGGCCCATTTCCGCTGAGGCGTCTCGAGGCTGATCACACCTCACCTCTGGAACTTCGAAAGGCTCCTTCACACCCTTGGTGCAAATCAAGAAGTTCCCCGACATACCCGTCTCCACTCGAGAGGAATCACGAGGGTCCCGCCCACATCCAGAGGAGCCCCGTTTCCGCCTCGTAGCTCGAGATGAGGGATCCTTTCCCTGCTTCGTCGGGAAAGAGTTCCCGGCGTTCCCGTCGCATCTCAAGAGGAGGCCCTCTCAACAGGAACGGCGAGAGGAACTCCAGGGTCGTGCCACCATTCCAAGAGTCCCCCAGATGTCTCAGTCCATTCCAGAGGAAACTCTTTTCCCTTCACCGGATCGTCTTTCACGCCGAGGATCGACTCACACCAAGGTGGCACGTGGCACAGCCCTGTGGGAAAGCCTCGTGGGAAAGCCTCGAGGGACAGCCTCAAGGGAAAGCCACAGGTCCCTTGATCCACGTGACAGGAAGCGTGACACTACTGCTGCAGCTCGGGAGGAAAGCGCACGTGCATGCCCCCACTCGAGACGAGGCCTGACTCCCCTGGGGAGACTCAGAAGCACCCCAAGATCCATGGCAACACTGGAGAGGAATCCTCAGGTTCCGGCCCCGACTCCACACAAGGACTGAGGCCCCGGAATGGACGGGAGAGGAATCCCGAGAGGTCCCCTAGCAACTCGCATGGGGACTGGCCTTTCCTGAGGCCACCAGAGCGGGTCCCTGAGGTCCCCGTCGTAACTCGAGAAGACCTGCCGCAACTCGAGAAAATCCAGGAGGTTCTCCCCTCCAGGCGAGATGAGGCCCATTTCCGCTGAGGCGTCTCGAGGCTGATCACACCTCACCTCTGGAACTTCGAAAGGCTCCTTCACACCCTTGGTGCAAATCAAGAAGTTCCCCGACATACCCGTCTCCACTCGAGAGGAATCACGAGGGTCCCGCCCACATCCAGAGGAGCCCCGTTTCCGCCTCGAAGCTCGAGATGAGGGATCCTTTCCCTGCTTCGTCGGGAAAGAGTTCCCGGCGTTCCCGTCGCATCTCAAGAGGAGGCCCTCTCAACAGGAACGGCGAGAGGAACTCCAGGGTCGTGCCACCATTCCAAGAGTCCCCCAGATATCTCAGTCCATTCCATAGGAAACTCTTTTCCCATCACCGGCTCGTCTTTCACGCCGAGGATCGACTCACACCAAGGTGGCACGTGGCACAGCCCTGTGGGAAAGCCTCTTGGGAAAGCCTCGAGGGACAGCCTCGAGGGAAAGCCACAGATCCCTTGATCCACGTGACAGGAAGCCTGACACTACTGCTGCAGTTCGGGAGGAAAGCGCACGTGCATGCCCCCACTCGAGACGCCGCCTGACTCCCCTGGGGAGACTCAGAAGCTCCCCAAGATCCATGGCAAGATTGGAGAGGAATCCTCAGGTTCCGGCCCCGACTCCACACAAGGACTGAGGCCCCGGCATGGAAGGGAGAGGAATCCCGAGAGGTCCCCTAGCAACTCGCATGGGGACTGGCCTTTCCTGAGGCCACCAGAGCGGGTCCCTGAGGTCCCCGTCGTAACTCGAGAAGACCTGCCGCAACTCGAGAAAATCCAGGAGGTTCTCCCCTCCAGGCGAGATGACGCCCATTTCCGCTGAGGCGTCTCGAGGCTGATCACACCTCACCTCTGGTACTTCGAAAGGCTCCTTCACACCCTTGCTGCAAATCAAGAAGTTCACCGACATACCCGTCTCCACTCGAGAGGAATCACGAGGGTCCCGCCCACATCCAGAGGAGCCCCGTTTCCGCCTCGTAGCTCAAGATGAGGGATCCTTTCCCTGCTTCGTCGGGAAAGAGTTCCCGGCGTTCCCGTCGCATCTCAAGAGGAGGCCCTCTCAACAGGAACGGCGAGAGGAACTCCAGGGTCGTGCCACCATTCCAAGAGTCCCCCAGATGTCTCAGTCCATTCCAGAGGAAGCTCTTTTCCCTTCACCGGCTCGTCTTTCACGCCGAGGATCGACTCACACCAAGGTGGCACATGGCACAGCCCTGTGGGAAAGCCTCGTGGGAAAGCCTCGAGGGACAGCCTCAAGGGAAAGCCACAGATCCCTTGATCCACGTGACAGGAAGCGTGACACTACTGCTGCAGCTCGGGAGGAAAGCACACGTGCATGCCCCCACTCGATATGAGGCCTGACTCCCCTGGGGAGACTCAGAAGCACCCCAAGATCCATGGCAACACTGGAGAGGAATCCTCAGGTTCCGGCCCCGACTCCACACAAGGACTGAGGCCCCGGCATGGACGGGAGAGGAATCCCGAGAGGTCCCCTAGCAACTCGCAAGGGGACTGGCCTTTCCTGAGGCCACCAGAGCGGGTCCCTGAGGTCCCCGTCGTAACTCGAGAAGACCTGCCGCAACACGAGAAAATCCAGGAGGTTCTCCCCTCCAGGCGAGATGAGGCCCATTTCCGCTGAGGCGTCTCGAGGCTGATCACACCTCACCTCTGGAACTTCGAAAGGCTCCTTCACACCCTTGGTGCAAATCAAGAAGTTCCCCGACATACCCGTCTCCCCTCGAGGGGAATCACGAGGGTCCCGCCCACATCCAGAGGAGCCCCGTTTCCGCCTCGAAGCTCGAGATGAGGGATCCTTTCCCTGCTTCGTCGGGAAAGAGTTCCCGGCGTTCCCGTCGCATCTCAAGAGGAGGCCCTCTCAAAAGGATCGGCGAGAGGAACTCCAGGGTCGTGCCACCATTCCAAGAGTCCCCCAGATGTCTCAGTCCAATACAGAGGAACCTCTTTTCCCTTCACCGGCTCGTCTTTCACGCCGAGGATCGACTCACACCAGGGTGGCACGTGGCAGAGCCCTGTGGGAAAGCCTCGTGGGAAAGCCTCGAGGGACAGCCTCGAGGGAAAGCCACAGATCCCTTGATCCACGTGACAGGAAGCGTGACACAACTGCTGCAGCTCGGGAGGAAAGCGCACGTGCATGCCCCCACTCGAGACGCCGCCTGACTCCCCTGGGGAGACTCAGAAGCACCCCAAGATCCATGGCAACACTGGAGAGGAATCCTCAGGTTCCGGCCCCGACTCCACACAAGGACTGAGGCCCCGGCATGGACGGGAGAGGAATCCCGAGAGGTCCCCTAGCAACTCGCATGGGGACTGGCCTTTCCTGAGGCCACCAGAGCGGGTCCCTGAGGTCCCCGTCGTAACTCGAGAAGACCTGCCGCAACTCGAGAAAATCCAGGAGGTTCTCCCCTCCAGGCGAGATGAGGCCCATTTCCGCTGAGGCGTCTCGAGGCTGATCACACCTCACCTCTGGAACTTCGAAAGGCTCCTTCACACCCTTGGTGCAAATCAAGAAGTTCCCCGACATACCCGTCTCCACTCGAGAGGAATCACGAGGGTCCCGCCCACATCCAGAGGAGCCCCGTTTCCGCCTCGAAGCTCGAGATGAGGGATCCTTTCCCTGCTTCGTCGGGAAAGAGTTCCCGGCGTTCCCGTCGCATCTCAAGAGGAGGCCCTCTCAACAGGAATGGCGAGAGGAACTCCAGGGTCGTGCCACCATTCCAAGAGTCCCCCAGATATCTCAGTCCATTCCATAGGAAACTCTTTTCCCATCACCGGCTCGTCTTTCACGCCGAGGATCGACTCACACCAAGGTGGCACGTGGCACAGCCCTGTGGGAAAGCCTCGTGGGAAAGCCTCGAGGGACAGCCTCGAGGGAAAGCCACAGATCCCTTGATCCACGTGACAGGAAGCCTGACACTACTGCTGCAGTTCGGGAGGAAAGCGCACGTGCATGCCCCCACTCGAGACGCCGCCTGACTCCCCTGGGGAGACTCAGAAGCTCCCCAAGATCCATGGCAACACTGGAGAGGAATCCTCAGGTTCCGGCCCCGACTCCACACAAGGACTGAGGCCCCGGCATGGACGGGAGAGGAATCCCGAGAGGTCCCCTAGCAACTCGCAAGGGGACTGGCCTTTCCTGAGGCCACCAGAGCGGGTCCCTGAGGTCCCCGTCGTAACTCGAGAAGACCTGCCGCAACACGAGAAAATCCAGGAGGTTCTCCCCTCCAGGCGAGATGAGGCCCATTTCCGCTGAGGCGTCTCGAGGCTGATCACACCTCACCTCTGGAACTTCGAAAGGCTCCTTCACACCCTTGGTGCAAATCAAGAAGTTCCCCGACATACCCGTCTCCCCTCGAGGGGAATCACGAGGGTCCCGCACACATCCAGAGGAGCCCCGTTTCCGCCTCGAAGCTCGAGATGAGGGATCCTTTCCCTGCTTCGTCGGGAAAGAGTTCCCGGCGTTCCCGTCGCATCTCAAGAGGAGGCCCTCTCAAAAGGATCGGCGAGAGGAACTCCAGGGTCGTGCCACCATTCCAAGAGTCCCCCAGATGTCTCAGTCCAATACAGAGGAACCTCTTTTCCCTTCACCGGCTCGTCTTTCACGCCGAGGATCGACTCACACCAGGGTGGCACGTGGCAGAGCCCTGTGGGAAAGCCTCGTGGGAAAGCCTCGAGGGACAGCCTCGAGGGAAAGCCACAGATCCCTTGATCCACGTGACAGGAAGCGTGACACAACTGCTGCAGCTCGGGAGGAAAGCGCACGTGCATGCCCCCACTCGAGACGCCGCCTGACTCCCCTGGGGAGACTCAGAAGCACCCCAAGATCCATGGCAACACTGGAGAGGAATCCTCAGGTTCCGGCCCCGACTCCACACAAGGACTGAGGCCCCGGCATGGACGGGAGAGGAATCCCGAGAGGTCCCCTAGCAACTCGCATGGGGACTGGCCTTTCCTGAGGCCACCAGAGCGGGTCCCTGAGGTCCCCGTCGTAACTCGAGAAGACCTGCCGCAACTCGAGAAAATCCAGGAGGTTCTCCCCTCCAGGCGAGATGAGGCCCATTTCCGCTGAGGCGTCTCGAGGCTGATCACACCTCACCTCTGGAACTTCGAAAGGCTCCTTCACACCCTTGGTGCAAATCAAGAAGTTCCCCGACATACCCGTCTCCACTCGAGAGGAATCACGAGGGTCCCGCCCACATCCAGAGGAGCCCCGTTTCCGCCTCGAAGCTCGAGATGAGGGATCCTTTCCCTGCTTCGTCGGGAAAGAGTTCCCGGCGTTCCCGTCGCATCTCAAGAGGAGGCCCTCTCAACAGGAACGGCGAGAGGAACTCCAGGGTCGTGCCACCATTCCAAGAGTCCCCCAGATATCTCAGTCCATTCCATAGGAAACACTTTTCCCATCACCGGCTCGTCTTTCACGCCGAGGATCGACTCACACCAAGGTGGCACGTGGCACAGCCCTGTGGGAAAGCCTCGTGGGAAAGCCTCGAGGGACAGCCTCGAGGGAAAGCCACAGATCCCTTGATCCACGTGACAGGAAGCCTGACACTACTGCTGCAGTTCGGGAGGAAAGCGCACGTGCATGCCCCCACTCGAGACGCCGCCTGACTCCCCTGGGGAGACTCAGAAGCTCCCCAAGATCCATGGCAAGACTGGAGAGGAATCCTCAGGTTCCGGCCCCGACTCCACACAAGGACTGAGGCCCCGGCATGGAAGGGAGAGGAATCCCGAGAGGTCCCCTAGCAACTCGCATGGGGACTGGCCTTTCCTGAGGCCACCAGAGCGGGTCCCTGAGGTCCCCGTCGTAACTCGAGAAGACCTGCCGCAACTCGAGAAAATCCAGGAGGTTCTCCCCTCCAGGCGAGATGACGCCCATTTCCGCTGAGGCGTCTCGAGGCTGATCACACCTCACCTCTGGTACTTCGAAAGGCTCCTTCACACCCTTGCTGCAAATCAAGAAGTTCACCGACATACCCGTCTCCACTCGAGAGGAATCACGAGGGTCCCGCCCACATCCAGAGGAGCCCCGTTTCCGCCTCGTAGCTCAAGATGAGGGATCCTTTCCCTGCTTCGTCGGGAAAGAGTTCCCGGCGTTCCCGTCGCATCTCAAGAGGAGGCCCTCTCAACAGGAACGGCGAGAGGAACTCCAGGGTCGTGCCACCATTCCAAGAGTCCCCCAGATGTCTCAGTCCATTCCAGAGGAAGCTCTTTTCCCTTCACCGGCTCGTCTTTCACGCCGAGGATCGACTCACACCAAGGTGGCACATGGCACAGCCCTGTGGGAAAGCCTCGTGGGAAAGCCTCGAGGGACAGCCTCAAGGGAAAGCCACAGATCCCTTGATCCACGTGACAGGAAGCGTGACACTACTGCTGCAGCTCGGGAGGAAAGCACACGTGCATGCCCCCACTCGATATGAGGCCTGACTCCCCTGGGGAGACTCAGAAGCACCCCAAGATCCATGGCAACACTGGAGAGGAATCCTCAGGTTCCGGCCCCGACTCCACACAAGGACTGAGGCCCCGGCATGGACGGGAGAGGAATCCCGAGAGGTCCCCTAGCAACTCGCAAGGGGACTGTCCTTTCCTGAGGCCACCAGAGCGGGTCCCTGAGGTCCCCGTCGTAACTCGAGAAGACCTGCCGCAACACGAGAAAATCCAGGAGGTTCTCCCCTCCAGGCGAGATGAGGCCCATTTCCGCTGAGGCGTCTCGAGGCTGATCACACCTCACCTCTGGAACTTCGAAAGGCTCCTTCACACCCTTGGTGCAAATCAAGAAGTTCCCCGACATACCCGTCTCCCCTCGAGGGGAATCACGAGGGTCCCGCCCACATCCAGAGGAGCCCCGTTTCCGCCTCGAAGCTCGAGATGAGGGATCCTTTCCCTGCTTCGTCGGGAAAGAGTTCCCGGCGTTCCCGTCGCATCTCAAGAGGAGGCCCTCTCAAAAGGATCGGCGAGAGGAACTCCAGGGTCGTGCCACCATTCCAAGAGTCCCCCAGATGTCTCAGTCCAATACAGAGGAACCTCTTTTCCCTTCACCGGCTCGTCTTTCACGCCGAGGATCGACTCACACCAGGGTGGCACGTGGCAGAGCCCTGTGGGAAAGCCTCGTGGGAAAGCCTCGAGGGACAGCCTCGAGGGAAAGCCACAGATCCCTTGATCCACGTGACAGGAAGCGTGACACAACTGCTGCAGCTCGGGAGGAAAGCGCACGTGCATGCCCCCACTCGAGACGCCGCCTGACTCCCCTGGGGAGACTCAGAAGCACCCCAAGATCCATGGCAACACTGGAGAGGAATCCTCAGGTTCCGGCCCCGACTCCACACAAGGACTGAGGCCCCGGCATGGACGGGAGAGGAATCCCGAGAGGTCCCCTAGCAACTCGCATGGGGACTGGCCTTTCCTGAGGCCACCAGAGCGGGTCCCTGAGGTCCCCGTCGTAACTCGAGAAGACCTGCCGCAACTCGAGAAAATCCAGGAGGTTCTCCCCTCCAGGCGAGATGAGGCCCATTTCCGCTGAGGCGTCTCGAGGCTGATCACACCTCACCTCTGGAACTTCGAAAGGCTCCTTCACACCCTTGGTGCAAATCAAGAAGTTCCCCGACATACCCGTCTCCACTCGAGAGGAATCACGAGGGTCCCGCCCACATCCAGAGGAGCCCCGTTTCCGCCTCGTAGCTCGAGATGAGGGATCCTTTCCCTGCTTCGTCGGGAAAGAGTTCCCGGCGTTCCCGTCGCATCTCAAGAGGAGGCCCTCTCAACAGGAACGGCGAGAGGAACTCCAGGGTCGTGCCACCATTCCAAGAGTCCCCCAGATGTCTCAGTCCATTCCAGAGGAAACTCTTTTCCCTTCACCGGCTCGTCTTTCACGCCGAGGATCGACTCACACCAAGGTGGCACGTGGCACAGCCCTGTGGGAAAGCCTCGTGGGAAAGCCTCGAGGGACAGCCTCAAGGGAAAGCCACAGGTCCCTTGATCCACGTGACAGGAAGCGTGACACTACTGCTGCAGCTCGGGAGGAAAGCGCACGTGCATGCCCCCACTCGAGACGAGGCCTGACTCCCCTGGGGAGACTCAGAAGCACCCCAAGATCCATGGCAACACTGGAGAGGAATCCTCAGGTTCCGGCCCCGACTCCACACAAGGACTGAGGCCCCGGCATGGACGGGAGAGGAATCCCGAGAGGTCCCCTAGCAACTCGCATGGGGACTGGCCTTTCCTGAGGCCACCAGAGCGGGTCCCTGAGGTCCCCGTCGTAACTCGAGAAGACCTGCCGCAACTCGAGAAAATCCAGGAGGTTCTCCCATCCAGGCGAGATGAGGCCCATTTCCGCTGAGGCGTCTCGAGGCTGATCACACCTCACCTCTGGAACTTCGAAAGGCTCCTTCACACCCTTGGTGCAAATCAAGAAGTTCCCCGACATACCCGTCTCCACTCGAGGGGAATCACGAGGGTCCCGCCCACATCCAGAGGAGCCCCGTTTCCGCCTCGAAGCTCGATATGAGGGATCCTTTCCCTGCTTCGTCGGGAAAGAGTTCCCGGCGTTCCCGTCGCATCTCAAGAGGAGGCCCTCTCAACAGGAACGGCGAGAGGAACTCCAGGGTCGTGCCACCATTCCAAGAGTCCCCCAGATATCTCAGTCCATTCCATAGGAAACTCTTTTCCCATCACCGGCTCGTCTTTCACGCCGAGGATCGACTCACACCAAGGTGGCACATGGCACAGCCATGTGGGAAAGCCTCGTGGGAAAGCCTCGAGGGACAGCCTCGAGGGAAAGCCACAGATCCCTTGATCCACGTGACAGGAAGCCTGACACTACTGCTGCAGTTCGGGAGGAAAGCGCACGTGCATGCCCCCACTCGAGACGCCGCCTGACTCCCCTGGGGAGACTCAGAAGCTCCCCAAGATCCATGGCAAGACTGGAGAGGAATCCTCAGGTTCCGGCCCCGACTCCACACAAGGACTGAGGCCCCGGCATGGAAGGGAGAGGAATCCCGAGAGGTCCCCTAGCAACTCGCATGGGGACTGGCCTTTCCTGAGGCCACCAGAGCGGGTCCCTGAGGTCCCCGTCGTAACTCGAGAAGACCTGCCGCAACTCGAGAAAATCCAGGAGGTTCTCCCCTCCAGGCGAGATGACGCCCATTTCCGCTGAGGCGTCTCGAGGCTGATCACACCTCACCTCTGGTACTTCGAAAGGCTCCTTCACACCCTTGCTGCAAATCAAGAAGTTCACCGACATACCCGTCTCCACTCGAGAGGAATCACGAGGGTCCCGCCCACATCCAGAGGAGCCCCGTTTCCGCCTCGTAGCTCAAGATGAGGGATCCTTTCCCTGCTTCGTCGGGAAAGAGTTCCCGGCGTTCCCGTCGCATCTCAAGAGGAGGCCCTCTCAACAGGAACGGCGAGAGGAACTCCAGGGTCGTGCCAGCATTCCAAGAGTCCCCCAGATGTCTCAGTCCATTCCAGAGGAAGCTCTTTTCCCTTCACCGGCTCGTCTTTCACGCCGAGGATCGACTCACACCAAGGTGGCACATGGCACAGCCCTGTGGGAAAGCCTCGTGGGAAAGCCTCGAGGGACAGCCTCAAGGGAAAGCCACAGATCCCTTGATCCACGTGACAGGAAGCGTGACACTACTGCTGCAGCTCGGGAGGAAAGCACACGTGCATGCCCCCACTCGATATGAGGCCTGACTCCCCTGGGGAGACTCAGAAGCACCCCAAGATCCATGGCAACACTGGAGAGGAATCCTCAGGTTCCGGCCCCGACTCCACACAAGGACTGAGGCCCCGGCATGGACGGGAGAGGAATCCCGAGAGGTCCCCTAGCAACTCGCAAGGGGACTGGCCTTTCCTGAGGCCACCAGAGCGGGTCCCTGAGGTCCCCGTCGTAACTCGAGAAGACCTGCCGCAACTCGAGAAAATCCAGGAGGTTCTCCCCTCCAGGCGAGATGAGGCCCATTTCCGCTGAGGCGTCTCGAGGCTGATCACACCTCACCTCTGGAACTTCGAAAGGCTCCTTCACACCCTTGGTGCAAATCAAGAAGTTCCCCGACATACCCGTCTCCCCTCGAGGGGAATCACGAGGGTCCCGCCCACATCCAGAGGAGCCCCGTTTCCGCCTCGAAGCTCGAGATGAGGGATCCTTTCCCTGCTTCGTCGGGAAAGAGTTCCCGGCGTTCCCGTCGCATCTCAAGAGGAGGCCCTCTCAAAAGGATCGGCGAGAGGAACTCCAGGGTCGTGCCACCATTCCAAGAGTCCCCCAGATGTCTCAGTCCAATACAGAGGAACCTCTTTTCCCTTCACCGGCTCGACTTTCACGCCGAGGATCGACTCACACCAGGGTGGCACGTGGCAGAGCCCTGTGGGAAAGCCTCGTGGGAAAGCCTCGAGGGACAGCCTCGAGGGAAAGCCACAGATCCCTTGATCCACGTGACAGGAAGCGTGACACAACTGCTGCAGCTCGGGAGGAAAGCGCACGTGCATGCCCCCACTCGAGACGCCGCCTGACTCCCCTGGGGAGACTCAGAAGCACCCCAAGATCCATGGCAACACTGGAGAGGAATCCTCAGGTTCCGGCCCCGACTCCACACAAGGACTGAGGCCCCGGCATGGACGGGAGAGGAATCCCGAGAGGTCCCCTAGCAACTCGCATGGGGACTGGCCTTTCCTGAGGCCACCAGAGCGGGTCCCTGAGGTCCCCGTCGTAACTCGAGAAGACCTGCCGCAACTCGAGAAAATCCAGGAGGTTCTCCCCTCCAGGCGAGATGAGGCCCATTTCCGCTGAGGCGTCTCGAGGCTGATCACACCTCACCTCTGGAACTTCGAAAGGCTCCTTCACACCCTAGGTGCAAATCAAGAAGTTCCCCGACATACCCGTCTCCACTCGAGAGGAATCACGAGGGTCCCGCCCACATCCAGAGGAGCCCCGTTTCCGCCTCGTAGCTCGAGATGAGGGATCCTTTCCCTGCTTCGTCGGGAAAGAGTTCCCGGCGTTCCCGTCGCATCTCAAGAGGAGGCCCTCTCAACAGGAACGGCGAGAGGAACTCCAGGGTCGTGCCACCATTCCAAGAGTCCCCCAGATGTCTCAGTCCATTCCAGAGGAAACTCTTTTCCCTTCACCGGCTCGTCTTTCACGCCGAGGATCGACTCACACCAAGGTGGCACGTGGCACAGCCCTGTGGGAAAGCCTCGTGGGAAAGCCTCGAGGGACAGCCTCAAGGGAAAGCCACAGGTCCCTTGATCCACGTGACAGGAAGCGTGACACTACTGCTGCAGCTCGGGAGGAAAGCGCACGTGCATGCCCCCACTCGAGACGAGGCCTGACTCCCCTGGGGAGACTCAGAAGCACCCCAAGATCCATGGCAACACTGGAGAGGAATCCTCAGGTTCCGGCCCCGACTCCACACAAGGACTGAGGCCCCGGCATGGACGGGAGAGGAATCCCGAGAGGTCCCCTAGCAACTCGCATGGGGACTGGCCTTTCCTGAGGCCACCAGAGCGGGTCCCTGAGGTCCCCGTCGTAACTCGAGAAGACCTGCCGCAACTCGAGAAAATCCAGGAGGTTCTCCCATCCAGGCGAGATGAGGCCCATTTCCGCTGAGGCGTCTCGAGGCTGATCACACCTCACCTCTGGAACTTCGAAAGGCTCCTTCACACCCTTGGTGCAAATCAAGAAGTTCCCCGACATACCCGTCTCCACTCGAGGGGAATCACGAGGGTCCCGCCCACATCCAGAGGAGCCCCGTTTCCGCCTCGAAGCTCGATATGAGGGATCCTTTCCCTGCTTCGTCGGGAAAGAGTTCCCGGCGTTCCCGTCGCATCTCAAGAGGAGGCCCTCTCAACAGGAACGGCGAGAGGAACTCCAGGGTCGTGCCACCATTCCAAGAGTCCCCCAGATATCTCAGTCCATTCCATAGGAAACTCTTTTCCCATCACCGGCTCGTCTTTCACGCCGAGGATCGACTCACACCAAGGTGGCACATGGCACAGCCATGTGGGAAAGCCTCGTGGGAAAGCCTCGAGGGACAGCCTCGAGGGAAAGCCACAGATCCCTTGATCCACGTGACAGGAAGCCTGACACTACTGCTGCAGTTCGGGAGGAAAGCGCACGTGCATGCCCCCACTCGAGACGCCGCCTGACTCCCCTGGGGAGACTCAGAAGCTCCCCAAGATCCATGGCAAGACTGGAGAGGAATCCTCAGGTTCCGGCCCCGACTCCACACAAGGACTGAGGCCCCGGCATGGAAGGGAGAGGAATCCCGAGAGGTCCCCTAGCAACTCGCATGGGGACTGGCCTTTCCTGAGGCCACCAGAGCGGGTCCCTGAGGTCCCCGTCGTAACTCGAGAAGACCTGCCGCAACTCGAGAAAATCCAGGAGGTTCTCCCCTCCAGGCGAGATGACGCCCATTTCCGCTGAGGCGTCTCGAGGCTGATCACACCTCACCTCTGGTACTTCGAAAGGCTCCTTCACACCCTTGCTGCAAATCAAGAAGTTCACCGACATACCCGTCTCCACTCGAGAGGAATCACGAGGGTCCCGCCCACATCCAGAGGAGCCCCGTTTCCGCCTCGTAGCTCAAGATGAGGGATCCTTTCCCTGCTTCGTCGGGAAAGAGTTCCCGGCGTTCCCGTCGCATCTCAAGAGGAGGCCCTCTCAACAGGAACGGCGAGAGGAACTCCAGGGTCGTGCCAGCATTCCAAGAGTCCCCCAGATGTCTCAGTCCATTCCAGAGGAAGCTCTTTTCCCTTCACCGGCTCGTCTTTCACGCCGAGGATCGACTCACACCAAGGTGGCACATGGCACAGCCCTGTGGGAAAGCCTCGTGGGAAAGCCTCGAGGGACAGCCTCAAGGGAAAGCCACAGATCCCTTGATCCACGTGACAGGAAGCGTGACACTACTGCTGCAGCTCGGGAGGAAAGCACAAGTGCATGCCCCCACTCGATATGAGGCCTGACTCCCCTGGGGAGACTCAGAAGCACCCCAAGATCCATGGCAACACTGGAGAGGAATCCTCAGGTTCCGGCCCCGACTCCACACAAGGACTGAGGCCCCGGCATGGACGGGAGAGGAATCCCGAGAGGTCCCCTAGCAACTCGCAAGGGGACTGGCCTTTCCTGAGGCCACCAGAGCGGGTCCCTGAGGTCCCCGTCGTAACTCGAGAAGACCTGCCGCAACTCGAGAAAATCCAGGAGGTTCTCCCCTCCAGGCGAGATGAGGCCCATTTCCGCTGAGGCGTCTCGAGGCTGATCACACCTCACCTCTGGAACTTCGAAAGGCTCCTTCACACCCTTGGTGCAAATCAAGAAGTTCCCCGACATACCCGTCTCCCCTCGAGGGGAATCACGAGGGTCCCGCCCACATCCAGAGGAGCCCCGTTTCCGCCTCGAAGCTCGAGATGAGGGATCCTTTCCCTGCTTCGTCGGGAAAGAGTTCCCGGCGTTCCCGTCGCATCTCAAGAGGAGGCCCTCTCAAAAGGATCGGCGAGAGGAACTCCAGGGTCGTGCCACCATTCCAAGAGTCCCCCAGATGTCTCAGTCCAATACAGAGGAACCTCTTTTCCCTTCACCGGCTCGACTTTCACGCCGAGGATCGACTCACACCAGGGTGGCACGTGGCAGAGCCCTGTGGGAAAGCCTCGTGGGAAAGCCTCGAGGGACAGCCTCGAGGGAAAGCCACAGATCCCTTGATCCACGTGACAGGAAGCGTGACACAACTGCTGCAGCTCGGGAGGAAAGCGCACGTGCATGCCCCCACTCGAGACGCCGCCTGACTCCCCTGGGGAGACTCAGAAGCACCCCAAGATCCATGGCAACACTGGAGAGGAATCCTCAGGTTCCGGCCCCGACTCCACACAAGGACTGAGGCCCCGGCATGGACGGGAGAGGAATCCCGAGAGGTCCCCTAGCAACTCGCATGGGGACTGGCCTTTCCTGAGGCCACCAGAGCGGGTCCCTGAGGTCCCCGTCGTAACTCGAGAAGACCTGCCGCAACTCGAGAAAATCCAGGAGGTTCTCCCCTCCAGGCGAGATGAGGCCCATTTCCGCTGAGGCGTCTCGAGGCTGATCACACCTCACCTCTGGAACTTCGAAAGGCTCCTTCACACCCTAGGTGCAAATCAAGAAGTTCCCCGACATACCCGTCTCCACTCGAGAGGAATCACGAGGGTCCCGCCCACATCCAGAGGAGCCCCGTTTCCGCCTCGTAGCTCGAGATGAGGGATCCTTTCCCTGCTTCGTCGGGAAAGAGTTCCCGGCGTTCCCGTCGCATCTCAAGAGGAGGCCCTCTCAACAGGAACGGCGAGAGGAACTCCAGGGTCGTGCCACCATTCCAAGAGTCCCCCAGATGTCTCAGTCCATTCCAGAGGAAGCTCTTTTCCCTTCACCGGCTCGTCTTTCACGCCGAGGATCGACTCACACCAAGGTGGCACATGGCACAGCCCTGTGGGAAAGCCTCGTGGGAAAGCCTCGAGGGACAGCCTCAAGGGAAAGCCACAGATCCCTTGATCCACGTGACAGGAAGCGTGACACTACTGTTGCAGCTCGGGAGGAAAGCACACGTGCATGCCCCCACTCGATATGAGGCCTGACTCCCCTGGGGAGACTCAGAAGCACCCCAAGATCCATGGCAACACTGGAGAGGAATCCTCAGGTTCCGGCCCCGACTCCACACAAGGACTGAGGCCCCGGCATGGACGGGAGAGGAATCCCGAGAGGTCCCCTAGCAACTCGCAAGGGGACTGGCCTTTCCTGAGGCCACCAGAGCGGGTCCCTGAGGTCCCCGTCGTAACTCGAGAAGACCTGCCGCAACTCGAGAAAATCCAGGAGGTTCTCCCCTCCAGGCGAGATGAGGCCCATTTCCGCTGAGGCGTCTCGAGGCTGATCACACCTCACCTCTGGAACTTCGAAAGGCTCCTTCACACCCTTGGTGCAAATCAAGAAGTTCCCCGACATACCCGTCTCCACTCGAGGGGAATCACGAGGGTCCCGCTCACATCCAGAGGAGCCCCGTTTCCGCCTCGTAGCTCGAGATGAGGGATCCTTTCCCTGCTTCGTCGGGAAAGAGTTCCCGGCGTTCCCGTCGCACCTCAAGAGGAGGCCCTCTCAACAGGATCGGCGAGAGGAACTCCAGGGTCGTGCCACCATTCCAAGAGTCCCCCAGATGTCTCAGTCCAATCCAGAGGAACCTCTTTTCCCTTCACCGGCTCGTCTTTCACGCCGAGGATCGACTCACACCAGGGTGGCACGTGGCTGAGCCCTGTGGGAAAGCCTCGTGGGAAAGCCTCGAGGGACAGCCTCGAGGGAAAGCCACAGATCCCTTGATCCACGTGACAGGAAGCGTGACACTACTGCTGCAGCTCGGGAGGAAAGCGCACGTGCATGCCCCCACTCGAGACGCCGCCTGACTCCCCTGGGGAGACTCAGAAGCTCCCCAAGATCCATGGCAAGACTGGAGAGGAATCCTCAGGTTCCGGCCCCGACTCCACACAAGGACTGAGGCCCCGGCATGGAAGGGAGAGGAATCCCGAGAGGTCCCCTAGCAACTCGCATGGGGACTGGCCTTTCCTGAGGCCAGCAGAGCGGGTCCCTGAGGTCCCCGTCGTAACTCGAGAAGACCTGCCGCAACTCGAGAAAATCCAGGAGGTTCTCCCCTCCAGGCGAGATGACGCCCATTTCCGCTGTGGCGTCTCGAGGCTGATCACACCTCACCTCTGGTACTTCGAAAGGCTCCTTCACACCCTTGCTGCAAATCAAGAAGTTCACCGACATACCCGTCTCCACTCGAGAGGAATCACGAGGGTCCCGCCCACATCCAGAGGAGCCCCGTTTCCGCCTCGTAGCTCAAGATGAGGGATCCTTTCCCTGCTTCGTCGGGAAAGAGTTCCCGGCGTTCCCGTCGCATCTCAAGAGGAGGCCCTCTCAACAGGAACGGCGAGAGGAACTCCAGGGTCGTGCCACCATTCCAAGAGTCCCCCAGATGTCTCAGTCCATTCCAGAGGAAGCTCTTTTCCCTTCACCGGCTCGTCTTTCACGCCGAGGATCGACTCACACCAAGGTGGCACATGGCACAGCCCTGTGGGAAAGCCTCGTGGGAAAGCCTCGAGGGACAGCCTCAAGGGAAAGCCACAGATCCCTTGATCCACGTGACAGGAAGCGTGACACTACTGCTGCAGCTCGGGAGGAAAGCACACGTGCATGCCCCCACTCGATATGAGGCCTGACTCCCCTGGGGAGACTCAGAAGCACCCCAAGATCCATGGCAACACTGGAGAGGAATCCTCAGGTTCCGGCCCCGACTCCACACAAGGACTGAGGCCCCGGCATGGACGGGAGAGGAATCCCGAGAGGTCCCCTAGCAACTCGCAAGGGGACTGGCCTTTCCTGAGGCCACCAGAGCGGGTCCCTGAGGTCCCCGTCGTAACTCGAGAAGACCTGCCGCAACTCGAGAAAATCCACGAGGTTCTCCCCTCCAGGCGAGATGAGGCCCATTTCCGCTGAGGCGTCTCGAGGCTGATCACACCTCACCTCTGGAACTTCGAAAGGCTCCTTCACACCCTTGGTGCAAATCAAGAAGTTCCCCGACATACCCGTCTCCCCTCGAGGGGAATCACGAGGGTCCCGCCCACATCCAGAGGAGCCCCGTTTCCGCCTCGAAGCTCGAGATGAGGGATCCTTTCCCTGCTTCGTCGGGAAAGAGTTCCCGGCGTTCCCGTCGCATCTCAAGAGGAGGCCCTCTCAAAAGGATCGGCGAGAGGAACTCCAGGGTCGTGCCACCATTCCAAGAGTCCCCCAGATGTCTCAGTCCAATACAGAGGAACCTCTTTTCCCTTCACCGGCTCGTCTTTCACGCCGAGGATCGACTCACACCAGGGTGGCACGTGGCAGAGCCCTGTGGGAAAGCCTCGTGGGAAAGCCTCGAGGGACAGCCTCGAGGGAAAGCCACAGATCCCTTGATCCACGTGACAGGAAGCGTGACACAACTGCTGCAGCTCGGGAGGAAAGCGCACGTGCATGCCCCCACTCGAGACGCCGCCTGACTCCCCTGGGGAGACTCAGAAGCACCCCAAGATCCATGGCAACACTGGAGAGGAATCCTCAGGTTCCGGCCCCGACTCCACACAAGGACTGAGGCCTCGGCATGGACGGGAGAGGAATCCCGAGAGGTCCCCTAGCAACTCGCATGGGGACTGGCCTTTCCTGAGGCCACCAGAGCGGGTCCCTGAGGTCCCCGTCGTAACTCGAGAAGACCTGCCGCAACTCGAGAAAATCCAGGAGGTTCTCCCCTCCAGGCGAGATGAGGCCCATTTCCGCTGAGGCGTCTCGAGGCTGATCACACCTCACCTCTGGAACTTCGAAAGGCTCCTTCACACCCTTGGTGCAAATCAAGAAGTTCCCCGACATACCCGTCTCCACTCGAGAGGAATCACGAGGGTCCCGCCCACATCCAGAGGAGCCCCGTTTCCGCCTCGTAGCTCGAGATGAGGGATCCTTTCCCTGCTTCGTCGGGAAAGAGTTCCCGGCGTTCCCGTCGCATCTCAAGAGGAGGCCCTCTCAACAGGAACGGCGAGAGGAACTCCAGGGTCGTGCCACCATTCCAAGAGTCCCCCAGATGTCTCAGTCCATTCCAGAGGAAGCTCTTTTCCCTTCACCGGCTCGTCTTTCACGCCGAGGATCGACTCACACCAAGGTGGCACGTGGCACAGCCCTGTGGGAAAGCCTCGTGGGAAAGCCTCGAGGGACAGCCTCAAGGGAAAGCCACAGATCCCTTGATCCACGTGACAGGAAGCGTGACACTACTGCTGCAGCTCGGGAGGAAAGCACACGTGCATGCCCCCACTCGATATGAGGCCTGACTCCCCTGGGGAGACTCAGAAGCACCCCAAGATCCATGGCAACACTGGAGAGGAATCCTCAGGTTCCGGCCCCGACTCCACACAAGGACTGAGGCCCCGGCATGGACGGGAGAGGAATCCCGAGAGGTCCCCTAGCAACTCGCAAGGGGACTGGCCTTTCCTGAGGCCACCAGAGCGGGTCCCTGAGGTCCCCGTCGTAACTCGAGAAGACCTGCCGCAACTCGAGAAAATCCAGGAGGTTCTCCCCTCCAGGCGAGATGAGGCCCATTTCCGCTGAGGCGTCTCGAGGCTGATCACACCTCACCTCTGGAACTTCGAAAGGCTCCTTCACACCCTTGGTGCAAATCAAGAAGTTCCCCGACATACCCGTCTCCACTCGAGGGGAATCACGAGGGTCCCGCTCACATCCAGAGGAGCCCCGTTTCCGCCTCGTAGCTCGAGATGAGGGATCCTTTCCCTGCTTCGTCGGGAAAGAGTTCCCGGCGTTCCCGTCGCACCTCAAGAGGAGGCCCTCTCAACAGGATCGGCGAGAGGAACTCCAGGGTCGTGCCACCATTCCAAGAGTCCCCCAGATGTCTCAGTCCAATCCAGAGGAACCTCTTTTCCCTTCACCGGCTCGTCTTTCACGCCGAGGATCGACTCACACCAGGGTGGCACGTGGCAGAGCCCTGTGGGAAAGCCTCGTGGGAAAGCCTCGAGGGACAGCCTCGAGGGAAAGCCACAGATCCCTTGATCCACGTGACAGGAAGCGTGACACTACTGCTGCAGCTCGGGAGGAAAGCGCACGTGCATGCCCCCACTCGATATGAGGCCTGACTCCCCTGGGGAGACTCAGAAGCACCCCAAGATCCATGGCAACACTGGAGAGGAATCCTCAGGTTCCGGCCCCGACTCCACACAAGGACTGAGGCCCCGGCATGGACGGGAGAGGAATCCCGAGAGGTCCCCTAGCAACTCGCAAGGGGACTGGCCTTTCCTGAGGCCACCAGAGCGGGTCCCTGAGGTCCCCGTCGTAACTCGAGAAGACCTGCCGCAACTCGAGAAAATCCACGAGGTTCTCCCCTCCAGGCGAGATGAGGCCCATTTCCGCTGAGGCGTCTCGAGGCTGATCACACCTCACCTCTGGAACTTCGAAAGGCTCCTTCACACCCTTGGTGCAAATCAAGAAGTTCCCCGACATACCCGTCTCCCCTCGAGGGGAATCACGAGGGTCCCGCCCACATCCAGAGGAGCCCCGTTTCCGCCTCGAAGCTCGAGATGAGGGATCCTTTCCCTGCTTCGTCGGGAAAGAGTTCCCGGCGTTCCCGTCGCATCTCAAGAGGAGGCCCTCTCAAAAGGATCGGCGAGAGGAACTCCAGGGTCGTGCCACCATTCCAAGAGTCCCCCAGATGTCTCAGTCCAATACAGAGGAACCTCTTTTCCCTTCACCGGCTCGTCTTTCACGCCGAGGATCGACTCACACCAGGGTGGCACGTGGCAGAGCCCTGTGGGAAAGCCTCGTGGGAAAGCCTCGAGGGACAGCCTCGAGGGAAAGCCACAGATCCCTTGATCCACGTGACAGGAAGCGTGACACAACTGCTGCAGCTCGGGAGGAAAGCGCACGTGCATGCCCCCACTCGAGACGCCGCCTGACTCCCCTGGGGAGACTCAGAAGCACCCCAAGATCCATGGCAACACTGGAGAGGAATCCTCAGGTTCCGGCCCCGACTCCACACAAGGACTGAGGCCCCGGCATGGACGGGAGAGGAATCCCGAGAGGTCCCCTAGCAACTCGCATGGGGACTGGCCTTTCCTGAGGCCAGCAGAGCGGGTCCCTGAGGTCCCCGTCGTAACTCGAGAAGACCTGCCGCAACTCGAGAAAATCCAGGAGGTTCTCCCCTCCAGGCGAGATGAGGCCCATTTCCGCTGAGGCGTCTCGAGGCTGATCACACCTCACCTCTGGAACTTCGAAAGGCTCCTTCACACCCTTGGTGCAAATCAAGAAGTTCCCCGACATACCCGTCTCCACTCGAGAGGAATCACGAGGGTCCCGCCCACATCCAGAGGAGCCCCGTTTCCGCCTCGTAGCTCGAGATGAGGGATCCTTTCCCTGCTTCGTCGGGAAAGAGTTCCCGGCGTTCCCGTCGCATCTCAAGAGGAGGCCCTCTCAACAGGAACGGCGAGAGGAACTGCAGGGTCGTGCCACCATTCCAAGAGTCCCCCAGATGTCTCAGTCCATTCCAGAGGAAGCTCTTTTCCCTTCACCGGCTCGTCTTTCACGCCGAGGATCGACTCACACCAAGGTGGCACGTGGCACAGCCCTGTGGGAAAGCCTCGTGGGAAAGCCTCGAGGGACAGCCTCGAGGGAAAGCCACAGATCCCTTGATCCACGTGACAGGAAGCGTGACACTACTGCTGCAGCTCGGGAGGAAAGCGCACGTGCATGCCCCCACTCGAGACGAGGCCTGACTCCCCTGGGGAGACTCAGAAGCACCCCAAGATCCATGGCAACACTGGAGAGGAATCCTCAGGTTCCGGCCCCGACTCCACACAAGGACAGAGGCTCCGGCATGGACGGGAGAGGAAACCCGAGAGGTCCCCTAGCCACTCGCATGGGGACTGGCCTTTCCTGAGGCCACCAGAGCGGGTCCCTGAGGTCCCCGTCGTAACTCGAGAAGACCTGCCGCAACTCGAGAAAATCCAGGAGGTTCTCCCCTCCAGGCGAGATGAGGCCCTTTTCCGCTGAGGCGTCTCGAGGCTGATCACACCTCACCTCTGGAACTTCGAAAGGGTCCGTCACACCCTTGGTGCAAATCAAGAAGTTTCCCGACATACCCGTCTCCACTCGAGAGGAATCACGAGGGTCCCGCCCACATCCAGAGGAGCCCCGGGTCCGCCTAGTAGCTCGAGATGAGGCATCCTTTCCCTGCTTCGTCGGGAAAGAGTTCCCGGCATTCCCGTCGTATCTCAAGAGGAGGCCCTCTCAACAGGAACGGCGAGAGGAACTCCAGGGTCGTGCCACCATTCCAAGAGTCCCCCAGATGTCTCAGTCCATTCCAGAGGAACCTCTTTTCCCTTCACCGGCTCGTCTTTCACGCCGAGGATCGACTCACACCAAGGTGGCACGTGGCACAGCCCTGTGGGAAAGCCTCATGGGAAAGCCTCGAGGGACAGCCTCGAGGGAAAGCCACAGATCCCTTGATCCACGTGACAGGAAGCGTGACACTACTGCTGCAGCTCGGGAGGAAAGCGCACGTGCATGCCCCCACTCGAGACGAGGCCTGACTCCCCTGGGGAGACTCAGAAGCACCCCAAGATCCATGGCAACACTGGAGAGGAATCCTCAGGTTCCGGCACCGACTTCACACAAGGACTGAGGCCCCGGCATGGACGGGAGAGGAATCCCGAGAGGTCCCCTAGCAACTCGCACGGGGAATGGCCTTTCCTGAGGCCAGCAGAGCGGGTCCCTGAGGTCCCCGTCGTAACTCGAGAAGACCTGCCGCAACTCGAGAAAATCCAGGAGGTTCTCCCCATCAGGCGAGATGACGCCCATTTCCGCTGAGGCGTCTCGAGGCTGATCACACCTCACCTCTGGAACTTCGAAAGGGTTCTTCACACCCTTGGTGCAAATCAAGAAGTTCCCCGACATACCCGTCTCCACTCGAGAGGAATCACGAGGGTCCCGCCCACATCCAGAGAAGCCCCGTTTCCGCCTCGTAGCTCGAGATAAGGGATCCTTTCCCTGCTTCATCGGGAAAGAGTTCCCGGCGTTCCCGTCGCATCTCAAGAGGAGGCCCTCTCAACAGGAACGGCGAGAGGAACTCCAGGGTCGTGCCACCATTCCATGAGTCCCCCAGATGTCTCAGTCCATTCCAGAGGAAGCTCTTTTCCCTTCACCGGCTCGTCTTTCACGCCGAGGATCGACTCACACCAAGGTGGCACGTGGCACAGCCCTGTGGGAAAGCCTCGTGGGAAAGCCTCGAGGGACAGCCTCGAGGGAAAGACACAGATCCCTTGATCCACGTGACAGGAAGCGTGACACTACTGCTGCAGCTCGGGAGGAAAGCGCACGTGCATGCCCCCACTCGAGACGAGGCCTGACTCCCCTGGGGAGACTCAGAAGCACCCCAAGATCCATGGCAACACTGGAGAGGAATCCTCAGGTTCCGGCCCCGACTCCACACAAGGACTGAGGCCCCGGCATGGACGGGAGAGGAATCCCGAGAGGTCCCCTAGCAACTCGCATGGGGACTGGCCTTTCCTGAGGCCAGCAGAGCGGGTCCCTGAGGTCCCCGTCGTAACTCGAGAAGACCTGCCGCAACTCGAGAAAATCCAGGAGATTCTCCCCTCCAGGCGAGATGAGGCCCATTTACGCTTAGGCGTCTCGAGGCTGATCACACCTCACCTCTGGAACTTCGAAAGGGTCCTTCACACCCTTGGTGCAAATCAAGAAGTTCCCCGACATACCCGTCTCCACTCGAGAGGAATCACGAGGGTCCCGCCCACATCCAGAGAAGCCCCGTTTCCGCCTCGTAGCTCGAGATAAGGGATCCTTTCCCTGCTTCATCGGGAAAGAGTTCCCGGCGTTCCCGTCGCATCTCAAGAGGAGGCCCTCTCAACAGGAACGGCGAGAGGAACTGCAGGGTCGTGCCACCATTCCAAGAGTCCCCCAGATGTCTCAGTCCATTCCAGAGGAAGCTCTTTTCCCTTCACCGGCTCGTCTTTCACGCCGAGGATCGACTCACACCAAGGTGGCACGTGGCACAGCCCTGTGGGTAAGCCTCGTGGGAAAGCCTCGAGGGACAGCCTCGAGGGAAAGCCACAGATCCCTTGATCCACGTGACAGGAAGCGTGACACTACTGCTGCAGCTCGGGAGGAAAGCGCACGTGCATGCCCCCACTCGAGACGAGGCCTGACTCCCCTGGGGAGACTCAGAAGCACCCCAAGATCCATGGCAACACTGGAGAGGAATCCTCAGGTTCCGGCCCCGACTCCACACAAGGACAGAGGCTCCGGCATGGACGGGAGAGGAAACCCGAGAGGTCCCCTAGCCACTCGCATGGGGACTGGCCTTTCCTGAGGCCACCAGAGCGGGTCCCTGAGGTCCCCGTCGTAACTCGAGAAGACCTGCCGCAACTCGAGAAAATCCAGGAGGTTCTCCCCTCCAGGCGAGATGAGGCCCTTTTCCGCTGAGGCGTCTCGAGGCTGATCACACCTCACCTCTGGAACTTCGAAAGGGTCCGTCACACCCTTGGTGCAAATCAAGAAGTTTCCCGACATACCCGTCTCCACTCGAGAGGAATCACGAGGGTCCCGCCCACATCCAGAGGAGCCCCGGGTCCGCCTAGTAGCTCGAGATGAGGCATCCTTTCCCTGCTTCGTCGGGAAAGAGTTCCCGGCATTCCCGTCGTATCTCAAGAGGAGGCCCTCTCAACAGGAACGGCGAGAGGAACTCCAGGGTCGTGCCACCATTCCAAGAGTCCCCCAGATGTCTCAGTCCATTCCAGAGGAACCTCTTTTCCCTTCACCGGCTCGTCTTTCACGCCGAGGATCGACTCACACCAAGGTGGCACGTGGCACAGCCCTGTGGGAAAGCCTCATGGGAAAGCCTCGAGGGACAGCCTCGAGGGAAAGCCACAGATCCCTTGATCCACGTGACAGGAAGCGTGACACTACTGCTGCAGCTCGGGAGGAAAGCGCACGTGCATGCCCCCACTCGAGTCGAGGCCTGACTCCCCTGGGGAGACTCAGAAGCACCCCAAGATCCATGGCAACACTGGAGAGGAATCCTCAGGTTCCGGCACCGACTTCACACAAGGACTGAGGCCCCGGCATGGACGGGAGAGGAATCCCGAGAGGTCCCCTAGCAACTCGCACGGGGAATGGCCTTTCCTGAGGCCAGCAGAGCGGGTCCCTGAGGTCCCCGTCGTAACTCGAGAAGACCTGCCGCAACTCGAGAAAATCCAGGAGGTTCTCCCCATCAGGCGAGATGACGCCCATTTCCGCTGAGGCGTCTCGAGGCTGATCACACCTCACCTCTGGAACTTCGAAAGGGTTCTTCACACCCTTGGTGCAAATCAAGAAGTTCCCCGACATACCCGTCTCCACTCGAGAGGAATCACGAGGGTCCCGCCCACATCCAGAGAAGCCCCGTTTCCGCCTCGTAGCTCGAGATAAGGGATCCTTTCCCTGCTTCATCGGGAAAGAGTTCCCGGCGTTCCCGTCGCATCTCAAGAGGAGGCCCTCTCAACAGGAACGGCGAGAGGAACTCCAGGGTCGTGCCACCATTCCATGAGTCCCCCAGATATCTCAGTCCATTCCAGAGGAAGCTCTTTTCCCTTCACCGGCTCGTCTTTCACGCCGAGGATCGACTCACACCAAGGTGGCACGTGGCACAGCCCTGTGGGAAAGCCTCGTGGGAAAGCCTCGAGGGACAGCCTCGAGGGAAAGCCACAGATCCCTTGATCCACGTGACAGGAAGCGTGACACTACAGCTGCAGCTCGGGAGGAAAGCGCACGTGCATGCCCCCACTCGAGACGAGGCCTGACTCCCCTGGGGAGACTCAGAAGCACCCCAAGATCCATGGCAACACTGGAGAGGAATCCTCAGGTTCCGGCCCCGACTCCACACAAGGACTGAGGCCCCGGCATGGACGGGAGAGGAATCCCGAGAGGTCCCCTAGCAACTCGCATGGGGACTGGCCTTTCCTGAGGCCACCAGAGTGGGTCCCTGAGGTCCCCGTCGTAACTCGAGAAGACCTGTCGCAACTCGAGAAAATCCAGGAGGTTCTCCCCTCCAGGCGAGATGAGGCCCATTTCCGCTGAGGCGTCTCGAGGCTGATCACACCTCACCTCTGGAACTTCGAAAGGCTCCTTCACACCCTTGGTGCAAATCAAGAAGTTCCCCGACATACCCGTCTCCACTCGAGGGGAATCACGAGGGTCCCGCCCACATCCAGAGGAGCCTCGTTTCCGCCTCATAGCTCGAGATGAGGGATCCTTTCCCTGCTTCGTCGGGAAAGAGTTCCCGGCGTTCCCGTCGCATCTCAAGAGGAGGCCCTCTCAACAGGAACGACGAGAGGAACTCCAGGGTCGTGCCACCATTCCAAGAGTCCCCCAGATGTCTCAGTCCATTCCAGAGGAACCTCTTTTCCTTTCACCGGCTCGTCTTTCACGCCGAGGATCTACTCACACCAAGGTGGCACGTGGCACAGCCCTGTGGGAAAGCCTCGTGGGAAAGCCTCGAGGGACAGCCTCGAGGGAAAGCCACAGATCCCTTGATCCACGTGACAGGAAGCGTGACACTACTGCTGCAGCTCGGGAGGAAAGCGCACGTGCATGCCCCACTCGAGACGAGGCCTGACTCCCCTGGGGAGACTCAGAAGCACCCCAAGATCCATGGCAACACTGGAGAGGAATCCTCAGGTTCCGGCCCCGACTCCACACAAGGACTGAGGCCCCGGCATGGACGGGAGAGGAAACCCAAGAGGTCCCCTAGCCACTCGCATGGGGACTGGCCTTTCCTGAGGCCACCAGAGCGGGTCCCTGAGGTCCCCGTCGTAACTCGAGAAGACCTGCCGCAACTCGAGGAAATCCAGGAGGTTCTCCCCTCCAGGCGAGATGAGGCCCATTTCCGCTGAGGCGTCTCGAGGCTGATCACACCTCCCCTCTGGAACTTCGAAAGGCTCCTTCACACCCTTGGTGCAAATCAAGAAGTTCCCCGACATAGCCGTCTCCAATCGAGAGGTATCACGAGGGTCCCGCCCACATCCAGAGGAGCCCCGTTTCCGCCTCGTAGCTCGAGATGAGGAATCCTTTCCCTGCTTCGTCGGGAAAGAGTTCCCGGCGTTCCCGTCGCATCTCAAGAGGAGGCTCTCTCAACAGGAGCGGCGAGAGGAACTCCAGGGTCGTGCCACCATTCCAAGAGTCCCCCAGATGTCTCAGTCCATTCCAGAGGAACCTCTTTTCCCTTCACCGGCTCGTCTTTCACGCCGAGGATCGACTCACACCAAGGTTGCACGTGGCACAGCCCTGTGGGAAAGCCTCGTGTGAAAGCCTCGAGGGACAGCCTCGAGGGAAAGCCACAGATCCCTTGATCCACGTGACAGGAAGCGTGACACTACTGCTGCAGCTCGGGAGGAAAGCGCACGTGCTTGCCCGCACTCGAGACGCCGCCTGACTCCCCTGGGGAGACTCAGAAGCTCTCCAAGATCCATGGCAACACTGGAGAGGAATCCTCAGGTTCCGGCCCCGACTCCACACAAGGACTGAGGCCCCGGCATGGACGGGAGAGGAATCCCGAGAGGTCCCCTAGCAACTCGCATGGGGTCTGGCCTTTCCTGAGGCCACCAGAGCGGGTCCCTGAGGTCCCCGTCGTAACTCGAGAAGACCTGCCGCAACTCGAGAAAATCCAGGAGGTTCTCCCCTCCAGGCGAGATGAGGCCCATTTCCGCTGAGGCGTCTCGAGGCTGATCACACCTCACCTCTGGTACTTCGAAAGGCTCCTTCACACCCTTGGTGCAAATCAAGAAGTTCCCCGACATAGCCGTCTCCACTTGAGAGGAATCACGAGGGTCCCGCCCGCATCCAGAGGAGCCCCGTTTCCGCCTCGTAGCTCGAGATGAGGGATCCTTTCCCTGCTTCGTCGGGAAAGAGTTCCCGGCGTTCCCGTCGCATCTCAAGAGGAGGCCCTCTCAACAGGAACGGCGAGAGGAACTCCAGGGTCGTGCCACCATTCCAAGAGTCCCCCAGATGTCTCAGTCCATTCCAGAGGAAACTCTTTTCCCTTCACCGGCTCGTCTTTCACGCCGAGGATCGACTCACACCAAGGTGGCACGTGGCACAGCCCTGTGGGAAAGCCTCGTGGGAAAGCCTCGAGGGACAGCCTCGAGGGAAAGCCACAGATCCCTTGATCCACGTGACAGGAAGCGTGACACTACTGCTGCAGCTCGGGAGGAAAGCGCACGTGCATGCCCCCACTCGAGACGAGGCCTGACTCCCCTGGGGAGACTCAGAAGCACCCAAAGATCCATGGCAACACTGGAGAGGAATCCTCAGGTTCCGGCCCCGACTCCACACAAGGACTGAGGCCCCGGCATGGACGGAAGAGGAAACCCGAGAGGTCCCCTGGCCACTCGCATGGGGACTGGCCTTTCCTGAGGCCACCAGAGCGGGTCCCTGAGGTCCCCGTCGTAACTCGAGAAGACCTGCCGCAACTCGAGAAAATCCAGGAGGTTCTCCCCTCCAGGCGAGATGAGGCCCATTTCCGCTGAGGCGTCTCGAGGCTGATCACACCTCACCTCTGGAACTTCGAAAGGGTCCTTCACACCCTTGGTGCAAATCAAGAAGTTTCCCGACATACCCGTCTCCACTCGAGAGGAACCACGAGGGTCCCGCCCACATCCATAGGAGCCCCGGGTCCGCCTCGTAGCTCGAGATGAGGGATCCTTTCCCTGCTTCGTCGGGAAAGAGTTCCCGGCATTCCCGTCGCATCTCAAGAGGAGGCCCTCTCAACAGGAACGGCGAGAGGAACTCCAGGGTCGTGCCACCTTTCCAGGAGTCCCCCAGATGTCTCAGTCCTTTCCAGAGGAAGCTCTTTTCCCTTCACCGGCTCGTCTTTCACGCCGAGGATCGACTCACACCAGGGTGGAACGTGGCAGAGCCCTGTGGGAAAAACTCGTGGGAAAGCCTCGAGGGACAGCCTCGAGGGAAAGCCACAGATCCCTTGATCCACGTGACAGGAAGCGTGACACTACTGCTGCAGCTCGGGAGGAAAGCGCACGTGCATGCCCCCACTCGAGACGAGGCCTGACTCCCCTGGGGAGACTCAGAAGCACCCCAAGATCCATGGCAACACTGGAGAGGAATCCTCAGGTTCCGGCCCCGACTCCACACAAGGACTGAGGCCCCGGCATGGACGGGAGAGGAATCCCGAGAGGTCCCCTAGGAACTCGCATGGGGACTGGCCTTTCCTGAGGCCACCAGAGCGGGTCCCTGAGGTCCCCGTCGTAACTCGAGAAGACCTGCCGCAACTCGAGAAAATCCAGGAGGTTCTCCCCTCCAGGCGAGATGAGGCCCATTTCCGCTGAGGCGTCTCGAGGCTGATCACACCTCACCTCTGGAACTTCGAAAGGCTCCTTCACACCCTTGGTGCAAATCAAGAAGTTCCCCGACATACCCGTCTCCACTCGAGGGGAATCACGAGGGTCCCGCTCACATCCAGAGGAGCCCCGTTTCCGCCTCGTAGCTCGAGATGAGGAATCCTTTCCCTGCTTCTTCGGGAAAGAGTTCCCGGCGTTCCCGTCGCATCTCAAGAGGAGGCTCTCTCAACAGGAGCGGCGAGAGGAACTCCAGGGTCGTGCCACCATTCCAAGAGTCCCCCAGATGTCTCAGTCCATTCCAGAGGAAGCTCTTTTCCCTTCACCGGCTCGTCTTTCACGCCGAGGATCAACTCACACCAAGGTGGCACGTGGCACAGCCCTGTGGGAAAGCCTCGTGGGAAAGCCTCGAGGGACAGCCTCGAGGGAAAGCCACAGATCCCTTGATCCACGTGACAGGAAGCGTGACACTACAGCTGCAGCTCGGGAGGAAAGCGCACGTGCATGCCCCCACTCGAGACGAGGCCTGACTCCCCTGGGGAGACTCAGAAGCACCCCAAGATCCATGGCAACACTGGAGAGGAATCCTCAGGTTCCGGCCCCGACTCCACACAAGGACTGAGGCCCCGGCATGGACGGGAGAGGAAACCCAAGAGGTCCCCTAGCCACTCGCATGGGGACTGGCCTTTCCTGAGACCACCAGAGCGGGTCCCTGAGGTCCCCGTCGTAACTCGAGAAGACCTGCCGCAACTCGAGAAAATCCAGGAGGTTCTCCCCTCCAGGCGAGATGAGGCCCATTTCCGCTGAGGCGTCTCGAGGCTGATCACACCTCCCCTCTGGAACTTCGAAAGGCTCCTTCACACCCTTGGTGCAAATCAAGAAGTTCCCCGACATAGCCGTCTCCACTCGAGAGGTATCACGAGGGTCCCGCCCACATCCAGAGGAGCCCCGTTTCCGCCTCGTAGCTCGAGATGAGGAATCCTTTCCCTGCTTCTTCGGGAAAGAGTTCCCGGCGTTCCCGTCGCATCTCAAGAGGAGGCTCTCTCAACAGGAGCGGCGAGAGGAACTCCAGGGTCGTGCCACCATTCCAAGAGTCCCCCAGATGTCTCAGTCCATTCCAGAGGAAACTCTTTTCCCTTCACCGGCTCGTCTTTCACGCCGAGGATCGACTCACACCAAGGTTGCACGTGGCACAGCCCTGTGGGAAAGCCTCGTGGGAAAGCCTCGAGGGACAGCCTCGAGGGAAAGCCACAGTTCCCTTGATCCACGTGACAGGAAGCGTGACACTACTGCTGCAGCTCGGGAGGAAAGCGCACGTGCTTGCCCGCACTCGAGACGCCGCCTGACTCCCCTGGGGAGACTCAGAAGCTCTCCAAGATCCATGGCAACACTGGAGAGGAATCCTCAGGTTCCGGCCCCGACTCCACACAAGGACTGAGGCCCTGGCATGGACGGGAGAGGGATCCCGAGAGGTCCCCTAGCAACTCGCATGGGGACTGGCCTTTCCTGAGGCCACCAGAGCGGGTCCCTGAGGTCCCCGTCGTAACTCGAGAAGACCTGCCGCAACTCGAGAAAATCCAGGAGGTTCTCCCCTCCAGCCGAGATGAGGCCCATTTCCGCTGAGGCGTCTCGAGGCTGATCACACCTCACCTCTGGAACTTCGAAAGGGTCCTTCATACCATTGGTGCAATTCAAGAAGTTCCCCGACATACCCGTCTCCACTCGAGAGGAATCACGAGGGTCCCGCCCACATCCAGAGGAGCCCCGTTTCCGCCTCGTAGCTCGAGATGAGGGATCCTTTCCCTGCTTCTTCGGGAAAGAGCTCCCGGCGTTCCCGTCGCATCTCAAGAGGAGGCCCTCTCAACAGGAATGGCGAGAGGAACTCCAGGGTCGTGCCAGCATTCCAAGAGTCCCCCAGATGTCTCAGTCCATTCCAGAGGAAGCTCTTTTCCCTTCACCGGCTCGTCTTTCACGCCGAGGATCGACTCACACCAAGGTGGCAGGTGGCACAGCCCTGTGGGAAAGCCTCGTGGGAAAGCCTCGAGGGACAGCCTCGAGGGAAAGCCACAGATCCCTTGATCCACATGACAGGAAGCGTGACACTACTGCTGCAGCTCGGGAGGAAAGCGCACGTGCATGCCCCCACTCGAGACGAGGGCTGAGTCCCCTGGGGAGACTCAGAAGCACCCCAAGATCCATGGCAACACTGGAGAGGAATCCTCAGGTTCCGGCCCCGACTCCACACAAGGACTGAGGCTCCGGCATGGACGGGAGAGGAAACCCGAGTGGTCCCCTAGCCACTCGCATAGGGACTGGCCTTTCCTGACGCCACCAGAGCGGGTCCATGAGGTCCCCGTCGTAACTCGAGAAGACCTGCCGCAACTCGAGAAAATCCAGGAGGTTCTCCCCTCCAGGCGAGATGAGGCCCCTTTCCGCTGAGGCGTCTCGAGGCTGATCACACCTCACCTCTGGAACTTCGAAAGGGTCCGTCACACCCTTGGTGCAAATCAAGAAGTTTCCCGACATACCCGTCTCCACTCGAGAGGAATCACGAGGGTCCCGCCCACATCCAGAGGAGCCCCGGGTCCGCCTCGTACCTCGAGATGAGGCATCCTTTCCCTGCTTCGTCGGGAAAGAGTTCCCGGCATTCCCGTCGCATCTCAAGAGGAGGCCCTCTCAACAGGAACGGCGAGAGGAACTCCAGGGTCGTGCCACCATTCCAAGAGTCCCCCAGATGTCTCAGTCCATTCCTGAGGAAGCTCTTTTCCCTTCACCGGCTCGTCTTTCATGCCGAGGATCGACTCACACCAAGGTGGCACGTGGCACAGCCCTGTGGGAAAGCCTCGTGGGAAAGCCTCGAGGGACAGCCTCGAGGGAAAGCCACAGATCCCTTGATCCAGGTGCCAGGAAGCGTGACACTACTGCTGCAGCTCGGGAGGAAAGCGCACGTGCATGCCCCCACTCGAGACGAGGCGTGACTCCCCTGGGGAGACTCAGAAGCACCCCAAGATCCATGGCAACACTGGAGAGGAATCCTCAGGTTCCGGCCCCGACTCCAAACAAGGACTGAGGCCCCGGCATGGACGGGAGAGGAATCCCGAGAGGTCCCCTAGCAACTCGCATGGGGACTGGCCTTTCCTGAGGCCAGCAGAGCGGGTCCCTGAGGTCCCCGTCGTAACTCGAGAAGACCTGCCGCAACTCGAGAAAATCCAGGAGGTTCTCCCCCCCAGGCGAGATGACGCCCATTTCCGCTGAGGCGTCTCGAGGCTGATCACACCTCACCTCTGGAACTTCGAAAGGCTCCTTCACACCCTTGGTGCAAATCAAGAAGTTCCCCGACATACCCGTCTCCACTCGAGGGGAATCACGAGGGTCCCGCCCACATCCAGAGGAGCCCCGTTTCCGCCTCGTAGCTCTAGATGAGTGATCCTTTACCTGCTTCTTCGGGAAAGAGTTCCCGGCGTTCCCGTCGCATATCAAGAGGATGCCCTCTCAACAGGAACGGCGAGAGGAACTCCAGGGTCGTGCCACCATTCCAAGCGTCCCCCAGATGTCTCAGTCCATTCCAGAGGAACCTCTTTTCCCTTCACCGGCTCGTCTTTCACGCCGAGGATCGACTCACACCAAGGTGGCACGTGGCACAGCCCTGTGGGAAAGCCTCGTGGGAAAGCCTCGAGGGACAGCCTCGAGGGAAAGCCACAGAACCCTTGATCCACGTGCCAGGAAGCGTGACACTACTGCTGCAGCTCGGGAGGAAAGCGCACGTGCATGCCCCCACTCGAGACGAGGCCTGACTCCCCTGGGGAGACTCAGAAGCACCCCAAGATCCATGGCAACACTGGAGAGGCATCCTCAGATTCCGGCCCCGACTCCACACAAGGACTGAGGCCCCGGCATGGACGGGAGAGGAATCCCGAGAGGTCCCCTAGCAACTCGCATGGGGACTGGCCTTTCCTGAGGCCAGCAGAGCGGGTCCTTGAGGTCCCCGTCGTAACACGAGAAGACCTGCCGCAACTCGAGAAAATCCAGGAGGTTCTCCCCTCCAGGCGAGATGAGGCCCATTTCCGCTGAGGCGTCTCGAGGCTGATCACACCTCACCTCTGGAACTTCGAAAGGCTCCTTCACACCCTTGGTGCAAATCAAGAAGTTCACCGACATACCCGTCTCCACTCGAGGGGAATCACGAGGGTCCCGCTCACATCCAGAGGAGCCCCGTTTCCGCCTCGTAGATCGAGATGAGGGATCCTTTCCCTGCTTCGTCGGGAAAGAGTTCCCGGCGTTCCCGTCGCATCTCAAGAGGAGGCCCTCTCAACAGGATCGGCGAGAGGAACTCCAGGGTCGTGCCACCATTCCAAGAGTCCCCCAGATGTCTCAGTCCATTCCAGAGGAACCTCTTTTCTCTTCACCGGCTCGTCTTTCATGCCGAGGATCGACTCACACCAGGGTGGCACGTGGCAGAGCCCTGTGGGAAAGCCTCGTGGGAAAGCCTTGAGGGACAGCCTCGAGGGAAAGCCACAGATCCCTTGATCCACGTGACAGGAAGCGTGACACTACTGCTGCAGCTCGGGAGGAAAGCGCACGTGCATGCCCCCACTCGAGACGAGGCCTGACTCCCCTGGGGAGACTCAGAAGCACCCCAAGATCCATGGCAACACTGGAGAGGAATCCTCAGGTTCCGGCCCCGACTTCACACAAGGACTGAGGCCCCGGCATGGACGGGAGAGGAATCCCGAGAGGCCCCCTAGCAACTCGCATGGGGACTGGCCTTTCCTGAGGCCACCAGAGCGGGTCCATGAGGTCCCCGTTTTAACTCGAGAAGACCTGCCGCAACTCGAGAAAATCCAGGAGGTTCTCCCCTCCAGGCGAGATGAGGCCCATTTCTGCTGAGGCGTCTGGAGGCTGATCACATCTCACCTCTGGAACTTCGAAAGGCTCCTTCACACCCTTGGTGCAAATCAAGAAGTTCCCCGACATAGCCGTCTCCACTCGAGAGGAATCACGTGGGTCCCGCCCACATCCAGAGGAGCCCCGTTTCCGCCTCGTAGCTCGAGATGAGGGATCCTTTCCCTGCTTCTTCGGGAAAGAGTTCCCGGCGTTCCCGTCGCATCTCAAGAGGAGACCCTCTCAAGAGGAACGGCGAGAGGAACTCCAGGGTCGTGCCACCATTCCAAGAGTCCCCCAGATGTCTCAGTCCATTCCAGAGGAAGCTCTTTTCCCTTAACCAGCTCGTCTTTCACGCCGAGGATCGACTCACACCAAGGTGGCACGTGGCACAGCCCTGTGGGAAAGCCTCGTGGGAAAGCCTCGAGGGACAGCCTCGAGGGAAAGCCACAGATCCCTTGATCCACGTGCCAGGAAGCGTGACACTACTGCTGCAGCTCGGGAGGAAAGCGCACGTGCATGCCCCCACTCGAGACGAGGCCTGACTCCCCTGGGGAGACTCAGAAGCACCCCAAGATCCATGGCAACACTGGAGAGGAATCCTCAGGTTCCGGCCCCGACTCCACACAAGGACTGAGGCCCCGGCATGGACGGGAGAGGAATCCCGAGAGGTCCGCTAGAAACTCGCATGGGGACTGGCCTTTCCTGAGGCCAGCAGAGCGGGTCCCTGAGGTCCCCGTCGTAACTCGAGAAGACCTGCCGCAACTCGAGAAAATCCAGGAGGTTCTCCCCTCCAGGCGAGATGAGGCCCATTTCCGCTGAGGCGTCTCGAGGCTGATCACACCTCACCTCTGGAACTTCGAAAGGGTCCTTCACACCCTTGGTGCAAATCAAGAAGTTCCCCGACATACCCGTCTCCACTCGAGAGGATCACGAGGGTCCCGCCCACATCCAGAGGAGCCCCGGGTCCGCCTCGTAGCTCGAGATGAGGCATCCTTTCCCTGCTTCGTCGGGAAAGACTTCCCGGCATTCCCGTCGCATCTCAAGAGGAGGCCCTCTCAACAGGAACGGCGAGAGGAACTCCAGGGTCGTGCCACCATTCCAAGAGTCCCCCAGATATCTCAGTCCATTCCAGAGGAAGCTTTTTTCCCTTCACCGGCTCATCTTTCACGCCGAGGATCGACTCACACCAAGGTGGCACGTGGCACAGCCCTGTGGGAAAGCCTCGTGGGAAAGCCTCGAGGGACAGCCTCGAGGGAAAGCCACAGATCCCTTGATCCACGTGACAGGAAGCGTGACACTACTGCTGCAGCTCGGGAGGAAATCGCACGTGCATGCCCCCACTCGAGACGAGGCCTGACTCCCCTGGGGAGACTCAGAAGCACCCCAAGATCCATGGCAACACTGGAGAGGAATCCTCAGGTTCCGGCCCCGACTCCACACAAGGACTGAGGCCCCGGCATGGACGGGAGAGGAATCCCGAGAGGTCCCCTAGCAACTCGCATGGGGACTGGCCTTTCCTGAGGGCACCAGAGCGGGTCCATGAGGTCCCCGTCGTAACTCGAGAAGACCTGCCGCAACTCGAGAAAATCCAGGAGGTTCTCCCCTCTAGGCGAGATGAGGCCCATTTCTGATGAGGCGTCTGGAGGCTGATCACATCTCACATCTGGAACTTCGAAAGGGTCCTTCACACCCTTGGTGCAAATCAAGAAGTTTCCCGACATACCCGTCTCCACTCGAGGGGAATCACGAGGGTCCCGCTCACATCCAGAGGAGCCCCGTTTCTGCCTCGTAGCTCGAGATGAGGGATCCTTTCCCTGCTTCGTCGGGAAAGAGTTCCCGGCGTTCCCGTCGCATCTCAAGAGGAGGCCCTCTCAACAGGATCGGCGAGAGGAACTCCAGGGTCGTGCCAGCATTCCAAGAGTCCCCCAGATGTCTCAGTCCATTCCAGAGGAACCTCTTTTCCCTTCACCGGCTCGTCTTTCACGCCGAGGATCGACTCACACCAAGGTGGCACGTGGCACAGCCCTGTGGGAAAGCCTCGTGGGAAAGCCTGGAGGGACAGCTTCGAGGGAAAGCCACAGATCCCTTGATCCACGTGACAGGAAGCGTGACACTACTGCTGCAACTCGGGAGGAAAGCGCACGTGCATGCCCCCACTCGAGACGAGGCCTGACTACCCTGGGGAGACTCAGAAGCACCCCAAGATCCATGGCAACACTGGAGAGGAATCCTCAGGTTCCGGCCCCGACTCCACACAAGGACTGAGGCCCCGGCATGGACGGGAGAGGAATCCCGAGAGGTCCGCTAGCAACTCGCATGGGGACTGGCCTTTCCTGAGGCCAGCAGAGCGGGTTCCTGAGGTCCCCGTCGTAACTCGAGAAGACCTGCCGCAACTCGAGAAAATCCAGGAGGTTCTCCCCTCCAGGCGAGATGAGGCCCATTTCCGCTGAGGCGTCTCGAGGCTGATCACACCTCACCTCTGGAACTTCGAAAGGGTCCTTCACACCCTTGGTGCAAATCAAGAAGTTTCCCGACATTCCCGTCTCCACTCGAGAGGAATCACGAGGGTCCCGCCCACATCCAGAGGAGCCCGGGGTCCGCCTCGTAGCTCGAGATGAGGGATCCTTTCCCTGCTTCGTCGGGAAAGACTTCCCGGCGTTCCCGTCGCATCTCAAGAGGAGGCCCTCTCAACAGGAACGGCGAGAGGAACTCCAGGGTCGTGCCAGCATTCCAAGAGTCCCCCAGATGTCTCAGTCCATTCCAGAGGAAGCTCTTTTCCCTTCACCGGCTCGTATTTCACGCCGAGGATCGACTCACACCAAGGTGGCACGTGGCACAGCCCTGTGGGAAAGCCTCGTGGGAAAGCCTCGAGGGACAGCCTCGAGGGAAAGCCACAGATCCCTTGATCCACGTGACAGGAAGCGTGACACTACTGCTGCAGCTCGGGAGGAAAGCGCACGTGCATGCCCCCACTCGAGACGAGGCCTGACTCCCCTGGGGAGACTCAGAAGCACCCAAAGATCCATGGCAACACTGGAGAGGAATCCTCAGGTTCCGGCCCCGACTCCACACAAGGACTGAGGCCCCGGTATGGACGGGAGAGGAAACCCGAGAGGTCCCCTGGCCACTCGCATGGGGACTGGCCTTTCCTGAGGCCAGCAGAGCGGGTCCCTGAGGTCCCCGTCGTAACTCGAGAAGACCTGCCGCAACTCGAGAAAATCCAGGAGGTTCTCCCCTCCAGGCGAGATGAGGCCCATTTCCGCTGAGGCGTCTCGAGGCTGATCACACCTCACCTCTGGAACTTCGAAAGGGTCCTTCACACCCTTGGTGCAAATCAAGAAGTTCCCCGACATACCCGTCTCCACTCGAGAGGATCACGAGGGTCCCGCCCACATCCAGAGGAGCCCCGGGTCCGCCTCGTAGCTCGAGATGAGGGATCCTTTCCCTGCTTCGTCGGGAAAGAGTTCCCGGCGTTCCTGTCGCATCTCAAGAGGAGGCCCTCTCAACAGGAATGGCGAGAGGAACTCCAGGGTCGTGCCACCATTCCAGGAGTCCCCCAGATGTCTCAGTCCATTGCAGAGGAACCTCTTTTCCCTTCACCGGCTCTTCTTTCACGCCGAGGATCGACTCACACCAGGGTGGCACGTGGCAGAGCCCTGTGGGAAAGCCTCGTGGGAAAGCCTCAAGGGACAGCCTCGAGGGAAAGCCACAGATCCCTTGATCCACGTGACAGGAAGCGTGACACTACTGCTGCAGCTCGGGAGGAAAGCGCACGTGCATGCCCCCACTCGAGACGAGGCCTGACTCCACTGGGGAGACTCAGAAGCACCCCAAGATCCATGGCAACACTGGAGAGGAATCCTCAGGTTCCGGCCCCGACTTCACACAAGGACTGAGGCCCCGGCATGGACGGGAGAGGAATCCCGAGAGACCCCCTAGCAACTCGCATGGGGACTGGCCTTTCCTGAGGCCACCAGAGCGGGTCCATGAGGTCCCCGTCGTAACTCGAGAAGACCTGCCGCAACTCGAGAAAATCCATGAGGTTCTCCCCTCCAGGCGAGATGAGGCCCATTTCTGCTGAGGCGTCTGGAGGCTGATCACATCTCACCTCTGGAACTTCGAAAGGCTCCTTCACACCCTTGGTGCAAATCAAGAAGTTCCCCGACATAGCCGTCTCCACTCGAGAGGAATCACGAGGGTCCCACCCACATCCAGAGGAGCCCCGTTTCCGCCTCGTAGCTCGAGATGAGGGATCCTTTCCCTGCTTCTTCGGGAAAGAGTTCCCGGCGTTCCCGTCGCATCTCAAGATGAGGCCCTCTCAAGAGGAACGGCGAGAGGAACTCCAGTGTCGTGCCACCATTCCAAGAGTCCCCCAGATGTCTCAGTCCATTCCAGAGGAAGCTCTTTTCCCTTCACCGGCTCGTCTTTCACGCCGAGGATCGACTCACACCAAGGTGGCACGTGGCACAGCCCTGTGGGAAAGCCTCGTGGGAAAGCCTCGAGGGACAGCCTCGAGGGAAAGCCACAGATCCCTTGATCCACGTGACAGGAAGCGTTACACTACTGCTGCAAATCGGGAGGAAAGCGCACGTGCATGCCCCCACTCGAGACGAGCCCTGATTCCCCTGGGGAGACTCAGAACCACCCCAAGATCCATGGCAACACTGGAGAGGAATCCTCAGGTTCCGGCCCCGACTCCACACAAGGACTGAGGCCCCGGCATGGACGGGAGAGGAATCTAGAGAGGTCCCCTAGCAACTCGCATGGGGACTGGCCTTTCCTGAGGCCAGAAGAGCGGGTCCCTGAGGTCCCCGTCGTAACTCGAGAAGACCTGCCGCAACTCGAGAAAATCCAGGACGTTCTCCCCTCCAGGCGAGATGAGGCCCATTTCCGCTGAGGCGTCTCGAGGCTGATCACACCTCCCCTCTGGAACTTCGAAAGGGTCCTTCACACCATTGGTGCAAATCAAGAAGTTCCCCGACATAGCCGTCTCCACTCGAGAGGAATCACCAGGGTCCCGCCCACATCCAGAGGAGCCCCGTTTCCGCCTCGTAGCTCGAGATGAGGGATCCTTTCCCTGCTTCGTCGGGAAAGAGTTCCCGGCGTTCCCGTCGCATCTCAAGAGGAGGCCCTCTCAACAGGAACGGCGAGAGGAACTCCAGGGTCGTGCCAGCATTCCAAGAGTCCCCCAGATGTCTCAGTCCATTCCAGAGGAACCTCTTTTCCCTTCACCGGCTCGTCTTTCACGCCGAGGATCGACTCACACCAAGGTGGCATGTGGCACAGCCCTGTGGGAAAGCCTCGTGGGAAAGCCTCGAGGGACAGCCTCGAGGGAAAGCCACAGATCCCTTGATCCACGTGACAGGAAGCGTGACACTACTGCTGCAGCTCGGGAGGAAAGCGCACGTGCATGGCCCCACTCGAGACGAGGCCTGACTCCCCTGGGGAGACTCAGAAGCACCCAAAGATCCATGGCAACACTGGAGAGGAATCCTCAGGTTCCGGCCCCGACTCCACACAAGGACTGAGGCCCCGGCATGGACAGGAGAGGAAACCCGAGAGGTCCCCTGGCCACTCGCATGGGGACTGGCCTTTCCTGAGGCCACCAGAGCGGGTCCCTGAGGTCCCCGTCGTAACTCGAGAAGACCTGCCGCAACTCGAGAAAATCCAGGAGGTTCTCCCCTCCAGGCGAGATGAGGCCCATTTCCGCTGAGGCGTCTCGAGGCTGATCACACCTCCCCTCTGGAACTTCGAAAGGATCATTCACACCCTTGGTGCAAATCAAGAAGTTCCCCGACATAGCCGTCTCCACTCGAGAGGAATCACCAGGGTCCCGCCCACATCCAGAGGAGCCCCGTTTCCGCCTCGTAGCTCGAGATGAGGGATCCTTTCCCTGCTTCTTCGGGAAAGAGTTCCCGGCGTTCCCGTCGCATCTCAAGAGGAGGCCCTCTCAACAGGAACGGCGAGAGGAACTCCAGGGTCGTGCCAGCATTCCAAGAGTCCCCCAGATGTCTCAGTCCATTACAGAGGAACCTCTTTTCCCTTCACCGGCTCGTCTTTCACACCGAGGATCGACTCACACCAAGGTGGCACGTGGCACAGCCCTGTGGGAAAGCCTCGTGGGAAAGCCTCGAGGGACAGCCTCGAGGGAAAGCCACAGATCCCTTGATCCACGTGACAGGAAGCGTGACACTACTGCTGCAGCTCGGGAGGAAAGCGCACGTGCATGCCCCCACTCGAGACGAGGCCTGACTCCCCTGGGGAGACTCAGAAGCACCCAAAGATCCATGGCAACACTGGAGAGGAATTCTCAGGTTCCGGCCCCGACTCCACACAAGGACTGAGGCCCCGGCATGGACGGGAGAGGAAACCCGAGAGGTCCCCTGGCCACTCGCATGGGGACTGGCCTTTCCTGAGGCCACCAGAGTGGGTCCCTGAGGTCCCCGTCGTAACTCAAGAAGACCTGCCGCAACTCGAGAAAATCCAGTATGTTCTCCCCTCCAGGCGAGATGAGGCCCATTTCCGCTGAGGCGTCTCGAAGCTGATCACACCTCACCTCTGGAACTTCTAAAGGGTCCTTCACACCCTTGGTGCAAATCAAGAAGTTTCCCGACATACCCGTCTCCACTCGAGAGGAATCACGAGGGTCCCGCCCACATCCAGAGGAGCCCCGGGTCCGCCTCGTAGCTCGAGATGAGGCATCCTTTCCCTGCTTCGTTGGGAAAGAGTTCCCGGCATTCCCGTCGCATCTCAAGAGGAGGCCCTCTCAACAGGAACGGCGAGAGGAACTCCAGGGTCGTGCCACCATTCCAAGAGTCCCCCAGATATCTCAGTCCATTCCAGAGGAAGCTTTTTTCCCTTCACCGGCTCATCTTTCACGCCGAGGATCGACTCACACCAAGGTGGCACGTGGCACAGCCCTGTGGGAAAGCCTCGTGGGAAAGCCTCGAGGGACAGCCTCGAGGGAAAGCCACAGATCCCTTGATCCACGTGACAGGAAGCGTGACACTACTGCTGCAGCTCGGGAGGAAAGCGCACGTGCATGCCCCCACTCGAGACGAGCCGTGACTCCCCTGGGGAGACTCAGAAGCACCCCAAGATCCATGGCAACACTGGAGAGGAATCCTCAGGTTCCGGCCCCGACTCCACACAAGGACTGAGGCCCCCGGCATGGACGGGAGAGGAATCCCGAGAGGTCCCCTGGCCACTCGCATGGGGACTGGCCTTTCCTGAGGCCACCAGAGCGGGTCCCTGAGGTCCCCATCGTAACTCGAGAAGACATGCCGCAACTCGAGAAAATCCAGGAGGTTCTCCCCTCCAGGCGAGATGAGGCCCATTTCCGCTGAGGCGTCTCGAGGCTGATCACACCTCACCTCTGGAACTTCGAAAGGGTCCTTCACACCCTTGGTGCAAATCAAGAAGTTTCCCGACATTCCCGTCTCCACTCGAGAGGAATCACGAGGGTCCCGCCCACATCCAGAGGAGCCCCGGGTCCGCCTCGTAGCTCGAGATGAGGGATCCTTTCCCTGCTTCGTCGGGAAAGACTTCCCGGCGTTCCCGTCGCATCTCAAGAGGAGGCCCTCTCAACAGGAACGGCGAGAGGAACTCCAGGGTCGTGCCAGCATTCCAAGAGTCCCCCAGATGTCTCAGTCCATTCCAGAGGAAGCTCTTTTCCCTTCACCGGCTCGTCTTTCACGCCGAGGATCGACTCACACCAAGGTGGCACGTGGCACAGCCCTGTGGGAAAGCCTCGTGGGAAAGCCTCGAGGGACAGCCTTGAGGGAAAGCCACAGATCCCTTGATCCACGTGACAGGAAGCGTGACACTACTGCTGCAGCTCGGGAGGAAAGCGCACGTGCATGCCCCCACTCGAGACGAGGCCTGACTCCCCTGGGGAGACTCAGAAGCACCCAAAGATCCATGGCAACACTGGAGAGGAATCCTCAGGTTCCGGCCCCGACTCCACACAAGGACTGAGGCCCCGGTATGGACGGGAGAGGAAACCCGAGAGGTCCCCTGGCCACTCGCATGGGGACTGGCCTTTCCTGAGGCCAGCAGAGCGGGTCCCTGAGATCCCCGTCGTAACTCGAGAAGACCTGCCGCAACTCGAGAAAATCCAGGAGGTTCTCCCCTCCAGGCGAGATGAGGCCCATTTCCGCTGAGGCGTCTCGAGGCTGATCACACCTCACCTCTGGAACTTCGAAAGGGTCCTTCACACCCTTGGTGCAAATCAAGAAGTTCCCCGACATACCCGTCTCCACTCGAGAGGATCACGAGGGTCCCGCCCACATCCAGAGGAGCCCCGGGTCCGCCTCGTAGCTCGAGATGAGGGATCCTTTCCCTGCTTCGTCGGGAAAGAGTTCCCGGCGTTCCCGTCGCATCTCAAGAGGAGGCCCTCTCAACAGGAATGGCGAGAGGAACTCCAGGGTCGTGCCACCATTCCAGGAGTCCCCCAGATGTCTCAGTCCATTGCAGAGGAACCTCTTTTCCCTTCACCGGCTCGTCTTTCACGCCGAGGATCGACTCACACCAAGGTGGCACGTGGCACAGCCCTGTGGGAAAGCCTCGTGGGAAAGCCTCGAGGGACAGCCTCGAGGGAAAGCCACAGATCCCTTGATCCACGTGACAGGAAGCGTTACACTACTGCTGCAAATCGAGGAAAGCGCACGTGCATGCCCCCACTCGAGACGAGCCCTGACTCCCCTGGGGAGACTCAGAAGCACCCCAAGATCCATGGCAACACTGGAGAGGAATCCTCAGGTTCCGGCCCCGACTCCACACAAGGACTGAGGCCCCGGCATGGACGGGAGAGGAATCCCGAGAGGTCCCCTAGCAACTCGCATGGGGACTGGCCTTTCCTGAGGCCAGCAGAGCGGGTCCCTGAGGTCCCCGTCGTAACTCGAGAAGACCTGCCGCAACTCGAGAAAATCCAGGACGTTCTCCCCTCCAGGCGAGATGAGGCCCATTTCCGCTGAGGCGTCTCGAGGCTGATCACACCTCCCCTCTGGAACTTCGAAAGGGTCCTTCACACCATTGGTGCAAATCAAGAAGTTCCCCGACATAGCCGTCTCCACTCGAGAGGAATCACCAGGGTCCCGCCCACATCCAGAGGAGCCCCGTTTCCGCCTCGTAGCTCGAGATGAGGGATCCTTTCCCTGCTTCGTCGGGAAAGAGTTCCCCGGCGTTCCCGTCGCATCTCAAGAGGAGGCCCTCTCAACAGGAACGGCGAGAGGAACTCCAGGGTCGTGCCAGCATTCCAAGAGTCCCCCAGATGTCTCAGTCCATTCCAGAGGAACCTCTTTTCCCTTCACCGGCTCGTCTTTCACGCCGAGGATCGACTCACACCAAGGTGGCATGTGGCACAGCCCTGTGGGAAAGCCTCGTGGGAAAGCCTCGAGGGACAGCCTCGAGGGAAAGCCACAGATCCCTTGATCCACGTGACAGGAAGCGTGACACTACTGCTGCAGCTCGGGAGGAAAGCGCACGTGCATGGCCCCACTCGAGACGAGGCCTGACTCCCCTGGGGAGACTCAGAAGCACCCAAAGATCCATGGCAACACTGGAGAGGAATCCTCAGGTTCCGGCCCCGACTCCACACAAGGACTGAGGCCCCGGCATGGACGGGAGAGGAAACCCGAGAGGTCCCCTGGCCACTCGCATGGGGACTGGCCTTTCCTGAGGCCACCAGAGCGGGTCCCTGAGGTCCCCGTCGTAACTCGAGAAGACCTGCCGCAACTCGAGAAAATCCAGGAGGTTCTCCCCTCCAGGCGAGATGAGGCCCATTTCCGCTGAGGCGTCTCGAGGCTGATCACACCTCCCCTCTGGAACTTCGAAAGGGTCATTCACACCCTTGGTGCAAATCAAGAAGTTCCCCGACATAGCCGTCTCCACTCGAGAGGAATCACGAGGGTCCCGCCCACATCCAGAGGAGCCCCGTTTCCGCCTCGTAGCTCGAGATGAGGGATCCTTTCCCTGCTTCTTCGGGAAAGAGTTCCCGGCGTTCCCGTCGCATCTCAAGAGGAGGCCCTCTCAACAGGAACGGCGAGAGGAACTCCAGGGTCGTGCCACCATTCCAAGAGTCCCCCAGATGTCTCAGTCCATTCCAGAGGAAGCTCTTTTCCCTTCACCGGCTCGTCTTTCACGCCGAGGATCGACTCACACCAAGGTGGCACGTGGCACAGCCCTGTGGGAAAGCCTCGTGGGAAAGCCTCGAGGGACAGCCTCGAGGGAAAGCCACAGATCCCTTGATCCACGTGACAGGAAGCGTTACACTACTGCTGCAAATCGGGAGGAAAGCGCACGTGCATGCCCCCACTCGAGACGAGCCCTGACTCCCCTGGGGAGACTCAGAAGCACCCCAAGATCCATGGCAACACTGGAGAGGAATCCTCAGGTTCCGGCCCCGACTCCACACAAGGACTGAGGCCCCGGCATAGACGGGAGAGGAAACCCGAGAGGTCCCCTGGCCACTCGCATGGGGACTGGCCTTTCCTGAGGCCACCAGAGCGGGTCCCTGAGGTCCCCGTCGTAACTCGAGAAGACCTGCCGCAACTCGAGAAAATCCAGGAGGTTCTCCCCTCCAGGCGAGATGAGGCCCATTTCCGCTGAGGCGTCTCGAGGCTGATCACACCTCCCCTCTGGAACTTCGAAAGGGTCATTCACACCCTTGGTGCAAATCAAGAAGTTCCCCGACATAGCCGTCTCCACTCGAGAGGAATCACGAGGGTCCCGCCCACATCCAGAGGAGCCCCGTTTCCGCCTCGTAGCTCGAGATGAGGGATCCTTTCCCTGCTTCTTCGGGAAAGAGTTCCCGGCGTTCCCGTCGCATCTCAAGAGGAGGCCCTCTCAAGAGGAACGGCGAGAGGAACTCCAGTGTCGTGCCACCATTCCAAGAGTCCCCCAGATGTCTCAGTCCATTCCAGAGGAAGCTCTTTTCCCTTCACCGGCTCGTCTTTCACGCCGAGGATCGACTCACACCAAGGTGGCACGTGGCACAGCCCTGTGGGAAAGCCTCGAGGGAAAGCCTCGAGGGACAGCCTCGAGGGAAAGCCACAGATCCCTTGATCCACGTGACAGGAAGCGTTACACTACTGCTGCAACTCGGGAGGAAAGCGCCCGTGCATGCCCCCACTCGAGACGAGGCCTGAATCCCCTGGGGAGACTCAGAAGCACCCCAAGATCCATGGCAACACTGGAGAGGAATCCTCAGGTTCCGGCCCCGACTCCACACAAGGACTGAGGCCCCGGCATGGACGGGAGAGGAATCCCGAGAGGTCCGCTAGCAACTCGCATGGGGACTGGCCTTTCCTGAGGCCAGCAGAGCGGGTCCCTGAGGTCCCCGTCGTAACTCGAGAAGACCTGCCGCAACTCGAGAAAATCCAGGAGGTTCTCCCCTCCAGGCAAGATGAGGCCCATTTCCGCTGAGGCGTCTCGAGGCTGATCACACCTCACCTCTGGAACTTCGAAAGGGTCCTTCACACCATTGGTGCAAATCAAGAAGTTCCCCGACATACCCGTCTCCACTCGAGTGGAATCACCAGGGTCCCGCCCACATCCAGAGGAGCCCCGTTTCCGCCTCGTAGCTCGAGATGAGGGATCCTTTCCCTGCTTCGTCGGGAAAGAGTTCCCGGCGTTCCCGTCGCATCTCAAGAGGAGGCCCTCTCAACAGGAACGGCGAGAGGAACTCCAGGGTCGTGCCAGCATTCCAAGAGATCCCCAGATGTCTCAGTCCATTACAGAGGAACCTCTTTTCCCTTCACCGGCTCTTCTTTCACACCGAGGATCGACTCACACCAAGGTGGCACGTGGCACAGCCCTGTGGGAAAGCCTCGTGGGAAAGCCTCGAGGGACAGCCTCGAGGGAAAGCCACAGATCCCTTGATCCACGTGACAGGAAGCGTGACACTACTGCTGCAGCTCGGGAGGAAAGCGCACGTGCATGCCCCCACTCGAGACGAGGCCTGACTCCCCTGGGGAGTCTCAGAAGCACCCAAAGATCCATGGCAACACTGGAGAGGAATTCTCAGGTTCCGGCCCCGACTCCACACAAGGACTGAGGCCCCGGCATGGACGGGAGAGGAAACCCGAGAGGTCCCCTGGCCACTCGCATGGGGACTGGCCTTTCCTGAGGCCACCAGAGTGGGTCCCTGAGGTCCCCGTCGTAACTCGAGAAGACCTGCCGCAACTTGAGAAAATCCAGTAGGTTCTCCCCTCCAGGCGAGATGAGGCCCATTTCCGCTGAGGCGTCTCGAAGCTGATCACACCTCACCTCTGGAACTTCTAAAGGGTCCTTCACACCCTTGGTGCAAATCAAGAAGTTTCCCGACATACCCGTCTCCACTCGAGAGGAATCACGAGGGTCCCGCCCACATCCAGAGGAGCCCCGGGTCCACCTCGTAGCTCGAGATGAGGCATCCTTTCCCTGCTTCGTCGGGAAAGAGTTCCCGGCATTCCCGTCGCATCTCAAGAGGAGGCCCTCTCAACAGGAACGGCGAGAGGAACTCCAGGGTCGTGCCACCATTCCAAGAGTCCCCCAGATATCTCAGTCCATTCCAGAGGAAGCTTTTTTCCCTTCACCGGCTCATCTTTCACGCCGAGGATCGACTCACACCAAGGTGGCACGTGGCACAGCCCTGTGGGAAAGCCTCGTGGGAAAGCCTCGAGGGACAGCCTCGAGGGAAAGCCACAGATCCCTTGATCCACGTGACAGGAAGCGTGACACTACTGCTGCAGCTCGGGAGGAAAGCGCACGTGCATGCCCCCACTCGAGATGAGCCGTGACTCCCCTGGGGAGACACAGAAGCACCCCAAGATCCATGGCAACACTGGAGAGGAATCCTCAGGTTCCGGCCCCGACTCCACACAAGGACTGAGGCCCCGGCATGGACGGGAGAGGAATCCCGAGAGGTCCCCTAGCAACTCGCATGGGGACTGGCCTTTCCTGAGGCCACCAGAGCGGGTCCCTGAGGTCCCCGTCGTAACTCGAGAAGACCTGCCGCAACTCGAGAAAATCCAGGAGGTTCTCCCCTCTAGGCGAGATGAGGCCCATTTCTGATGAGGCGTCTGGAGGCTGATCACATCTCACATCTGGAACTTCGAAAGGGTCCTTCACACCCTTGGTGCAAATCAAGAAGTTTCCCGACATACCCGTCTCCACTCGAGGGGAATCACCAGGGTCCCGCTCACATCCAGAGGAGCCCCGTTTCCGCCTCGTAGCTCGAGATGAGGTATCCTTTCCCTGCTTCGTCGGGAAAGAGTTCCCGGCGTTCCCGTCGCATCTCAAGAGGAGGCCCTCTCAACAGGAACGGCGAGAGGAACTCCAGGGTCGTGCCAGCATTCCAAGAGTCCCCCAGATGTCTCAGTCCATTCCAGAGGAACCTCTTTTCCCTTCACCGGCTCGTCTTTCACGCCGAGGATCGACTCACACCAAGGTGGCATGTGGCACAGCCCTGTGGGAAAGCCTCGTGGGAAAGCCTCGAGGGACAGCCTCGAGGGAAAGCCACAGATCCCTTGATCCACGTGACAGGAAGCGTGACACTACTGCTGCAGCTCGGGAGGAAAGCGCACGTGCATGGCCCCACTCGAGACGAGGCCTGACTCCCCTGGGGAGACTCAGAAGCACCCAAAGATCCATGGCAACACTGGAGAGGAATCCTCAGGTTCCGGCCCCGACTCCACACAAGGACTGAGGCCCCGGCATGGACGGGAGAGGAAACCCGAGAGGTCCCCTGGCCACTCGCATGGGGACTGGCCTTTCCTGAGGCCACCAGAGCGGGTCCCTGAGGTCCCCGTCGTAACTCGAGAAGACCTGCCGCAACTCGAGAAAATCCAGGAGGTTCTCCCCTCCAGGCGAGATGAGGCCCATTTCCGCTGAGGCGTCTCGAGGCTGATCACACCTCCCCTCTGGAACTTCGAAAGGGTCATTCACACCCTTGGTGCAAATCAAGAAGTTCCCCGACATAGCCGTCTCCACTCGAGAGGAATCACGAGGGTCCCGCCCACATCCAGAGGAGCCCCGTTTCCGCCTCGTAGCTCGAGATGAGGGATCCTTTCCCTGCTTCTTCGGGAAAGAGTTCCCGGCGTTCCCGTCGCATCTCAAGAGGAGGCCCTCTCAACAGGAACAGCGAGAGGAACTCCAGGGTCGTGCCACCATTCCAAGAGTCCCCCAGATGTCTCAGTCCATTCCAGAGGAAGCTCTTTTCCCTTCACCGGCTCGTCTTTCACGCCGAGGATCGACTCACACCAAGGTGGCACGTGGCACAGCCCTGTGGGAAAGCCTCGTGGGAAAGCCTCGAGGGACAGCCTCGAGGGAAAGCCACAGATCCCTTGATCCACGTGACAGGAAGCGTTACACTACTGCTGCAAATCGGGAGGAAAGCGCACGTGCATGCCCCCACTCGAGACGAGCCCTGACTCCCCTGGGGAGACTCAGAAGCACCCCAAGATCCATGGCAACACTGGAGAGGAATCCTCAGGTTCCGGCCCCGACTCCACACAAGGACTGAGGCTCCGGCATAGACGGGAGAGGAAACCCGAGAGGTCCCCTGGCCACTCGCATGGGGACTGGCCTTTCCTGAGGCCACCAGAGTGGGTCCCTGAGGTCCCCGTCGTAACTCGAGAAGACCTGCCGCAACTCGAGAAAATCCAGTAGGTTCTCCCCTCCAGGCGAGATGAGGCCCATTTCCGCTGAGGCGTCTCGAAGCTGATCACACCTCACCTCTGGAACTTCTAAAGGGTCCTTCACACCCTTGGTGCAAATCAAGAAGTTTCCCGACATACCCGTCTCCACTCGAGAGGAATCACGAGGGTCCCGCCCACATCCAGAGGAGCCCCGGGTCCACCTCGTAGCTCGAGATGAGGCATCCTTTCCCTGCTTCGTCGGGAAAGAGTTCCCGGCATTCCCGTCGCATCTCAAGAGGAGGCCCTCTCAACAGGAACGGCGAGAGGAACTCCAGGGTCGTGCCACCATTCCAAGAGTCCCCCAGATATCTCAGTCCATTCCAGAGGAAGCTCTTTTCCCTTCACCGGCTCGTCTTTCACGCCGAGGATCGACTCACACCAAGGTGGCATGTGGCACAGCCCTGTGGGAAAGCCTCGTGGGAAAGCCTCGAGGGACAGCCTCGAGGGAAAGCCACAGATCCCTTGATCCACGTGACAGGAAGCGTGACACTACTGCTGCAGCTCGGGAGGAAAGCGCACGTGCATGGCCCCACTCGAGACGAGGCCTGACTCCCCTGGGGAGACTCAGAAGCACCCAAAGATCCATGGCAACACTGGAGAGGAATCCTCAGGTTCCGGCCCCGACTCCACACAAGGACTGAGGCCCCGGCATGGACGGGAGAGGAAACCCGAGAGGTCCCCTGGCCACTCGCATGGGGACTGGCCTTTCCTGAGGCCACCAGAGCGGGTCCCTGAGGTCCCCGTCGTAACTCGAGAAGACCTGCCGCAACTCGAGAAAATCCAGGAGGTTCTCCCCTCCAGGCGAGATGAGGCCCATTTCCGCTGAGGCGTCTCGAGGCTGATCACACCTCCCCTCTGGAACTTCGAAAGGGTCATTCACACCCTTGGTGCAAATCAAGAAGTTCCCCGACATAGCCGTCTCCACTCGAGAGGAATCACGAGGGTCCCGCCCACATCCAGAGGAGCCCCGTTTCCGCCTCGTAGCTCGAGATGAGGGATCCTTTCCCTGCTTCTTCGGGAAAGAGTTCCCGGCGTTCCCGTCGCATCTCAAGAGGAGGCCCTCTCAAGAGGAACGGCGAGAGGAACTCCAGTGTCGTGCCACCATTCCAAGAGTCCCCCAGATGTCTCAGTCCATTCCAGAGGAAGCTCTTTTCCCTTCACCGGCTCGTCTTTCACGCCGAGGATCGACTCACACCAAGGTGGCACGTGGCACAGCCCTGTGGGAAAGCCTCGAGGGAAAGCCTCGAGGGACAGCCTCGAGGGAAAGCCACAGATCCCTTGATCCACGTGACAGGAAGCGTTACACTACTGCTGCAACTCGGGAGGAAAGCGCCCGTGCATGCCCCCACTCGAGACGAGGCCTGAATCCCCTGGGGAGACTCAGAAGCACCCCAAGATCCATGGCAACACTGGAGAGGAATCCTCAGGTTCCGGCCCCGACTCCACACAAGGACTGAGGCCCCGGCATGGACGGGAGAGGAATCCCGAGAGGTCCGCTAGCAACTCGCATGGGGACTGGCCTTTCCTGAGGCCAGCAGAGCGGGTCCCTGAGGTCCCCGTCGTAACTCGAGAAGACCTGCCGCAACTCGAGAAAATCCAGGAGGTTCTCCCCTCCAGGCAAGATGAGGCCCATTTCCGCTGAGGCGTCTCGAGGCTGATCACACCTCACCTCTGGAACTTCGAAAGGGTCCTTCACACCATTGGTGCAAATCAAGAAGTTCCCCGACATACCCGTCTCCACTCGAGTGGAATCACCAGGGTCCCGCCCACATCCAGAGGAGCCCCGTTTCCGCCTCGTAGCTCGAGATGAGGGATCCTTTCCCTGCTTCTTCGGGAAAGAGTTCCCGGCGTTCCCGTCGCATCTCAAGAGGAGGCCCTCTCAACAGGAACGGCGAGAGGAACTCCAGGGTCGTGCCAGCATTCCAAGAGTCCCCCAGATGTCTCAGTCCATTACAGAGGAACCTCTTTTCCCTTCACCGGCTCGTCTTTCACACCGAGGATCGACTCACACCAAGGTGGCACGTGGCACAGCCCTGTGGGAAAGCCTCGTGGGAAAGCCTCGAGGGACAGCCTCGAGGGAAAGCCACAGATCCCTTGATCCACGTGACAGGAAGCGTGACACTACTGCTGCAGCTCGGGAGGAAAGCGCACGTGCATGCCCCCACTCGAGACGAGGCCTGACTCCCCTGGGGAGTCTCAGAAGCACCCAAAGATCCATGGCAACACTGGAGAGGAATTCTCAGGTTCCGGCCCCGACTCCACACAAGGACTGAGGCCCCGGCATGGACGGGAGAGGAAACCCGAGAGGTCCCCTGGCCACTCGCATGGGGACTGGCCTTTCCTGAGGCCACCAGAGTGGGTCCCTGAGGTCCCCGTCGTAACTCGAGAAGACCTGCCGCAACTTGAGAAAATCCAGTAGGTTCTCCCCTCCAGGCGAGATGAGGCCCATTTCCGCTGAGGCGTCTCGAAGCTGATCACACCTCACCTCTGGAACTTCTAAAGGGTCCTTCACACCCTTGGTGCAAATCAAGAAGTTTCCCGACATACCCGTCTCCACTCGAGAGGAATCACGAGGGTCCCGCCCACATCCAGAGGAGCCCCGGGTCCACCTCGTAGCTCGAGATGAGGCATCCTTTCCCTGCTTCGTCGGGAAAGAGTTCCCGGCATTCCCGTCGCATCTCAAGAGGAGGCCCTCTCAACAGGAACGGCGAGAGGAACTCCAGGGTCGTGCCACCATTCCAAGAGTCCCCCAGATATCTCAGTCCATTCCAGAGGAAGCTTTTTTCCCTTCACCGGCTCATCTTTCACGCCGAGGATCGACTCACACCAAGGTGGCACGTGGCACAGCCCTGTGGGAAAGCCTCGTGGGAAAGCCTCGAGGGACAGCCTCGAGGGAAAGCCACAGATCCCTTGATCCACGTGACAGGAAGCGTGACACTACTGCTGCAGCTCGGGAGGAAAGCGCACGTGCATGCCCCCACTCGAGATGAGCCGTGACTCCCCTGGGGAGACTCAGAAGCACCCCAAGATCCATGGCAACACTGGAGAGGAATCCTCAGGTTCCGGCCCCGACTCCACACAAGGACTGAGGCCCCGGCATGGACGGGAGAGGAATCCCGAGAGGTCCCCTAGCAACTCGCATGGGGACTGGCCTTTCCTGAGGCCACCAGAGCGGGTCCCTGAGGTCCCCGTCGTAACTCGAGAAGACCTGCCGCAACTCGAGAAAATCCAGGAGGTTCTCCCCTCTAGGCGAGATGAGGCCCATTTCTGATGAGGCGTCTGGAGGCTGATCACATCTCACATCTGGAACTTCGAAAGGGTCCTTCACACCCTTGGTGCAAATCAAGAAGTTTCCCGACATACCCGTCTCCACTCGAGGGGAATCACCAGGGTCCCGCTCACATCCAGAGGAGCCCCGTTTCCGCCTCGTAGCTCGAGATGAGGTATCCTTTCCCTGCTTCGTCGGGAAAGAGTTCCCGGCGTTCCGGTCGCATCTCAAGAGGAGGCCCTCTCAACAGGATCGGCGAGAGGAACTCCAGGGTCGTGCCAGCATTCCAAGAGTCCCCCAGATGTCTCAGTCCATTCCAGAGGAACCTCTTTTCCCTTCACCGGCTCGTCTTTCACGCCGAGGATCGACTCACACCAGGGTGGCACGTGGCACAGCCCTGTGGGAAAGCCTCGTGGGAAAGCCTCGAGGGACAGCTTCGAGGGAAAGCCACAGATCCCTTGATCCACGTGACAGGAAGCGTTACACTACTGCTGCAACTCGGGAGGAAAGCGCACGTGCATGCCCCCACTCGAGACGAGGCCTGACTCCCCTGGGTAGACTCAGAAGCACCCCAAGATCCATGGCAACACTGGAGAGGAATCCTCAGGTTCCGGCCCCGACTCCACACAAGGACTGAGGCCCCGGCATGGACGGGAGAGGAATCCCGAGAGGTCCCCTAGCAACTCGCATGGGGACTGGCCTTTCCTGAGGCCAGCAGAGCGGGTCCCTGAGGTCCCCGTCGTAACTCGAGAAGACCTGCCGCAACTCGAGAAAATCCAGGAGGTTCTCCCCTCCAGGCGAGATGAGGCCCATTTCCGCTGAGGCGTCTCGAGGCTGACCACACCTCACCTCTGGAACTTCGAAAGGGTCCTTCACACCCTTGGTGCAAATCAAGAAGTTTCCCGACATTCCCGTCTCCACTCGAGAGAAATCACGATGGTCCCGCCCACATCCAGAGGAGCCCCGGGTCCGCCTCGTAGCTCGAGATGAGGGATCCTTTCCCTGCTTCGTCGGGAAAGAGTTCCCGGCCTTCCCGTCGCATCTCAAGAGGAGGCCCTCTCAACAGGAACGGCGAGAGGAACTCCAGGGTCGTGCCAGCATTCCAAGAGTCCCCCAGATGTCTCAGTCCATTCCAGAGGAACCTCTTTTCCCTTCACCGGCTCGTCTTTCACGCCGAGGATCGACTCACACCAAGGTGGCATGTGGCACAGCCCTGTGGGAAAGCCTCGTGGGAAAGCCTCGAGGGACAGCCTCGAGGGAAAGCCACAGATCCCTTGATCCACGTGACAGGAAGCGTGACACTACTGCTGCAGCTCGGGAGGAAAGCGCACGTGCATGGCCCCACTCGAGACGAGGCCTGACTCCCCTGGGGAGACTCAGAAGCACCCAAAGATCCATGGCAACACTGGAGAGGAATCCTCAGGTTCCGGCCCCGACTCCACACAAGGACTGAGGCCCCGGCATGGACGGGAGAGGAAACCCGAGAGGTCCCCTGGCCACTCGCATGGGGACTGGCCTTTCCTGAGGCCACCAGAGCGGGTCCCTGAGGTCCCCGTCGTAACTCGAGAAGACCTGCCGCAACTCGAGAAAATCCAGGAGGTTCTCCCCTCCAGGCGAGATGAGGCCCATTTCCGCTGAGGCGTCTCGAGGCTGATCACACCTCCCCTCTGGAACTTCGAAAGGGTCATTCACACCCTTGGTGCAAATCAAGAAGTTCCCCGACATACCCGTCTCCACTCGAGAGGAATCACGAGGGTCCCGCCCACATCCAGAGGAGCCCCGGGTCCGCCTCGTAGCTCGAGATGAGGGATCCTTTCCCTGCTTCGTCGGGAAAGAGTTCCCGGCATTCCCGTCGCATCTCAAGAGGAGGCCCTCTCAACAGGAACGGCGAGAGGAACTCCAGGGTCGTGCCAGCATTCCAAGAGTCCCCCAGATGTCTCAGTCCATTCCAGAGGAAGCTCTTTTCCCTTCACCGGCTCGTCTTTCACGCCGAGGATCGACTCACACCAAGGTGGCACGTGGCACAGCCCTGTGGGAAAGCCTCGTGGGAAAGCCTCGAGGGACAGCCTCGAGGGAAAGCCACAGATCCCTTGATCCACGTGACAGGAAGCGTGACACTACTGCTGCAGCTCGGGAAGAAAGCGCACGTGCATGCCCCCACTCGAGACGAGGCCTGACTCCCCTGGGGAGCCTCAGAAGCACCCAAAGATCCATGGCAACACTGGAGAGGAATCCTCAGGTTCCGGCCCCGACTCCACACAAGGACTGAGGCCCCGGCATGGACGGGAGAGGAATCCCGAGAGGCCCCCTAGCAACTCGCATGGGGACTGGCCTTTCCTGAGGCCAGCAGAGCGGGTCCCTGAGGTCCCCGTCGTAACTCGAGAAGACCTGCCGCAACTCGAGAAAATCCAGGAGGTTCTCCCCTCCAGGCGAGATGAGGCCCATTTCCGCTGAGGCGTCTCGAGGCTGATCACACCTCACCTCTGCAACTTCGAAAGGGTCCTTCACACCCTTGGTGCAAATCAAGAAGTTTCCCGACATTCCCGTCTCCACTCGAGAGAAATCACGAGGGTCCCGCCCACATCCAGAGGAGCCCCGGGTCCGCCTCGTAGTTCGAGATGAGGGATCCTTTCCCTGCTTCGTCGGGAAAGAGTTCCCGGCGTTCCCGTCGCATCTCAAGAGGAGGCCCTCTCAACAGGAACGGCGAGAGGAACTCCAGGGTCGTGCCAGCATTCCAAGAGTCCCCCAGATGTCTCAGTCCATTCCAGAGGAAGCTCTTTTCCCTTCACCGGCTCGTCTTTCACGCCGAGGATCGACTCACACCAAGGTGGCATGTGGCACAGCCCTGTGGGAAAGCCTCGTGGGAAAGCCTCGAGGGACAGCCTCGAGGGAAAGCCACAGATCCCTTGATCCACGTGACAGGAAGCGTGACACTACTGCTGCAGCTCGGGAGGAAAGCGCACGTGCATGGCCCCACTCGAGACGAGGCCTGACTCCCCTGGGGAGACTCAGAAGCACCCAAAGATCCATGGCAACACTGGAGAGGAATCCTCAGGTTCCGGCCCCGACTCCACACAAGGACTGAGGCCCCGGCATGGACGGGAGAGGAAACCCGAGAGGTCCCCTGGCCACTCGCATGGGGACTGGCCTTTCCTGAGGCCACCAGAGCGGGTCCCTGAGGTCCCCGTCGTAACTCGAGAAGACCTGCCGCAACTCGAGAAAATCCAGGAGGTTCTCCCCTCCAGGCGAGATGAGGCCCATTTCCGCTGAGGCGTCTCGAGGCTGATCACACCTCCCCTCTGGAACTTCGAAAGGGTCATTCACACCCTTGGTGCAAATCAAGAAGTTCCCCGACATACCCGTCTCCACTCGAGAGGAATCACGAGGGTCCCGCCCACATCCAGAGGAGCCCCGGGTCCGCCTCGTAGCTCGAGATGAGGGATCCTTTCCCTGCTTCGTCGGGAAAGAGTTCCCGGCATTCCCGTCGCATCTCAAGAGGAGGCCCTCTCAACAGGAACGGCGAGAGGAACTCCAGGGTCGTGCCACCATTCCAAGAGTCCCCCAGATGTCTCAGTCCATTCCAGAGGAAGCTCTTTTCCCTTCACCGGCTCGTCTTTCACGCCGAGGATCGACTCACACCAAGGTGGCACGTGGCACAGCCCTGTGGGAAAGCCTCGTGGGAAAGCCTCGAGGGACAGCCTCGAGGGAAAGCCACAGATCCCTTGATCCACGTGACAGGAAGCGTGACACTACTGCTGCAGCTCGGGAAGAAAGCGCACGTGCATGCCCCCACTCGAGACGAGGCCTGACTCCCCTGGGGAGCCTCAGAAGCACCCAAAGATCCATGGCAACACTGGAGAGGAATCCTCAGGTTCCGGCCCCGACTCCACACAAGGACTGAGGCCCCGGCATGGACGGGAGAGGAATCCCGAGAGGCCCCCTAGCAACTCGCATGGGGACTGGCCTTTCCTGAGGCCAGCAGAGCGGGTCCCTGAGGTCCCCGTCGTAACTCGAGAAGACCTGCCGCAACTCGAGAAAATCCAGGAGGTTCTCCCCTCCAGGCGAGATGAGGCCCATTTCCGCTGAGGCGTCTCGAGGCTGATCACACCTCACCTCTGCAACTTCGAAAGGGTCCTTCACACCCTTGGTGCAAATCAAGAAGTTTCCCGACATTCCCGTCTCCACTCGAGAGAAATCACGAGGGTCCCGCCCACATCCAGAGGAGCCCCGGGTCCGCCTCGTAGTTCGAGATGAGGGATCCTTTCCCTGCTTCGTCGGGAAAGAGTTCCCGGCGTTCCCGTCGCATCTCAAGAGGAGGCCCTCTCAACAGGAACGGCGAGAGGAACTCCAGGGTCGTGCCAGCATTCCAAGAGTCCCCCAGATGTCTCAGTCCATTCCAGAGGAAGCTCTTTTCCCTTCACCGGCTCGTCTTTCACGCCGAGGATCGACTCACACCAAGGTGGCACGTGGCACAGCCCTGTGGGAAAGCCTCGTGGGAAAGCCTCGAGGGACAGCCTCGAGGGAAAGCCACAGATCCCTTGATCCACGTGACAGGAAGCGTGACACTACTTCTGCAGCTCGGGAGGAAAGCGCACGTGCATGCCCCCACTCGAGACGAGGCCTGACTCCACTGGGGAGACTCAGAAGCACCCCAAGATCCATGGCAACACTGGAGAGGAATCCTCAGGTTCCGGCCCCGACTTCACACAAGGACTGAGGCCCCGGCATGGACGGGAGAGGAATCCCGAGAGGCCCCCTAGCAACTCGCACGGGGACTGGCCTTTCCTGAGGCCACCAGAGCGGGTCCATGAGGTCCCCGTCGTAACTCGAGAAGACCTGCCGCAACTCAAGAAAATCCAGGAGGTTCTCCCCTCCAGGCGAGATGAGGCCCATTTCGGCTGAGGCGTCTGGAGGCTGATCACATCTCACCTCTGGAACTTCGAAAGGCTCCTTCACACCCTTGGTGCAAATCAAGAAGTTCCCCGACATAGCCGTCTCCACTCGAGAGGAATCACGAGGGTCCCGCCCACATCCAGAGGAGCCCCGTTTCCTCCTCGTAGCTCGAGATGAGGGATCCTTTCCCTGCTTCTTCGGGAAAGAGTTCCCGGCGTTCCCGTCGCATCTCAAGAGGAGGCCCTCTCAAGAGGAACGGCGAGAGGAACTCCAGTGTCGTGCCACCATTCCAAGAGTCCCCCAGATGTCTCAGTCCATTCCAGAGGAAGCTCTTTTCCCTTCACCGGCTCGTCTTTCACGCCGAGGATCGACTCACACCAAGGTGGCACGTGGCACAGCCCTGTGGGAAAGCCTCGTGGGAAAGCCTCGAGGGACAGCCTCGAGGGAAAGCCACAGATCCCTTGATCCACGTGACAGGAAGCGTGACACTACTGCTGCAGCTCGGGAGGAAAGCGCACGTGCATGCCCCCACTCGAGACGAGGCCTGACTCCCCTGGGGAGACTCAGAAGCACCCCAAGATCCATGGCAACACTGGAGAGGAATCCTCAGGTTCCGGCCCCGACTCCACACAAGGACTGAGGCCCCGGCATGGACGGGAGAGGAATCCCGAGAGGTCCCCTAGCAACTCGCATGGGGACTGGCCTTTCCTGAGGCCAGCAGAGCGGGTCCCTGAGGTCCCCGTCGTAACTCGAGAAGACCTGCCGCCACTCGAGAAAATCCAGGAGGTTCTCCCCTCCAGGCGAGATGAGGCCCATTTCCGCTGAGGCGTCTCGAGGCTGATCACACCTCACCTCTGGATCTTCTAAAGGGTCATTCACACCCTTGGTGCAAATCAAGAAGTTCCCCGACATACCCGTCTCCACTCGAGAGGATCACGAGGGTCCCGCCCACATCCAGAGGAGCCCCGGGTCCGCCTCGTAGCTCGAGATGAGGGATCCTTTCCCTGCTTCATCGGGAAAGAGTTCCCGGCGTTCCCGTCGCATCTCAAGAGGAGGCCCTCTCAACAGGAACGGCGAGAGGAACTCCAGGGTCGTGCCACCATTCCAGGAGTCCCCCAGATGTCTCAGTCCATTGCAGAGGAACCTCTTTTCCCTTCCCCGGCACTTCTTTCACGCCGAGGATCGACTCACACCAGGGTGGCACGTGGCACAGCCCTGTGGGAAAGCCTCGTGGGAAAGCCTCGAGGGACAGCCTCGAGGGAAAGCCACAGATCCCTTGATCCACGTGACAGGAAGCGTGACACTACTGCTGCAGCTCGGGAGGAAAGCGCACGTGCATGCCCCCACTCGAGACGAGCCGTGACTCCCCTGGGGAGACTCAGAAGCACCCCAAGATCCATGGCAACACTGGAGAGGAATCCTCAGGTTCCGGCCCCGACTCCACACAAGGACTGAGGCCCCGGCATGGACGGGAGAGGAATCCCGAGAGGTCCCCTAGCAACTCGCATGGGGACTGGCCTTTCCTGAGGCCACCAGAGCGGGTCCCTGAGGTCCCCGTCGTAACTCGAGAAGACCTGCCGCAACTCGAGAAAATCCAGGAGGTTCTCCCCTCCGGGCGAGATGAGGCCCATTTCCGCTGAGGCGTCTCGAGGCTGATCACACCTCACCTCTGGAACTTCGAAAGGCTCCTTCACACCCTTGGTGCAAATCAAGAAGTTCCCCGACATACCCGTCTCCACTCGAGAGGAATCACGAGGGTCCCGCCCACATCCAGAGGAGCCCCGGGTCCGCCTCGTAGCTCGAGATGAGGGATCCTTTCCCTGCTTCGTCGGGAAAGAGTTCCCGGCATTCCCGTCGCATCTCAAGAGGAGGCCCTCTCAACAGGAACGGCGAGAGGAACTCCAGGGTCATGCCACCATTCCAAGAGTCCCCCAGATGTCTCAGTCCATTCCAGAGGAAGCTCTTTTCCCTTCACCGGCTCGTCTTTCACGCCGAGGATCGACTCACACCAAGGTGGCACGTGGCACAGCCCTGTGGGAAAGCCTCGTGGGAAAGCCTCGAGGGACAGCCTCGAGGGAAAGCCACAGATCCCTTGATCCACGTGACAGGAAGCGTGACACTACTGCTGCAGCTCGGGAGGAAAGCGCACGTGCATGCCCCCACTCGAGACGAGGCCTGACTCCCCTGGGGAGACTCAGAAGCACCCAAAGATCCATGGCAACACTGGAGAGGAATCCTCAGGTTCCGGCCCCGACTCCACACAAGGACTGAGGCCCCGGCATGGACGGGAGAGGAAACCCGAGAGGTCCCCTGGCCACTCGCATGGGGACTGGCCTTTCCTGAGGCCACCAGAGCGGGTCCCTGAGGTCCCCGTCGTAACTCGAGAAGACCTTCCGCAACTCGAGAAAATCCAGGAGGTTCTCCACTCCAGGCGAGATGAGGCCCATTTCCGCTGAGGCGTCTCGAGGCTGATCACACCTCACCTCTGGAACTTCTAAAGGGTCCTTCACACCCTATGTGCAAATCAAGAAGTTCCCCGACATACCCGTCTCCACTCGAGAGGAATCACGAGGGTCCCGCCCACATCCAGAGGAGCCCCGTTTCCGCCTCGTAGCTCGAGATGAGGGATCCTTTCCCTGCTTCGTCGGGAAAGAGTTCCCGGAGTTCCCGTCGCATCTCAAGAGGAGGCCCTCTCAACAGGAACGGCGAGAGGAACTCCAGGGTCGTGCCACCATTCCAAGAGTCCCCCAGATGTCTCAGTCCATTCCAGAGGAAGCTCTTTTCCCTTCACCGGCTCGTCTTTCACGCCGAGGATCGACTCACACCAAGGTGGCACGTGGCACAGCTCTGTGGGAAAGCCTCGTGGGAAAGCCTCGAGGGACAGCCTCGAGGGAAAGCCACAGATCCCTTGATCCACGTGACAGGAAGCGTGACACTACTGCTGCAGCTCGGGAGGAAAGCGCACGTGCATGCCCCCACTCGAGACGAGGCCTGACTCCCCTGGGGAGACTCAGAAGCACCCCAAGATCAATGGCAACACTGGAGAGGAATCCTCAGGTTCCGGCCCCGACTCCACACAAGGACTGAGGCCCCGGCATGGACGGGAGAGGAAACCCGAGAGGTCCCCTAGCCACTCGCATGGGGACTGGCCTTTCCTGAGGCCAGCAGAGCGGGTCCCTGAGGTCCCCGTCGTAACTCGAGAAGACCTGCCGCAACTCGAGAAAATCCAGGAGGTTCTCCCCTCCAGGCGAGATGAGGCCCATTTCCGCTGAGGCCTCTCGAGGCTGATCACACCTCACCTCTGGAACTTCGAAAGGGTCCTTCACACCCTTGGTGCAAATCAAGAAGTTTCCCGACATACCCGTCTCCACTCGAGAGGAATCACGAGGGTCCCGCCCACATCCAGAGGAGCCCCGGGTCCGCCTCGTAGCTCGAGATGAGGCATCCTTTCCCTGCTTCGTCGGGAAAGAGTTCCCGGCATTCCCGTCGCATCTCAAGAGGAGGCCCTCTCAACAGGAACGGCGAGAGGAACTCCAGGGTCGTGCCACCATTCCAAGAGTCCCCCAGATATCTCAGTCCATTCCAGAGGAAGCTTTTTTCCCTTCACCGGCTCATCTTTCACGCCGAGGATCGACTCACACCAAGGTGGCACGTGGCACAGCCCTGTGGGAAAGCCTCGTGGGAAAGCCTCGAGGGACAGCCTCGAGGGAAAGCCACAGATCCCTTGATCCACGTGACAGGAAGCGTGACACTACTGCTGCAGCTCGGGAGGAAAGCGCACGTGCATGCCCCCACTCGAGACGAGCCGTGACTCCCCTGGGGAGACTCAGAAGCACCCCAAGATCCATGGCAACACTGGAGAGGAATCCTCAGGTTCCGGCCCCGACTCCACACAAGGACTGAGGCCCCGGCATGGACGGGAGAGGAATCCCGAGAGGTCCCCTAGCAACTCGCATGGGGACTGGCCTTTCCTGAGGCCACCAGAGCGGGTCCCTGAGGTCCCCGTCGTAACTCGAGAAGACCTGCCGCAACTCGAGAAAATCCAGGAGGTTCTCCCCTCTAGGCGAGATGAGGCCCATTTCTGATGAGGCGTCTGGAGGCTGATCACATCTCACATCTGGAACTTCGAAAGGGTCCTTCACACCCTTGGTGCAAATCAAGAAGTTTCCCGACATACCCGTCTCCACTCGAGGGGAATCACCAGGGTCCCGCTCACATCCAGAGGAGCCCCGTTTCCGCCTCGTAGCTCGAGATGAGGTATCCTTTCCCTGCTTCGTCGGGAAAGAGTTCCCGGCGTTCCGGTCGCATCTCAAGAGGAGGCCCTCTCAACAGGATCGGCGAGAGGAACTCCAGGGTCGTGCCAGCATTCCAAGAGTCCCCCAGATGTCTCAGTCCATTCCAGAGGAACCTCTTTTCCCTTCACCGGCTCGTCTTTCACGCCGAGGATCGACTCACACCAGGGTGGCACGTGGCACAGCCCTGTGGGAAAGCCTCGTGGGAAAGCCTCGAGGGACAGCTTCGAGGGAAAGCCACAGATCCCTTGATCCACGTGACAGGAAGCGTTACACTACTGCTGCAACTCGGGAGGAAAGCGCACGTGCATGCCCCCACTCGAGACGAGGCCTGACTCCCCTGGGTAGACTCAGAAGCACCCCAAGATCCATGGCAACACTGGAGAGGAATCCTCAGGTTCCGGCCCCGACTCCACACAAGGACTGAGGCCCCGGCATGGACGGGAGAGGAAACCCGAGAGGTCCCCTGGCCACTCGCATGGGGACTGGCCTTTCCTGAGGCCACCAGAGCGGGTCCCTGAGGTCCCCGTCGTAACTCGAGAAGACCTGCCGCAACTCGAGAAAATCCAGGAGGTTCTCCCCTCCAGGCGAGATGAGGCCAATTTCCGCTGAGGCGTCTCGAGGCTGATCACACCTCCCCTCTGGAACTTCGAAAGGGTCATTCACACCCTTGGTGCAAATCAAGAAGTTCCCCGACATACCCGTCTCCACTCGAGAGGAATCACGAGGGTCCCGCCCACATCCAGAGGAGCCCCGGGTCCGCCTCGTAGCTCGAGATGAGGGATCCTTTCCCTGCTTCGTCGGGAAAGAGTTCCCGGCATTCCCGTCGCATCTCAAGAGGAGGCCCTCTCAACAGGAACGGCGAGAGGAACTCCAGGGTCGTGCCACCATTCCAAGAGTCCCCCAGATGTCTCAGTCCATTCCAGAGGAAGCTCTTTTCCCTTCACCGGCTCGTCTTTCACGCCGAGGATCGACTCACACCAAGGTGGCACGTGGCACAGCCCTGTGGGAAAGCCTCGTGGGAAAGCCTCGAGGGACAGCCTCGAGGGAAAGCCACAGATCCCTTGATCCACGTGACAGGAAGCGTGACACTACTGCTGCAGCTCGGGAAGAAAGCGCACGTGCATGCCCCCACTCGAGACGAGGCCTGACTCCCCTGGGGAGCCTCAGAAGCACCCAAAGATCCATGGCAACACTGGAGAGGAATCCTCAGGTTCCGGCCCCGACTCCACACAAGGACTGAGGCCCCGGCATGGACGGGAGAGGAATCCCGAGAGGCCCCCTAGCAACTCGCATGGGGACTGGCCTTTCCTGAGGCCAGCAGAGCGGGTCCCTGAGGTCCCCGTCGTAACTCGAGAAGACCTGCCGCAACTCGAGAAAATCCAGGAGGTTCTCCCCTCCAGGCGAGATGAGGCCCATTTCCGCTGAGGCGTCTCGAGGCTGATCACACCTCACCTCTGCAACTTCGAAAGGGTCCTTCACACCCTTGGTGCAAATCAAGAAGTTTCCCGACATTCCCGTCTCCACTCGAGAGAAATCACGAGGGTCCCGCCCACATCCAGAGGAGCCCCGGGTCCGCCTCGTAGTTCGAGATGAGGGATCCTTTCCCTGCTTCGTCGGGAAAGAGTTCCCGGCGTTCCCGTCGCATCTCAAGAGGAGGCCCTCTCAACAGGAACGGCGAGAGGAACTCCAGGGTCGTGCCAGCATTCCAAGAGTCCCCCAGATGTCTCAGTCCATTCCAGAGGAAGCTCTTTTCCCTTCACCGGCTCGTCTTTCACGCCGAGGATCGACTCACACCAAGGTGGCACGTGGCACAGCCCTGTGGGAAAGCCTCGTGGGAAAGCCTCGAGGGACAGCCTCGAGGGAAAGCCACAGATCCCTTGATCCACGTGACAGGAAGCGTGACACTACTTCTGCAGCTCGGGAGGAAAGCGCACGTGCATGCCCCCACTCGAGACGAGGCCTGACTCCCCTGGGGAGACTCAGAAGCACCCAAAGATCCATGGCAACACTGGAGAGGAATCCTCAGGTTCCGGCCCCGACTCCACACAAGGACTGAGGCCCCGGCATGGACGGGAGAGGAAACCCGAGAGGTCCCCTGGCCACTCGCATGGGGACTGGCCTTTCCTGAGGCCACCAGAGCGGGTCCCTGAGGTCCCCGTCGTAACTCGAGAAGACCTGCCGCAACTCGAGAAAATCCAGGAGGTTCTCCCCTCCAGGCGAGATGAGGCCCATTTCCGCTGAGGCGTCTCGAGGCTGATCACACCTCACCTCTGGAAATTCGAAAGGGTCCTTCACACCCTTGGTGCAAATCAAGAAGTTCCCCGACATACCCGTCTCCACTCGAGAGGATCACGAGGGTCCCGCCCACATCCAGAGGAGCCCCGGGTCCGCCTCGTAGCTCGAGATGAGGGATCCTTTCCCTGCTTCGTCGGGAAAGAGTTCCCGGCGTTCCCGTCGCATCTCAAGAGGAGGCCCTCTCAACAGGAACGGCGAGAGGAACTCCAGGGTCGTGCCACCATTCCAGGAGTCCCCCAGATGTCTCAGTCCATTGCAGAGGAACCTCTTTTCCCTTCACCGGCTCTTCTTTCACGCCGAGGATCGACTCACACCAGGGTGGCACGTGGCAGAGCCCTGTGGGAAAGCCTCGTGGGAAAGCCTCAAGGGACAGCCTCGAGGGAAAGCCACAGATCCCTTGATCCACGTGACAGGAAGCGTGACACTACTGCTGCAGCTCGGGAGGAATGCGCACGTGCATGCCCCCACTCGAGACGAGGCCTGACTCCACTGGGGAGACTCAGAAGCACCCCAAGATCCATGGCAACACTGGAGAGGAATCCTCAGGTTCCGGCCCCGACTTCACACAAGGACTGAGGCCCCGGCATGGACGGGAGAGGAATCCCGAGAGGCCCCCTAGCAACTCGCACGGGGACTGGCCTTTCCTGAGGCCACCAGAGCGGGTCCATGAGGTCCCCGTCTTAACTCGAGAAGACCTGCCGCAACTCAAGAAAATCCAGGAGGTTCTCCCCTCCAGGCGAGATGAGGCCCATTTCGGCTGAGGCGTCTGGAGGCTGATCACATCTCACCTCTGGAACTTCGAAAGGCTCCTTCACACCCTTGGTGCAAATCAAGAAGTTCCCCGACATAGCCGTCTCCACTCGAGAGGAATCACGAGGGTCCCGCCCACATCCAGAGGAGCCCCGTTTCCTCCTCGTAGCTCGAGATGAGGGATCCTTTCCCTGCTTCTTCGGGAAAGAGTTCCCGGCGTTCCCGTCGCATCTCAAGAGGAGGCCCTCTCAAGAGGAACGGCGAGAGGAACTCCAGTGTCGTGCCACCATTCCAAGAGTCCCCCAGATGTCTCAGTCCATTCCAGAGGAAGCTCTTTTCCCTTCACCGGCTCGTCTTTCACGCCGAGGATCGACTCACACCAAGGTGGCACGTGGCACAGCCCTGTGGGAAAGCCTCGTGGGAAAGCCTCGAGGGACAGCCTCGAGGGAAAGCCACAGATCCCTTGATCCACGTGACAGGAAGCGTGACACTACTGCTGCAGCTCGGGAGGAAAGCGCACGTGCATGCCCCCACTCGAGACGAGGCCTGACTCCCCTGGGGAGACTCAGAAGCACCCCAAGATCCATGGCAACACTGGAGAGGAATCCTCAGGTTCCGGCCCCGACTCCACACAAGGACTGAGGCCCCGGCATGGACGGGAGAGGAATCCCGAGAGGTCCCCTAGCAACTTGCATGGGGACTGGCCTTTCCTGAGGCCAGCAGAGCGGGTCCCTGAGGTCCCCGTCGTAACTCGAGAAGACCTGCCGCCACTCGAGAAAATCCAGGAGGTTCTCCCCTCCAGGCGAGATGAGGCCCATTTCCGCTGAGGCATCTCGAGGCTGATCACACCTCACCTCTGGATCTTCTAAAGGGTCATTCACACCCTTGGTGCAAATCAAGAAGTTCCCCGACATACCCGTCTCCACTCGAGAGGATCACGAGGGTCCCGCCCACATCCAGAGGAGCCCCGGGTCCGCCTCGTAGCTCGAGATGAGGGATCCTTTCCCTGCTTCATCGGGAAAGAGTTCCCGGCGTTCCCGTCGCATCTCAAGAGGAGGCCCTCTCAACAGGAACGGCGAGAGGAACTCCAGGGTCGTGCCACCATTCCAGGAGTCCCCCAGATGTCTCAGTCCATTGCAGAGGAACCTCTTTTCCCTTCACCGGCACTTCTTTCACGCCGAGGATCGACTCACACCAGGGTGGCACGTGGCACAGCCCTGTGGGAAAGCCTCGTGGGAAAGCCTCGAGGGACAGCCTCGAGGGAAAGCCACAGATCCCTTGATCCACGTGACAGGAAGCGTGACACTACTGCTGCAGCTCGGGAGGAAAGCGCACGTGCATGCCCCCACTCGAGACGAGCCGTGACTCCCCTGGGGAGACTCAGAAGCACCCCAAGATCCATGGCAACACTGGAGAGGAATCCTCAGGTTCCGGCCCCGACTCCACACAAGGACTGAGGCCCCGGCATGGACGGGAGAGGAATCCCGAGAGGTCCCCTAGCAACTCGCATGGGGACTGGCCTTTCCTGAGGCCACCAGAGCGGGTCCCTGAGGTCCCCGTCGTAACTCGAGAAGACCTGCCGCAACTCGAGAAAATCCAGGAGGTTCTCCCCTCCGGGCGAGATGAGGCCCATTTCCGCTGAGGCGTCTCGAGGCTGATCACACCTCACCTCTGGAACTTCGAAAGGGTACTTCACACCCTTGGTGCAAATCAAGAAGTTCCCCGACATACCCGTCTCCACTCGAGAGGAATCACGAGGGTCCCGCCCACATCCAGAGGAGCCCCGGGTCCGCCTCGTAGCTCGAGATGAGGGATCCTTTCCCTGCTTCGTCGGGAAAGAGTTCCCGGCATTCCCGTCGCATCTCAAGAGGAGGCCCTCTCAACAGGAACGGCGAGAGGAACTCCAGGGTCGTGCCAGCATTCCAAGAGTCCCCCAGATGTCTCAGTCCATTCCAGAGGAAGCTCTTTTCCCTTCACCGGCTCGTCTTTCACGCCGAGGATCGACTCACACCAAGGTGGCACGTGGCACAGCCCTGTGGGAAAGCCTCGTGGGAAAGCCTCGAGGGACAGCCTCGAGGGAAAGCCACAGATCCCTTGATCCACGTGACAGGAAGCGTGACACTACTTCTGCAGCTCGGGAGGAAAGCGCACGTGCATGCCCCCACTCGAGACGAGGCCTGACTCCCCTGGGGAGACTCAGAAGCACCCAAAGATCCATGGCAACACTGGAGAGGAATCCTCAGGTTCCGGCCCCGACTCCACACAAGGACTGAGGCCCCGGCATGGACGGGAGAGGAAACCCGAGAGGTCCCCTGGCCACTCGCATGGGGACTGGCCTTTCCTGAGGCCACCAGAGCGGGTCCCTGAGGTCCCCGTCGTAACTCGAGAAGACCTGCCGCAACTCGAGAAAATCCAGGAGGTTCTCCCCTCCAGGCGAGATGAGGCCCATTTCCGCTGAGGCGTCTCGAGGCTGATCACACCTCACCTCTGGAAATTCGAAAGGGTCCTTCACACCCTTGGTGCAAATCAAGAAGTTCCCCGACATACCCGTCTCCACTCGAGAGGATCACGAGGGTCCCGCCCACATCCAGAGGAGCCCCGGGTCCGCCTCGTAGCTCGAGATGAGGGATCCTTTCCCTGCTTCGTCGGGAAAGAGTTCCCGGCGTTCCCGTCGCATCTCAAGAGGAGGCCCTCTCAACAGGAACGGCGAGAGGAACTCCAGGGTCGTGCCACCATTCCAGGAGTCCCCCAGATGTCTCAGTCCATTGCAGAGGAACCTCTTTTCCCTTCACCGGCTCTTCTTTCACGCCGAGGATCGACTCACACCAGGGTGGCACGTGGCAGAGCCCTGTGGGAAAGCCTCGTGGGAAAGCCTCAAGGGACAGCCTCGAGGGAAAGCCACAGATCCCTTGATCCACGTGACAGGAAGCGTGACACTACTGCTGCAGCTCGGGAGGAATGCGCACGTGCATGCCCCCACTCGAGACGAGGCCTGACTCCACTGGGGAGACTCAGAAGCACCCCAAGATCCATGGCAACACTGGAGAGGAATCCTCAGGTTCCGGCCCCGACTTCACACAAGGACTGAGGCCCCGGCATGGACGGGAGAGGAATCCCGAGAGGCCCCCTAGCAACTCGCACGGGGACTGGCCTTTCCTGAGGCCACCAGAGCGGGTCCATGAGGTCCCCGTCGTAACTCGAGAAGACCTGCCGCAACTCAAGAAAATCCAGGAGGTTCTCCCCTCCAGGCGAGATGAGGCCCATTTCGGCTGAGGCGTCTGGAGGCTGATCACATCTCACCTCTGGAACTTCGAAAGGCTCCTTCACACCCTTGGTGCAAATCAAGAAGTTCCCCGACATAGCCGTCTCCACTCGAGAGGAATCACGAGGGTCCCGCCCACATCCAGAGGAGCCCCGTTTCCTCCTCGTAGCTCGAGATGAGGGATCCTTTCCCTGCTTCTTCGGGAAAGAGTTCCCGGCGTTCCTGTCGCATCTCAAGAGGAGGCCCTCTCAAGAGGAACGGCGAGAGGAACTCCAGTGTCGTGCCACCATTCCAAGAGTCCCCCAGATGTCTCAGTCCATTCCAGAGGAAGCTCTTTTCCCTTCACCGGCTCGTCTTTCACGCCGAGGATCGACTCACACCAAGGTGGCACGTGGCACAGCCCTGTGGGAAAGCCTCGTGGGAAAGCCTCGAGGGACAGCCTCGAGGGAAAGCCACAGATCCCTTGATCCACGTGACAGGAAGCGTGACACTACTGCTGCAGCTCGGGAGGAAAGCGCACGTGCATGCCCCCACTCGAGACGAGGCCTGACTCCCCTGGGGAGACTCAGAAGCACCCCAAGATCCATGGCAACACTGGAGAGGAATCCTCAGGTTCCGGCCCCGACTCCACACAAGGACTGAGGCCCCGGCATGGACGGGAGAGGAATCCCGAGAGGTCCCCTAGCAACTCGCATGGGGACTGGCCTTTCCTGAGGCCAGCAGAGCGGGTCCCTGAGGTCCCCGTCGTAACTCGAGAAGACCTGCCGCCACTCGAGAAAATCCAGGAGGTTCTCCCCTCCAGGCGAGATGAGGCCCATTTCCGCTGAGGCGTCTCGAGGCTGATCACACCTCACCTCTGGATCTTCTAAAGGGTCATTCACACCCTTGGTGCAAATCAAGAAGTTCCCCGACATACCCGTCTCCACTCGAGAGGATCACGAGGGTCCCGCCCACATCCAGAGGAGCCCCGGGTCCGCCTCGTAGCTCGAGATGAGGGATCCTTTCCCTGCTTCATCGGGAAAGAGTTCCCGGCGTTCCCGTCGCATCTCAAGAGGAGGCCCTCTCAACAGGAACGGCGAGAGGAACTCCAGGGTCGTGCCACCATTCCAGGAGTCCCCCAGATGTCTCAGTCCATTGCAGAGGAACCTCTTTTCCCTTCACCGGCACTTCTTTCACGCCGAGGATCGACTCACACCAGGGTGGCACGTGGCACAGCCCTGTGGGAAAGCCTCGTGGGAAAGCCTCGAGGGACAGCCTCGAGGGAAAGCCACAGATCCCTTGATCCACGTGACAGGATGCGTGACACTACTGCTGCAGCTCGGGAGGAAAGCGCACGTGCATGCCCCCACTCGAGACGAGCCGTGACTCCCCTGGGGAGACTCAGAAGCACCCCAAGATCCATGGCAACACTGGAGAGGAATCCTCAGGTTCCGGCCCCGACTCCACACAAGGACTGAGGCCCCGGCATGGACGGGAGAGGAATCCCGAGAGGTCCCCTAGCAACTCGCATGGGGACTGGCCTTTCCTGAGGCCACCAGAGCGGGTCCCTGAGGTCCCCGTCCTAACTCGAGAAGACCTGCCGCAACTCGAGAAAATCCAGGAGGTTCTCCCCTCCGGGCGAGATGAGGCCCATTTCCGCTGAGGCGTCTCGAGGCTGATCACACCTCACCTCTGGAACTTCGAAAGGGTACTTCACACCCTTGGTGCAAATCAAGAAGTTCCCCGACATACCCGTCTCCACTCGAGAGGAATCACGAGGGTCCCGCCCACATCCAGAGGAGCCCCGGGTCCGCCTCGTAGCTCGAGATGAGGGATCCTTTCCCTGCTTCGTCGGGAAAGAGTTCCCGGCATTCCCGTCGCATCTCAAGAGGAGGCCCTCTCAACAGGAACGGCGAGAGGAACTCCAGGGTCATGCCACCATTCCAAGAGTCCCCCAGATGTCTCAGTCCATTCCAGAGGAAGCTCTTTTCCCTTCACCGGCTCGTCTTTCACGCCGAGGATCGACTCACACCAAGGTGGCACGTGGCACAGCCCTGTGGGAAAGCCTCGTGGGAAAGCCTCGAGGGACAGCCTCGAGGGAAAGCCACAGATCCCTTGATCCACGTGACAGGAAGCGTGACACTACTGCTGCAGCTCGGGAGGAAAGCGCACGTGCATGCCCCCACTCGAGACGAGGCCTGACTCCCCTGGGGAGACTCAGAAGCACCCCAAGATCCATGGCAACACTGGAGAGGAATCCTCAGGTTCCGGCCCCGACTCCACACAAGGACTGAGGCCCCGGCATGGACGGGAGAGGAAACCCGAGAGGTCCCCTGGCCACTCGCATGGGGACTGGCCTTTCCTGAGGCCACCAGAGCGGGTCCCTGAGGTCCCCGTCGTAACTCGAGAAGACCTTCCGCAACTCGAGAAAATCCAGGAGGTTCTCCACTCCAGGCGAGATGAGGCCCATTTCCGCTGAGGCGTCTCGAGGCTGATCACACCTCACCTCTGGAACTTCTAAAGGGTCCTTCACACCCTATGTGCAAATCAAGAAGTTCCCCGACATAGCCGTCTCCACTCGAGAGGAATCACGAGGGTCCCGCCCACATCCAGAGGAGCCCCGTTTCCGCCTCGTAGCTCGAGATGAGGGATCCTTTCCCTGCTTCGTCGGGAAAGAGTTCCCGGAGTTCCCGTCACATCTCAAGAGGAGGCCCTCTCAACAGGAACGGCGAGAGGAACTCCAGGGTCGTGCCACCATTCCAAGAGTCCCCCAGATGTCTCAGTCCATTCAAGAGGAAGCTCTTTTCCCTTCACCGGCTCGTCTTTCACGCCGAGGATCGACTCACACCAAGGTGGCACGTGGCACAGCCCTGTGGGAAAGCCTCGTGGGAAAGCCTCGAGGGACAGCCTCGAGGGAAAGCCACAGATCCCTTGATCCACGTGACAGGAAGCGTGACACTACTGCTGCAGCTCGGGAGGAAAGCGCACTTGCATGCCCCTACTCGAGACGAGGCCTGACTCCCCTGGGGAGACACAGAAGCACCCAAGATCCATGGCAACACTGGAGAGGAATCCTCAGGTTCCGGCCCCGACTCCACACAAGGACTGAGGCCCCGGCATGGACGGGAGAGGAAACCCGAGTGGTCCCCTGGCCACTCGCATGGGGACTGGCCTTTCCTGAGGCCACCAGAGCGGGTCCCTGAGGTCCCCGTCGTAACTCGAGAAGACCTGCCGCCACTCGAGAAAATCCAGGAGGTTCTCCCCTCCAGGCGAGATGAGGCCCATTTCCGCTGAGGCGTCTCGAGGCTGATCACACCTCACCTCTGGAACTTCTAAAGGGTCATTCACACCCTTGGTGCAAATCAAGAAGTTCCCCGACATACCCGTCTCCACTAGAGAGGAATCACGAGGGTCCCGCCCACATCCAGAGGAGGCCCGGGTCCGCCTCGTAGCTCGAGATGAGGGATCCTTTCCCTGCTTCGTCGGGAAAGAGTTCCCGGCATTCCCCTCGCATCTCAAGAGGAGGCCCTCTCAACAGGAACGGCGAGAGGAACTCCAGGGTCATGCCACCATTCCAAGAGTCCCCCAGATGTCTCAGTCCATTCCAGAGGAAGCTCTTTTCCCTTCACCGGCTCGTCTTTCACGCCGAGGATCGACTCACACCAAGGTGGCACGTGGCACAGCCCTGTGGGAAAGCCTCGTGGGAAAGCCTCAAGGGACAGCCTCGAGGGAAAGCCACAGATCCCTTGATCCACGTGACAGGAAGCGTGACACTACTGTTGCAGCTCGGGAGGAAAGCGCACGTGCATGCTCCCACTCGAGACGAGGCCTGACTCCACTGGGGAGACTCAGAAGCACCCCAAGATCCATGGCAACACTGGAGAGGAATCCTCAGGTTCCGGCCCCGACTTCACACAAGGACTGAGGCCCCGGCATGGACGGGAGAGGAATCCCGAGAGGTCCCCTAGCAACTCGCATGGGGACTGGCCTTTCCTGAGGCCAGCAGAGCGGGTCCCTGAGGTCCCCGTCGTAACTCGAGAAGACCTGCCGCAACTCGAGAAAATCCAGGAGGTTCTCCCCTCCAGGCGAGATGAGGCCCATTTCTGCTGAGGCGTCTGGAGGCTGATCACATCTCACCTCTGGAACTTCGAAAGGCTCCTTCACACCCTTGGTGCAAATCAAGAAGTTCCCCGACATAGCCGTCTCCACTCGAGAGGAATCACGAGGGTCCCGCCCACATCCAGAGGAGCCCCGTTTCCGCCTCGTAGCTCGAGATGAGGGATCCTTTCCCTGCTTCTTCGGGAAAGAGTTCCCGGCGTTCCCGTCGCATCTCAAGAGGAGGCCCTCTCAAGAGGAACGGCGAGAGGAACTCCAGTGTCGTGCCACCATTCCAAGAGTCCCCCAGATGTCTCAGTCCATTCCAGAGGAAGCTCTTTTCCCTTTACCGGCTCGTCTTTCACGCCGAGGATCGACTCACACCAAGGTGGCACGTGGCACAGCCCTGTGGGAAAGCCTCGTGGGAAAGCCTCGAGGGACAGCCTCGAGGGAAAGCCACAGATCCCTTGATCCACGTGACAGGAAGCGTGACACTACTGCTGCAGCTCGGGAGGAAAGCGCACGTGCATGCCCCCACTCGAGACGAGCCGTGACTCCCCTGGGGAGACTCAGAAGCACCCCAAGATCCATGGCAACACTGGAGAGGAATCCTCAGGTTCCGGCCCCGACTCCACACAAGGACTGAGGCCCCGGCATGGACGGGAGAGGAATCCCGAGAGGTCCCCTAGCAACTCGCATGGGGACTGGCCTTTCCTGAGGCCACCAGAGCGGGTCCCTGAGGTCCCCGTCGTAACTCGAGAAGACCTGCCGCAACTCGAGAAAATCCAGGAGGTTCTCCCCTCCGGGCGAGATGAGGCCCATTTCCGCTGAGGCGTCTCGAGGCTGATCACACCTCACCTCTGGAACTTCGAAAGGGTCCTTCACACCCTTGGTGCAAATCAAGAAGTTCCCCGACATACCCGTCTCCACTCGAGAGGAATCACGAGGGTCCCGCCCACATCCAGAGGAGCCCCGCGTCCGCCTCGTAGCTCGAGATGAGGGATCCTTTCCCTGCTTCGTCGGGAAAGTGTTCCCGGCGTTCCCGTCGCATCTCAAGAGGAGGCCCTCTCAACAGGAACGGCGAGAGGAACTCCAGGGTCGTGCCACCATTCCAGGAGTCCCCCAGATGTCTCAGTCCATTCCAGAGGAAGCTCTTTTCCCTTCACCGGCTCTTCTTTCACGCCGAGGATCGACTCACACCAGGGTGGCACGTGGCAGAGCCCTGTGGGAAAGCCTCGTGGGAAAGCCTCAAGGGACAGCCTCGAGGGAAAGCCACAGATCCCTTGATCCACGTGACAGGAAGCGTGACACTACTGTTGCAGCTCGGGAGGAAAGCGCACGTGCATGCCCCCACTCGAGACGAGGCCTGACTCCACTGGGGAGACTCAGAAGCACCCCAAGATCCATGGCAACACTGGAGAGGAATCCTCAGGTTCCGGCCCCGACTTCACACAAGGACTGAGGCCCCGGCATGGACGGGAGAGGAATCCCGAGAGGTCCCCTAGCAACTCGCATGGGGACTGGCCTTTCCTGAGGCCAGCAGAGCGGGTCCCTGAGGTCCCCGTCGTAACTCGAGAAGACCTGCCGCAACTCGAGAAAATCCAGGAGGTTCTCCCCTCCAGGCGAGATGAGGCCCATTTCTGCTGAGGCGTCTGGAGGCTGATCACATCTCACCTCTGGAACTTCGAAAGGCTCCTTCACACCCTTGGTGCAAATCAAGAAGTTCCCCGACATAGCCGTCTCCACTCGAGAGGAATCACGAGGGTCCCGCCCACATCCAGAGGAGCCCCGTTTCCGCCTCGTAGCTCGAGATGAGGGATCCTTTCCCTGCTTCTTCGGGAAAGAGTTCCCGGCGTTCCCGTCGCATCTCAAGAGGAGGCCCTCTCAAGAGGAACGGCGAGAGGAACTCCAGTGTCGTGCCACCATTCCAAGAGTCCCCCAGATGTCTCAGTCCATTCCAGAGGAAGCTCTTTTCCCTTCACCGGCTCGTCTTTCACGCCGAGGATCGACTCACACCAAGGTGGCACGTGGCACAGCCCTGTGGGAAAGCCTCGTGGGAAAGCCTCGAGGGACAGCCTCGAGGGAAAGCCACAGATCCCTTGATCCACGTGACAGGAAGCGTGACACTACTGCTGCAGCTCGGGAGGAAAGCGCACGTGCATGCCCCCACTCGAGACGAGCCGTGACTCCCCTGGGGAGACTCAGAAGCACCCCAAGATCCATGGCAACACTGGAGAGGAATCCTCAGGTTCCGGCCCCGACTCCACACAAGGACTGAGGCCCCGGCATGGACGGGAGAGGAATCCCGAGAGGTCCCCTAGCAACTCGCATGGGGACTGGCCTTTCCTGAGGCCACCAGAGCGGGTCCCTGAGGTCCCCGTCGTAACTCGAGAAGACCTGCCGCAACTCGAGAAAATCCAGGAGGTTCTCCCCTCCGGGCGAGATGAGGCCCATTTCCGCTGAGGCGTCTCGAGGCTGATCACACCTCACCTCTGGAACTTCGAAAGGGTCCTTCACACCCTTGGTGCAAATCAAGAAGTTCCCCGACATACCCGTCTCCACTCGAGAGGAATCACGAGGGTCCCGCCCACATCCAGAGGAGCCCCGGGTCCGCCTCGTAGCTCGAGATGAGGGATCCTTTCCCTGCTTCGTCGGGAAAGAGTTCCCGGCATTCCCGTCGCATCTCAAGAGGAGGCCCTCTCAACAGGAACGGCGAGAGGAACTCCAGGGTCATGCCACCATTCCAAGAGTCCCCCAGATGTCTCAGTCCATTCCAGAGGAAGCTCTTTTCCCTTCACCGGCTCGTCTTTCACGCCGAGGATCGACTCACACCAAGGTGGCACGTGGCACAGCCCTGTGGGAAAGCCTCGTGGGAAAGCCTCGAGGGACAGCCTCGAGGGAAAGCCACAGATCCCTTGATCCACGTGACAGGAAGCGTGACACTACTGCTGCAGCTCGGGAGGAAAGCGCACGTGCATGCCCCCACTCGAGACGAGGCCTGACTCCCCTGGGGAGACTCAGAAGCACCCAAAGATCCATGGCAACACTGGAGAGGAATCCTCAGGTTCCGGCCCCGACTCCACACAAGGACTGAGGCCCCGGCATGGACGGGAGAGGAAACCCGAGAGGTCCCCTGGCCACTCGCATGGGGACTGGCCTTTCCTGAGGCCACCAGAGCGGGTCCCTGAGGTCCCCGTCGTAACTCGAGAAGACCTGCCGCAACTCGAGAAAATCCAGGAGGTTCTCCCCTCCAGGCGAGATGAGGCCCATTTCCGCTGAGGCGTCTCGAGGCTGATCACACCTCACCTCTGGAACTTCGAAAGGGTCCTTCACACCCTTGGTGCAAATCAAGAAGTTCCCCGACATACCCGTCTCCACTCGAGAGGATCACGAGGGTCCCGCCCACATCCAGAGGAGCCTCGCGTCCGCCTCGTAGCTCGAGATGAGGGATCCTTTCCCTGCTTCGTCGGGAAAGAGTTCCCGGCATTCCCGTCGCATCTCAAGAGGAGGCCCTCTCAACAGGAACGGCGAGAGGAACTCCAGGGTCGTGCCACCATTCCAGGAGTCCCCCAGATGTCTCAGTCCATTCCAGAGGAAGCTCTTTTCCCTTCACCGGCTCTTCTTTCACGCCGAGGATCGACTCACACCAGGGTGGCACGTGGCAGAGCCCTGTGGGAAAGCCTCGTGGGAAAGCCTCAAGGGACAGCCTCGAGGGAAAGCCACAGATCCCTTGATCCACGTGACAGGAAGCGTGACACTACTGTTGCAGCTCGGGAGGAAAGCGCACGTGCATGCCCCCACTCGAGACGAGGCCTGACTCCACTGGGGAGACTCAGAAGCACCCCAAGATCCATGGCAACACTGGAGAGGAATCCTCAGGTTCCGGCCCCGACTTCACACAAGGACTGAGGCCCCGGCATGGACGGGAGAGGAATCCCGAGAGGCCCCCTAGCAACTCGCATGGGGACTGGCCTTTCCTGAGGCCAGCAGAGCGGGTCCCTGAGGTCCCCGTCGTAACTCGAGAAGACCTGCCGCAACTCGAGAAAATCCAGGAGGTTCTCCCCTCCAGGCGAGATGAGGCCCATTTCTGCTGAGGCGTCTGGAGGCTGATCACATCTCACCTCTGGAACTTCGAAAGGCTCCTTCACACCCTTGGTGCAAATCAAGAAGTTCCCCGACATAGCCGTCTCCACTCGAGAGGAATCACGAGGGTCCCGCCCACATCCAGAGGAGCCCCGTTTCCGCCTCGTAGCTCGAGATGAGGGATCCTTTCCCTGCTTCTTCGGGAAAGAGTTCCCGGCGTTCCCGTCGCATCTCAAGAGGAGGCCCTCTCAAGAGGAACGGCGAGAGGAACTCCAGTGTCGTGCCACCATTCCAAGAGTCCCCCAGATGTCTCAGTCCATTCCAGAGGAAGCTCTTTTCCCTTCACCGGCTCGTCTTTCACGCCGAGGATCGACTCACACCAAGGTGGCACGTGTCACAGCCCTGTGGGAAAGCCTCTTGGGAAAGCCTCGAGGGACAGCCTCGAGGGAAAGCCACAGATCCCTTGATCCACGTGACAGGAAGCGTGACACTACTGCTGCAGCTCGGGAGGAAAGCGCACGTGCATGCCCCCACTCGAGACGAGGCCTGACTCCCCTGGGGAGACTCAGAAGCACCCCAAGATCCATGGCAACACTGGAGAGGAATCCTCAGGTTCCGGCCCCGACTCCACACAAGGACTGAGGCCCCGGCATGGACGGGAGAGGAAACCCGAGAGGTCCCCTGGCCACTCGCATGGGGACTGGCCTTTCCTGAGGCCACCAGAGCGGGTCCCTGAGGTCCCCGTCGTAACTCGAGAAGACCTGCCGCAACTCGAGAAAATCCAGGAGGTTCTCCCCTCCAGGCGAGATGAGGCCCATTTCCGCTGAGGCGTCTCGAGGCTGATCACACCTCACCTCTGGAACTTCTAAAGGGTCCTTCACACCCTATGTGCAAATCAAGAAGTTCCCCGACATACCCGTCTCCACTCGAGAGGAATCACGAGGGTCCCGCCCACATCCAGAGGAGCCCCGTTTCCGCCTCGTAGCTCGAGATGAGGGATCCTTTCCCTGCTTCGTCGGGAAAGAGTTCCCGGCGTTCCCGTCGCATCTCAAGAGGAGGCCCTCTCAACAGGAACGGCGAGAGGAACTCCAGGGTCGTGCCACCATTCCAAGAGTCCCCCAGATGTCTCAGTCCATTCCAGAGGAAGCTCTTTCCCTTCACCGGCTCGTCTTTCACGCCGAGGATCGACTCACACCAAGGTGGCACGTGGCACAGCTCTGTGGGAAAGCCTCGTGGGAAAGCCTCGAGGGACAGCCTCGAGGGAAAGCCACAGATCCCTTGATCCACGTGACAGGAAGCGTGACACTACTGCTCCAGCTCGGGAGGAAAGCGCACGTGCATGCCCCCACTCGAGACGAGGCCTGACTCCCCTGGGGAGACTCAGAAGCACCCCAAGATCCATGGCAACACTGGAGAGGAATCCTCAGGTTCCGGCCCCGACTCCACACAAGGACTGAGGCCCCGGCATGGACGGGAGAGGAAACCCGAGAGGTCCCCTAGCCACTCGCATGGGGACTGGCCTTTCCTGAGGCCAGCAGAGCGGGTCCCTGAGGTCCCAGTCGTAAGTCGAGAAGACCTGCCGCAACTCGAGAAAATCCAGGAGGTTCTCCCCTCCAGGCGAGATGAGGCCCATTTCCGCTGAGGCGTCTCGAGGCTGATCACACCTCACCTCTGGAACTTCGAAAGGGTCCTTCACACCGTTGGTGCAAATCAAGAAGTTTCCCGACATACCCGTCTCCACTCGAGAGGAATCACGAGGGTCCCGCCCACATCCAGAGGAGCCCCGGGTCCGCCTCGTAGCTCGAGATGAGGCATCCTTTCCCTGCTTCGTCGGGAAAGAGTTCCCGGCATTCCCGTCGCATCTCAAGAGGAGGCCCTCTCAACAGGAACGGCGAGAGGAACTCCAGGGTCGTGCCACCATTCCAAGAGTCCCCCAGATATCTCAGTCCATTCCAGAGGAAGCTTTTTTCCCTTCACCGGCTCATCTTTCACGCCGAGGATCGACTCACACCAAGGTGGCACGTGGCACAGCCCTGTGGGAAAGCCTCGTGGGAAAGCCTCGAGGGACAGCCTCGAGGGAAAGCCACAGATCCCTTGATCCACGTGACAGGAAGCGTGACACTACTGCTGCAGCTCGGGAGGAAAGCGCACGTGCATGCCCCCACTCGAGATGAGCCGTGACTCCCCTGGGGAGACTCAGAAGCACCCCAAGATCCATGGCAACACTGGAGAGGAATCCTCAGGTTCCGGCCCCGACTCCACACAAGGACTGAGGCCCCGGCATGGACGGGAGAGGAATCCCGAGAGGTCCCCTAGCAACTCGCATGGGGACTGGCCTTTCCTGAGGCCACCAGAGCGGGTCCCTGAGGTCCCCGTCGTAACTCGAGAAGACCTGCCGCAACTCGAGAAAATCCAGGAGGTTCTCCCCTCCGGGCGAGATGAGGCCCATTTCCGCTGAGGCGTCTCGAGGCTGATCACACCTCACCTCTGGAACTTCAAAAGGGTCCTTCACACCCTTGGTGCAAATCAAGAAGTTCCCCGACATACCCGTCTCCACTCGAGAGGAATCACGAGGGTCCCGCCCACATCCAGAGGAGCCCTGGGTCCGCCTCGTAGCTCGAGATGAGGGATCCTTTCCCTGCTTCGTCGGGAAAGAGTTCCCGGCATTCCCGTCGCATCTCAAGAGGAGGCCCTCTCAACAAGAACGGCGAGAGGAACTCCAGGGTCATGCCACCATTCCAAGAGTCCCCCAGATGTCTCAGTCCATTCCAGAGGAAGCTCTTTTCCCTTCACCGGCTCGTCTTTCACGCCGAGGATCGACTCACACCAAGGTGGCACGTGGCACAGCCCTGTGGGAAAGCCTCGTGGGAAAGCCTCGAGGGACAGCCTCGAGGGAAATCCACAGATCCCTTGATCCACGTGACAGGAAGCGTGACACTACTGCTGCAGCTCGGGAGGAAAGCGCACGTGCATGCCCCCACTCGAGACGAGCCCTGACGCCCCTGGGGAGACTCAGAAGCACCCCAAGATCCATGGCAACACTGGAGAGGAATCCTCAGTTTCCGGCCCCGACTCCACACAAGGACTGAGGCCCCGGCATGGACGGGAGAGGAATCCCGAGAGGTCCCCTAGCAACTCGCATGGGGACTGGCCTTTCCTGAGGCCAGCAGAGCGGGTCCCTGAGGTCCCCGTCGTAACTCGAGAAGACCTGCCGCAACTCGAGAAAATCCAGGAGGTTCTCCCCTCCAGGCGAGATGAGGCCCATTTCCTCTGAGGCGTCTCGAGGCTGATCACACCTCACCTCTGGAACTTCGAAAGGGTCATTCACACCCTTGGTGCAAATCAAGAAGTTCCCCGACATACCCGTCTCCACTCGAGAGGAATCACGAGGGTCCCGCCCACATCCAGAGGAGCCCCGGGTCTGCCTCGTAGCTCGAGATGAGGCATCCTTTCCCTGCTTCGTCGGGAAAGAGTTCCCGGCTTTCCCGTCGCATCTCAAGTGGAGGCCCTCTCAACAGGAACGACGAGAGGAACTCCAGGGTCGTGCCAGCATTCCAAGAGTCCCCCAGATGTCTCAGTCCATTCCAGAGGAACTTCTTTTCCCTTCACCGGCTCGTCTTTCACGCCGAGGATCGACTCACACAAAGGTGGCACGTGGCACAGCCCTGTGGGAAAGCCTCGTGGGAAAGCCTCAAGGGACAGCCTCGAGGGAAAGCCACAGATCCCTTGATCCACGTGACAGGAAGCGTGACACAACTGCTACATCTCGGGAGGAAATCGCACGTGCATGCCCCCACTCGAGATGCCGCCTGACTCCCCTGGGGAGATTCAGAAGCTCCCCAAGATCCATGGCAACACTGGAGAGGAATCCTCAGGTTCCGGCCCCGACTCCACACAAGGACTGAGGCCCCGGCATGGACGGGAGAGGAATCCCGAGAGGCTCCCTAGCAACTCGCATGGGGACTGGCCTTTCCTGAGGCCAGCAGAGCGGGTCCCTGAGGTCCCCGTCGTAACTCGAGAAGACCTGCCGCAACTCGAGAAAATCCAGGAGGTTCTCCACTCCAGGAGAGATGAGGCCCATTTCCGCTGAGGCGTTTCGAGGCTGATCACACCTCACCTCTGGAACTTCGAAAGGGTCCTTCACACCCTTGGTGCAAATCAAGAAGTTCCCCGACATACCCGTCTCCACTCGAGTGGAATCACGAGGGTCCCGCCCACATCCAGAGGAGCCCCGGGTCCGCCTCGTAGCTCGAGATGAGGGATCCTTTCCCTGCTTCGTCGGGAAAGAGTTCCCGGCATTCCCGTCGCATCTCAAGAGGAGGCCCTCTCAACAGGAACGGCGAGAGGAACTCCAGCGTCGTGCCACCATTCCAAGAGTCCCCCAGATGTCTCAGTCCATTCCAGAGGAAGCTCTTTTCCCTTCACCGGCTCGTCTTTCACGCCGAGGATCGACTCACACCAAGGTGGCACGTGGCACAGCCCTGTGGGAAAGCCTCGTGGGAAAGCCTCGAGGGACAGCCTCGAGGGAAAGCCACAGATCCCTTGATCCACGTGACAGGAAGCGTGACACTACTGCTGCAGCTCGGGAGGAAAGCGCACGTGCATGCCCCCACTCGAGACGAGGCCTGACTCCCCTGGGGAGACTCAGAAGCACCCCAAGATCCATGGCAACACTGGAGAGGAATCCTCAGGTTCCGGCCCCGACTCCACACAAGGACTGAGGCCCCGGCATGGACGGGAGAGGAAACCCGAGAGGTCCCCTGGCCACTCGCATGGGGACTGGCCTTTCCTGAGGCCACCAGAGCGGGTCCCTGAGGTCCCCGTCGTAACTCGAGAAGACCTGCCGCAACTCGAGAAAATCCAGGAGGTTCTCCCCTCCAGGCGAGATGAGGCCCATTTCCGCTGAGGCGTCTCGAGGCTGATCACACCTCACCTCTGGAACTTCTAAAGGGTCCTTCACACCCTATGTGCAAATCAAGAAGTTCCCCGACATACCCGTCTCCACTCGAGAGGAATCACGAGGGTCCCGCCCACATCCAGAGGAGCCCCGTTTCCGCCTCGTAGCTCGAGATGAGGGATCCTTTCCCTGCTTCGTCGGGAAAGAGTTCCCGGCGTTCCCGTCGCATCTCAAGAGGAGGCCCTCTCAACAGGAACGGCGAGAGGAACTCCAGGGTCGTGCCACCATTCCAAGAGTCCCCCAGATGTCTCAGTCCATTCCAGAGGAAGCTTTTTCCCTTCACCGGCTCGTCTTTCACGCCGAGGATCGACTCACACCAAGGTGGCACGTGGCACAGCTCTGTGGGAAAGCCTCGTGGGAAAGCCTCGAGGGACAGCCTCGAGGGAAAGCCACAGATCCCTTGATCCACGTGACAGGAAGCGTGACACTACTGCTCCAGCTCGGGAGGAAAGCGCACGTGCATGCCCCCACTCGAGACGAGGCCTGACTCCCCTGGGGAGACTCAGAAGCACCCCAAGATCCATGGCAACACTGGAGAGGAATCCTCAGGTTCCGGCCCCGACTCCACACAAGGACTGAGGCCCCGGCATGGACGGGAGAGGAAACCCGAGAGGTCCCCTAGCCACTCGCATGGGGACTGGCCTTTCCTGAGGCCAGCAGAGCGGGTCCCTGAGGTCCCAGTCGTAAGTCGAGAAGACCTGCCGCAACTCGAGAAAATCCAGGAGGTTCTCCCCTCCAGGCGAGATGAGGCCCATTTCCGCTGAGGCGTCTCGAGGCTGATCACACCTCACCTCTGGAACTTCGAAAGGGTCCTTCACACCCTTGGTGCAAATCAAGAAGTTTCCCGACATACCCGTCTCCACTCGAGAGGAATCACGAGGGTCCCGCCCACATCCAGAGGAGCCCCGGGTCCGCCTCGTAGCTCGAGATGAGGCATCCTTTCCCTGCTTCGTCGGGAAAGAGTTCCCGGCATTCCCGTCGCATCTCAAGAGGAGGCCCTCTCAACAGGAACGGCGAGAGGAACTCCAGGGTCGTGCCACCATTCCAAGAGACCCCAGATATCTCAGTCCATTCCAGAGGAAGCTTTTTTCCCTTCACCGGCTCATCTTTCACGCCGAGGATCGACTCACACCAAGGTGGCACGTGGCACAGCCCTGTGGGAAAGCCTCGTGGGAAAGCCTCGAGGGACAGCCTCGAGGGAAAGCCACAGATCCCTTGATCCACGTGACAGGAAGCGTGACACTACTGCTGCAGCTCGGGAGGAAAGCGCACGTGCATGCCCCCACTCGAGATGAGCCGTGACTCCCCTGGGGAGACTCAGAAGCACCCCAAGATCCATGGCAACACTGGAGAGGAATCCTCAGGTTCCGGCCCCGACTCCACACAAGGACTGAGGCCCCGGCATGGACGGGAGAGGAATCCCGAGAGGTCCCCTAGCAACTCGCATGGGGACTGGCCTTTCCTGAGGCCACCAGAGCGGGTCCCTGAGGTCCCCGTCGTAACTCGAGAAGACCTGCCGCAACTCGAGAAAATCCAGGAGGTTCTCCCCTCCGGGCGAGATGAGGCCCATTTCCGCTGAGGCGTCTCGAGGCTGATCACACCTCACCTCTGGAACTTCAAAAGGGTCCTTCACACCCTTGGTGCAAATCAAGAAGTTCCCCGACATACCCGTCTCCACTCGAGAGGAATCACGAGGGTCCCGCCCACATCCAGAGGAGCCCTGGGTCCGCCTCGTAGCTCGAGATGAGGGATCCTTTCCCTGCTTCGTCGGGAAAGAGTTCCCGGCATTCCCGTCGCATCTCAAGAGGAGGCCCTCTCAACAAGAACGGCGAGAGGAACTCCAGGGTCATGCCACCATTCCAAGAGTCCCCCAGATGTCTCAGTCCATTCCAGAGGAAGCTCTTTTCCCTTCACCGGCTCGTCTTTCACGCCGAGGATCGACTCACACCAAGGTGGCACGTGGCACAGCCCTGTGGGAAAGCCTCGTGGGAAAGCCTCGAGGGACAGCCTCGAGGGAAATCCACAGATCCCTTGATCCACGTGACAGGAAGCGTGACACAACTGCTACATCTCGGGAGGAAATCGCACGTGCATGCCCCCACTCGAGATGCCGCCTGACTCCCCTGGGGAGATTCAGAAGCTCCCCAAGATCCATGGCAACACTGGAGAGGAATCCTCAGGTTCCGGCCCCGACTCCACACAAGGACTGAGGCCCCGGCATGGACGGGAGAGGAATCCCGAGAGGCTCCCTAGCAACTCGCATGGGGACTGGCCTTTCCTGAGGCCAGCAGAGCGGGTCCCTGAGGTCCCCGTCGTAACTCGAGAAGACCTGCCGCAACTCGAGAAAATCCAGGAGGTTCTCCACTCCAGGAGAGATGAGGCCCATTTCCGCTGAGGCGTTTCGAGGCTGATCACACCTCACCTCTGGAACTTCGAAAGGGTCCTTCACACCCTTGGTGCAAATCAAGAAGTTCCCCGACATACCCGTCTCCACTCGAGAGGAATCACGAGGGTCCCGCCCACATCCAGAGGAGCCCCGTTTCCGCCTCGTAGCTCGAGATGAGGGATCCTTTCCCTGCTTCGTCGGGAAAGAGTTCCCGGCGTTCCCGTCGCATCTCAAGAGGAGGCCCTCTCAACAGGAACGGCGAGAGGAACTCCAGGGTCGTGCCACCATTCCAAGGGTCCCCCAGATGTCTCAGTCTATTTCAGAGGAACCTCTTTTCCCTTCACCGGCTCGTCTTTCACGCCGAGGATCGACTCACACCAAGGTGGCACGTGGCACAGCCCTGTGGGAAAGCCTCGTGGGAAAGCCTCGAGGGACAGCCTCGAGGGAAAGCCACAGATCCCTTGATCCACGTGACAGGAAGCGTGACACTACTGCTGCAGCTTGGGAGGAAAGCGCACGTGCATGCCCCCACTCGAGACGAGGCCTGACTCCCCTGGGGAGACTCAGAAGCACCCCAAGATCCATGGCAACACTGGAGAGGAATCCTCAGGTTCCGGCCCCGACTCCACACAAGGACTGAGGCCCCGGCATGGACGGGAGAGGAATCCCGAGAGGTCCCCTAGCCACTCGCATGGGGACTGGCCTTTCCTGAGGCCACCAGAGCGGGTCCCTGAGGTCCCCGTCATAACTCGAGAAGACCTGCCGCAACTCGAGAAAATCCAGGAGGTTCTCCCCTCCAGGCGAGATGAGGCCCATTTCCGCTGAGGCGTCTCGAGGCTGATCACACCTCACCTCTGGAACTTCGAAAGGGTCATTCACACCCTTAGTGCAAATCAAGAAGTTCCCCGACATACCCGTCTCCACTCGAGAGGAATCACGAGGGTCCCGCCCACATCCAGAGGAGCCCCGGTTCCGCCTCGTGGCTCGAGATGAGGGATCCTTTCCCTGCTTCGTCGGGAAAGAGTTCCCGGCATTCCCGTCGCATCTCAAGAGGAGGCCCTCTCAACAGGAACGGCGAGAGGAACTCCAGGGTCGTGCCACCATTCCAAGAGTCCCCCAGATGTCTCAGTCCATTCCAGAGGAAGCTCTTTTCCCTTCACCGGCTCGTCTTTAACGCCGAGGATCGACTCACACCAAGGTGGCACGTGGCACAGCCCTGTGGGAAAGCCTCGTGGGAAAGCCTCGAGGGACAGCCTCGACGGAAAGCCACAGATCCCTTGATCCACGTGACAGGAAGCGTGACACTACTGCTGCAGCTCGGGAGGAAAGCGCACGTGCATGCCCCCACTCGAGACGAGGCCTGACTCCCCTGGGGAGACTCAGAAGCACCCAAAGATCCATGGCAACACTGGAGAGGAATCCTCAGGTTCCGGCCCCGACTCCACACAAGGACTGAGGCCCCGGCATGGACGGGAGAGGAATCCCGAGAGGTCCCCTAGCAACTCGCATGGGGACTGGCCTTTCCTGAGGCCAGCAGAGCGGGTAACTGAGGTCCCCGTCGTAACTCGAGAAGACCTGCCGCAACTCGAGAAAATCCAGGAGGTTCTCCCCTCCAGGCGAGATGAGGCCCATTTCCGCTGAGGCGTCTCAAGGCTGATCACACCTCACCTCTGGAACTTCGAAAGGGTCCTTCACACCCTTGGTGCAAATCAAGAAGTTTCCCGACATACCCGTCTCCACTCGAGAGGAATCACGAGGGTCCCGCCCACATCCAGAGGAGCCCCGGGTCCGCCTCGTAGCTCGAGATGAGGCATCCTTTCCCTGCTTCGTCGGGAAAGAGTTCCCGGCATTCCCGTCGCATCTCAAGAGGAGGCCCTCTCAACAGGAACGGCGAGAGGAACTCCAGGGTCGTGCCACCATTCCAAGAGTCCCCCAGATGTCTCAGTCCATTGCATAGGAACCTCTTTTCCCTTCACCGGCTCGTCTTTCACGCCGAGGATCGACTCACACCAAGGTGGCACGTGGCACAGCCCTGTGGGAAAGCCTCGTGGGAAAGCCTCGAGGGACAGCCTCGAGGGAAAGCCACAGATCCCTTGATCCACGTGACAGGAAGCGTGACACTACTGCTGCAGCTCGGGAGGAAAGCGCACGTGCATGCCCCCACTCGAGACGAGCCGTGACTCCCCTGGGGAGACTCAGAAGCACCCCAAGATCCATGGCAACACTGGAGAGGAATCCTCAGGTTCCGGCCCCGACTCCACACAAGGACTGAGGCCCCGGCATGGACGGGAGAGGAATCCCGAGAGGTCCCCTAGCAACTCGCATGGGGACTGGCCTTTCCTGAGGCCAGCAGAGCGGGTCCCTGAGGTCCCCGTCGTAACTCGAGAAGACCTGCCGCAACTCGAGAAAATCCAGGAGGTTCTCCCCTCCAGGCGAGATGAGGCCCATTTCCGCTGAGGCGTCTCGAGGCTGATCACACCTCACCTCTGGAACTTCGAAAGGGTCCTTCACACCCTTGGTGCAAATCAAGAAGTTCCCCGACATACCCGTCTCCACTCGAGTGGAATCACGAGGGTCCCGCCCACATCCAGAGGAGCCCCGGGTCCGCCTCGTAGCTCGAGATGAGGGATCCTTTCCCTGCTTCGTCGGGAAAGAGTTCCCGGCATTCCCGTCGCATCTCAAGAGGAGGCCCTCTCAACAGGAACGGCGAGAGGAACTCCAGCGTCGTGCCACCATTCCAAGAGTCCCCCAGATGTCTCAGTCCATTCCAGAGGAAGCTCTTTTCCCTTCACCGGCTCGTCTTTCACGCCGAGGATCGACTCACACCAAGGTGGCACGTGGCACAGCCCTGTGGGAAAGCCTCGTGGGAAAGCCTCGAGGGACAGCCTCGAGGGAAAGCCACAGATCCCTTGATCCACGTGACAGGAAGCGTGACACTACTGCTGCAGCTCGGGAGGAAAGCGCACGTGCATGCCCCCACTCGAGACGAGGCCTGACTCCCCTGGGGAGACTCAGAAGCACCCCAAGATCCATGGCAACACTGGAGAGGAATCCTCAGGTTCCGGCCCCGACTCCACACAAGGACTGAGGCCCCGGCATGGACGGGAGAGGAATCCCGAGAGGTCCCCTAGCAACTCGCATGGGGACTGGCCTTTCCTGAGGCCAGCAGAGCGGGTCCCTGAGGTCCCCGTCGTAACTCGAGAAGACCTGCCGCAACTCGAGAAAATCCAGGAGGTTCTCCCCTCCAGGCGAGATGAGGCCCATTTCCGCTGAGGTGTCTCGAGGCTGATCACACCTCACCTCTGGAAATTCGAAAGGGTCATTCACACCCTTGGTGCAAATCAAGAAGTTCCCCGACATACCCGTCTCCACTCGAGAGGAATCACGAGGGTCCCGCCCACATCCAGAGGAGCCCCGGGTCCGCCTCGTAGCTCGAGATGAGGGATTCTTTCCCTGCTTCGTCGGGAAAGAGTTCCCGGCGTTCCCGTCGCATCTCAAGAGGAGGCCCTTTCAACAGGAACGGCGAGAGGAACTCCAGGGTCGTGCCACCATTCCAAGAGTCCCCCAGATGTCTCAGTCCATTGCAGAGGAACCTCTTTTCCCTTCACCGGCTCGTCTTTCACGCCGAGGATCGACTCACACCAAGGTGGCACGTGGCACAGCCCTGTGGGAAAGCCTCGTGGGAAAGCCTCGAGGGACAGCCTCGAGGCAAAGCCACAGATCCCTTGATCCACGTGACAGGAAGCGTGACACTACTGCTGCAGCTCGGGAGGAAAGCGCACGTGCATGCCCCCACTCGAGACGAGGCCTGACTCCCCTGGGGAGACTCAGAAGCACCCAAAGATCCATGGCAACACTGGAGAGGAATCCTCAGGTTCCGGCCCCGACTCCACACAAGGACTGAGGCCCCGGCATGGACGGGAGAGGAAACCCGAGAGGTCCCCTGGCCACTCGCATGGGGACTGGCCTTTCCTGAGGCCACCAGAGCGGGTCCCTGAGATCCCCGTCATAACTCGAGAAGACCTGCCGCAACTCGAGAAAATCCAGGAGGTTCTCCCCTCCAGGCGAGATAAGGCCCATTTCCGCTGAGGCGTCTCGAGTCTGATCACACCTCACCTCTGGAACTTCGAAAGGGTCCTTCACACCCTTGGTGCAAATCAAGAAATTCCCCGACATACCCGTCTCCACTCGAGAGAATCACGAGGGTCCCGCCCACATCCAGAGGAGCCCCGGGTCCGCCTCGTAGCTCGAGATGAGGGATCCTTTCCCTGCTTCGTCGGGAAAGAGTTCCCGGCGTTCCCGTCGCATCTCAAGAGGAGGCCCTCTCAACAGGAACGGCGAGAGGAACTCCAGGGTCGTGCCACCATTCCAAGAGTCCCCCAGATGTCTCAGTCCATTCCAGAGGAACCTCTTTTCCCTTCACCTGCTCGTTTTTCACGCCGAGGATCGACTCACACCAAGGTGGCACGTGGCACAGCCCTGTGGGAAAGCCTCGTGGGAAAGCCTCGAGGGACAGCCTCGAGGGAAAGCCGCAGATCCCTTGATCCACGTGACAGGAAGCGTGACACTACAGCGGCAGCTCGGGAGGAAAGCGCACGTGCATGCCCCCACTCGAGACGAGGCCTGACTCCCCTGGGGAGACTCAGAAGCACCCCAAGATCCATGGCAACACTGGAGAGGAATCCTCAGGTTCCGGCCCCGACTCCACACAAGGACTGAGGCCCCGGCATGGACGGGAGAGGAATCCCGAGAGGTCCCCTAGCAAGTCGCATGGGGACTGGCCTTTCCTGAGGCCACCAGAGCGGGTCCCTGAGGTCCCCGTCGTAACTCGAGAAGACCTGCCGCAACTCGAGAAAATCCAGGAGGTTCTCCCCTCCAGGCGAGATGAGGCCCATTTCCGCTGAGGCGTCTCGAGGCTGATCACACCTCACCTCTGGAACTTCGAAAGGGTCCTTCACACCCTTGGTGCAAATCAAGAAGTTCCCCGACATACCCGTCTCCACTCGAGTGGAATCACGAGGGTCCCGCCCACATCCAGAGGAGCCCCGGGTCCGCCTCGTAGCTCGAGATGAGGGATCCTTTCCCTGCTTCGTCGGGAAAGAGTTCCCGGCGTTCCCGTCGCATCTCAAGAGGAGGCCCTCTCAACAGGAACGGCGAGAGGAACTCCAGCGTCGTGCCACCATTCCAAGAGTCCCCCAGATGTCTAAGTCCATTCCAGAGGAAGCTCTTTTCCCTTCACCGGCTCGTCTTTCACGCCGAGGATCGACTCACACCAAGGTGGCACGTGGCACAGCCCTGTGGGAAAGCCTCGTGGGAAAGCCTCGAGGGACAGCCTCGAGGGAAAGCCACAGATCCCTTGATCCACGTGACAGGAAGCGTGACACTACTGCTGCAGCTCGGGAGGAAAGCGCACGTGCATGCCCCCACTCGAGACGGGCCCTGACTCCCCTGGGGAGATTCAGAAGCACCCCAAGATCCATGGCAACACTGGAGAGGAATCCTCAGGTTCCGGCCCCGACTCCACACAAGGACTGAGGCCCCGGCATGGACGGGAGAGGAATCCCGAGAGGTCCCCTAGCCACTCGCATGGGGACTGGCCTTTCCTGAGGCCACCAGAGCGGGTCCCTGAGGTCCCCGTCATAACTCGAGAAGACCTGCCGCAACTCGAGAAAATCCAGGAGGTTCTCCCCTCCAGGCGAGATGAGGCCCATTTCCGCTGAGGCGTCTCGAGGCTGATCACACCTCACCTCTGGAACTTCGAAAGGTTCATTCACACCCTTAGTGCAAATCAAGAAGTTCCCCGACATACCCGTCTCCACTCGAGAGGAATCACGAGGGTCCCGCCCACATCCAGAGGAGCCCCGGTTCCGCCTCGTGGCTCGAGATGAGGGATCCTTTCCCTGCTTCGTCGGGAAAGAGTTCCCGGCATTCCCGTCGCATCTCAAGAGGAGGCCCTCTCAACAGGAACGGCGAGAGGAACTCCAGGGTCGTGCCACCATTCCAAGAGTCCCCCAGATGTCTCAGTCCATTCCAGAGGAAGCTCTTTTCCCTTCACCGGCTCGTCTTTAACGCCGAGGATCGACTCACACCAAGGTGGCACGTGGCACAGCCCTGTGGGAAAGCCTCGTGGGAAAGCCTCGAGGGACAGCCTCGACGGAAAGCCACAGATCCCTTGATCCACGTGACAGGAAGCGTGACACTACTGCTGCAGCTCGGGAGGAAAGCGCACGTGCATGCCCCCACTCGAGACGAGGCCTGACTCCCCTGGGGAGACTCAGAAGCACCCAAAGATCCATGGCAACACTGGAGAGGAATCCTCAGGTTCCGGCCCCGACTCCACACAAGGACTGAGGCCCCGGCATGGACGGGAGAGGAAACCCGAGAGGTACCCTAGCAACTCGCATGGGGACTGGCCTTTCCTGAGGCCAGCAGAGCGGGTAACTGAGGTCCCCGTCGTAACTCGAGAAGACCTGCCGCAACTCGAGAAAATCCAGGAGGTTCTCCCCTCCAGGCGAGATGAGGCCCATTTCCGCTGAGGCGTCTCAAGGCGGATCACACCTCACCTCTGGAACTTCGAAAGGGTCCTTCACACCCTTGGTGCAAATCAAGAAGTTTCCCGACATACCCGTCTCCACTCGAGAGGAATCACGAGGGTCCCGCCCACATCCAGAGGAGCCCCGGGTCCGCCTCGTAGCTCGAGATGAGGCATCCTTTCCCTGCTTCGTCGGGAAAGAGTTCCTGGCATTCCCGTCGCATCTCAAGAGGAGGCCCTCTCAACAGGAACGGCGAGAGGAACTCCAGGGTCGTGCCACCATTCCAAGAGTCCCCCAGATGTCTCAGTCCATTGCAGAGGAACCTCTTTTCCCTTCACCGGCTCGTCTTTCACGCCGAGGATCGACTCACACCAAGGTGGCACGTGGCACAGCCCTGTGGGAAAGCCTCGTGGGAAAGCCTCGAGGGACAGCCTCGAGGGAAAGCCACAGATCCCTTGATCCACGTGACAGGAAGCGTGACACTACTGCTGCAGCTCGGGAGGAAAGCGCACGTGCATGCCCCCACTCGAGACGAGCCGTGACTCCCCTGGGGAGACTCAGAAGCACCCCAAGATCCATGGCAACACTGGAGAGGAATCCTCAGGTTCCGCCCCCGACTCCACACAAGGACTGAGGCCCCGGCATGGACGGGAGAGGAATCCCGAGAGGTCCCCTAGCAACTCGCATGGGGACTGGCCTTTCCTGAGGCCACCAGAGCGGGTCCCTGAGGTCCCCGTCGTAACTCGAGAAGACCTGCCGCAACTCGAGAAAATCCAGGAGGTTCTCCCCTCCAGGCGAGATGAGGCCCATTTCCGCTGAGGCGTCTCGAGGCTGATCACACCTCACCTCTGGAACTTCGAAAGGGTCCATCACACCCTTGGTGCAAATCAAGAAGTTCCCCGACATACCCGTCTCCACTCGAGTGGAATCACGAGGGTCCCGCCCACATCCAGAGGAGCCCCGGGTCCGCCTCGTAGCTCGAGATGAGGGATCCTTTCCCTGCTTCGTCGGGAAAGAGTTCCCGGCATTCCCGTCGCATCTCAAGAGGAGGCCCTCTCAACAGGAACGGCGAGAGGAACTCCAGCGTCGTGCCACCATTCCAAGAGTCCCCCAGATGTCTCAGTCCATTCCAGAGGAAGCTCTTTTCCCTTCACCGGCTCGTCTTTCACGCCGAGGATCGACTCACACCAAGGTGGCACGTGGCACAGCCCTGTGGGAAAGCCTCGTGGGAAAGCCTCGAGGGACAGCCTCGAGGGAAAGCCACAGATCCCTTGATCCACGTGACAGGAAGCGTGACACTACTGCTGCAGCTCGGGAGGAAAGCGCACGTGCATGCCCCCACTCGAGACGAGGCCTGACTCCCCTGGGGAGACTCAGAAGCACCCCAAGATCCATGGCAACACTGGAGAGGAATCCTCAGGTTCCGGCCCCGACTCCACACAAGGACTGAGGCCCCGGCATGGACGGGAGAGGAATCCCGAGAGGTCCCCTAGCAAGTCGCATGGGGACTGGCCTTTCCTGAGGCCAGCAGAGCGGGTCCCTGAGGTCCCCGTCGTAACTCGAGAAGACCTGCCGCAACTCGAGAAAATCCAGGAGGTTCTCCCCTCCAGGCGAGATGAGGCCCATTTCCGCTGAGGCGTCTCGAGGCTGATCACACCTCACCTCTGGAACTTCGAAAGGGTCCTTCACACCCTTGGTGCAAATCAAGAAGTTCCCCGACATACCCGTCTCCACTCGAGTGGAATCACGAGGGTCCCGCCCACATCCAGAGGAGCCCCGGGTCCGCCTCGTAGCTCGAGATGAGGGATCCTTTCCCTGCTTCGTCGGGAAAGAGTTCCCGGCGTTCCCGTCGCATCTCAAGAGGAGGCCCTCTCAACAGGAACGGCGAGAGGAACTCCAGCGTCGTGCCACCATTCCAAGAGTCCCCCAGATGTCTCAGTCCATTCCAGAGGAAGCTCTTTTCCCTTCACCGGCTCGTCTTTCACGCCGAGGATCGACTCACACCAAGGTGGCACGTGGCACAGCCCTGTGGGAAAGCCTCGTGGGAAAGCCTCGAGGGACAGCCTCGAGGGAAAGCCACAGATCCCTTGATCCACGTGACAGGAAGCGTGACACTACTGCTGCAGCTCGGGAGGAAAGCGCACGTGCATGCCCCCACTCGAGACGGGCCCTGACTCCCCTGGGGAGATTCAGAAGCACCCCAAGATCCATGGCAACACTGGAGAGGAATCCTCAGGTTCCGGCCCCGACTCCACACAAGGACTGAGGCCCCGGCATGGACGGGAGAGGAATCCCGAGAGGACCCCTAGCCACTCGCATGGGGACTGGCCTTTCCTGAGGCCACCAGAGCGGGTCCCTGAGGTCCCCGTCATAACTCGAGAAGACCTGCCGCAACTCGAGAAAATCCAGGAGGTTCTCCCCTCCAGGCGAGATGAGGCCCATTTCCGCTGAGGCGTCTCGAGGCTGATCACACCTCACCTCTGGAACTTCGAAAGGGTCATTCACACCCTTAGTGCAAATCAAGAAGTTCCCCGACATACCCGTCTCCACTCGAGAGGAATCACGAGGGTCCCGCCCACATCCAGAGGAGCCCCGGTTCCGCCTCGTGGCTCGAGATGAGGGATCCTTTCCCTGCTTCGTCGGGAAAGAGTTCCCGGCATTCCCGTCGCATCTCAAGAGGAGGCCCTCTCAACAGGAACGGCGAGAGGAACTCCAGGGTCGTGCCACCATTCCAAGAGTCCCCCAGATGTCTCAGTCCATTCCAGAGGAAGCTCTTTTCCCTTCACCGGCTCGTCTTTAACGCCGAGGATCGACTCACACCAAGGTGGCACGTGGCACAGCCCTGTGGGAAAGCCTCGTGGGAAAGCCTCGAGGGACAGCCTCGACGGAAAGCCACAGATCCCTTGATCCACGTGACAGGAAGCGTGACACTACTGCTGCAGCTCGGGAGGAAAGCGCACGTGCATGCCCCCACTCGAGACGAGGCCTGACTCCCCTGGGGAGACTCAGAAGCACCCAAAGATCCATGGCAACACTGGAGAGGAATCCTCAGGTTCCGGCCCCGACTCCACACAAGGACTGAGGCCCCGGCATGGACGGGAGAGGAAACCCGAGAGGTCCCCTAGCAACTCGCATGGGGACTGGCCTTTCCTGAGGCCAGCAGAGCGGGTAACTGAGGTCCCCGTCGTAACTCGAGAAGACCTGCCGCAACTCGAGAAAATCCAGGAGGTTCTCCCCTCCAGGCGAGATGAGGCCCATTTCCGCTGAGGCGTCTCAAGGCTGATCACACCTCACCTCTGGAACTTCGAAAGGGTCCTTCACACCCTTGGTGCAAATCAAGAAGTTTCCCGACATACCCGTCTCCACTCGAGAGGAATCACGAGGGTCCCGCCCACATCCAGAGGAGCCCCGGGTCCGCCTCGTAGCTCGAGATGAGGCATCCTTTCCCTGCTTCGTCGGGAAAGAGTTCCCGGCATTCCCGTCGCATCTCAAGAGGAGGCCCTCTCAACAGGAACGGCGAGAGGAACTCCAGGGTCGTGCCACCATTCCAAGAGTCCCCCAGATGTCTCAGTCCATTGCAGAGGAACCTCTTTTCCCTTCACCGGCTCGTCTTTCACGCCGAGGATCGACTCACACCAAGGTGGCACGTGGCACAGCCCTGTGGGAAAGCCTCGTGGGAAAGCCTCGAGGGACAGCCTCGAGGGAAAGCCACAGATCCCTTGATCCACGTGACAGGAAGCGTGACACTACTGCTGCAGCTCGGGAGGAAAGCGCACGTGCATGCCCCCACTCGAGACGAGCCGTGACTCCCCTGGGGAGACTCAGAAGCACCCCAAGATCCATGGCAACACTGGAGAGGAATCCTCAGGTTCCGCCCCCGACTCCACACAAGGACTGAGGCCCCGGCATGGACGGGAGAGGAATCCCGAGAGGTCCCCTAGCAACTCGCATGGGGACTGGCCTTTCCTGAGGCCACCAGAGCGGGTCCCTGAGGTCCCCGTCGTAACTCGAGAAGACCTGCCGCAACTCGAGAAAATCCAGGAGGTTCTCCCCTCCAGGCGAGATGAGGCCCATTTCCGCTGAGGCGTCTCGAGGCTGATCACACCTCACCTCTGGAACTTCGAAAGGGTCCTTCACACCCTTGGTGCAAATCAAGAAGTTCCCCGACATACCCGTCTCCACTCGAGTGGAATCACGAGGGTCCCGCCCACATCCAGAGGAGCCCCGGGTCCGCCTCGTAGCTCGAGATGAGGGATCCTTTCCCTGCTTCGTCGGGAAAGAGTTCCCGGCATTCCCGTCGCATCTCAAGAGGAGGCCCTCTCAACAGGAACGGCGAGAGGAACTCCAGCGTCGTGCCACCATTCCAAGAGTCCCCCAGATGTCTCAGTCCATTCCAGAGGAAGCTCTTTTCCCTTCACCGGCTCGTCTTTCACGCCGAGGATCGACTCACACCAAGGTGGCACGTGGCACAGCCCTGTGGGAAAGCCTCGTGGGAAAGCCTCGAGGGACAGCCTCGAGGGAAAGCCACAGATCCCTTGATCCACGTGACAGGAAGCGTGACACTACTGCTGCAGCTCGGGAGGAAAGCGCACGTGCATGCCCCCACTCGAGACGAGGCCTGACTCCCCTGGGGAGACTCAGAAGCACCCCAAGATCCATGGCAACACTGGAGAGGAATCCTCAGGTTCCGGCCCCGACTCCACACAAGGACTGAGGCCCCGGCATGGACGGGAGAGGAATCCCGAGAGGTTCCCTAGCAACTCGCATGGGGACTGGCCTTTCCTGAGGCCAGCAGAGCGGGTCCCTGAGGTCCCCGTCGTAACTCGAGAAGACCTGCCGCAACTCGAGAAAATCCAGGAGGTTCTCCCCTCCAGGCGAGATGAGGCCCATTTCCGCTGAGGTGTCTCGAGGCTGATCACACCTCACCTCTGGAAATTCGAAAGGGTCATTCACACCCTTGGTGCAAATCAAGAAGTTCCCCGACATACCCGTCTCCACTCGAGAGGAATCACGAGGGTCCCGCCCACATCCAGAGGAGCCCCGGGTCCGCCTCGTAGCTCGAGATGAGGGATTCTTTCCCTGCTTCGTCGGGAAAGAGTTCCCGGCGTTCCCGTCGCATCTCAAGAGGAGGCCCTTTCAACAGGAACGGCGAGAGGAACTCCAGGGTCGTGCCACCATTCCAAGAGTCCCCCAGATGTCTCAGTCCATTGCAGAGGAACCTCTTTTCCCTTCACCGGCTCGTCTTTCACGCCGAGGATCGACTCACACCAAGGTGGCACGTGGCACAGCCCTGTGGGAAAGCCTCGTGGGAAAGCCTCGAGGGACAGCCTCGAGGCAAAGCCACAGATCCCTTGATCCACGTGACAGGAAGCGTGACACTACTGCTGCAGCTCGGGAGGAAAGCGCACGTGCATGCCCCCACTCGAGACGAGGCCTGACTCCCCTGGGGAGACTCAGAAGCACCCAAAGATCCATGGCAACACTGGAGAGGAATCCTCAGGTTCCGGCCCCGACTCCACACAAGGACTGAGGCCCCGGCATGGACGGGAGAGGAAACCCGAGAGGTCCCCTGGCCACTCGCATGGGGACTGGCCTTTCCTGAGGCCACCAGAGCGGGTCCCTGAGATCCCCGTCATAACTCGAGAAGACCTGCCGCAACTCGAGAAAATCCAGGAGGTTCTCCCCTCCAGGCGAGATAAGGCCCATTTCCGCTGAGGCGTCTCGAGGCTGATCACACCTCACCTCTGGAACTTCGAAAGTGTCCTTCACACCCTTGGTGCAAATCAAGAAGTTCCCCGACATACCCGTCTCCACTCGAGAGGATCACGAGGGTCCCGCCCACATCCAGAGGAGCCCCGGATCCGCCTCGTAGCTCGAGATGAGGGATCCTTTCCCTGCTTCGTCGGGAAAGAGTTCCCGGCATTCCCGTCGCATCTCAAGAGGAGGCCCTCTCAACAGGAACGGCGAGAGGAACTCCAGGGTCGTGCCACCATTCCAGGAGTCCCCCAGATGTCTCAGTCCATTCCAGAGGAAGCTCTTTTCCCTTCACCGGCTCTTCTTTCACGCCGAGGATCGACTCACACCAGGGTGGCACGTGGCAGAGCCCTGTGGGAAAGCCTCGTGGGAAAGCCTCAAGGGACAGCCTCGAGGGAAAGCCACAGATCCCTTGATCCACGTGACAGGAAGCGTGACACTACTGCTGCAGCTCGGGAGGAAAGCGAACGTGCATGCCCCCACTCGAGACGTGGCCTGACTCCACTGGGGAGACTCAGAAGCACCCCAAGATCCATGGCAACACTGGAGAGGAATCCTCAGGTTCCGGCCCCGACTTCACACAAGGACTGAGGCCCCGGCATGGACGGGAGAGGAATCCCGAGAGGCCCCCTAGCAACTCGCATGGGGACTGGCCTTTCCTGAGGCCACCAGAGCGGGTCCATGAGGTCCCCGTCGTAACTCGAGAAGACCTGCGCAACTCGAGAAAATCCAGGAGGTTCTCCCCTCCAGGCGAGATGAGGCCCATTTCTGCTGAGGCGTCTGGAGGCTGATCACATCTCACCTCTGGAACTTCGAAAGGCTCCTTCACACCCTTGGTGCAAATCAAGAAGTTCCCCGACATAGCCGTCTCCACTCGAGAGGAATCACGAGGGTCCCGCCCACATCCAGAGGAGCCCCATTTCCACCTCGTAGCTCGAGATGAGGGATCCTTTCCCTGCTTCTTCGGGAAAGAGTTCCCGGCGTTCCCGTCGCATCTCAAGAGGAGGCCCTCTCAACAGGAACGGCGAGAGGAACTCCAGTGTCGTGCCACCATTCCAAGAGTCCCCCAGATGTCTCAGTCCATTCCAGAGGAAGCTCTTTTCCCTTCACCGGCTCGTCTTTCACGCCGAGGATCGACTCACACCAAGGTGGCACGTGGCACAGCCCTGTGGGAAAGCCTCGTGGGAAAGCCTCGAGGGACAGCCTCGAGGGAAAGAAACAGATCCCTTGATCCACGTGACAGGAAGCGTGACACTACTGCTGCAGCTCGGGAGGAAAGCGCACGTGCATGCCCCCACTCGAGACGAGGCCTGACTCCCCTGGGGAGACTCAGAAGCACCCCAAGATCCATGGCAACACTGGAGAGGAATCCTCAGGTTCCGGCCCCGACTCCACACAAGGACTGAGGCCCTGGCATGGACGGGAGAGGAATCCCGAGAGGTCCCCTAGCAACTCGCATGGGGACTGGCCTTTCATGAGGCCAGCAGAGCGGGTCCCTGAGGTCCCCGTCGTAACTCGAGAAGACCTGCCGCAACTCGAGAAAATCCAGGAGGTTCTCCCCTCCAGGCGAGATGAGGCCCATTTCCGCTGAGGCGTCTCGAGGCTGATCACACCTCACCTCTGGAACTTCGAAAGGGTCATTCACACCCTTGGTGCAAATCAAGAAGTTCCCCGACATACCCGTCTCCACTCGAGAGGAATCACGAGGGTCCCGCCCACATCCAGAGGAGCCCCGGTTCCGCCTCGTTGCTCGAGATGAGGGATCCTTTCCCTGCTTCGTCAGGAAAGAGTTCCCGGCATTCCCGTCGCATCTCAAGAGGAGGCCCTCTCAACAGGAACGGCGAGAGGAACTCCAGGGGTCGTGCCACCATTCCAAGAGTCCCCCAGATGTCTCAGTCCATTCCAGAGGAAGCTCTTTTCCCTTCACCGGCTCGTCTTTCACGCCGAGGATCGACTCACACCAAGGTGGCACGTGGCACAGCCCTGTGGGAAAGCCTCGTGGGAAAGCCTCGAGGGACAGCCTCGAGGGAAAGCCACAGATCCCTTGATCCACGTGACAGGAAGCGTGACACTACTGCTGCAGCTCGGGAGGAAAGCGCACGTGCATGCCCCCACTCGAGACGAGCCGTGACTCCCCTGGGGAGACTCAGAAGCACCCCAAGATCCATGGCAACACTGGAGAGGAATCCTCAGGTTCCGGCCCCGACTCCACACAAGGACTGAGGCCCCGGCATGGACGGGAGAGGAATCCCGAGAGGTCCCCTAGCAAGTCGCATGGGGACTGGCCTTTCCTGAGGCCAGCAGAGCGGGTCCCTGAGGTCCCCGTCGTAACTCGAGAAGACCTGCCGCAACTCGAGAAAATCCAGGAGGTTCTCCCCTCCAGGCGAGATGAGGCCCATTTCCGCTGAGGCGTCTCGAGGCTGATCACACCTCACCTCTGGAACTTCGAAAGGGTCCTTCACACCCTTGGTGCAAATCAAGAAGTTCCCCGACATACCCGTCTCCACTCGAGTGGAATCACGAGGGTCCCGCCCACATCCAGAGGAGCCCCGGGTCCGCCTCGTAGCTCGAGATGAGGGATCCTTTCCCTGCTTCGTCGGGAAAGAGTTCCCGGCGTTCCCGTCGCATCTCAAGAGGAGGCCCTCTCAACAGGAACGGCGAGAGGAACTCCAGCGTCGTGCCACCATTCCAAGAGTCCCCCAGATGTCTCAGTCCATTTCAGAGGAAGCTCTTTTCCCTTCACCGGCTCGTCTTTCACGCCGAGGATCGACTCACACCAAGGTGGCACGTGGCACAGCCCTGTGGGAAAGCCTCGTGGGAAAGCCTCGAGGGACAGCCTCGAGGGAAAGCCACAGATCCCTTGATCCACGTGACAGGAAGCGTGACACTACTGCTGCAGCTCGGGAGGAAAGCGCACGTGCATGCCCCCACTCGAGACGGGCCCTGACTCCCCTGGGGAGATTCAGAAGCACCCCAAGATCCATGGCAACACTGGAGAGGAATCCTCAGGTTCCGGCCCCGACTCCACACAAGGACTGAGGCCCCGGCATGGACGGGAGAGGAATCCCGAGAGGCCCCCTAGCAACTCGCATGGGGACTGGCCTTTCCTGAGGCCACCAGAGCGGGTCCCTGAGGTCCCCGTCGTAACTCGAGAAGACCTGCCGCAACTCGAGAAAATCCAGGAGGTTCTCCACTCCAGGAGAGATGAGGCCCATTTCCGCTGAGCCGTTTCGAGGCTGATCACACCTCACCTCTGGAACTTCGAAAGGGTCCTTCACACCCTTGGTGCAAATCAAGAAGTTCCCCGACATACCCGTCTCCACTCGAGAGGAATCACGAGGGTCCCGCCCATATCCAGAGGAGCCCCGTTTCCGCCTCGTAGCTCGAGATGAGGGATCCTTTCCCTGCTTCGTCGGGAAAGAGTTCCCGGCGTTCCCGTCGCATCTCAAGAGGAGGCCCTTTCAACAGGAACGGCGAGAGGAACTCCAGGGTCGTGCCACCATTCCAAGAGTCCCCCAGATGTCTCAGTCCATTGCAGAGGAACCTCTTTTCCCTTCACCGGCTCGTCTTTCACGCCGAGGATCGACTCACACCAAGGTGGCACGTGGCACAGCCCTGTGGGAAAGCCTCGTGGGAAAGCCACAGATCCCTTGATCCACGTGACAGGAAGCGTGACACTACTGCTGCAGCTCGGGAGGAAAGCGCACGTGCATGCCCCCACTCGAGACGAGCCGTGACTCCCCTGGGGAGACTCAGAAGCACCCCAAGATCCATGGCAACACTGGAGAGGAATCCTCAGGTTCCGGCCCCGACTCCACACAAGGACTGAGGCCCCGGTATGGACGGGAGAGGAATCCCGAGAGGTCCCCTAGCAACTCGCATGGGGACTGGCCTTTCCTGAGGCCAGCAGAGCGGGTCCCTGAGGTCCCCGTCGTAACTCGAGAAGACCTGCCGCAACTCGAGAAAATCCAGGAGGTTCTCCCCTCCAGGCGAGATGAGGCCCATTACCGCTGAGGCGTCTCGAGGCTGATCACACCTCACCTCTGGAACTTCGAAAGGGTCCTTCACACCCTTGGTGCAAATCAAGAAGTTCCCCGACATACCCGTCTCCACTCGAGTGGAATCATGAGGGTCCCGCCCACATCCAGAGGAGCCCCGGGTCCGCCTCGTAGCTCGAGATGAGGGATCCTTTCCCTGCTTCGTCGGGAAAGAGTTCCCGGCATTCCCGTCGCATCTCAAGAGGAGGCCCTCTCAACAGGAACGGCGAGAGGAACTCCAGCGTCGTGCCACCATTCCAAGAGTCCCCCAGATGTCTCAGTCCATTCCAGAGGAAGCTCTTTTCCCTTCACCGGCTCGTCTTTCACGCCGAGGATCGACTCACACCAAGGTGGCACGTGGCACAGCCCTGTGGGAAAGCCTCGTGGGAAAGCCTCGAGGGACAGCCTCGAGGGAAAGCCACAGATCCCTTGATCCACGTGACAGGAAGCGTGACACTACTGCTGCAGCTCGGGAGGAAAGCGCACGTGCATGCCCCCACTCGAGACGAGGCCTGACTCCCCTGGGGAGACTCAGAAGCACCCCAAGATCCATGGCAACACTGGAGAGGAATCCTCAGGTTCCGGCCCCGACTCCACACAAGGACTGAGGCCCCGGCATGGACGGGAGAGGAATCCCGAGAGGTCCCCTAGCAACTCGCATGGGGACTGGCCTTTCCTGAGGCCAGCAGAGCGGGTCCCTGAGGTCCCCGTCGTAACTCGAGAAGACCTGCCGCAACTCGAGAAAATCCAGGAGGTTCTCCCCTCCAGGCGAGATGAGGCCCATTTCCGCTGAGACGTCTCGAGGCTGATCACACCTCCCCTCTGGAACTTCGAAAGGGTCATTCACACCCTTGGTGCAAATCAAGAAGTTCCCCGACATACCCGTCTCCACTCGAGAGGAATCACGAGGGTCCCGCCCACATCCAGAGGAGCCCCGGGTCCGCCTCGTAGCTCGAGATGAGGGATCCTTTCCCTGCTTCGTCGGGAAAGAGTTCCCGGCGTTCCCGTCGCATCTCAAGAGGAGGCCCTCTCAACAGGAACGGCGAGAGGAACTCCAGGGTCGTGCCACCATTCCAAGAGTCCCCCAGATGTCTCAGTCCATTGCAGAGGAACCTCTTTTCCCTTCACCGGCTCGTCTTTCACGCCGAGGATCGACTCACACCAAGGTGGCACGTGGCACAGCCCTGTGGGAAAGCCTCGTGGGAAAGCCTCGAGGGACAGCCTCGAGGGAAAGCCACAGATCCCTTGATCCACGTGACAGGAAGCGTGACACTACTGCTGCAGCTCGGGAGGAAAGCGCACGTGCATGCCCCCACTCGAGACGAGGCCTGACTCCCCTGGGGAGACTCAGACGCACCCCAAGATCCATGGCAACACTGGAAAGGAGTCCTCAGGTTCCGGCCCCCACTCCACACAAGGACTGAGGCCCCGGCATGGACGGGAGAGGAATCCCGAGAGGTCCCCTAGCAACTCGCATGGGGACTGGCCTTTCCTGAGGCCACCAGAGCGGGTCCCTGAGGTCCCCGACGTAACTCGAGAAGACCTGCCGCAACTCGAGAAAATCCAGGAGGTTCTCCCCTCCAGGCGAGATGAGGCCCATTTCCGCTGAGGCGTCTCGAGGCTGATCACACCTCACCTCTGGAACTTCGAAAGGGTCCTTCACACCCTTGGTGCAAATCAAGAAGTTCCCCGACATACCCGTCTCCACTCGAGTGGAATCACGAGGGTCCCGCCCACATCCAGAGGAGCCCCGGGTCCGCCTCGTAGCTCGAGATGAGGGATCCTTTCCCTGCTTCGTCGGTAAAGAGTTCCCGGCGTTCCCGTCGCATCTCAAGAGGAGGCCCTCTCAACAGGAACGGCGAGAGGAACTCCAGCGTCGTGCCACCATTCCAAGAGTCCCCCAGATGTCTCAGTCCATTCCAGAGGAAGCTCTTTTCCCTTCACCGGCTCGTCTTTCACGCCGAGGATCGACTCACACCAAGGTGGCACGTGGCACAGCCCTGTGGGAAAGCCTCGTGGGAAAGCCTCGAGGGACAGCCTCGAGGGAAAGCCACAGATCCCTTGATCCACGTGACAGGAAGCGTGACACTACTGCTGCAGCTCGGGAGGAAAGCGCACGTGCATGCCCCCACTCGAGACGAGCCCTGACTCCCCTGGGGAGACTCAGAAGCACCCCAAGATCCATGGCAACACTGGAGAGGAATCCTCAGGTTCCGGCTCCGACTCCACACAAGGACTGAGGCCCCGGCATGGACGGAAGAGGAATCCCGAGAGGTCCCCTAGCAACTCGCATGGGGACTGGCCTTTCCTGAGGCCAGCAGAGCGGGTCCCTGAGGTCCCCGTCGTAACTCGAGAAGACCTGCCGCAACTCGAGAAAATCCAGGAGGTTCTCCCCTCCAGGCGAGATGAGGCCCATTTCCGCTGAGGCGTCTCGAGGCTGATCACACCTCACCTCTGGAACTTCGAAAGGGTCCTTCACACCCTTGGTGCAAATCAAGAAGTTCCCCGACATAGCCGTCTCCACTCGAGAGGAATCACGAGGGTCCCGCCCACATCCAGAGGAGCCCCGGGTCCGCCTCGTAGCTCGAGATGAGGGATTCTTTCCCTGCTTCGTCGGGAAAGAGTTCCCGGCGTTCCCGTCGCATCTCAAGAGGAGGCCCTTTCAACAGGAACGGCGAGAGGAACTCCAGGGTCGTGCCACCATTCCAAGAGTCCCCCAGATGTCTCAGTCCATTCCAGAGGAACCTCTTTTCCCTTCACCGGCTCGTCTTTCACGCCGAGGATCGACTCACACCAAGGTGGCACGTGGCACAGCCCTGTGGGAAAGCCTCGTGGGAAAGCCTCGAGGGACAGCCTCGAGGGAAAGCCACAGATCCCTTGATCCACGTGACAGGAAGCGTGACACTACTGCTGCAGCTCGGGAGGAAAGCGCACGTGCATGCCCCCACTCGAGACGAGCCGTGACTCCCCTGGGGAGACTCAGAAGCACCCCAAGATCCATGGCAACACTGGAGAGGAATCCTCAGGTTCCGGCCCCGACTCCACACAAGGACTGAGGCCCCGGCATGGACGGAGAGGAATCCCGAGAGGCCCCCTAGCAACTCGCATGGGGACTGGCCTATCCTGAGGCCACCAGAGCGGGTCCCTGAGGTCCCCGTCGTAACTCGAGAAGACCTGCCGCCACTCGAGAAAATCCAGGAGGTTCTCCCCTCCAGGCGAGATGAGGCCCATTTCCTCTGAGGCGTCTCGAGGCTGATTAAACCTCACCTCTGGAACTTCGAAAGGGTCCTTCACACCCTTGGTGCAAATCAAGAAGTTCCCCGACATACCCGTCTCCACTCGAGAGGAATCACGAGGGTCCCGCCCACATCCAGAGGAGCCCCGTTTCCGCCTCGTAGCTCGAGATAAGGGATCCTTTCCCTGCTTCGTCGGGAAAGAGTTCCCGGCGTTCCCGTCGCATCTCAAGAGGAGGCCCTCTCAACAGGAACGGCGAGAGGAACTCCAGGGTCGTGCCACCATTCCAAGAGTCCCCCAGATGTCTCAGTCCATTGCAGAGGAACCTCTTTTCCCTTCACCGGCTCGTCTTTCACGCCGAGGATCGATTCACACCAAGGTGGCACGTGGCACAGCCCTGTGGGAAAGCCTCGTGGGAAAGCCTCGAGGGACAGCCTCGAGGGAAAGCCACAGATCCCTTGATCCACGTGACAGGAAGCGTGACACTACTGCTGCAGCACGGGAGGAAAGCGCACGTGCATGCCCCCACTCGAGACGAGCCCTGACTCCCCTGGGGAGACTCAGAAGCACCCAAAGATCCATGGCAACACTGGAGAGGAATCCTCAGGTTCCGGCCCCCACTCCACACAAGGACTGAGACACCGGCATGGACGGGAGAGGAAACCCGAGAGGTCACCTAGCCACTCGCATGGGGACTGGCCTTTCCTGAGGTCACCAGAGCGGGTCCCTGAGGTCCCCGTCGTAACTCGAGAAGACCTGCCGCAACTCGAGAAAATCCAGGAGGTTCTCCCCTCCAGGCGAGATGAGGCCCATTTCCTCTGAGGCGTCTCGAGGCTGATCACACCTCACCTCTGGAACTTCGAAAGGGTCCTTCACACCCTTGGTGCAAATCAAGAAGTTTCCCGACATACCCGTCTCCACTCGAGAGGAATCACGAGGGTCCCGCCCACATCCCGAGGAGCCCCGGGTCCGCCTCGTAGCTCGAGATGAGGGATCCTTTCCCTGCTTCTTCGGGAAAGAGTTCCCGGCATTCCCGTCGCATCTCAAGAGGAGGCCCTCTCAACACGAACGGCGAGAGGAACTCCAGGGTCGTGCCACCATTCCAAGAGTCCCCCAGATGTCTCAGTCCATTCCAGAGGAAGCTCTTTACCCTTCACCGGTTCGTCTTTCACGCCGAGGATCGACTCACACCAAGGTGGCACGTGGCACAGCCCTGTGGGAAAGCCTCGTGGGAAAGCCTCGAGGGACAGCCTCGAGGGAAAGCCAATTATCCCTTGATCCACGTGACAGGAAGCGTGACACTACTGCTGCAGCTCGGGAGGAAAGCGCACGTGCATGCCCCCACTCGAGACGAGGCCTGACTCCCCTGGGGAGACTCAGACGCACCCCAAGATCCATGGCAACACTGGAAAGGAGTCCTCAGGTTCCGGCCCCCACTCCACACAAGGACTGAGACCCCGGCATGGACGGGAGAGGAAACCCGAGAGGTCCCCTAGCCACTCGCATGGGGACTGGCCTTTCCTGAGGCCACCAGAGCGGGTCCCTGAGGTCCCCGTCGTAACTCGAGAAGACTTGCCGCAACTCGAGAAAATCCAGGAGGTTCTCCCCTCCAGGCGAGATGAGGCCCATTTCCGCTGAGGCGTCTCGAGGCTGATCACACCTCACCTCTGGAACTTCGAAAGGGTCCTTCACACCCTTGGTGCAAATCAAGAAGTTCCCCGACATAGCCGTCTCCACTCGAGAGGAATCACGAGGGTCCCGCCCACATCCAGAGGAGCCCCGGGTCCGCCTCGTAGCTCGAGATGAGGGATTCTTTCCCTGCTTCGTCGGGAAAGAGTTCCCGGCGTTCCCGTCGCATCTCAAGAGGAGGCCCTTTCAACAGGAACGGCGAGAGGAACTCCAGGGTCGTGCCACCATTCCAAGAGTCCCCCAGATGTCTCAGTCCATTCCAGAGGAACCTCTTTTCCCTTCACCGGCTCGTCTTTCACGCCGAGGATCGACTCACACCAAGGTGGCACGTGGCACAGCCCTGTGGGAAAGCCTCGTGGGAAAGCCTCGAGGGACAGCCTCGAGGGAAAGCCACAGATCCCTTGATCCACGTGACAGGAAGCGTGACACTACTGCTGCAGCTCGGGAGGAAAGCGCACGTGCATGCCCCCACTCGAGACGAGCCCTGACTCCCCTGGGGAGACTCAGAAGCACCCCAAGATCCATGGCAACACTGGAGAGGAATCCTCAGGTTCCGGCCCCGACTCCACACAAGGACTGAGGCCCCGGCATGGACGGGAGAGGAATCCCGAGAGGTCCCCTAGCAACTTGCATGGGGACTGGCCTTTCCTGAGGCCAGCAGAGCGGGTCCCTGAGGTCCCCGTCGTAACTCGAGAAGACCTGCCGCAACTCGAGAAAATCCAGGAGGTTCTCCCCTCCAGGCGAGATGAGGCCCATTTCCGCTGAGGCGTCTGGAGGCTGATCACACCTCACCTCTGGAACTTCGAAAGGGTCATTCACACCCTTGGTGCAAATCAAGAAGTTCCCCGACATACCCGTCTCCACTCGAGAGGAATCACGAGGGTCCCGCCCACATCCAGAGGAGCCCCGGGTCCGCCTCGTAGCTCGAGATGAGGGATCCTTTCCCTGCTTCGTCGGGAAAGAGTTCCCGGCGTTCCCGTCGCATCTCAAGAGGAGGCCCTCTCAACAGGAACGGCGAGAGGAACTCCAGGGTCGTGCCACCATTCCAAGAGTCCCCCAGATGTCTCAGTCCATTCCAGAGGAACCTCTTTTCCCTTCACCGGCTCGTCTTTCACGCCGAGGATCGACTCACACCAAGGTGGCACGTGGCACAGCCCTGTGGGAAAGCCTCGTGGGAAAGCCTCGACGGACAGCCTCGAGGGAAAGCCACAGATCCCTTGATCCACGTGACAGGAAGCGTGACACTACTGCTGCAGCTCGGGAGGAAAGCGCACGTGCATGCCCCCACTCGAGACGAGGCCTGACTCCCCTGGGGAGACTCAGAAGCACCCCAATATCCATGGCAAAACTGGAGAGGAATCCTCAGGTTCCGGCCCCGACTCCACACAAGGACTGAGGCCCCGGCATGGACGGGAGAGGAATCCCGAGAGGTCACCTAGCAACTCGCATGGGGACTGCCCTTTCCTGAGGCCAACAGAGCGGGTCCCTGAGGTCCCCGTCGTAACTCGAGAAGACCTGCCGCAACTCGAGAAAATCCAGGAGGTTCTCCCCTCCAGGCGAGATGAGGCCCATTTCCGCTGAGGCGTCTCGAGGCTGATCACACCTCACCTCTGGAACTTCGAAAGGGTCCTTCACACCCTTGGTGCAAATCAAGAAGTTCCCCGACCTAGCCGTCTCCACTCGAGAGGAATCACGAGGGTCCCGCCCACATCCAGAGGAGCCCCGTTTCGGCCTCGTAGCTCGAGATGAGGGATCCTGTCCCTGCTTCGTCGGGAAAGAGTTCCCGGCGTTCCCGTCGCATCTCAAGAGGAGGCCCTCTCAACAGGAACGGCGAGAGGAACTCCAGTGTCGTGCCACCTTTCCAAGAGTCCCCCAGATGTCTCAGTCCATTCCAGAGGAACCTCTTTTCCCTTCACCGGCTCGTCTTTCACGCCGAGGATCGACTCACACCAAGGTGGCACGTGGCACAGCCCTGTGGGAAAGCCTCATGGGAAAGCCTCGAGGGACAGCCTCCAGGGAAAGCCACAGATCCCTTGATCCACGTGACAGAAAGCGTGACACTACTGCTGCAGCTCGGGAGGAAAGCGCACGTGCATGCCCCCACTCGAGACGAGGCCTGACTCCCCTGGGGAGACTCAGAAGCACCCCGAGATCCATGGCAACACTGGAGAGTAATCCTCAGGTTCCGGCCCCGACTCCACACAAGGACTGAGGCCCCGGCATGGACGGGAGAGGAATCCCGAGAGGTCCCGTAGCAACTCGCATGGGGACTGGCCTTTCCTGAGGCCACCAGAGCGGGTCCCTGAGGTCCCCGTCGTAACTCGAGAAGACCTGCCGGAACTCGAGAAAATCCAGGAGGTTCTCCCCTCCAGGCGAGATGAGGCCCATTTCCGCTGAGGCGTCTCGAGGCTGATCACACCTCCCCTCTGGAACTTCGATAGGCTCCTTCACACCCTTGGTGCAAATCAAGAATTTCCCCGAAATAGCCGTCTCCACTCGAGAGGAATCACGAGGGTCCCGCCCACATCCAGAGGAGCCCCGTTTCCGCCTCGTAGCTCGAGATGAGGGATCCTTTCCCTGCTTCTTCGGGAAAGAGTTCCCGGCGTTCCCGTCGCAACTCAAGAGGAGGCCCTCTCAACAGGAACGGCGAGAGGAACTCCAGGGTCGTGCCACCATTCCAAGAGTCCCCCAGATGTCTCAGTCCATTCCAGAGGAACCTCTTTTCCCTTCACCGGCTCGTCTTTCACGCCGAGGATCGACTCACACCAAGGTGGCACGTGGCACAGCCCTGTGGGAAAGCCTCGGGGGAAAGCCTCGAGGGACAGCCTCGAGGGAAAGCCACAGATCCCTTGATCCACGTGACAGGAAGCGTGACACTACTGCTGCAGCTCGGGAGGAAAGCGCACGTGCATGCCCCCACTCGAGACGAGGCCTGACTCCCCTGCGGAGACTCAGAAGCACCCCAAGATCCATGGCAACACTGGAGAGGAATCCTCAGGTTCCGGCCCCGACTCCACACAAGGACTGAGGCCCCGGCATGGACGGGAGAGGAATCCCGAAAGGTCCCCTAGCAACTCGCATGGGGTCTGGCCTTTCCTGAGGCCACCAGAGCGGGTCCCTGAGGTCCCCGTCGTAACTCGAGAAGACCTGCCGCAACTCGAGAAAATCCAGGAGGTTCTCCCCTCCAGGCGAGATGAGGCCCATTTCCGCTGAGGCGTCTCGAGGCTGATCACACCTCACCTCTGGAACTTCGAAAGGGTCCTTCACACCCTTGGTGCAAATCAAGAAGTTCCCCGACATACCCGTCTCCACTCGAGAGGAATCACGAGGGTCCCGCCCACATCCAGAGGAGCCCCGTTTCCGCCTCGTAGCTCGAGATGAGGGATCCTTTCCCTGCTTCGTCGGGAAAGAGTTCCCGGCGTTCCCGTCGCATCTCAAGAGGAGGCCCTCTCAACAGGAACGGCGAGAGGAACTCCAGGGTCGTGCCACCATTCCAAGAGTCCCCCAGATGTCTCAGTCCATTCCAGAGGAACCTCTTTTCCCTTCACCGGCTCGTCTTTCACGCCGAGGATCGACTCACACCAAGGTGGCACGTGGCACAGCCCTGTGGGAAAGCCTCGTGGGAAAGCCTCGAGGGACAGCCTCGAGGGAAAGCCACAGGTCCCTTGATCCACGTGACAGGAAGCGTGACACTACTGCTGCAGCTCGGGAGGAAAGCGCACGTGCATGCCCCCACTCGAGACGAGGCCTGACTCCCCTGGGGAGACTCAGAAGCACCCCAAGATCCATGGCAAAACTGGAGAGGAATCCTCAGGTTCCGGCCCCGACTCCACACAAGGACTGAGGCCCCGACATGGACGGGAGAGGAATCCCGAGAGGCCCCCTAGCAACTCGCATGGGGACTGGCCTTTCCTGAGGCCACCAGAGCGGGTCCCTGAGGTCCCCGTCGTAACTCGAGAAGACCTGCCGCAACTCGAGAAAATCGAGGAGGTTCTCCCCTCCAGGCGAGATGAGGCCCATTTCCGCTGAGGCGTCTCGAGGCTGATCACACCTCACCTCTGGAACTTCGAAAGGGTCCTTCACACCCTGGTGCAAATCAAGAAGTTCCCCGTCCTAGCCGTCTCCACTCGAGAGGAATCACGAGGGTCCCGCCCACATCCAGAGGAGCCCCGTTTCCGCCTCGTAGCTCGAGATGAGGGATCCTTTCCCTGCTTCGTCGGGAAAGAGTTCCCGGCGTTCCCGTCGCATCTCAAGGGGAGGTCCTCTCAACAGGAGCGGCGAGAGGAACTCCAGGGTCGTGCCACCATTCCAAGAGTCCCCCAGATGTCTCAGTCCATTCCAGAGGAACCTCTTTTCCCTTCACCGGCTCGTCTTTCACGCCGAGGATCGACTCACACCAAGGTGGCACGTGGCACAGCCGTGTGGGAAAGCCTCGTGGGAAAGCCTCGAGGGACAGCCTCGAGGGAAAGCAACAGATCCCTTGATCCACGTGACAGGAAGCGTGAAACTACTGCTGCAGCTCGGGAGGAAAGCGCACGTGCATGCCCCCACTCGAGACGAGGCCTGACTCCCCTGGGGAGACTCAGAAGCACCCCAAGATCCATGGCAACACTGGAGAGAAATCCTCAGGTTCCGGCCCCGACTCCACACAAGGACTGAGGCCCCCGCATGGACGGGAGAGGAATCCCGAGAGGTCCCCTAGCAACTCGCATGGGGACTGGCCTTTCCTGAGGCCACCAGAACGGGTCCCTGAGGTCCCCGTCGTACCTCGAGAAGACCTGCCGCAACTCGAGAAAATCCAGGAGGTTCTCCCCTCCAGGCGAGATGAGGCCCATTTCCGCTGAGGCGTCTCGAGGCTGATCACACCTCACCTCTGGAACTTCGAAAGGGTCCTTCACACCCTTGGTGCAAATCAAGAAGTTCCCCGACATAGCCGTCTCCACTCGAGAGGAATCACGAGGGTCCTGCCCACATCCAGGGGAGCCCCGTTTCCGCCTCGTAGCTCGAGATGAGGGATCCTTTCCCTGCTTCGTCGGGAAAGAGTTCCCGGCGTTCCCATCGCATCTCAAGAGGAGGCCCTCTCAACAGGAACGGCGACAGGAACTCCAGGGTCGAGCCAGGATTCCAAGAGTCCCCCAGATGTCTCAGTCCATTCCAGAGGAACCTCTTTTCCCTTCACCGGCTCGTCTTTCACGCCGAGGATCGACTCACACCAAGGTGGCACGTGGCACAGCCCTGTGGGAAAGCCTCGTGGGAAAGCCTCGAGGGACAGCCTCGAGGGAAAGCCACAAGTCCCTTGATCCACGTGACAGGAAGCGTGACACTACTGCTGCAGCTTGGGAGGAAAGCGCACGTGCATGCCCCCACTCGAGACGAGGCCTGACTCCCCTGGGGAGACTCAGAAGCACCCCGAGATCCATGGCAACACTGGAGAGGAATCCTCAGGTTCCGGCCCCGACTCCACACAAGGACTGAGGCCCCGGCATGGACGGGAGAGGAATCCCGAGAGGTCCCGTAGCAACTCGCATGGGGACTGGCCTTTCCTGAGGCCACCAGAGCGGGTCCCTGAGGTCCCCGTCGTAACTCGAGAAGACCTGCCGCAACTCGAGAAAATCCAGGAGGTTCTCCCCTCCAGGCGAGATGAGGCCCATTTCCGCTGAGGCGTCTCGAGGCTGATCACACCTCCCCTCTGGAACTTCGAAAAGCTCCTTCACACCCTTGGTGCAAATCAAGAAGTTCCCCGACATAGCCGTCTCCACTCGAGAGGAATCACGAGGGTCCCGCCCACATCCAGAGGAGCCCCGTTTCCGCCTCGTAGCTCGAGATGAGGGATCCTTTCCCTGCTTCGTCGGGAAAGAGTTCCCGGCGTTCCCGTCGCATCTCAAGAGGAGGCCCTCTCAACAGGAACGGCGAGAGGAACTCCAGGGTCGTGCCACCATTCCAAGAGTCCCCCAGATGTCTCAGTCCATTCCAGAGGAACCTCTTTCCCCTTCACCGGCTCGTCTTTCACGCCGAGGATCGACTCACACCAAGGTGGCACGTGGCACAGCCCTGTGGGAAAGCCTCGTGGGAAAGCCTCGAGGGACAGCCTCGAGGGAAAGCCACAGATCCCTTGATCCACGTGACAGGAAGCGTGACACTACTGCTGCAGCTCGGGAGGAAAGCGCACGTGCATGCCCCCACTCGAGACGAGGCCTGACTCCCCTGGGGAGACTCAGAAGCACCCCAAGATCCATGGCAACACTGGAGAGGAATCCTCAGGTTCCGGCCTCGACTCCACACAAGGACTGAGGCCCCGGCATGGACGGGAGAGGAATCCCGAGAGGTCCCCTAGCAACTCGCATGGGGACTGGCCTTTCCTGAGGCCACCAGAGCGGGTCCCTGAGGTCCCCGTCGTAACTCGAGAAGACCTGCCGCAACTCGAGAAAATCCAGGAGGTTCTCCCCTCCAGGCGAGATGAGGCCCATTTCCGCTGAGGCGTCTCGAGGCTGATTACACCTCCCCTCTGGAACTTCGAAAGGGTCCTTCACACCCTTGGTGCAAATCAAGAAGTTCCCCGACATACCCGTCTCCACTCGAGAGGAATCACGAGGGTCCCGCCCACATCCAGAGGAGCCCCGTTTCCGCCTCGTAGCTCGAGATGAGGGATCCTTTCCCTGCTTCGTCGGGAAAGAGTTCCCGGCGTTCCCGTCGCATCTCAAGAGGAGGCCCTCTCAACAGGAACGGCGAGAGGAACTCCAGGGTCGTGCCACCATTCCAAGAGTCCCCCAGATGTCTCAGTCCATTCCAGAGGAACCTCTTTTCCCTTCACCGGCTCGTCTTTCACGCCGAGGATCGACTCACACCAAGGTGGCACGTGGCACTGCCCTGTGGGAAAGCCTCGTGGGAAAGCCTCGAGGGACAGCCTCGAGGGAAAGCCACAGATCCCTTGATCCACGTGACAGGAAGCGTGACACTACTGCTGCAGCTCGGGAGGAAAGCGCACGTGCATGCCCCCACTCGAGACGAGGCCTGACTCCCCTGGGGAGACTCAGAAGCACCCCAAGATCCATGGCAACACTGGAGAGGAATCCTCAGGTTCTGGCCCCGACTCCACACAAGGACTGAGGCCCCGGCATGGAAGGGAGAGGAATCCCGAGAGGTCCCCTAGCAACTCGCATGGGGACTGGCCTTTCCTGAGGCCACCAGAGCGGGTCCCTGAGGTCCCCGTCGTAACTCGAGAAGACCTGCCGCAACTCGAGAAAATCCAGGAGGTTCTCCCCTCCAGGCGAGATGAGGCCCATTTCCGCTGAGGCGTCTCGAGGCTGATCACACCTCCCCTCTGGAACTTCGAAAGGGTCCTTCACACCCTTGGTGCAAATCAAGAATTTCCCCGACATAGCCGTCTCCACTCGAGAGGAATCACGAGGGTCCCGCCCACATCCAGAGGAGCCCCGTTTCCGCCTCGTAGCTCGAGATGAGGGATCCTTTCCCTGCTTCGTCGGGAAAGAGTTCCCGGCGTTCCCGTCGCATCTCAAGAGGAGGCCCTCTCAACAGGAACGGCGAGAGGAACTCCAGGGTCGTGCCACCATTCCAAGAGTTCCCCAGATGTCTCAGTCCATTCCAGAGGAACCTCTTTTCCCTTCACCGGCTCGTCTTTCACGCCGAGGATCGACTCACACCAAGGTGGCACGTGGCACAGCCCTGTGGGAAAGCCTCGTGGGAAAGCCTCGATGGACAGCCTCGAGGGAAAGCCACAGATCCCTTGATCCACGTGACAGGAAGCGTGACACTACTGCTTCAGCTCGGGAGGAAAGCGCACGTGCATGCCCCCACTCGAGACGAGGCCTGACTCCCCTGGTGAGACTCAGAAGCACCCCAAGATCCATGGCAACACTGGAGAGGAATCCTCAGGTTCCGGCCCCGACTCCACACAAGGACTGAGGCCCCGGCATGGACGGGAGAGGAATCCCGAGAGGCCCCCTAGCAACTCGCATGGGGACTGGCCTTTCCTGAGGCCACCAGAGCGTGTCCCTGAGGTCCCCGTCGTAACTCGAGAAGACCTGCCGCAACTCGAGAAAATCCAGGAGGTTCTCCCCTCCAGGCGAGATGAGGCCCATTTCCGCTGAGGCGTCTCGAGGCTGATCACACCTCTCCTCTGGAACTTCGAAAGGGTCCTTCACACCCTTGGTGCAAATCAAGAAGTTCCCCGACATAGCCGTCTCCACTCGAGAGGAATCACGAGGGTCCCGCCCACATCCAGAGGAGCCCCGTTTCCGCCTCGTAGCTCGAGATGAGGGATCCTTTCCCTTCTTCGTCGGGAAAGAGTTCCCGGCGTTCCCGTCGCATCTCAAGAGGAGGCCCTCTCAACAGGAACGGCGAGAGGAACTCCAGGGTCGTGCCACCATTCCAAGAGTCCCCCAGATGTCTCAGTCCATTCCAGAGGAACCTCTTTTCCCTTCACCGGCTCGTCTTTCACGCCGAGGATCGACTCACACCAAGGTGGCACGTGGCACAGCCCTGTGGGAAAGCCTCGTGGGAAAGCCTCGAGGGACAGCCTCGAGGGAAAGCCACAAGTCCCTTGATCCACGTGACAGGAAGCGTGACACTACTGCTGCAGCTCGGGAGGAAAGCGCACGTGCATGCCCCCACTCGAGACGAGGCCTGACTCCCCTGGGGAGACTCAGAAGCACCCCGAGATCCATGGCAACACTGGAGAGGAATCCTCAGGTTCCGGCCCCGACTCCACACAAGGACTGAGGCCCCGGCATGGACGGGAGAGGAATCCCGAGAGGTCCCGTAGCAACTCGCATGGGGACTGGCCTTTCCTGAGGCCACCAGAGCGGGTCCCTGAGGTCCCCGTCGTAACTCGAGAAGACCTGCCGCAACTCGAGAAAATCCAGGAGGTTCTCCCCTCCAGGCGAGATGAGGCCCATTTCCGCTGAGGCGTCTCGAGGCTGATTACACCTCCCCTCTGGAACTTCGAAAGGGTCCTTCACACCCTTGTTGCAAATCAAGAAGTTCCCCGACATACCCGTCTCCACTCGAGAGGAATCACGAGGGTCCCGCCCACATCCAGAGGAGCCCCGTTTCCGCCTCGTAGCTCGAGATGAGGGATCCTTTCCCTGCTTCGTCGGGAAAGAGTTCCCGGCGTTCCCGTCGCATCTCAAGAGGAGGCCCTCTCAACAGGAACGGCGAGAGGAACTCCAGGGTCGTGCCACCATTCCAAGAGTTCCCCAGATGTCTCAGTCCATTCCAGAGGAACCTCTTTTCCCTTCACCGGCTCGTCTTTCACGCCGAGGATCGACTCACACCAAGGTGGCACGTGGCACAGCCCTGTGGGAAAGCCTCGTGGGAAAGCCTCGATGGACAGCCTCGAGGGAAAGCCACAGATCCCTTGATCCACGTGACAGGAAGCGTGACACTACTGCTGCAGCTCGGGAGGAAAGCGCACGTGCATGCCCCCACTCGAGACGAGGCCTGACTCCCCTGGTGAGACTCAGAAGCACCCCAAGATCCATGGCAACACTGGAGAGGAATCCTCAGGTTCCGGCCCCGACTCCACACAAGGACTGAGGCCCCGGCATGGACGGGAGAGGAATCCCGAGAGGCCCCCTAGCAACTCGCATGGGGACTGGCCTTTCCTGAGGCCACCAGAGCGTGTCCCTGAGGTCCCCGTCGTAACTCTAGAAGACCTGCCGCAACTCGAGAAAATCCAGGAGGTTCTCCCCTCCAGGCGAGATGAGGCCCATTTCCGCTGAGGCGTCTCGAGGCTGATCACACCTCTCCTCTGGAACTTCGAAAGGGTCCTTCACACCCTTGGTGCAAATCAAGAAGTTCCCCGACATAGCCGTCTCCACTCGAGAGGAATCACGAGGGTCCCGCCCACATCCAGAGGAGCCCCGTTTCCGCCTCGTAGCTCGAGATGAGGGATCCTTTCCCTTCTTCGTCGGGAAAGAGTTCCCGGCGTTCCCGTCGCATCTCAAGAGGAGGCCCTCTCAACAGGAACGGCGAGAGGAACTCCAGGGTCGTGCCACCATTCCAAGAGTCCCCCAGATGTCTCAGTCCATTCCAGAGGAACCTCTTTTCCCTTCACCGGCTCGTCTTTCACGCCGAGGATCGACTCACACCAAGGTGGCACGTGGCACAGCCCTGTGGGAAAGCCTCGTGGGAAAGCCTCGAGGGACAGCCTCGAGGGAAAGCCACAAGTCCCTTGATCCACGTGACAGGAAGCGTGACACTACTGCTGCAGCTCGGGAGGAAAGCGCACGTGCATGCCCCCACTCGAGACGAGGCCTGACTCCCCTGGGGAGACTCAGAAGCACCCCGAGATCCATGGCAACACTGGAGAGGAATCCTCAGGTTCCGGCCCCGACTCCACACAAGGACTGAGGCCCCGGCATGGACGGGAGAGGAATCCCGAGAGGTCCCGTAGCAACTCGCATGGGGACTGGCCTTTCCTGAGGCCACCAGAGCGGGTCCCTGAGGTCCCCGTCGTAACTCGAGAAGACCTGCCGCAACTCGAGAAAATCCAGGAGGTTCTCCCCTCCAGGCGAGATGAGGCCCATTTCCGCTGAGGCGTCTCGAGGCTGATTACACCTCCCCTCTGGAACTTCGAAAGGGTCCTTCACACCCTTGTTGCAAATCAAGAAGTTCCCCGACATACCCGTCTCCACTCGAGAGGAATCACGAGGGTCCCGCCCACATCCAGAGGAGCCCCGTTTCCGCCTCGTAGCTCGAGATGAGGGATCCTTTCCCTGCTTCGTCGGGAAAGAGTTCACGGCGTTCCCGTCGCATCTCAAGAGGAGGCCCTCTCAACAGGAACGGCGAGAGGAACTCCAGGGTCGTGCCACCATTAAAAGAGTCCCGCAGATGTCTCAGTCCATTCCAGAGGAACCTCTTTTCCCTTCACCGGCTCGTCTTTCACGCCGAGGATCGACTCACACCAAGGTGGCACGTGGCACAGCCCTGTGGGAAAGCCTCGTGGGAAAGCCTCGAGGGACAGCCTCGAGGGAAAGCCACAAGTCCCTTGATCCACGTGACAGGAAGCGTGACACTACTGCTGCAGCTCGGGAGGAAAGCGCACGTGCATGCCCCCACTCGAGACGAGGCCTGACTCCCCTGGGGAGACTCAGAAGCACCCCGAGATCCATGGCAACACTGGAGAGGAATCCTCAGGTTCCGGCCCCGACTCCACACAAGGACTGAGGCCCCGGCATGGACGGGAGAGGAATCCCGAGAGGTCCCGTAGCAACTCGCATGGGGACTGGCCTTTCCTGAGGCCACCAGAGCGGGTCCCTGAGGTCCCCGTCGTAACTCGAGAAGACCTGCCGCAACTCGAGAAAATCCAGGAGGTTCTCCCCTCCAGGCGAGATGAGGCCCATTTCCGCTGAGGCGTCTCGAGGCTGATCACACCTCCCCTCTGGAACTTCGAAAGGGTCCTTCACACCCTTGGTGCAAATCAAGAATTTCCCCGACATAGCCGTCTCCACTCGAGAGGAATCACGAGGGTCCCGCCCACATCCAGAGGAGCCCCGTTTCCGCCTCGTAGCTCGAGATGAGGGATCCTTTCCCTGCTTCGTCGGGAAAGAGTTCCCGGCGTTCCCGTCGCATCTCAAGAGGAGGCCCTCTCAACAGGAACGGCGAGAGGAACTCCAGGGTCGTGCCACCATTCCAAGAGTTCCCCAGATGTCTCAGTCCATTCCAGAGGAACCTCTTTTCCCTTCACCGGCTCGTCTTTCACGCCGAGGATCGACTCACACCAAGGTGGCACGTGGCACAGCCCTGTGGGAAAGCCTCGTGGGAAAGCCTCGATGGACAGCCTCGAGGGAAAGCCACAGATCCCTTGATCCACGTGACAGGAAGCGTGACACTACTGCTGCAGCTGGGGAGGAAAGCGCACGTGCATGCCCCCACTCGAGACGAGGCCTGACTCCCCTGGTGAGACTCAGAAGCACCCCAAGATCCATGGCAACACTGGAGAGGAATCCTCAGGTTCCGGCCCCGACTCCACACAAGGACTGAGGCCCCGGCATGGACGGGAGAGGAATCCCGAGAGGCCCCCTAGCAACTCGCATGGGGACTGGCCTTTCCTGAGGCCACCAGAGCGTGTCCCTGAGGTCCCCGTCGTAACTCTAGAAGACCTGCCGCAACTCGAGAAAATCCAGGAGGTTCTCCCCTCCAGGCGAGATGAGGCCCATTTCCGCTGAGGCGTCTCGAGGCTGATCACACCTCTCCTCTGGAACTTCGAAAGGGTCCTTCACACCCTTGGTGCAAATCAAGAAGTTCCCCGACATAGCCGTCTCCACTCGAGAGGAATCACGAGGGTCCCGCCCACATCCAGAGGAGCCCCGTTTCCGCCTCGTAGCTCGAGATGAGGGATCCTTTCCCTTCTTCGTCGGGAAAGAGTTCCCGGCGTTCCCGTCGCATCTCAAGAGGAGGCCCTCTCAACAGGAACGGCGAGAGGAACTCCAGGGTCGTGCCACCATTCCAAGAGTCCCCCAGATGTCTCAGTCCATTCCAGAGGAACCTCTTTTCCCTTCACCGGCTCGTCTTTCACGCCGAGGATCGACTCACACCAAGGTGGCACGTGGCACAGCCCTGTGGGAAAGCCTCGTGGGAAAGCCTCGAGGGACAGCCTCGAGGGAAAGCCACAAGTCCCTTGATCCACGTGACAGGAAGCGTGACACTACTGCTGCAGCTCGGGAGGAAAGCGCACGTGCATGCCCCCACTCGAGACGAGGCCTGACTCCCCTGGGGAGACTCAGAAGCACCCCGAGATCCATGGCAACACTGGAGAGGAATCCTCAGGTTCCGGCCCCGACTCCACACAAGGACTGAGGCCCCGGCATGGACGGGAGAGGAATCCCGAGAGGTCCCGTAGCAACTCGCATGGGGACTGGCCTTTCCTGAGGCCACCAGAGCGGGTCCCTGAGGTCCCCGTCGTAACTCGAGAAGACCTGCCGCAACTCGAGAAAATCCAGGAGGTTCTCCCCTCCAGGCGAGATGAGGCCCATTTCCGCTGAGGCGTCTCGAGGCTGATTACACCTCCCCTCTGGAACTTCGAAAGGGTCCTTCACACCCTTGTTGCAAATCAAGAAGTTCCCCGACATACCCGTCTCCACTCGAGAGGAATCACGAGGGTCCCGCCCACATCCAGAGGAGCCCCGTTTCCGCCTCGTAGCTCGAGATGAGGGATCCTTTCCCTGCTTCGTCGGGAAAGAGTTCACGGCGTTCCCGTCGCATCTCAAGAGGAGGCCCTCTCAACAGGAACGGCGAGAGGAACTCCAGGGTCGTGCCACCATTCCAAGAGTCCCGCAGATGTCTCAGTCCATTCCAGAGGAACCTCTTTTCCCTTCACCGGCTCGTCTTTCACGCCGAGGATCGACTCACACCAAGGTGGCACGTGGCACAGCCCTGTGGGAAAGCCTCGTGGGAAAGCCTCGAGGGACAGCCTCGAGGGAAAGCCACAAGTCCCTTGATCCACGTGACAGGAAGCGTGACACTACTGCTGCAGCTCGGGAGGAAAGCGCACGTGCATGCCCCCACTCGAGACGAGGCCTGACTCCCCTGGGGAGACTCAGAAGCACCCCGAGATCCATGGCAACACTGGAGAGGAATCCTCAGGTTCCGGCCCCGACTCCACACAAGGACTGAGGCCCCGGCATGGACGGGAGAGGAATCCCGAGAGGTCCCGTAGCAACTCGCATGGGGACTGGCCTTTCCTGAGGCCACCAGAGCGGGTCCCTGAGGTCCCCGTCGTAACTCGAGAAGACCTGCCGCAACTCGAGAAAATCCAGGAGGTTCTCCCCTCCAGGCGAGATGAGGCCCATTTCCGCTGAGGCGTCTCGAGGCTGATTACACCTCCCCTCTGGAACTTCGAAAGGGTCCTTCACACCCTTGTTGCAAATCAAGAAGTTCCCCGACATACCCGTCTCCACTCGAGAGGAATCACGAGGGTCCCGCCCACATCCAGAGGAGCCCCGTTTCCGCCTCGTAGCTCGAGATGAGGGATCCTTTCCCTGCTTCGTCGGGAAAGAGTTCACGGCGTTCCCGTCGCATCTCAAGAGGAGGCCCTCTCAACAGGAACGGCGAGAGGAACTCCAGGGTCGTGCCACCATACCAAGAGTCCCGCAGATGTCTCAGTCCATTCCAGAGGAACCTCTTTTCCCTTCACCGGCTCGTCTTTCACGCCGAGGATCGACTCACACCAAGGTGGCACGTGGCACAGCCCTGTGGGAAAGCCTCGTGGGAAAGCCTCGAGGGACAGCCTCGAGGGAAAGCCACAGATCCCTTGATCCACGTGACAGGAAGCGTGACACTACTGCTGCAGCTCGGGAGGAAAGCGCACGTGCATGCCTCCACTCGAGACGAGGCCTGACTCCCCTGGGGAGACTCAGAAGCACCCCAAGATCCATGGCAACACTGGAGAGGAATCCTCAGGTTCTGGCCCCGACTCCACACAAGGACTGAGGCCCCGGCATGGACGGGAGAGGAATCCCGAGAGGTCCCCTAGCAACTCGCATGGGGACTGGCCTTTCCTGAGGCCACCAGAGCGGGTCCCTGAGGTCCCCGTCGTAACTCGAGAAGACCTGCCGCAACTCGAGAAAATCCAGGAGGTTCTCCCCTCCAGGCGAGATGAGGCCCATTTCCGCTGAGGCGTCTCGAGGCTGATCACACCTCCCCTCTGGAACTTCGAAAGGCTCCTTCACACCCTTGGTGCAAATCAAGAATTTCCCCGACATAGCCGTCTCCACTCGAGAGGAATCACGAGGGTCCCGCCCACATCCAGAGGAGCCCCGTTTCCGCCTCGTAGCTCGAGATGAGGGATCCTTTCCCTGCTTCGTCAGGAAAGAGTTCCCGGCGTTCCCGTCGCATCTCAAGAGGAGGCCCTCTCAACAGGAACGGCGAGAGGAACTCCAGGGTCGTGCCACCATTCCAAGAGTCCCCCAGATGTCTCAGTCCATTCCAGAGGAACCTCTTTTCCCTTCACCGGCTCGTCTTTCACGCCGAGGATCGACTCACACCAAGGTGGCACGTGGCACAGCCCTGTGGGAAAGCCTCGTGGGAAAGCCTCGAGGGACAGCCTCGAGGGAAAGCCACAGATCCCTTGATCCACGTGACAGGAAGCGTGACACTACTGCTGCAGCTCGGGAGGAAAGCGCACGTGCATGCCCCCACTCGAGACGAGGCCTGACTCCCCTGGGGAGACTCAGAAGCACCCCAAGATCCATGGCAACACTGGAGAGGAATCCTCAGGTTCTGGCCCCGACTCCACACAAGGACTGAGGCCCCGGCATGGACGGGAGAGGAATCCCGAGAGGTCCCCTAGCAACTCGCATGGGGACTGGCCTTTCCTGAGGCCACCAGAGCGGGTCCCTGAGGTCCCCGTCGTAACTCGAGAAGACCTGCCGCAACTCGAGAAAATCCAGGAGGTTCTCCCCTCCAGGCGAGATGAGGCCCATTTCCGCTGAGGCGTCTCGAGGCTGATCACACCTCCCCTCTGGAACTTCGAAAGGCTCCTTCACACCCTTGGTGCAAATCAAGAATTTCCCCGACATAGCCGTCTCCACTCGAGAGGAATCACGAGGGTCCCGCCCACATCCAGAGGAGCCCCGTTTCCGCCTCGTAGCTCGAGATGAGGGATCCTTTCCCTGCTTCGTCGGGAAAGAGTTCCCGGCGTTCCCGTCGCATCTCAAGAGGAGGCCCTCTCAACAGGAACGGCGAGAGGAACTCCAGGGTCGTGCCACCATTCCAAGAGTTCCCCAGATGTCTCAGTCCATTCCAGAGGAACCTCTTTTCCCTTCACCGGCTCGTCTTTCACGCCGAGGATCGACTCACACCAAGGTGGCACGTGGCACAGCCCTGTGGGAAAGCCTCGTGGGAAAGCCTCGATGGACAGCCTCGAGGGAAAGCCACAGATCCCTTGATCCACGTGACAGGAAGCGTGACACTACTGCTGCAGCTCGGGAGGAAAGCGCACGTGCATGCCCCCACTCGAGACGAGGCCTGACTCCCCTGGTGAGACTCAGAAGCACCCCAAGATCCATGGCAACTCTGGAGAGGAATCCTCAGGTTCCGGCCCCGACTCCACACAAGGACTGAGGCCCCGGCATGGACGGGAGAGGAATCCCGAGAGGCCCCCTAGCAACTCGCATGGGGACTGGCCTTTCCTGAGGCCACCAGAGCGGGTCCCTGAGGTCCCCGTCGTAACTCTAGAAGACCTGCCGCAACTCGAGAAAATCCAGGAGGTTCTCCCCTCCAGGCGAGATGAGGCCCATTTCCGCTGAGGCGTCTCGAGGCTGATCACACCTCTCCTCTGGAACTTCGAAAGGGTCCTTCACACCCTTGGTGCAAATCAAGAAGTTCCCCGACATAGCCGTCTCCACTCGAGAGGAATCACGTGGGTCCCGCCCACATCCAGAGGAGCCCCGTTTCCGCCTCGTAGCTCGAGATGAGGGATCCTTTCCCTGCTTCGTCGGGAAAGAGTTCCCGGCGTTCCCGTCTCATCTCAAGAGGAGGCCCTCTCAACAGGAACGGCGAGAGGAACTCCAGGGTCGTGCCACCATTCCAAGAGTCCACCAGATGTCTCAGTCCATTCCACAGGAACCTCTTTTCCCTTCACCGGCTCGTCTTTCACGCCGAGGATCGACTCACACCAAGGTGGCACGTGGCACAGCCCTGTGGGAAAGCCTCGTGGGAAAGCCTCGAGGGACAGCCTCGAGGGAAAGCCACAAGTCCCTTGATCCACGTGACAGGAAGCGTGACACTACTGCTGCAGCTCGGGAGGAAAGCGCACGTGCATGCCCCCACTCGAGACGAGGCCTGACTCCCCTGGGGAGACTCAGAAGCAACCCGAGATCCATGGCAACACTGGAGAGGAATCCTCAGGTTCCGGCCCCGACTCCACACAAGGACTGAGGCCCCGGCATGGACGGGAGAGGAATCCCGAGAGGTCCCGTAGCAACTCGCATGGGGACTGGCCTTTCCTGAGGCCACCAGAGCGGGTCCCTGAGGTCCCCGTCGTAACTCGAGAAGACCTGCCGCAACTCGAGAAAATCCAGGAGGTTCTCCCCTCCAGGCGAGATGAGGCCCATTTCCGCTGAGGCGTCTCGAGGCTGATTACACCTCCCCTCTGGAACTTCGAAAGGGTCCTTCACACCCTTGGTGCAAATCAAGAAGTTCCCCGACATACCCGTCTCCACTCGAGAGGAATCACGAGGGTCCCGCCCACATCCAGAGGAGCCCCGTTTCCGCCTCGTAGCTCGAGATGAGGGATCCTTTCCCTGCTTCGTCGGGAAAGAGTTCCCGGCGTTCCCGTCGCATCTCAAGAGGAGGCCCTCTCAACAGGAACGGCGAGAGGAACTCCAGGGTCGTGCCACCATTCCAAGAGTCCCGCAGATGTCTCAGTCCATTCCAGAGGAACCTCTTTTCCCTTCACCGGCTCGTCTTTCACGCCGAGGATCGACTCACACCAAGGTGGCACGTGGCACAGCCCTGTGGGAAAGCCTCGTGGGAAAGCCTCGAGGGACAGCCTCGAGGGAAAGCCACAGATCCCTTGATCCACGTGACAGGAAGCGTGACACTACTGCTGCAGCTCGGGAGGAAAGCGCACGTGCATGCCTCCACTCGAGACGAGGCCTGACTCCCCTGGGGAGACTCAGAAGCACCCCAAGATCCATGGCAACACTGGAGAGGAATCCTCAGGTTCTGGCCCCGACTCCACACAAGGACTGAGGCCCCGGCATGGACGGGAGAGGAATCCCGAGAGGTCCCCTAGCACCTCGCATGGGGACTGGCCTTTCCTGAGGCCACCAGAGCGGGTCCCTGAGGTCCCCGTCGTAACTCGAGAAGACCTGCCGCAACTCGAGAAAATCCAGGAGGTTCTCCCCTCCAGGCGAGATGAGGCCCATTTCCGCTGAGGCGTCTCGAGGCTGATCACACCTCCCCTCTGGAACTTCGAAAGGCTCCTTCACACCCTTGGTGCAAATCAAGAAGTTCCCCGACATAGCCGTCTCCACTCGAGAGGAATCACGAGGGTCCCGCCCACATCCAGAGGAGCCCCGTTTCCGCCTCGTAGCTCGAGATGAGGGATCCTTTCCCTGCTTCGTCGGGAAAGAGTTCCCGGCGTTCCCGTCGCATCTCAAGAGGAGGCCCTCTCAACAGGAACGGCGAGAGGAACTCCAGGGTCGTGCCACCATTCCAAGAGTTCCCCAGATGTCTCAGTCCATTCCAGAGGAACCTCTTTTCCCTTCACCGGCTCGTCTTTCACGCCGAGGATCGACTCACACCAAGGTGGCACGTGGCACAGCCCTGTGGGAAAGCCTCGTGGGAAAGCCTCGATGGACAGCCTCGAGGGAAAGCCACAGATCCCTTGATCCACGTGACAGGAAGCGTGACACTACTGCTGCAGCTCGGGAGGAAAGCGCACGTGCATGCCCCCACTCGAGACGAGGCCTGACTCCCCTGGTGAGACTCAGAAGCACCCCAAGATCCATGGCAACACTGGAGAGGAATCCTCAGGTTCCGGCCCCGACTCCACACAAGGACTGAGGCCCCGGCATGGACGGGAGAGGAATCCCGAGAGGCCGCCTAGCAACTCGCATGGGGACTGGCCTTTCCTGAGGCCACCAGAGCGGGTCCCTGAGGTCCCCGTCGTAACTCTAGAAGACCTGCCGCAACTCGAGAAAATCCAGGAGGTTCTCCCCTCCAGGCGAGATGAGGCCCATTTCCGCTGAGGCGTCTCGAGGCTGATCACACCTCTCCTCTGGAACTTCGAAAGGGTCCTTCACACCCTTGGTGCAAATCAAGAAGTTCCCCGACATAGCCGTCTCCACTCGAGAGGAATCACGAGGGTCCCGCCCACATCCAGAGGAGCCCCGTTTCCGCCTCGTAGCTCGAGATGAGGGATCCTTTCCCTGCTTCGTCGGGAAAGAGTTCCCGGCGTTCCCGTCTCATCTCAAGAGGAGGCCCTCTCAACAGGAACGGCGAGAGGAACTCCAGGGTCGTGCCACCATTCCAAGAGTCCACCAGATGTCTCAGTCCATTCCACAGGAACCTCTTTTCCCTTCACCGGCTCGTCTTTCACGCCGAGGATCGACTCACACCAAGGTGGCACGTGGCACAGCCCTGTGGGAAAGCCTCGTGGGAAAGCCTCGAGGGACAGCCTCGAGGGAAAGCCACAAGTCCCTTGATCCACGTGACAGGAAGCGTGACACTACTGCTGCAGCTCGGGAGGAAAGCGCACGTGCATGCCCCCACTCGAGACGAGGCCTGACTCCCCTGGGGAGACTCAGAAGCACCCCGAGATCCATGGCAACACTGGAGAGGAATCCTCAGGTTCCGGCCCCGACTCCACACAAGGACTGAGGCCCCGGCATGGACGGGAGAGGAATCCCGAGAGGTCCCGTAGCAACTCGCATGGGGACTGGCCTTTCCTGAGGCCACCAGAGCGGGTCCCTGAGGTCCCCGTCGTAACTCGAGAAGACCTGCCGCAACTCGAGAAAATCCAGGAGGTTCTCCCCTCCAGGCGAGATGAGGCCCATTTCCGCTGAGGCGTCTCGAGGCTGATTACACCTCCCCTCTGGAACTTCGAAAGGGTCCTTCACACCCTTGGTGCAAATCAAGAAGTTCCCCGACATACCCGTCTCCACTCGAGAGGAATCACGAGGGTCCCGCCCACATCCAGAGGAGCCCCGTTTCCGCCTCGTAGCTCGAGATGAGGGATCCTTTCCCTGCTTCGTCGGGAAAGAGTTCCCGGCGTTCCCGTCGCATCTCAAGAGGAGGCCCTCTCAACAGGAACGGCGAGAGGAACTCCAGGGTCGTGCCACCATTCCAAGAGTCCCGCAGATGTCTCAGTCCATTCCAGAGGAACCTCTTTTCCCTTCACCGGCTCGTCTTTCACGCCGAGTATCGACTCACACCAAGGTGGCACGTGGCACAGCCCTGTGGGAAAGCCTCGTGGGAAAGCCTCGAGGGACAGCCTCGAGGGAAAGCCACAGATCCCTTGATCCACGTGACAGGAAGCGTGACACTACTGCTGCAGCTCGGGAGGAAAGCGCACGTGCATGCCTCCACTCGAGACGAGGCCTGACTCCCCTGGGGAGACTCAGAAGCACCCCAAGATCCATGGCAACACTGGAGAGGAATCCTCAGGTTCTGGCCCCGACTCCACACAAGGACTGAGGCCCCGGCATGGACGGGAGAGGAATCCCGAGAGGTCCCCTAGCAACTCGCATGGGGACTGGCCTTTCCTGAGGCCACCAGAGCGGGTCCCTGAGGTCCCCGTCGTAACTCGAGAAGACCTGCCGCAACTCGAGAAAATCCAGGAGGTTCTCCCCTCCAGGCGAGATGAGGCCCATTTCCGCTGAGGCGTCTCGAGGCTGATCACACCTCCCCTCTGGAACTTCGAAAGGCTCCTTCACACCCTTGGTGCAAATCAAGAAGTTCCCCGACATAGCCGTCTCCACTCGAGAGGAATCACGAGGGTCCCGCCCACATCCAGAGGAGCCCCGTTTCCGCCTCGTAGCTCGAGATGAGGGATCCTTTCCCTGCTTCGTCGGGAAAGAGTTCCCGGCGTTCCCGTCGCATCTCAAGAGGAGGCCCTCTCAACAGGAACGGCGAGAGGAACTCCAGGGTCGTGCCACCATTCCAAGAGTTCCCCAGATGTCTCAGTCCATTCCAGAGGAACCTCTTTTCCCTTCACCGGCTCGTCTTTCACGCCGAGGATCGACTCACACCAAGGTGGCACGTGGCACAGCCCTGTGGGAAAGCCTCGTGGGAAAGCCTCGATGGACAGCCTCGAGGGAAAGCCACAGATCCCTTGATCCACGTGACAGGAAGCGTGACACTACTGCTGCAGCTCGGGAGGAAAGCGCACGTGCATGCCCCCACTCGAGACGAGGCCTGACTCCCCTGGGGAGACTCAGAAGCACCCCAAGATCCATGGCAACACTGGAGAGGAATCCTCAGGTTCCGGCCCCGACTCCACACAAGGACTGAGGCCCCGGCATGGACGGAGAGGAATCCCGAGAGGCCCCCTAGCAACTCGCATGGGGACTGGCCTATCCTGAGGCCACCAGAGCGGGTCCCTGAGGTCCCCGTCGTAACTCTAGAAGACCTGCCGCAACTAGAGAAAATCCAGGAGGTTCTCCCCTCCAGGCGAGATGAGGCCCATTTCCGCTGAGGCGTTTCGAGGCTGATTACACCTCCCCTCTGGAACTTCGAAAGGGTCCTTCACACCCTTGGTGCAAATCAAGAAGTTCCCCGACATACCCGTCTCCACTCGAGAGGAATCACGAGGGTCCCGCCCACATCCAGAGGAGCCCCGTTTCCGCCTCTTGCTCGAGATGAGGGATCCTTTCCCTGCTTCGTCGGGAAAGAGTTCCCGGCGTTCCCGTCGCATCTCAAGAGGAGGCCCTCTCAACAGGAACGGCGAGAGGAACTCCAGGGTCGTGCCACCATTCCAAGAGTCCCCCAGATGTCTCAGTCCATTCCAGAGGAACCTCTTTTCCCTTCACCGGCTCGTCTTTCACGCCGAGGATCGACTCACACCAAGGTGGCACGTGGCACAGCCCTGTGGGAAAGCCTCGTGGGAAAGCCTCGAGGGACAGCCTCGAGGGAAAGCCACAAGTCCCTTGATCCACGTGACAGGAAGCGTGACACTACTGCTGCAGCTCGGGAGGAAAGCGCACGTGCATGCCTCCACTCGAGACGAGGCCTGACTCCCCTGGGGAGACTCAGAAGCACCCCGAGATCCATGGCAACACTGGAGAGGAATCCTCAGGTTCCGGCCCCGACTCCACACAAGGACTGAGGCCCCGGCATGGACGGGAGAGGAATCCCGAGAGGTCCCCTAGCAACTCGCATGGGGACTGGCCTTTCCTGAGGCCACCAGAGCGGGTCCCTGAGGTCCCCGTCGTAACTCGAGAAGACCTGCCGCAACTCGAGAAAATCCAGGAGGTTCTCCCCTCCAGGCGAGATGAGGCCCATTTCCGCTGAGGCGTCTCGAGGCTGATCACACCTCCCCTCTGGAACTTCGAAAGGCTCCTTCACACCCTTGGTGCAAATCAAGAATTTCCCCGACATAGCCGTCTCCACTCGAGAGGAATCACGAGGGTCCCGCCCACATCCAGAGGAGCCCCGTTTCCGCCTCGTAGCTCGAGATGAGGGATCCTTTCCCTGCTTCGTCGGGAAAGAGTTCCCGGCGTTCCCGTCGCATCTCAAGAGGAGGCCCTCTCAACAGGAACGGCGAGAGGAACTCCAGGGTCGTGCCACCATTCCAAGAGTCCCCCAGATGTCTCAGTCCATTCCAGAGGAACCTCTTTTCCCTTCACCGGCTCGTCTTTCACGCCGAGGATCGACTCACACCAAGGTGGCACGTGGCACAGCCCTGTGGGAAAGCCTCGTGGGAAAGCCTCGATGGACAGCCTCGAGGGAAAGCCACAGATCCCTTAATCCACGTGACAGGAAGCGTGACACTACTGCTGCAGCTCGGGAGGAAAGCGCACGTGCATGCCCCCACTCGAGACGAGGCCTGACTCCCCTGGGGAGACTCAGAAGCACCCCAAGATCCATGGCAACACTGGAGAGGAATCCTCAGGTTCCGGCCCCGACTCCACACAAGGACTGAGGCCCCGGCATGGACGGGAGAGGAATCCCGAGAGGCCCCCTAGCAACTCGCATGGGGACTGGCCTTTCCTGAGGCCACCAGAGCGGGTCCCTGAGGTCCCCGTCGTAACTCTAGAAGACCTGCCGCAACTCGAGAAAATCCAGGAGGTTCTCCCCTCCAGGCGAGATGAGGCCCATTTCCGCTGAGGCGTCTCGAGGCTGATCACACCTCTCCTCTGGAACTTCGAAAGGGTCCTTCACACCCTTGGTGCAAATCAAGAAGTTCCCCGAAATACCCGTCTCCACTCGAGAGGAATCACGAGGGTCCCGCCCACATCCAGAGGAGCCCCGTTTCCGCCTCGTAGCTCGAGATGAGGGATCCTTTCCCTGCTTCGTCGGGAAAGAGTTCCCGGCGTTCCCGTCGCATCTCAAGAGGAGGCCCTCTCAACAGGAACGGCGAGAGGAACTCCAGGGTCGTGCCACCATTCCAAGAGTCCACCAGATGTCTCAGTCCATTCCACAGGAACCTCTTTTCCCTTCACCGGCTCGTCTTTCACGCCGAGGATCGACTCACACCAAGGTGGCACGTGGCACAGCCCTGTGGGAAAGCCTCGTGGGAAAGCCTCGAGGGACAGCCTCGAGGGAAAGCCACAGATCCCTTGATCCACGTGATAGGAAGCGTGACACTACTGCTGCAGCTCGGGAGGAAAGCGCACGTGCATGCCCCCACTCGAGACGAGGCCTGACTCCCCTGGGGAGACTCAGAAGCACCCCAAGATCCATGGCAACACTGGAGAGGAATCCTCAGGTTCCGGCCCCGACTCCACACAAGGACTGAGGCCCCGGCATGGACGGGAGAGGAATCCCGAGAGGTCCCCTAGCAACTCGCATGGGGACTGGCCTTTCCTGAGGCCACCAGAGCGGGTCCCTGAGGTCCCTGTCGTAACTCGAGAAGACCTGCCGCAACTCGAGAAAATCCAGGAGGTTCTTCCCTCCAGGCGAGATGAGGCCCATTTCCGCTGAGGCGTCTCGAGTCTGATCACACCTCCCCTCTGGAACTTCGAAAGGCTCCTTCACACCCTTGGTGCAAATCAAGAATTTCCCCGACATAGCCGTCTCCACTCGAGAGGAATCACGAGGGTCCCGCCCACATCCAGAGGAGCCCCGTTTCCGCCTCGTAGCTCGAGATGAGGGATCCTTTCCCTGCTTCGTCGGGAAAGAGTTCCTGGCGTTCCCGTCGCATCTCAAGAGGAGGCCCTCTCAACAGGAACGGCGAGAGGAACTCCAGGGTCGTGCCACCATTCCAAGAGTTCCCCAGATGTCTCAGTCCGTTCCAGAGGAACCTCTTTTCCCTTCACCGGCTCATCTTTCACACCGAGGATCGACTCACACCAAGGTGGCACGTGGCACAGCCCTGTGGGAAAGCCTCGTGGGAAAGCCTCGATGGACAGCCTCGAGGGAAAGCCACAGATCCCTTGATCCACGTGACAGGAAGCGTGACACTACTGCTGCAGCTCGGGAGGAAAGCGCACGTGCATGCCCCCTCTCGAGACGAGGCCTGACTCCCCTGGGGAGACTCAGAAGCACCGCAAGATCCATGGCAACACTGGAGAGGAATCCTCAGGTTCCGGCCCCGACTCCACACAAGGACTGAGGCCCCGGCATGGACGGGAGAGGAATCCCGAGAGGTCCCCTAGCAACTCGCATGGGGACTGGCCTTTCCTGAGGCCACCAGAGCGGGTCCCTGAGGTCCTCGTCGTAACTCGAGAAGACCTGCCGCAACTCGAGAAAATCCAGGAGGTTCTCCCCTCCAGGCGAGATGAGGCCCATTTCCGCTGAGGCGTCTCGAGGCTGATCACACCTCCCCTCTGGAACTTCGAAAGGGTCCTTCACACCCTTGGTGCAAATCAAGAAGTTCCCCGACATACCCGTCTCCACTCGAGAGGAATCACGAGGGTCCCGCCCACATCCAGAGGAGCCCCGTTTCCGCCTCGTAGCTCGAGATGAGGGATCCTTTCCCTGCTTCGTCGGGAAAGAGTTCCCGGCGTTCCGTCGCATCTCAAGAGGAGGCCCTCTCAACAGGAACGGCGAGAGGAACTCCAGGGTCGTGCCACCAATTCAAGAGTCCCCCAGATGTCTCAGTCCATTCCAGAGGAACCTCTTTTCCCTTCACCGGCTCGTCTTTCACGCCGAGGATCGACTCACACCAAGGTGGCACGTGGCACAGCCCTGTGGGAAAGCCTCGTGGGAAAGCCTCGAGGGACAGCCTCGAGGGAAAGCCACAGATCCCTTGATCCACGTGACAGGAAGCGTGACACTACTGCTGCAGCTCGGGAGGAAAGCGCACGTGCATGCCCCCACTCGAGACGAGGCCTGACTCCCCTGGGGAGACTCAGAAGCACCCCAAGATCCATGGCAACACTGGAGAGGAATCCTCAGGTTCCGGCCCCGACTCCACACAAGGACTGAGGCCCCGGCATGGACGGGAGAGGAATCCCGAGAGGTCCCCTAGCAACTCGCATGGGGACTGGCCTTTCCTGAGGCCACCAGAGCGGGTCCCTGAGGTCCCCGTCGTAACTCGAGAAGACCTGCCGCAACTCGAGAAAATCCAGGAGGTTCTCCCCTCCAGGCGAGATGAGGCCCATTTCCGCTGAGGCGTCTCGAGGCTGATCACACCTCCCCTCTGGAACTTCGAAAGGGTCCTTCACACCCTTGGTGCAAATCAAGAAGTTCCCCGACATACCCGTCTCCACTCGAGAGGAATCACGAGGGTCCCGCCCACATCCAGAGGAGCCCCGTTTCCGCCTCGTAGCTCGAGATGAGGGATCCTTTCCCTGCTTCGTCGGCAAAGAGTTCCCGGCGTTCCCGTCGCATCTCAAGAGGAGGCCCTCTCAACAGGAACGGCGAGAGGAACTCCAGGGTCGTGCCACCATTCCAAGAGTCCCGCAGATGTCTCAGTCCATTCCAGAGGAACCTCTTTTCCCTTCACCGGCTCGTCTTTCACGCCGAGGATCGACTCACACCAAGGTGGCACGTGGCACAGCCCTGTGGGAAAGCCTCGTGGGAAAGCCTCGAGGGACAGCCTCGAGGGAAAGCCACAGATCCCTTGATCCACGTGACAGGAAGCGTGACACTACTGCTGCAGCTCGGGAGGAAAGCGCACGTGCATGCCCCCACTCGAGACGAGGCCTGACTCCCCTGGGGAGACTCAGAAGCACCCCAAGATCCATGGCAACACTGGAGAGGAATCCTCAGGTTCCGGCCCCGACTCCACACAAGGACTGAGGCCCCGGCATGGACGGGAGAGGAATCCCGAGAGGCCCCCTAGCAACTCGCATGGGGACTGGCCTTTCCTGAGGCCACCAGAGCGGGTCCCTGAGGTCCCCGTCGTAACTCTAGAAGACCTGCCGCAACTCGAGAAAATCCAGGAGGTTCTCCCCTCCAGGCGAGATGAGGCCCATTTCCGCTGAGGCGTCTCGAGGCTGATCACACCTCTCCTCTGGAACTTCGAAAGGGTCCTTCACACCCTTGGTGCAAATCAAGAAGTTCCCCGAAATACCCGTCTCCACTCGAGAGGAATCACGAGGGTCCCGCCCACATCCAGAGGAGCCCCGTTTCCGCCTCGTAGCTCGAGATGAGGGATCCTTTCCCTGCTTCGTCGGGAAAGAGTTCCCGGCGTTCCCGTCGCATCTCAAGAGGAGGCCCTCTCAACAGGAACGGCGAGAGGAACTCCAGGGTCGTGCCACCATTCCAAGAGTCCACCAGATGTCTCAGTCCATTCCACAGGAACCTCTTTTCCCTTCACCGGCTCGTCTTTCACGCCGAGGATCGACTCACACCAAGGTGGCACGTGGCACAGCCCTGTGGGAAAGCCTCGTGGGAAAGCCTCGAGGGACAGCCTCGAGGGAAAGCCACAGATCCCTTGATCCACGTGATAGGAAGCGTGACACTACTGCTGCAGCTCGGGAGGAAAGCGCACGTGCATGCCCCCACTCGAGACGAGGCCTGACTCCCCTGGGGAGACTCAGAAGCACCCCAAGATCCATGGCAACACTGGAGAGGAATCCTCAGGTTCCGGCCCCGACTCCACACAAGGACTGAGGCCCCGGCATGGACGGGAGAGGAATCCCGAGAGGTCCCCTAGCAACTCGCATGGGGACTGGCCTTTCCTGAGGCCACCAGAGCGGGTCCCTGAGGTCCCTGTCGTAACTCGAGAAGACCTGCCGCAACTCGAGAAAATCCAGGAGGTTCTTCCCTCCAGGCGAGATGAGGCCCATTTCCGCTGAGGCGTCTCGAGTCTGATCACACCTCCCCTCTGGAACTTCGAAAGGCTCCTTCACACCCTTGGTGCAAATCAAGAATTTCCCCGACATAGCCGTCTCCACTCGAGAGGAATCACGAGGGTCCCGCCCACATCCAGAGGAGCCCCGTTTCCGCCTCGTAGCTCGAGATGAGGGATCCTTTCCCTGCTTCGTCGGGAAAGAGTTCCTGGCGTTCCCGTCGCATCTCAAGAGGAGGCCCTCTCAACAGGAACGGCGAGAGGAACTCCAGGGTCGTGCCACCATTCCAAGAGTCCCCCAGATGTCTCAGTCCGTTCCAGAGGAACCTCTTTTCCCTTCACCGGCTCATCTTTCACACCGAGGATCGACTCACGCCAAGGTGGCACGTGGCACAGCCCTGTGGGAAAGCCTCGTGGGAAAGCCTCGATGGACAGCCTCGAGGGAAAGCCACAGATCCCTTGATCCACGTGACAGGAAGCGTGACACTACTGCTGCAGCTCGGGAGGAAAGCGCACGTGCATGCCCCCTCTCGAGACGAGGCCTGACTCCCCTGGGGAGACTCAGAAGCACCGCAAGATCCATGGCAACACTGGAGAGGAATCCTCAGGTTCCGGCCCCGACTCCACACAAGGACTGAGGCCCCGGCATGGACGGGAGAGGAATCCCGAGAGGTCCCCTAGCAACTCGCATGGGGACTGGCCTTTCCTGAGGCCACCAGAGCGGGTCCCTGAGGTCCTCGTCGTAACTCGAGAAGACCTGCCGCAACTCGAGAAAATCCAGGAGGTTCTCCCCTCCAGGCGAGATGAGGCCCATTTCCGCTGAGGCGTCTCGAGGCTGATCACACCTCCCCTCTGGAACTTCGAAAGGGTCCTTCACACCCTTGGTGCAAATCAAGAAGTTCCCCGACATACCCGTCTCCACTCGAGAGGAATCACGAGGGTCCCGCCCACATCCAGAGGAGCCCCGTTTCCGCCTCGTAGCTCGAGATGAGGGATCCTTTCCCTGCTTCGTCGGGAAAGAGTTCCCGGCGTTCCGTCGCATCTCAAGAGGAGGCCCTCTCAACAGGAACGGCGAGAGGAACTCCATTGTCGTGCCACCAATTCAAGAGTCCCCCAGATGTCTCAGTCCATTCCAGAGGAACCTCTTTTCCCTTCACCGGCTCGTCTTTCACGCCGAGGATCGACTCACACCAAGGTGGCACGTGGCACAGCCCTGTGGGAAAGCCTCGTGGGAAAGCCTCGAGGGACAGCCTCGAGGGAAAGCGACAGATCCCTTGATCCACGTGACAGGAAGCGTGACACTACTGCTGCAGCTCGGGAGGAAAGCGCACGTGCATGCCCCCACTCGAGACGAGGCCTGACTCCCCTGGGGAGACTCAGAAGCACCCCAAGATCCATGGCAACACTGGAGAGGAATCCTCAGGTTCCGACCCGACTCCACACAAGGACTGAGGCCCCGGCATGGACGGGAGAGGAATCCCGAGAGGTCCCCTAGCAACTCGCATGGGGACTGGCCTTTCCTGAGGCCACCAGAGCGGGTCCCTGAGGTCCCCGTCGTAACTCGAGAAGACCTGCCGCAACTCGAGAAAATCCAGGAGGTTCTCCCCTCCAGGCGAGATGAGGCCCATTTCCGCTGAGGCGTCTCGAGGCTGATCACACCTCCCCTCTGGAACTTCGAAAGGGTCCTTCACACCCTTGGTGCAAATCAAGAAGTTCCCCGACATACCCGTCTCCACTCGAGAGGAATCACGAGGGTCCCGCCCACATCCAGAGGAGCCCCGTTTCCGCCTCGTAGCTCGAGATGAGGGATCCTTTCCCTGCTTCGTCGGGAAAGAGTTCCCGGCGTTCCCGTCGCATCTCAAGAGGAGGCCCTCTCAACAGGAACGGCGAGAGGAACTCCAGGGTCGTGCCACCATTCCAAGAGTCCCGCAGATGTCTCAGTCCATTCCAGAGGAACCTCTTTTCCCTTCACCGGCTCGTCTTTCACGCCGAGGATCGACTCACACCAAGGTGGCACGTGGCACAGCCCTGTGGGAAAGCCTCGTGGGAAAGCCTCGAGGGACAGCCTCGAGGGAAAGCCACAGATCCCTTGATCCACGTGACAGGAAGCGTGACACTACTGCTGCAGCTCGGGAGGAAAGCGCACGTGCATGCCCCCACTCGAGACGACGCCTGACTCCCCTGGGGAGACTCAGAAGCACCCCAAGATCCATGGCAACACTGGAGAGGAATCCTCAGGTTCCGGCCCCGACTCCACACAAGGACTGAGGCCCCGTCATGGACGGGAGAGGAATCCAGAGAGGTCCCCTAGCAACTCGCATGGGGACTGGCCTTTCCTGAGGCCACCAGAGCGGGTCCCTGAGGTCCCCGTCGTAACTCGAGAAGACCTGCTGCAACTCGAGAAAATCCAGGAGGTTCTCCCCTCCAGGCGAGATGAGGCCCATTTCCGCTGAGGCGTCTCGAGGCTGATCACACCTCACCTCTGGAACTTCGAAAGGGTCCTTCACACCTTGGTGCAAATCAAGAAGTTCCCCGACATACCCGTCTCCACTGGAGAGGAATCACGAGGGTACCGCCCACATCCAGAGGAGCCCCGTTTCCGCCTCGTAGCTGGAGATGAGGGATCCTTTCCCTGCTTCGTCGGGAAAGAGTTCCCGGCGTTCCCGTCGCATCTCAAGAGGAGGTCCTCTCAACAGGAACGGCGAGAGGAACTCCAGTGTCGTGCCACCATTCCAAGAGTCCCCCAGATGTCTCAGTCCATTCCAGAGGAACCTCTTTTCCCTTCACCGGCTCGTCTTTCACGCCGAGGACCGACTCACACCAAGGTGGCACGTGGCACAGCCCTGTGGGAAAGCCTCGTGGGAAAGCCTCGAGGGACAGCCTCGAGGGAAAGCCACAGATCCCTTGATCCACGTGACAGGAAGCGTGACACTACTGCTGCAGCTCGGGAGGAAAGCGCACGTGCATGCCCCCACTCGAGACGAGGCCTGACTCCCCTGGGGAGACTCAGAAGCACCCCAAGACCCATGGCAACACTGGAGAGGAATCCTCAGGTTCCGGCCCCGACTCCACACAAGGACTGAGGCCCCGGCATGGACGGGAGAGGAATCCCGAAAGGTCCCCTAGCAACTCGCATGGGGTCTGGCCTTTCCTGAGGCCACCAGAGCGGGTCCCTGAGGTCCCCGTCGTAACTCGAGAAGACCTGCCGCAACTCGAGAAAATCCAGGAGGTTCTTCCCTCCAGGCGAGATGAGGCCCATTTCCGCTGAGGCGTCTCGAGTCTGATCACACCTCCCCTCTGGAACTTCGAAAGGCTCCTTCACACCCTTGGTGCAAATCAAGAATTTCCCCGACATAGCCGTCTCCACTCGAGAGGAATCACGAGGGTCCCGCCCACATCCAGAGGGGCCCCGTTTCCGCCTCGTAGCTCGAGATGAGGGATCCTTTCCCTGCTTCGTCGGCAAAGAGTTCCTGGCGTTCCCGTCGCATCTCCAGAGGAGGCCCTCTCAACAGGAACGGCGAGAGGAACTCCAGGGTCGTGCCACCATTCCAAGAGTTCCCCAGATGTCTCAGTCCATTCCAGAGGAACCTCTTTTCCCTTCACCGGCTCGTCTTTCACACCGAGGATCGACACACACCAAGGTGGCACGTGGCACAGCCCTGTGGGAAAGCCTCGTGGGAAAGCCTCGATGGACAGCCTCGAGGGAAAGCCACAGATCCCTTGATCCACGTGACAGGAAGCGTGACACTACTGCTGCAGCTCGGGAGGAAAGCGCACGTGCATGCCCCCTCTCGAGACGAGGCCTGACTCCCCTGGGGAGACTCAGAAGCACCGCAAGATCCATGGCAACACTGGAGAGGAATCCTCAGGTTCCGGCCCCGACTCCACACAAGGACTGAGGCCCCGGCATGGACGGGAGAGGAATCCCGAGAGGTCCCCTAGCAACTCGCATGGGGACTGGCCTTTCCTGAGGCCACCAGAGCGGGTCCCTGAGGTCCTCGTCGTAACTCGAGAAGACCTGCCGCAACTCGAGAAAATCCAGGAGGTTCTCCCCTCCAGGCGAGATGAGGCCCATTTCCGCTGAGGCGTCTCGAGGCTGATCACACCTTCCCTCTGGAACTTCGAAAGGGTCCTTCACACCCTTGGTGCAAATCAAGAAGTTCCCCGACATACCCGTCTCCACTCGAGAGGAATCACGAGGGTCCCGCCCACATCCAGAGGAGCCCCGTTTCCGCCTCGTAGCTCGAGATGAGGGATCCTTTCCCTGCTTCGTCGGGAAAGAGTTCCCGGCGTTCCGTCGCATCTCAAGAGGAGGCCCTCTCAACAGGAACGGCGAGAGGAACTCCAGGGTCGTGCCACCAATTCAAGAGTCCCCCAGATGTCTCAGTCCATTCCAGAGGAACCTCTTTTCCCTTCACCGGCTCGTCTTTCACGCCGAGGATCGACTCACACCAAGGTGGCACGTGGCACAGCCCTGTGGGAAAGCCTCGTGGGAAAGCCTCGAGGGACAGCCTCGAGGGAAAGCCACAGATCCCTTGATCCACGTGACAGGAAGCGTGACACTACTGCTGCAGCTCGGGAGGAAAGCGCACGTGCATGCCCCCACTCGAGACGAGGCCTGACTCCCCTGGGGAGACTCAGAAGCACCACAAGATCCATGGCAACACTGGAGAGGAATCCTCAGGTTCCGGCCCCGACTCCACACAAGGACTGAGGCCCCGGCATGGACGGGAGAGGAATCCCGAGAGGTCCCCTAGCAACTCGCATGGGGACTGGCCTTTCCTGAGGCCACCAGAGCGGGTCCCTGAGGTCCCCGTCGTAACTCGAGAAGACCTGCCGCAACTCGAGAAAATCCAGGAGGTTCTCCCCTCCAGGCGAGATGAGGCCCATTTCCGCTGAGGCGTCTCGAGGCTGATCACACCTCCCCTCTGGAACTTCGAAAGGGTCCTTCACACCCTTGGTGCAAATCAAGAAGTTCCCCGACATACCCGTCTCCACTCGAGAGGAATCACGAGGGTCCCGCCCACATCCAGAGGAGCCCCGTTTCCGCCTCGTAGCTCGAGATGAGGGATCCTTTCCCTGCTTCGTCGGGAAAGAGTTCCCGGCGTTCCCGTCGCATCTCAAGAGGAGGCCCTCTCAACAGGAACGGCGAGAGGAACTCCAGGGTCGTGCCACCATTCCAAGAGTCCCGCCAGATGTCTCAGTCCATTCCAGAGGAACCTCTTTTCCCTTCACCGGCTCGTCTTTCACGCCGAGGATCGACTCACACCAAGGTGGCACGTGGCACAGCCCTGTGGGAAAGCCTCGTGGGAAAGCCTCGAGGGACAGCCTCGAGGGAAAGCCACAGATCCCTTGATCCACGTGACAGGAAGCGTGACACTACTGCTGCAGCTCGGGAGGAAAGCGCACGTGCATGCCCCCTCTCGAGACGAGGCCTGACTCCCCTGGGGAGACTCAGAAGCACCGCAAGATCCATGGCAACACTGGAGAGGAATCCTCAGGTTCCGGCCCCGACTCCACACAAGGACTGAGGCCCCGGCATGGACGGGAGAGGAATCCCGAGAGGTCCCCTAGCAACTCGCATGGGGACTGGCCTTTCCTGAGGCCACCAGAGCGGGTCCCTGAGGTCCTCGTCGTAACTCGAGAAGACCTGCCGCAACTCGAGAAAATCCAGGAGGTTCTCCCCTCCAGGCGAGATGAGGCCCATTTCCGCTGAGGCGTCTCGAGGCTGATCACACCTCCCCTCTGGAACTTCGAAAGGGTCCTTCACACCCTTGGTGCAAATCAAGAAGTTCCCCGACATACCCGTCTCCACTCGAGAGGAATCACGAGGGTCCCGCCCACATCCAGAGGAGCCCCGTTTCCGCCTCGTAGCTCGAGATGAGGGATCCTTTCCCTGCTTCGTCGGGAAAGAGTTCCCGGCGTTCCGTCGCATCTCAAGAGGAGGCCCTCTCAACAGGAACGGCGAGAGGAACTCCAGGGTCGTGCCACCAATTCAAGAGTCCCCCAGATGTCTCAGTCCATTCCAGAGGAACCTCTTTTCCCTTCACCGGCTCGTCTTTCACGCCGAGGATCGACTCACACCAAGGTGGCACGTGGCACAGCCCTGTGGGAAAGCCTCGTGGGAAAGCCTCGAGGGACAGCCTCGAGGGAAAGCGACAGATCCCTTGATCCACGTGACAGGAAGCGTGACACTACTGCTGCAGCTCGGGAGGAAAGCGCACGTGCATGCCCCCACTCGAGACGAGGCCTGACTCCCCTGGGGAGACTCAGAAGCACCACAAGATCCATGGCAACACTGGAGAGGAATCCTCAGGTTCCGGCCCCGACTCCACACAAGGACTGAGGCCCCGGCATGGACGGGAGAGGAATCCCGAGAGGTCCCCTAGCAACTCGCATGGGGACTGGCCTTTCCTGAGGCCACCAGAGCGGGTCCCTGAGGTCCCCGTCGTAACTCGAGAAGACCTGCCGCAACTCGAGAAAATCCAGGAGGTTCTCCCCTCCAGGCGAGATGAGGCCCATTTCCGCTGAGGCGTCTCGAGGCTGATCACACCTCCCCTCTGGAACTTCGAAAGGGTCCTTCACACCCTTGGTGCAAATCAAGAAGTTCCCCGACATACCCGTCTCCACTCGAGAGGAATCACGAGGGTCCCGCCCACATCCAGAGGAGCCCCGTTTCCGCCTCGTAGCTCGAGATGAGGGATCCTTTCCCTGCTTCGTCGGGAAAGAGTTCCCGGCGTTCCCGTCGCATCTCAAGAGGAGGCCCTCTCAACAGGAACGGCGAGAGGAACTCCAGGGTCGTGCCACCATTCCAAGAGTCCCGCAGATGTCTCAGTCCATTCCAGAGGAACCTCTTTTCCCTTCACCGGCTCGTCTTTCACGCCGAGGATCGACTCACACCAAGGTGGCACGTGGCACAGCCCTGTGGGAAAGCCTCGTGGGAAAGCCTCGAGGGACAGCCTCGAGGGAAAGCCACAGATCCCTTGATCCACGTGACAGGAAGCGTGACACTACTGCTGCAGCTCGGGAGGAAAGCGCACGTGCATGCCCCCACCCGAGACGACGCCTGACTCCCCTGGGGAGACTCAGAAGCACCCCAAGATCCATGGCAACACTGGAGAGGAATCCTCAGGTTCCGGCCCCGACTCCACACAAGGACTGAGGCCCCGGCATGGACGGGAGAGGAATCCCGAGAGGTCCCCTAGCAACTCGCATGGGGACTGGCCTTTCCTGAGGCCACCAGAGCGGGTCCCTGAGGTCCCCGTCGTAACTCGAGAAGACCTGCTGCAACTCGAGAAAATCCAGGAGGTTCTCCCCTCCAGGCGAGATGAGGCCCATTTCCGCTGAGGCGTCTCGAGGCTGATCACACCTCACCTCTGGAACTTCGAAAGGGTCCTTCACACCCTTGGTGCAAATCAAGAAGTTCCCCGACATACCCGTCTCCACTGGAGAGGAATCACGAGGGTACCGCCCACATCCAGAGGAGCCCCGTTTCCGCCTCGTAGCTGGAGATGAGGGATCCTTTCCCTGCTTCGTCGGGAAAGAGTTCCCGGCGTTCCCGTCGCATCTCAAGAGGAGGTCCTCTCAACAGGAACGGCGAGAGGAACTCCAGTGTCGTGCCACCATTCCAAGAGTCCCCCAGATGTCTCAGTCCATTCCAGAGGAACCTCTTTTCCCTTCACCGGCTCGTCTTTCACGCCGAGGACCGACTCACACCAAGGTGGCACGTGGCACAGCCCTGTGGGAAAGCCTCGTGGGAAAGCCTCGAGGGACAGCCTCGAGGGAAAGCCACAGATCCCTTGATCCACGTGACAGGAAGCGTGACACTACTGCTGCAGCTCGGGAGGAAAGCGCACGTGCATGCCCCCACTCGAGACGAGGCCTGACTCCCCTGGGGAGACTCAGAAGCACCCCAAGACCCATGGCAACACTGGAGAGGAATCCTCAGGTTCCGGCCCCGACTCCACACAAGGACTGAGGCCCCGGCATGGACGGGAGAGGAATCCCGAAAGGTCCCCTAGCAACTCGCATGGGGTCTGGCCTTTCCTGAGGCCACCAGAGCGGGTCCCTGAGGTCCCCGTCGTAACTCGAGAAGACCTGCCGCAACTCGAGAAAATCCAGGAGGTTCTTCCCTCCAGGCGAGATGAGGCCCATTTCCGCTGAGGCGTCTCGAGTCTGATCACACCTCCCCTCTGGAACTTCGAAAGGCTCCTTCACACCCTTGGTGCAAATCAAGAATTTCCCCGACATAGCCGTCTCCACTCGAGAGGAATCACGAGGGTCCCGCCCACATCCAGAGGAGCCCCGTTTCCGCCTCGTAGCTCGAGATGAGGGATCCTTTCCCTGCTTCGTCGGGAAAGAGTTCCCGGCGTTCCCGTCGCATCTCAAGAGGAGGCCCTCTCAACAGGAACGGCGAGAGGAACTCCAGGGTCGTGCCACCATTCCAAGAGTCCCGCAGATGTCTCAGTCCATTCCAGAGGAACCTCTTTTCCCTTCACCGGCTCGTCTTTCACGCCGAGGATCGACTCACACCAAGGTGGCACGTGGCACAGCCCTGTGGGAAAGCCTCGTGGGAAAGCCTCGAGGGACAGCCTCGAGGGAAAGCCACAGATCCCTTGATCCACGTGACAGGAAGCGTGACACTACTGCTGCAGCTCGGGAGGAAAGCGCACGTGCATGCCCCCACCCGAGACGACGCCTGACTCCCCTGGGGAGACTCAGAAGCACCCCAAGATCCATGGCAACACTGGAGAGGAATCCTCAGGTTCCGGCCCCGACTCCACACAAGGACTGAGGCCCCGGCATGGACGGGAGAGGAATCCCGAGAGGTCCCCTAGCAACTCGCATGGGGACTGGCCTTTCCTGAGGCCACCAGAGCGGGTCCCTGAGGTCCCCGTCGTAACTCGAGAAGACCTGCTGCAACTCGAGAAAATCCAGGAGGTTCTCCCCTCCAGGCGAGATGAGGCCCATTTCCGCTGAGGCGTCTCGAGGCTGATCACACCTCACCTCTGGAACTTCGAAAGGGTCCTTCACACCCTTGGTGCAAATCAAGAAGTTCCCCGACATACCCGTCTCCACTGGAGAGGAATCACGAGGGTACCGCCCACATCCAGAGGAGCCCCGTTTCCGCCTCGTAGCTGGAGATGAGGGATCCTTTCCCTGCTTCGTCGGGAAAGAGTTCCCGGCGTTCCCGTCGCATCTCAAGAGGAGGTCCTCTCAACAGGAACGGCGAGAGGAACTCCAGTGTCGTGCCACCATTCCAAGAGTCCCCCAGATGTCTCAGTCCATTCCAGAGGAACCTCTTTTCCCTTCACCGGCTCGTCTTTCACGCCGAGGACCGACTCACACCAAGGTGGCACGTGGCACAGCCCTGTGGGAAAGCCTCGTGGGAAAGCCTCGAGGGACAGCCTCGAGGGAAAGCCACAGATCCCTTGATCCACGTGACAGGAAGCGTGACACTACTGCTGCAGCTCGGGAGGAAAGCGCACGTGCATGCCCCCACTCGAGACGAGGCCTGACTCCCCTGGGGAGACTCAGAAGCACCCCAAGACCCATGGCAACACTGGAGAGGAATCCTCAGGTTCCGGCCCCGACTCCACACAAGGACTGAGGCCCCGGCATGGACGGGAGAGGAATCCCGAAAGGTCCCCTAGCAACTCGCATGGGGTCTGGCCTTTCCTGAGGCCACCAGAGCGGGTCCCTGAGGTCCCCGTCGTAACTCGAGAAGACCTGCCGCAACTCGAGAAAATCCAGGAGGTTCTTCCCTCCAGGCGAGATGAGGCCCATTTCCGCTGAGGCGTCTCGAGTCTGATCACACCTCCCCTCTGGAACTTCGAAAGGCTCCTTCACACCCTTGGTGCAAATCAAGAATTTCCCCGACATAGCCGTCTCCACTCGAGAGGAATCACGAGGGTCCCGCCCACATCCAGAGGAGCCCCGTTTCCGCCTCGTAGCTCGAGATGAGGGATCCTTTCCCTGCTTCGTCGGGAAAGAGTTCCCGGCGTTCCCGTCGCATCTCAAGAGGAGGCCCTCTCAACAGGAACGGCGAGAGGAACTCCAGGGTCGTGCCACCATTCCAAGAGTCCCGCAGATGTCTCAGTCCATTCCAGAGGAACCTCTTTTCCCTTCACCGGCTCGTCTTTCACGCCGAGGATCGACTCACACCAAGGTGGCACGTGGCACAGCCCTGTGGGAAAGCCTCGTGGGAAAGCCTCGAGGGACAGCCTCGAGGGAAAGCCACAGATCCCTTGATCCACGTGACAGGAAGCGTGACACTACTGCTGCAGCTCGGGAGGAAAGCGCACGTGCATGCCCCCACTCGAGACGACGCCTGACTCCCCTGGGGAGACTCAGAAGCACCCCAAGATCCATGGCAACACTGGAGAGGAATCCTCAGGTTCCGGCCCCGACTCCACACAAGGACTGAGGCCCCGGCATGGACGGGAGAGGAATCCCGAGAGGTCCCCTAGCAACTCGCATGGGGACTGGCCTTTCCTGAGGCCACCAGAGCGGGTCCCTGAGGTCCCCGTCGTAACTCGAGAAGACCTGCTGCAACTCGAGAAAATCCAGGAGGTTCTCCCCTCCAGGCGAGATGAGGCCCATTTCCGCTGAGGCGTCTCGAGGCTGATCACACCTCACCTCTGGAACTTCGAAAGGGTCCTTCACACCCTTGGTGCAAATCAAGAAGTTCCCCGACATACCCGTCTCCACTGGAGAGGAATCACGAGGGTACCGCCCACATCCAGAGGAGCCCCGTTTCCGCCTCGTAGCTGGAGATGAGGGATCCTTTCCCTGCTTCGTCGGGAAAGAGTTCCCGGCGTTCCCGTCGCATCTCAAGAGGAGGTCCTCTCAACAGGAACGGCGAGAGGAACTCCAGTGTCGTGCCACCATTCCAAGAGTCCCCCAGATGTCTCAGTCCATTCCAGAGGAACCTCTTTTCCCTTCACCGGCTCGTCTTTCACGCCGAGGACCGACTCACACCAAGGTGGCACGTGGCACAGCCCTGTGGGAAAGCCTCGTGGGAAAGCCTCGATGGACAGCCTCGAGGGAAAGCCACAGATCCCTTGATCCACGTGACAGGAAGCGTGACACTACTGCTTCAGCTCGGGAGCAAAGCGCACGTGCATGCCCCCTCTCGAGACGAGGCCTGACTCCCCTGGGGAGACTCAGAAGCACCGCAAGATCCATGGCAACACTGGAGAGGAATCCTCAGGTTCCGGCCCCGACTCCACACAAGGACTGAGGCCCCGGCATGGACGGGAGAGGAATCCCGAGAGGTCCCCTAGCAACTCGCATGGGGTCTGGCCTTTCCTGAGGCCACCAGAGCGGGTCCCTGAGGTCCCCGTCGTAACTCGAGAAGACCTGCCGCAACTCGAGAAAATCCAGGAGGTTCTTCCCTCCAGGCGAGATGAGGCCCATTTCCGCTGAGGCGTCTCGAGTCTGATCACACCTCCCCTCTGGAACTTCGAAAGGCTCCTTCACACCCTTGGTGCAAATCAAGAATTTTCCCGACATAGCCGTCTCCACTCGAGAGGAATCACGAGGGTCCCGCCCACATCCAGAGGAGCCCCGTTTCCGCCTCGTAGCTCGAGATGAGGGATCCTTTCCCTGCTTCGTCGGCAAAGAGTTCCTGGAGTTCCCGTCGCATCTCCAGAGGAGGCCCTCTCAACAGGAACGGCGAGAGGAACTCCAGGGTCGTGCCACCATTCCAAGAGTTCCCCAGATGTCTCAGTCCATTCCAGAGGAACCTCTTTTCCCTTCACCGGCTCGTCTTTCACACCGAGGATCGACTCACACCAAGGTGGCACGTGGCACAGCCCTGTGGGAAAGCCTCGTGGGAAAGCCTCGATGGACAGCCTCGAGGGAAAGCCACAGATCCCTTGATCCACGTGACAGGAAGCGTGACACTACTGCTGCAGCTCGGGAGGAAAGCGCACGTGCATGCCCCCTCTCGAGACGAGGCCTGACTCCCCTGGGGAGACTCAGAAGCACCGCAAGATCCATGGCAACACTGGAGAGGAATCCTCAGGTTCTGGCCCCGACTCCACACAAGGACTGAGGCCCCGGCATGGACGGGAGAGGAATCCCGAGAGGTCCCCTAGCAACTCGCATGGGGACTGGCCTTTCCTGAGGCCACAAGAGCGGGTCCCTGAGGTCCCCGTCGTAACTCGAGAAGACCTGCCGCAACTCGAGAAAATCCAGGAGGTTCTTCCCTCCAGGCGAGATGAGGCCCATTTCCGCTGAGGCGTCACGAGTCTGATCACACCTCCCCTCTGGAACTTCGAAAGGCTCCTTCACACCCTTGGTGCAAATCAAGAATTTTCCCGACATAGCCGTCTCCACTCGAGAGGAATCACGAGGGTCCCGCCCACATCCAGAGGAGCCCCGTTTCCGCCTCGTAGCTCGAGATGAGGGATCCTTTCCCTGCTTCGTCGGGAAAGAGTTCCTGGCGTTCCCGTCGCATCTCAAGAGGAGGCCCTCTCAACAGGAACGGCGAGAGGAACTCCAGGGTCGTGCCACCATTCCAAGAGTTCCCCAGATGTCTCAGTCCATTCCAGAGGAAACTCTTTTCCCTTCACCGGCTCGTCTTTCACACCGAGGATCGACTCACACCAAGGTGGCACGTGGCACAGCCCTGTGGGAAAGCCTCGTGGGAAAGCCTCGATGGACAGCCTCGAGGGAAAGCCACAGATCCCTTGATCCACGTGACAGGAAGCGTGACACTACTGCTTCAGCTCGGGAGCAAAGCGCACGTGCATGCCCCCTCTCGAGACGAGGCCTGACTCCCCTGGGGAGACTCAGAAGCACCGCAAGATCCATGGCAACACTGGAGAGGAATCCTCAGGTTCCGGCCCCGACTCCACACAAGGACTGAGGCCCCGGCATGGACGGGAGAGGAATCCCGAGAGGTCCCCTAGCAACTCGCATGGGGTCTGGCCTTTCCTGAGGCCACCAGAGCGGGTCCCTGAGGTCCCCGTCGTAACTCGAGAAGACCTGCCGCAACTCGAGAAAATCCAGGAGGTTCTTCCCTCCAGGCGAGATGAGGCCCATTTCCGCTGAGGCGTCTCGAGTCTGATCACACCTCCCCTCTGGAACTTCGAAAGGCTCCTTCACACCCTTGGTGCAAATCAAGAATTTTCCCGACATAGCCGTCTCCACTCGAGAGGAATCACGAGGGTCCCGCCCACATCCAGAGGAGCCCCGTTTCCGCCTCGTAGCTCGAGATGAGGGATCCTTTCCCTGCTTCGTCGGCAAAGAGTTCCTGGCGTTCCCGTCGCATCTCCAGAGGAGGCCCTCTCAACAGGAACGGCGAGAGGAACTCCAGGGTCGTGCCACCATTCCAAGAGTTCCCCAGATGTCTCAGTCCATTCCAGAGGAACCTCTTTTCCCTTCACCGGCTCGTCTTTCACACCGAGGATCGACTCACACCAAGGTGGCACGTGGCACAGCCCTGTGGGAAAGCCTCGTGGGAAAGCCTCGATGGACAGCCTCGAGGGAAAGCCACAGATCCCTTGATCCACGTGACAGGAAGCGTGACACTACTGCTGCAGCTCGGGAGGAAAGCGCACGTGCATGCCCCCTCTCGAGACGAGGCCTGACTCCCCTGGGGAGACTCAGAAGCACCGCAAGATCCATGGCAACACTGGAGAGGAATCCTCAGGTTCCGGCCCCGACTCCACACAAGGACTGAGGCCCCGGCATGGACGGGAGAGGAATCCCGAGAGGTCCCCTAGCAACTCGCATGGGGACTGGCCTTTCCTGAGGCCACAAGAGCGGGTCCCTGAGGTCCCCGTCGTAACTCGAGAAGACCTGCCGCAACTCGAGAAAATCCAGGAGGTTCTTCCCTCCAGGCGAGATGAGGCCCATTTCCGCTGAGGCGTCTCGAGTCTGATCACACCTCCCCTCTGGAACTTCGAAAGGCTCCTTCACACCCTTGGTGCAAATCAAGAATTTCCCCGACATAGCCGTCTCCACTCGAGAGGAATCACGAGGGTCCCGCCCACATCCAGAGGAGCCCCGTTTCCGCCTCGTAGCTCGAGATGAGGGATCCTTTCCCTGCTTCGTCGGGAAAGAGTTCCTGGCGTTCCCGTCGCATCTCAAGAGGAGGCCCTCTCAACAGGAACGGCGAGAGGAACTCCAGGGTCGTGCCACCATTCCAAGAGTTCCCCAGATGTCTCAGTCCATTCCAGAGGAAACTCTTTTCCCTTCACCGGCTCGTCTTTCACACCGAGGATCGACTCACACCAAGGTGGCACGTGGCACAGCCCTGTGGGAAAGCCTCGTGGGAAAGCCTCGATGGACAGCCTCGAGGGAAAGCCACAGATCCCTTGATCCACGTGACAGGAAGCGTGACACTACTGCTTCAGCTCGGGAGCAAAGCGCACGTGCATGCCCCCTCTCGAGACGAGGCCTGACTCCCCTGGGGAGACTCAGAAGCACCGCAAGATCCATGGCAACACTGGAGAGGAATCCTCAGGTTCCGGCCCCGACTCCACACAAGGACTGAGGCCCCGGCATGGACGGGAGAGGAATCCCGAGAGGTCCCCTAGCAACTCGCATGGGGACTGGCCTTTCCTGAGGCCACTAGAGCGGGTCCCTGAGGTCCCCGTCGTAACTCGAGAAGACCTGCCGCAACTCGAGAAAATCCAGGAGGTTCTCCCCTCCAGGCGAGATGAGGCCCATTTCCGCTGAGGCGTCTCGAGGCTGATCACACCTCCCCTCTGGAACTTCGAAAGGGTCCTTCACACCCTTGGTGCAAATCAAGAAGTTCCCCGACATACCCGTCTCCACTCGAGAAGAATCACGAGGGTCCCGCCCACATCCAGAGGAGCCCCGTTTCCGCCTCGTAGCTCGAGATGAGGGATCCTTTCCCTGCTTCGTCGGGAAAGAGTTCCCGGCGTTCCGTCGCATCTCAAGAGGAGGCCCTCTCAACAGAAACGGCGAGAGGAACTCCAGGGTCGTGCCAGCAATTCAAGAGTCCCCCAGATGTCTCAGTCCATTCCAGAGGAACCTCTTTTCCCTTCACCGGCTCGTCTTTCACGCCGAGGATCGACTCACACCAAGGTGGCACGTGGCACAGCCCTGTGGGAAAGCCTCGTGGGAAAGCCTCGAGGGACAGCCTCGAGGGAAAGCCACAGATCCCTTGATCCACGTGACAGGAAGCGTGACACTACTGCTGCAGCTCGGGAGGAAAGCGCACGTGCATGCCCCCACTCGAGACGAGGCCTGACTCCCCTGAGGAGACTCAGAAGCAGCCCAAGATCCTTGGCAACACTGGAGAGGAATCCTCAGGTTCCGGCCCCGACTCCACACAAGGACTGAGGCCCCGGCATGGACGGGAGAGGAATCCCGAGAGGTCCCCTAGCAACTCGCATGGGGACTGGCCTTTCCTGAGGCCACCAGAGCGGGTCCCTGAGGTCCCCGTCGTAACTCGAGAAGACCTGCCGCAACTCGAGAAAATCCAGGAGGTTCTCCCCTCCAGGCGAGATGAGGCCCATTTCCGCTGAGGCGTCTCGAGGCTGATCACACCTCACCTCTGGAACTTCCAAAGGGTCCTTCACACCCTTGGTGCAAATCAAGAAGTTCCCCGACATACCCGTCTCCACTCGAGAGGAATCACGAGGGTCCCGCCCACATCCAGAGGAGCCCCGTTTCCGCCTCGTAGCTCGAGATGAGGGATCCTTTCCCTGCTTCGTCGGGAAAGAGTTCCCGGCGTTCCCGTCGCATCTCAAGAGGAGGCCCTCTCAACAGGAACGGCGAGAGGAACTCCAGGGTCGTGCCACCATTCCAAGAGTCCCCCAGATGTCTCAGTCCATTCCAGAGGAACCTCTTTTCCCTTCACCGGCTCGTCTTTCACGCCGAGGATCGACTCACACCAAGGTGGCACGTGGCACAGCCCTGTGGGAAAGCCTCGTGGGAAAGCCTCGAGGGACAGCCTCGAGGGAAAGCCACAGATCCCTTGATCCACGTGACAGGAAGCGTGACACTACTGCTGCAGCTCGGGAGGAAAGCGCACGTGCATGCCCCCACTCGAGACGAGGCCTGACTCCCCTGGGGAGACTCAGAAGCAGCCCAAGATCCATGGCAACACTGGAGAGGAATCCTCAGGTTCCGGCCCCGACTCCACACAAGGACTGAGGCCCCGGCATGGACGGGAGAGGAATCCCGAGAGGTCCCCTAGCAACTCGCATGGGGACTGGCCTTTCCTGAGGCCACCAGAGCGGGTCCCTGAGGTCCCCGTCGTAACTCGAGAAGACCTGCCGCAACTCGAGAAAATCCAGGAGGTTCTCCCCTCCAGGCGAGATGAGGCCCATTTCCGCTGAGGCGTCTCGAGGCTGATCACACCTCCCCTCTGGAACTTCGAAAGGGTCCTTCACACCCTTGGTGCAAATCAAGAAGTTCCCCGACATACCCGTCTCCACTCGAGAGGAATCACGAGGGTCCCGCCCACATCCAGAGGAGCCCCGTTTCCGCCTCGTAGCTCGAGATGAGGGATCCTTTCCCTGCTTCGTCGGGAAAGAGTTCCCGGCGTTCCCGTCGCATCTCAAGAGGAGGCCCTCTCAACAGGAACGGCGAGAGGAACTCCAGGGTCGTGCCACCAATTCAAGAGTCCCCCAGATGTCTCAGTCCATTCCAGAGGAACCTCTTTTCCCTTCACCGGCTCGCCTTTCACGCCGAGGATCGACTCACACCAAGGTGGCACATGGCACAGCCCTGTGGGAAAGCCTCGTGGGAAAGCCTCGAGGGACAGCCTCGAGGGAAAGCCACAGATCCCTTGATCCACGTGACAGGAAGCGTGACACTACTGCTGCAGCTCGGGAGGAAAGCGCACGTGCATGCCCCCACTCGAGACGATGCCTGACTACCCTGGGGAGACTCAGAAGCAGCCCAAGATCCATGGCAACACTGGAGAGGAATCCTCAGGTTCCGGCCCCGACTCCACACAAGGACTGAGGCCCCGGCATGGACGGGAGAGGAATCCCGAGAGGTCCCCTAGCAACTCGCATGGGGACTGGCCTTTCCTGAGGCCACCAGAGCGGGTCCCTGAGGTCCCCGTCGTAACTCGAGAAGACCTGCCGCAACTCGAGAAAATCCAGGAGGTTCTCCCCTCCAGGCGAGATGAGGCCCATTTCCGCTGAGGCGTCTCGAGGCTGATCACACCTCACCTCTGGAACTTCCAAAGGGTCCTTCACACCCTTGGTGCAAATCAAGAAGTTCCCCGACATACCCGTCTCCACTCGAGAGGAATCACGAGGGTCCCGCCCACATCCAGAGGAGCCCCGTTTCCGCCTCGTAGCTCGAGATGAGGGATCCTTTCCCTGCTTCGTCGGGAAAGAGTCCCCGGCGTTCCCGTCGCATCTCAAGAGGAGGCCCTCTCAACAGGAACGGCGAGAGGAACTCCAGGGTCGTGCCACCATTCCAAGAGTTCCCCAGATGTCTCAGTCCGTTCCAGAGGAACCTCTTTTCCCTTCACCGGCTCATCTTTCACACCGAGGATCGACTCACACCAAGGTGGCACGTGGCACAGCCCTGTGGGAAAGCCTCGTGGGAAAGCCTCGATGGACAGCCTCGAGGGAAAGCCACAGATCCCTTGATCCACGTGACAGGAAGCGTGACACTACTGCTGCAGCTCGGGAGGAAAGCGCACGTGCATGCCCCCTCTCGAGACGAGGCCTGACTCCCCTGGGGAGACTCAGAAGCACCGCAAGATCCATGGCAACACTGGAGAGGAATCCTCAGGTTCCGGCCCCGACTCCACGCAAGGACTGAGGCCCCGGCATGGACGGGAGAGGAATCCCGAGAGGTCCCCTAGCAACTCGCATGGGGACTGGCCTTTCCTGAGGCCACCAGAGCGGGTCCCTGAAGTCCTCGTCGTAACTCGAGAAGACCTGCCGCAACTCGAGAAAATCCAGGAGGTTCTCCCCTCCAGGCGAGATGAGGCCCATTTCCGCTGAGGCGTCTCGAGGCTGATCACACCTCCCATCTGGAACTTCGAAAGGGTCCTTCACACCCTTGGTGCAAATCAAGAAGTTCCCCGACATACCCGTCTCCACTCGAGAGGAATCACGAGGGTCCCGCCCACATCCAGAGGAGCCCCGTTTCCGCCTCGTAGCTCGAGATGAGGGATCCTTTCCCTGCTTCGTCGGGAAAGAGTTCCCGGCGTTCCGTCGCATCTCAAGAGGAGGCCCTCTCAACAGGAACGGCGAGAGGAACTCCAGGGTCGTGCCACCAATTCAAGAGTCCCCCAGATGTCTCAGTCCATTCCAGAGGAACCTCTTTTCCCTTCACCGGCTCGTCTTTCACGCCGAGGATCGACTCACACCAAGGTGGCACGTGGCACAGCCCTGTGGGAAAGCCTCGTGGGAAAGCCTCGAGGGACAGCCTCGAGGGAAAGCCACAGATCCCTTGATCCACGTGACAGGAAGCGTGACACTACTGCTGCAGCTCGGGAGGAAAGCGCACGTGCATGCCCCCACTCGAGACGAGGCCTGACTCCCCTGGGGAGACTCAGAAGCACCCCAAGATCCATGGCAACACTGGAGAGGAATCCTCAGGTTCCGGCCCCGACTCCACACAAGGACTGAGGCCCCGGCATGGACGGGAGAGGAATCCCGAGAGGTCCCCTAGCAACTCGCATGGGGACTGGCCTTTCCTGAGGCCACCAGAGCGGGTCCCTGAGGTCCCCGTCGTAACTCGAGAAGACCTGCCGCAACTCGAGAAAATCCAGGAGGTTCTCCCCTCCAGGCGAGATGAGGCCCATTTCCGCTGAGGCGTCTCGAGGCTGATCACACCTCCCCTCTGGAACTTCGAAAGGGTCCTTCACACCCTTGGTGCAAATCAAGAAGTTCCCCGACATACCCGTCTCCACTCGAGAGGAATCACGAGGGTCCCGCCCACATCCAGAGGAGCCCCGTTTCCGCCTCGTAGCTCGAGATGAGGGATCCTTTCCCTGCTTCGTCGGGAAAGAGTTCCCGGCGTTCCCGTCGCATCTCAAGAGGAGGCCCTCTCAACAGGAACGGCGAGAGGAACTCCAGGGTCGTGCCACCATTGCAAGAGTCCCGCAGATGTCTCAGTCCATTCCAGAGGAACCTCTTTTCCCTTCACCGGCTCGTCTTTCACGCCGAGGATCGACTCACACCAAGGTGGCACGTGGCACAGCCCTGTGGGAAAGCCTCGTGGGAAAGCCTCGAGGGACAGCCTCGAGGGAAAGCCACAGATCCCTTGATCCACGTGACAGGAAGCGTGACACTACTGCTGCAGCTCGGGAGGAAAGCGCACGTGCATGCCCCCACTCGAGACGACGCCTGACTCCCCTGGGGAGACTCAGAAGCACCCCAAGATCCATGGCAACACTGGAGAGGAATCCTCAGGTTCCGGCCCCGACTCCACACAAGGACTGAGGCCCCGGCATGGACGGGAGAGGAATCCCGAGAGGTCCCCTAGCAACTCGCATGGGGACTGGCCTTTCCTGAGGCCACCAGAGCGGGTCCCTGAGGTCCCCGTCGTAACTCGAGAAGACCTGCTGCAACTCGAGAAAATCCAGGAGGTTCTCCCCTCCAGGCGAGATGAGGCCCATTTCCGCTGAGGCGTCTCGAGGCTGATCACACCTCACCTCTGGAACTTCGAAAGGGTCCTTCACACCCTTGGTGCAAATCAAGAAGTTCCCCGACATACCCGTCTCCACTGGAGAGGAATCACGAGGGTACCGCCCACATCCAGAGGAGCCCCGTTTCCGCCTCGTAGCTGGAGATGAGGGATCCTTTCCCTGCTTCGTCGGGAAAGAGTTCCCGGCGTTCCCGTCGCATCTCAAGAGGAGGTCCTCTCAACAGGAACGGCGAGAGGAACTCCAGTGTCGTGCCACCATTCCAAGAGTCCCCCAGATGTCTCAGTCCATTCCAGAGGAACCTCTTTTCCCTTCACCGGCTCGTCTTTCACGCCGAGGACCGACTCACACCAAGGTGGCACGTGGCACAGCCCTGTGGGAAAGCCTCGTGGGAAAGCCTCGAGGGACAGCCTCGAGGGAAAGCCACAGATCCCTTGATCCACGTGACAGGAAGCGTGACACTACTGCTGCAGCTCGGGAGGAAAGCGCACGTGCATGCCCCCACTCGAGACGAGGCCTGACTCCCCTGGGGAGACTCAGAAGCACCCCAAGACCCATGGCAACACTGGAGAGGAATCCTCAGGTTCCGGCCCCGACTCCACACAAGGACTGAGGCCCCGGCATGGACGGGAGAGGAATCCCGAAAGGTCCCCTAGCAACTCGCATGGGGTCTGGCCTTTCCTGAGGCCACCAGAGCGGGTCCCTGAGGTCCCCGTCGTAACTCGAGAAGACCTGCCGCAACTCGAGAAAATCCAGGAGGTTCTTCCCTCCAGGCGAGATGAGGCCCATTTCCGCTGAGGCGTCTCGAGTCTGATCACACCTCCCCTCTGGAACTTCGAAAGGCTCCTTCACACCCTTGGTGCAAATCAAGAATTTCCCCGACATAGCCGTCTCCACTCGAGAGGAATCACGAGGGTCCCGCCCACATCCAGAGGAGCCCCGTTTCCGCCTCGTAGCTCGAGATGAGGGATCCTTTCCCTGCTTCGTCGGCAAAGAGTTCCTGGCGTTCCCGTCGCATCTCAAGAGGAGGCCCTCTCAACAGGAACGGCGAGAGGAACTCCAGGGTCGTGCCACCATTCCAAGAGTTCCCCAGATGTCTCAGTCCATTCCAGAGGATCCTCTTTTCCCTTCACCGGCTCGTCTTTCACACCGAGGATCGACTCACACCAAGGTGGCACGTGGCACAGCCCTGTGGGAAAGCCTCGTGGGAAAGCCTCGATGGACAGCCTCGAGGGAAAGCCACAGATCCCTTGATCCACGTGACAGGAAGCGTGACACTACTGCTGCAGCTCGGGAGGAAAGCGCACGTGCATGCCCCCTCTCGAGACGAGGCCTGACTCCCCTGGGGAGACTCAGAAGCACCGCAAGATCCATGGCAACACTGGAGAGGAATCCTCAGGTTCCGGCCCCGACTCCACACAAGGACTGAGGCCCCGGCATGGACGGGAGAGGAATCCCGAGAGGTCCCCTAGCAACTCGCATGGGGACTGGCCTTTTCTGAGGCCACAAGAGCGGGTCCCTGAGGTCCCCGTCGTAACTCGAGAAGACCTGCCGCAACTCGAGAAAATCCAGGAGGTTCTTCCCTCCAGGCGAGATGAGGCCCATTTCCGCTGAGGCGTCTCGAGTCTGATCACACCTCCCCTCTGGAACTTCGAAAGGCTCCTTCACACCCTTGGTGCAAATCAAGAATTTCCCCGACATAGCCGTCTCCACTCGAGAGGAATCACGAGGGTCCCGCCCACATCCAGAGGAGCCCCGTTTCCGCCTCGTAGCTCGAGATGAGGGATCCTTTCCCTGCTTCGTCGGGAAAGAGTTCCCGGCGTTCCGTCGCATCTCAAGAGGAGGCCCTCTCAACAGGAACGGCGAGAGGAACTCCAGGGTCGTGCCAGCAATTCAAGAGTCCCCCAGATGTCTCAGTCCATTCCAGAGGAACCTCTTTTCCCTTCACTCGCTCGTCTTTCACGCCGAGGATCGACACACACCAAGGTGGCACGTGGCACAGCCCTGTGGGAAAGCCTCGTGGGAAGGCCTCGAGGGACAGCCTCGAGGGAAAGCCACAGATCCCTTGATCCACGTGACAGGAAGCGTGACTCTACTGCTGCAGCTCGGGAGGAAAGCGCACGTGCATGCCCCCACTCGAGACGAGGCCTGACTCCCCTGGGGAGACTCAGAAGCAGCCCAAGATCCATGGCAACACTGGAGAGGAATCCTCAGGTTCCGGCCCCGACTCCACACAAGGACTGAGGCCCCGGCATGGACGGGAGAGGAATCCCGAGAGGTCCCCTAGCAACTCGCATGGGGACTGGCCTTTCCTGAGGCCACCAGAGCGGGTCCCTGAGGTCCCCGTCGTAACTCGAGAAGACCTGCCGCAACTCGAGAAAATCCAGGAGGTTCTCCCCTCCAGGCGAGATGAGGCCCATTTCCGCTGAGGCGTCTCGAGGCTGATCACACCTCACCTCTGGAACTTCCAAAGGGTCCTTCACACCCTTGGTGCAAATCAAGAAGTTCCCCGACCTAGCCGTCTCCACTCGAGAGGAATCACGAGGGTCCCGCCCACATCCAGAGGAGCCCCGTTTCCGCCTCGTAGCTCGAGATGAGGGATCCTTTCCCTGCTTCGTCGGGAAAGAGTTCCCGGCGTTCCCGTCGCATCTCAAGAGGAGGTCCTCTCAACAGGAGCGGCGAGAGGAACTCCGGGGTCGTGCCACCATTCCAAGAGTCCCCCAGATGTCTCAGTCCATTCCAGAGGAACCTCTTTTCCCTTCACCGGCTCGTCTTTCACGCCGAGGATCGACTCACACCAAGGTGGCACGTGGCACAGCCCTGTGGGAAAGCCTCGTTGGAAAGCCTCGAGGGACAGCCTCGAGGGAAAGCCACAGATCCCTTGATCCACGTGACAGGAAGCGTGAAACTACTGCTGCAGCTCGGGAGGAAAGCGCACGTGCATGCCCCCACTCGAGACGAGGCCTGACTCCCCTGGGGAGACTCAGAAGCACCCCAAGATCCATGGCAACACTGGAGAGGAATCCTCAGGTTCCGGCCCCGACTCCACACAAGGACTGAGGCCCCGGCATGGACGGGAGAGGAATCCCGAGAGGCCCTCTAGCAACTCCCATGGGGACTGGCCTTTCCTGAGGCCACCAGAGCGGGTCCCTGAGGTTCCCGTCGTAACTCGAGAAGACCTGCCGCAACTCGAGAAAATCCAGGAGGTTCTCCCCTCCAGGCGAGATGAGGCCCATTTCCGCTGAGGCGTCTCGAGGCTGATCACACCTCCCCTCTGGAACTTCGAAAGGGTCCTTCACACCCTTGGTGCAAATCAAGAAGTTCCCCGACATACCCGTCTCCACTCGAGAGGAATCACGAGGGTCCCGCCCACATCCAGAGGAGCCCCGTTTCAGCCTCGTAGCTCGAGATGAGGGATCCTTTCCCTGCTTCGTCGGGAAAGAGTTCCCGGCGTTCCCGTCGCATCTCAAGAGGAGGCCCTCTCAACAGGAACGGCGAGAGGAACTCCAGGGTCGTGCCACCATTCCAAGAGTCCCGCAGATGTCTCAGTCCATTCCAGAGGAACCTCTTTTCCCTTCACCGGCTCGTCTTTCACGCCGAGGATCGACTCACACCAAGGTGGCACGTGGCACAGCCCTGTGGGAAAGCCTCGTGGGAAAGCCTCGAGGGACAGCATCGAGGGAAAGCCACAGATCCCTTGATCCACGTGACAGGAAGCGTGACACTACTGCTGCAGCTCGGGAGGAAAGCGCACGTGCATGCCCCCTCTCGAGACGAGGCCTGACTCCCCTGGGGAGACTCAGAAGCACCGCAAGATCCATGGCAACACTGGAGAGGAATCCTCAGGTTCCGGCCCCGACTCCACACAAGGACTGAGGCCCCGGCATGGACGGGAGAGGAATCCCGAGAGGTCCCCTAGCAACTCGCATGGGGACTGGCCTTTCCTGAGGCCACAAGAGCGGGTCCCTGAGGTCCCCGTCGTAACTCGAGAAGACCTGCCGCAACTCGAGAAAATCCAGGAGGTTCTTCCCTCCAGGCGAGATGAGGCCCATTTCCGCTGAGGCGTCTCGAGGCTGATCACACCTCCCCTCTGGAACTTCGAAAGGCTCCTTCACACCCTTGGTGCAAATCAAGAATTTCCCCGACATAGCCGTCTCCACTCGAGAGGAATCACGAGGGTCCCGCCCACATCCAGAGGAGCCCCGTTTCCGCCTCGTAGCTCGAGATGAGGGATCCTTTCCCTGCTTCGTCGGGAAAGAGTTCCCGGCGTTCCGTCGCATCTCAAGAGGAGGCCCTCTCAACAGGAACGGCGAGAGGAACTCCAGGGTCGTGCCACCATTCCAAGAGTCCCCCAGATGTCTCAGTCCATTCCAGAGGAACCTCTTTTCCCTTCACTCGCTCGTCTTTCACGCCGAGGATCGACTCACACCAAGGTGGCACGTGGCACAGCCCTGTGGGAAAGCCTCGTGGGAAAGCCTCGAGGGACAGCCTCGAGGGAAAGCCACAGATCCCTTGATCCACGTGACAGGAAGCGTGACACTACTGCTGCAGCTCGGGAGGAAAGCGCACGTGCATGCCCCCACTCGAGACGAGGCCTGACTCCCCTGGGGAGACTCAGAAGCAGCCCAAGATCCATGGCAACACTGGAGAGGAATCCTCAGGTTCCGGCCCCGACTCCACACAAGGACTGAGGCCCCGGCATGGACGGGAGAGGAATCCCGAGAGGTCCCCTAGCAACTCGCATGGGGACTGGCCTTTCCTGAGGCCACCAGAGCGGGTCCCTGAGGTCCCCGTCGTAACTCGAGAAGACCTGCCGCAACTCGAGAAAATCCAGGAGGTTCTCCCCTCCAGGCGAGATGAGGCCCATTTCCGCTGAGGCGTCTCGAGGCTGATCACACCTCACCTCTGGAACTTCCAAAGGGTCCTTCACACCCTTGGTGCAAATCAAGAAGTTCCCCGACATACCCGTCTCCACTCGAGAGGAATCACGAGGGTCCCGCCCACATCCAGAGGAGCCCCGTTTCCGCCTCGTAGCTCGAGATGAGGGATCCTTTCCCTGCTTCGTCGGGAAAGAGTTCCCGGCGTTCCCGTCGCATCTCAAGAGGAGGCCCTCTCAACAGGAACGGCGAGAGGAACTCCAGGGTCGTGCCACCATTCCAAGAGTCCCCCAGATGTCTCAGTCCATTCCAGAGGAACCTCTTTTCCCTTCACCGGCTCGTCTTTCACGCCGAGGATCGACTCACACCAAGGTGGCACGTGGCACAGCCCTGTGGGAAAGCCTCGTGTGAAAGCCTCGAGGGACAGCCTCGAGGGAAAGCCACAGATCCCTTGATCCACGTGACAGGAAGCGTGACACTACTGCTGCAGCTCGGGAGGAAAGCGCACGTGCATGCCCCCACTCGAGACGAGGCCTGACTCCCCTGGGGAGACTCAGAAGCAGCCCAAGATCCATGGCAACACTGGAGAGGAATCCTCAGGTTCCGGCCCCGACTCCACACAAGGACTGAGGCCCCGGCATGGACGGGAGAGGAATCCCGAGAGGTCCCCTAGCAACTCGCATGGGGACTGGCCTTTCCTGAGGCCACCAGAGCGGGTCCCTGAGGTCCCCGTCGTAACTCGAGAAGACCTGCCGCAACTCGAGAAAATCCAGGAGGTTCTCCCCTCCAGGCGAGATGAGGCCCATTTCCGCTGAGGCGTCTCGAGGCTGATCACACCTCCCCTCTGGAACTTCGAAAGGGTCCTTCACACCCTTGGTGCAAATCAAGAAGTTCCCCGACATACCCGTCTCCACTCGAGAGGAATCACGAGGGTCCCGCCCACATCCAGAGGAGCCCCGTTTCCGCCTCGTAGCTCGAGATGAGGGATCCTTTCCCTGCTTCGTCGGGAAAGAGTTCCCGGCGTTCCCGTCGCATCTCAAGAGGAGGCCCTCTCAACAGGAACGGCGAGAGGAACTCCAGGGTCGTGCCACCAATTCAAGAGTCCCCCACATGTCTCAGTCCATTCCAGAGGAACCTCTTTTCCCTTCACCGGCTCGTCTTTCACGCCGAGGATCGACTCACACCAAGGTGGCACGTGGCACAGCCCTGTGGGAAAGCCTCGTGGGAAAGCCTCGAGGGACAGCCTCGAGGGAAAGCCACAGATCCCTTGATCCACGTTACAGGAAGCGTGAAACTACTGCTGCAGCTCGGGAGGAAAGCGCACGTGCATGCCCCCACTCGAGACGAGGCCTGACTCCCCTGGGGAGACTCAGAAGCACCCCAAGATCCATGGCAACACTGGAGAGGAATCCTCAGGTTCCGGCCCCGACTCCACACAAGGACTGAGGCCCCGGCATGGACGGGAGAGGAATCCCGAGAGGCCCTCTAGCAACTCCCATGGGGACTGGCCTTTCCTGAGGCCACCAGAGCGGGTCCCTGAGGTTCCCGTCGTAACTCGAGAAGACCTGCCGCAACTCGAGAAAATCCAGGAGGTTCTCCCCTCCAGGCGAGATGAGGCCCATTTCCGCTGAGGCGTCTCGAGGCTGATCACACCTCCCCTCTGGAACTTCGAAAGGGTCCTTCACACCCTTGGTGCAAATCAAGAATTTCCCCGACATAGCCGTCTCCACTCGAGAGGAATCACGAGGGTCCCGCCCACATCCAGAGGAGCCCCGTTTCCGCCTCATAGCTCGAGATGAGGGATCCTTTCCCTGCTTCCTCGGGAAAGAGTTCCTGGCGTTCCCGTCGCATCTCAAGAGGAGGCCCTCTCAACAGGAACGGCGAGAGGAACTCCAGGGTCGTGCCACCATTCCAAGAGTTCCCCAGATGTCTCAGTCCATTCCAGAGGAACCTCTTTTCCCTTCACCGGCTCGTCTTTCACACCGAGGATCGACTCACACCAACGTGGCACGTGGCACAGCCCTGTGGGAAAGCCTCGTGGGAAAGCCTCGATGGACAGCCTCGAGGGAAAGCCACAGATCCCTTGATCCACGTGACAGGAAGCGTGACACTACTGCTTCAGCTCGGGAGCAAAGCGCACGTGCATGCCCCCTCTCGAGACGAGGCCTGACTCCCCTGGGGAGACTCAGAAGCACCGCAAGATCCATGGCAACACTGGAGAGGAATCCTCAGGTTCCGGCCCCGACTCCACACAAGGACTGAGGCCCCGGCATGGACGGGAGAGGAATCCCGAGAGGTCCCCTAGCAACTCGCATGGGGACTGGCCTTTCCTGAGGCCACCAGAGCGGGTCCCTGAGGTCCCCGTCGTAACTCGAGAAGACCTGCCGCAACTCGAGAAAATCCAGGAGGTTCTCCCCTCCAGGCGAGATGAGGCCCATTTCCGCTGAGGCGTCTCGAGGCTGATCACACCTCCCCTCTGGAACTTCGAAAGGGTCCTTCACACCCTTGGTGCAAATCAAGAAGTTCCCCGACATACCCGTCTCCACTCGAGAGGAATCACGAGGGTCCCGCCCACATCCAGAGGAGCCCCGTTTCCGCCTCGTAGCTCGAGATGAGGGATCCTTTCCCTGCTTCGTCGGAAAAGAGTTCCCGGCGTTCCCGTCGCATCTCAAGAGGAGGTCCTCTCAACAGGAACGGCGAGAGGAACTCCAGGGTCGTGCCACCATTCCAAGAGTCCCCCAGCTGTCTCAGTCCATTCCAGAGGAACCTCTTTTCCCTTCACCGGCTCGTCTTTCACGCCGAGGATCGACTCACACCAAGGTGGCATGTGGCACAGCCCTGTGGGAAAGCCTCGTGTGAAAGCCTCGAGGGACAGCCTCGAGGGAAAGCCACAGATCCCTTGATCCACGTGACAGGAAGCGTGACACTACTGCTGCAGCTCGGGAGGAAAGCGCACGTGCATGCCCCCACTCGAGACGAGGCCTGACTCCCCTGGGGAGACTCAGAAGCACCCCAAGATCCATGGCAACACTGGAGAGGAATCCTCAGGTTCCGGCCCCGACTCCACACAAGGACTGAGGCCCCGGCATGGACGGGAGAGGAATCCCGAGAGGTCCCCTAGCAACTCGCATGGGGACTGGCCTTTCCTGAGGCCACCAGAGCGGGTCCCTGAGGTCCCCGTCGTAACTCGAGAAGACCTGCCGCAACTCGAGAAAATCCAGGAGGTTCTCCCCTCCAGGCGAGATGAGGCCCATTTCCGCTGAGGCGTCTCGAGGCTGATCACACCTCCCCTCTGGAACTTCGAAAGGGTCCTTCACACCCTTGGTGCAAATCAAGAAGTTCCCCGACATACCCGTCTCCACTCGAGAGGAATCACGAGGGTCCCGCCCACATCCAGAGGAGCCCCGTTTCCGCCTCGTAGCTCGAGATGAGGGATCCTTTCCCTGCTTCGTCGGGAAAGAGTTCCCGGCGTTCCCGTCGCATCTCAAGAGGAGGCCCTCTCAACAGGAACGGCGAGAGGAACTCCAGGGTCGTGCCACCAATTCAAGAGTCCCCCAGATGTCTCAGTCCATTCCAGAGGAACCTCTTTTCCCTTCACCGGCTCGTCTTTCACGCCGAGGATCGACTCACACCAAGGTGGCACATGGCACAGCCCTGTGGGAAAGCCTCGTGGGAAAGCCTCGAGGGACAGCCTCGAGGGAAAGCCACAGATCCCTTGATCCACGTGACAGGAAGCGTGACACTACTGCTGCAGCTCGGGAGGAAAGCGCACGTGCATGCCCCCACTCGAGACGAGGCCTGACTACCCTGAGGAGACTCAGAAGCAGCCCAAGATCCATGGCAACACTGGAGAGGAATCCTCAGGTTCCGGCCCCGACTCCACACAAGGACTGAGGCCCCGGCATGGACGGGAGAGGAATCCCGAGAGGTCCCCTAGCAACTCGCATGGGGACTGGCCTTTCCTGAGGCCACCAGAGCGGGTCCCTGAGGTCCCCGTCGTAACTCGAGAAGACCTGCCGCAACTCGAGAAAATCCAGGAGGTTCTCCCCTCCAGGCGAGATGAGGCCCATTTCCGCTGAGGCGTCTCGAGGCTGATCACACCTCACCTCTGGAACTTCCAAAGGGTCCTTCACACCCTTGGTGCAAATCAAGAAGTTCCCCGACATACCCGTCTCCACTCGAGAGGAATCACGAGGGTCCCGCCCACATCCAGAGGAGCCACGTTTCCGCCTCGTAGCTCGAGATGAGGGATCCTTTCCCTGCTTCGTCGGGAAAGAGTCCCCGGCGTTCCCGTCGCATCTCAAGAGGAGGCCCTCTCAACAGGAACGGCGAGAGGAACTCCAGGGTCGTGCCACCATTCCAAGAGTCCCCCAGATGTCTCAGTCCATTCCAGAGGAACCTCTTTTCCCTTCACCGGCTCGTCTTTCACGCCGAGGATCGACTCACACCAAGGTGGCACGTGGCACAGCCCTGTGGGAAAGCCTCGTGGGAAAGCCTCGAGGGACAGCCTCGAGGGAAAGCCACAGATCCCTTGATCCACGTGACAGGAAGCGTGACACTACTGCTGCAGCTCGGCAGGAAAGCGCACGTGCATGCCCCCACTCGAGACGAGGCCTGACTCCCCTGGGGAGACTCAGAAGCACCCCAAGATCCATGGCAACACTGGAGAGGAATCCTCAGGTTCCGGCCCCGACTCCACACAAGGACTGAGGCCCCGACATGGACGGGAGAGGAATCCCGAGAGGTCCCCTAGCAACTCGCATGGGGACTGGCCTTTCCTGAGGCCACCAGAGCGGGTCCCTGAGGTCCCCGTCGTAACTCGAGAAGACCTGCCGCAACTCGAGAAAATCCAGGAGGTTCTCCCCTCCAGGCGAGATGAGGCCCATTTCCGCTTAGGCGTCTCGAGGCTGATCACACCTCCCCTCTGGAACTTCGAAAGGGTCCTTCACACCCTTGGTGCAAATCAAGAAGTTCCCCGACATACCCGTCTCCACTAGAGAGGAATCACGAGGGTCCCGCCCACATCCAGAGGAGCTCCGTTTCCGCCTCGTAGCTCGAGATGAGGGATCCTTTCCCTGCTTCGTCGGAAAAGAGTTCCCGGCGTTCCCGTCGCATCGCAAGAGGAGGTCCTCTCAACAGGAACGGCGAGAGGAACTCCAGGGTCGTGCCACCATTCCAAGAGTCCCCCAGCTGTCTCAGTCCATTCCAGAGGAACCTCTTTTCCCTTCACCGGCTCGTCTTTCACGCCGAGGATCGACTCACACCAAGGTGGCACGTGGCACAGCCCTGTGGGAAAGCCTCGTGGGAAAGCCTCGAGGGACAGCCTCGAGGGAAAGCCACAGATCCCTTGATCCACGTGACAGGAAGCGTGACACTACTGCTGCAGCTCGGGAGGAAAGCGCACGTGCATGCCCCCACTCGAGACGAGGCCTGACTCCCCTGGGGAGACTCAGGAGCACCCCAAGACCCATGGCAACACTGGAGAGGAATCCTCAGGTTCCGGCCCCGACTCCACACAAGGACTGAGGCCCCGGCATGGACGGGAGAGGAATCCCGAAAGGTCCCCTAGCAACTCGCATGGGGTCTGGCCTTTCCTGAGGCCACCAGAGCGGGTCCCTGAGGTCCCCGTCGTAACTCGAGAAGACCTGCCGCAACTCGAGAAAATCCAGGAGGTTCTTCCCTCCAGGCGAGATGAGGCCCATTTCCGCTGAGGCGTCTCGAGTCTGATCACACCTCCCCTCTGGAACTTCGAAAGGCTCCTTCACACCCTTGGTGCAAAACAAGAATTTCCCCGACATAGCCGTCTCCACTCGAGAGGAATCACGAGGGTCCCGCCCACATCCAGAGGAGCCCCGTTTCCGCCTCGTAGCTCGAGATGAGGGATCCTTTCCCTGCTTCGTCGGGAAAGAGTTCCTGGCGTTCCCGTCGCATCTCAAGAGGAGGCCCTCTCAACAGGAACGGCGAAAGGAACTCCAGGGTCGTGCCACCATTCCAAGAGTTCCCCAGATGTCTCAGTCCATTCCAGAGGAACCTCTTTTCCCTTCACCGGCTCGTCTTTCACACCGAGGATCGACTCACACCAAGGTGGCACGTGGCACAGCCCTGTGGGAAAGCCTCGTGGGAAAGCCTCGATGGACAGCCTCGAGGGAAAGCCACAGATCCCTTGATCCACGTGACAGGAAGCGTGACACTACTGCTTCAGCTCGGGAGCAAAGCGCACGTGCATGCCCCCTCTCGAGACGAGGCCTGACTCCCCTGGGGAGACTCAGAAGCACCGCAAGATCCATGGCAACACTGGAGAGGAATCCTCAGGTTCCGGCCCCGACTCCACACAAGGACTGAGGCCCCGGCATGGACGGGAGAGGAATCCCGAGAGGTCCCCTAGCAACTCGCATGGGGACTGGCCTTTCCTGAGGCCACCAGAGCGGGTCCCTGAGGTCCCCGTCGTAACTCGAGAAGACCTGCCGCAACTCGAGAAAATCCAGGAGGTTCTCCCCTCCAGGCGAGATGAGGCCCATTTCCGCTGAGGCGTCTCGAGGCTGATCACACCTCCCCTCTGGAACTTCGAAAGGGTCCTTCACACCCTTGGTGCAAATCAAGAAGTTCCCCGACATACCCGTCTCCACTCGAGAGGAATCACGAGGGTCCCGCCCACATCCAGAGGAGCCCCGTTTCCGCCTCGTAGCTCGAGATGAGGGATCCTTTCCCTGCTTCGTCGGGAAAGAGTTCCCGGCGTTCCGTCGCATCTCAAGAGGAGGCCCTCTCAACAGGAACGGCGAGAGGAACTCCAGGGTCGTGCCACCAATTCAAGAGTCCCCCAGATGTCTCAGTCCATTCCAGAGGAACCTCTTTTCCCTTCACTCGCTCGTCTTTCACGCCGAGGATCGACTCACACCAAGGTGGCACGTGGCACAGCCCTGTGGGAAAGCCTCGTGGGAAAGCCTCGAGGGACAGCCTCGAGGGAAAGCCACAGATCCCTTGATCCACGTGACAGGAAGCGTGACACTACTGCTGCAGCTCGGGAGGAAAGCGCACGTGCATGCCCCCACTCGAGACGCCTGACTCCCCTGGGGAGACTCAGAAGCACCCCAAGATCCATGGCAACACTGGAGAGGAATCCTGAGGTTCTGGCCCCGACTCCACACAAGGACTGAGGCCCCGGCATGGACGGGAGAGGAATCCCGAGAGGTCCCCTAGCAACTCGCATGGGGACTGGCCTTTCTGAGGCCACCAGAGCGGGTCCCTGAGGTCCCCGTCGTAACTCGAGAAGACCTGTCGCAACTCGAGAAAATCCAGGAGGTTCTCCCCTCCAGGCGAGATGAGGCCCATTTCCGCTGAGGCGTCTCGAGGCTGATCACACCTCACCTCTGGAACTTCCAAAGGGTCCTTCACACCCTTGGTGCAAATCAAGAAGTTCCCCGACCTACCCGTCTCCACTCGAGAGGAATCACGAGGGTCCCGTCCACATCCAGAGGAGCCCCGTTTCCGCCTCGTAGCTCGAGATGAGGGATCCTTTCCCTGCTTCGTCGGGAAAGAGTTCCCGGCGTTCCCGTCGCATCTCAAGAGGAGGTCCTCTCAACAGGAACGGCGAGAGGAACTCCAGTGTCGTGCCACCATTCCAAGAGTCCCCCAGATGTCTCAGTCCATTCCAGAGGAACCTCTTTTCCCTTCACCGGCTCGTCTTTCACGCCGAGGATCGACTCACACCAAGGTGGCACGTGGCACAGCCCTGTGGGAAAGCCTCGTGGGAAAGCCTCGAGGGACAGCCTCGAGGGAAAGCCACAGATCCCTTGATCCACGTGACAGGAAGCGTGACACTACTGCTGCAGCTCGGGAGGAAAGCGCACGTGCATGCCCCCACTCGAGACGAGGCCTGACTCCCCTGGGGAGACTCAGAAGCACCCCAAGATCCATGGCAACACTGGAGAGGAATCCTCAGGTTCCGGCCCCGACTCCACACAAGGACTGAGGCCCCGGCATGGACGGGAGAGGAATCCCGAGAGGCCCTCTAGCAACTCGCATGGGGACTGGCCTTTCCTGAGGCCACCAGAGCGGGTCCCTGAGGTCCCCGTCGTAACTCGAGAAGACCTGCCGCAACTCGAGAAAATCCAGGAGGTTCTCCCCTCCAGGCGAGATGAGGCCCATTTCCGCTGAGGCGTCTCGAGGCTGATCACACCTCACCTCTGGAACTTTGAAAGGGTCCTTCACACCCTGGTGCAAATCAAGAAGTTCCCCGACCTAGCCGTCTCCACTCGAGAGGAATCACGAGGGTCCCGCCCACATCCAGAGGAGCCCCGTTTCCGCCTCGTAGCTCGAGATGAGGGATCCTTTCCCTGCATCGTCGGGAAAGAGTTCCCGGCGTTCCCGTCGCATCTCAAGAGGAGGTCCTCTCAACAGGAGCGGCGAGAGGAACTCCAGGGTCGTGCCACCATTCCAAGAGTCCCCCAGATGTCTCAGTCCATTCCAGAGGAACCTCTTTTCCCTTCACCGGCTCGTCTTTCACGCCGAGGATCGACTCACACCAAGGTGGCACGTGGCACAGCCCTGTGGGAAAGCCTCGTGGGAAAGCCTCGAGGGACAGCCTGGAGGGAAAGCCACAGATCCCTTGATCCACGTGACAGGAAGCGTGAAACTACTGCTGCAGCTCGGGAGGAAAGCGCACGTGCATGCCCCCACTCGAGACGAGGCCTGACTCCCCTGGGGAGACTCAGAAGCACCCCAAGATCCATGGCAACACTGGAGAGAAATCCTCAGGTTCCGGCTCCGACTCCACACAAGGACTGAGGCCCCGGCATGGACGGGAGAGGAATCCCGAGAGGCCCCCTAGCAACTGGCATGGGGACTGGCCTTTCCTGAAGCCACCAGAGTGGGTCCCTGAGGTCCCCGTCGTAACTCGAGAAGACCTGCCGCAACTCGAGAAAATCCAGGAGGTTCTCCCCTCCAGGCGAGATGAGGCCCATTTCCGCTGAGGCGTCTCGAGGATGATCACACCTCACCTCTGGAACTTCGAAAGGGTCCTTCACACCCTTGGTGCAAATCAAGAAGTTCCCCGACCTTGCCGTATCCACTCGAGAGGAATCACGAGGGTCCCGCCCACATCCAGAGGAGCCCCGTTTCGGCCTCGTAGCTCGAGATGAGGGATCCTGTCCCTGCTTCGTCGTGAAAGAGTTCCCGGCGTTCCCGTCGCATCTCAAGAGGAGGCCCTCTCAACAGGAACGGCGAGAGGAATTCCAGGGTCGTGCCACCATTCCAAGAGTCCCCCAGATGTCTCAGTCCATTCCAGAGGAACCTCTTTTCCCTTCACCGGCTCGTCTTTCACGCCGAGGGTCGACTCACACCAAGGTGGCACGTGGCACAGCCCTGTGGGAAAGCCTCGTGGGAAAGCCTCGAGGGACAGCCTCGAGGGAAAGCCACAGATCCCTTGATCCACGTGACAGGAAGCGTGACACTACTGCTGCAGCTCGGGAGCAAAGCGCACGTGCTTGCCCCCACTCGAGACGAGGCCTGACTCCCCTGGGGAGACTCAGAAGCACCCCAAGATCCATGGCAACACTGGAGAGGAATCCTCAGGTTCCGGCCCGGACTCCACACAAGGACTGAGGCCCCCGCATGGACGGGAGAGGAATCCCGAGAGGTCACCTAGCAACTCGCATGGGGACTGGCCTTTCCTGAGGCCACCAGAGCGGGTCCCTGAGGTTCCCGTCGTAAATCGAGAAGACCTGCCGCAACTCGAGAAAATCCAGGAGGTTCTCCCCTCCAGGCGAGATGAGGCCCATTTCAGCTGAGGCGTCTCGAGGCTGATCACACCTCACCTCTGGAACTTCGAAAGGGTCCTTCACACCCTTGGTGCAAATCAAGAAGTTCCCCGACCTAGCCGTCTCCACTCGAGAGGAATCACGAGGGTCCCGCCCACATCCAGAGGAGCCCCGTTTCGGCCTCGTAGCTCGAGATGAGGTATCCTGTCCCTGCTTCGTCGGGAAAGAGTTCCCGGCGTTCCCGTCGCATCTCAAGAGGAGGCCCTCTCAACAGGAACGGCGAGAGGAACTCCAGTGTCGTGCCACCTTTCCAAGAGTCCCCCAGATGTCTCAGTCCATTCCAGAGGAACCTCTATTCCTTCACCGGCTCTTCTTTCATGCCGAGGATCGACTCACACTAAGGTGGCACGTGGCCCAGCCCTGTGGGAAAGCCTCGTGGGAAAGCCTCGAGGGACAGCCTCGACGGAAAGCCACAGATCCCTTGATCCACGTGACAGGAAGCGTGACACTACTGCTGCAGCTCGGGAGGAAAGCGCACGTGCATGCCCCCACTCGAGACGAGGCCCGACTCCCCTGGGGAGACTCAGAAGCACCCCAAGATCCATGGCAACACTGGAGAGGAATCCTCAGGTTCCCACCCCCACTCCACACAAGGACTGAGGCCCCGGCATGGACGGGAGAGGAATCCCGAGAGGTCCCCTAGCAACTCGCATGGGGACTGGCCTTTCCTGAGGCCACCAGAGCGGGTCCCTGAGGTCCCCGTCGTAACTCGAGAAGACCTGCCGCAACTCGAGAAAATCCAGGAGGTTTTCCCCTCCAGGCGAGATGAGGCCCATTTCCGCTGAGGTGTCACGAGGCGGATCACACCTCACCTCTGGAACTTCGAAAGGCTCCTTCACACCGTTGCTGCAAATCAAGAAGTTCCCCGACCTAGCCGTCTCCACTCGAGAGGAATCACGAGGGTCCCGCCCACATCCAGAGGAGCCCCGTTTGGGCCTCGTAGCTCGAGATGAGGGATCCTGTCCCTGCTTCGTCGGGAAAGAGTTCCCGGCGTTCCCGTCGCACCTCAAGAGGAGGCCCTCTCAACAGGAACGGCGAGAGGAACTCCAGTGTCGTGCCACCTTTCCAAGAGTCCCCCAGATGTCTCAGTCCATTCCAGAGGAACCTCTTTTCCCTTCACCGGCTCGTCTTTCACGCCGAGGATCGACTCTCACCAAGGTGGAACGTGGCACAGCCCTGTGGGAAAGCCTCGTGGGAAAGCCTCGAGGGACAGCCTCGAGGGAAAGCCACAGATCCCTTGATCCACGTGACAGGAAGCGTGACACTACTGCTGCAGCTCGGGAGCAAAGCGCACGTGCTTGCCCCCACTCGAGACGAGGCCTGACTCCCCTGGGGAGACTCAGAAGCACCCCAAGATCCATGGCAACACTGGAGAGGAATCCTCAGGTTCCGGCCCCGACTCCACACAAGGACTGAGGCCCCCGCATGGACGGGAGAGGAATCCCGAGAGGTCACCTAGCAACTCGCATGGGGACTGGCCTTTCCTGAGGCCACCAGAGCGGGTCCCTGAGGTTCCCGTCGTAAATCGAGAAGACCTGCCGCAACTCGAGAAAATCCAGGAGGTTCTCCCCTCCAGGCGAGATGAGGCCCATTTCCGCTGAGGCGTCTCGAGGCTGATCACACCTCACCTCTGGAACTTCGAAAGGGTCCTTCACACCCTTGGTGCAAATCAAGAAGTTCCCCGACCTAGCCGTCTCCACTCGAGAGGAATCACGAGGGTCCCGCCCACATCCAGAGGAGCCCCGTTTCGGCCTCGTAGCTCGAGATGAGGGATCCTGTCCCTGCTTCGTCGGGAAAGAGTTCCCGGCGTTCCCGTCGCATCTCAAGAGGAGGCCCTCTCAACAGGAACGGCGAGAGGAACTCCAGGGTCGTGCCACCTTTCCAAGAGTCCCCCAGATGTCTCAGTCCATTCCAGAGGAACCTCTATTCCTTCACCGGCTCTTCTTTCATGCCGAGGATCGACTCACACTAAGGTGGCACGTGGCCCAGCCCTGTGGGAAAGCCTCGTGGGAAAGCCTCGAGGGACAGCCTCGACGGAAAGCCACAGATCCCTTGATCCACGTGACAGGAAGCGTGACAATACTGCTGCAGCTCGGGAGGAAAGCGCACGTGCATGCCCCCACTCGAGACGAGGCCCGACTCCCCTGGGGAGACTCAGAAGCACCCCAAGATCCATGGCAACACTGGAGAGGAATCCTCAGGTTCCCACCCCCACTCCACACAAGGACTGAGGCCCCGGCATGGACGGGAGAGGAATCCCGAGAGGTCCCCTAGCAACTCGCATGGGGACTGGCCTTTCCTGAGGCCACCAGAGCGGGTCCCTGAGGTCCCCGTCGTAACTCGAGAAGACCTGCCGCAACTCGAGAAAATCCAGGAGGTTCTCCCCTCCAGGCGAGATGAGGCCCATTTCTGCTGAGGTGTCACGAGGCGGATCACACCTCACCTCTGGAACTTCGAAAGGCTCCTTCACACCGTTGCTGCAAATCAAGAAGTTCCCCGACCTAGCCGTCTCCACTCGAGAGGAATCACGAGGGTCCCGCCCACATCCAGAGGAGCCCCGTTTGGGCCTCGTAGCTCGAGATGAGGGATCCTGTCCCTGCTTCGTCGGGAAAGAGTTCCCGGCGTTCCCGTCGCATCTCAAGAGGAGGCCCTCTCAACAGGAACGGCGGGAGGAACTCCAGTGTCGTGCCACCTTTCCAAGAGTCCCCCAGATGTCTCAGTCCATTCCAGAGGAACCTCTTTTCCCTTCACCGGCTCGTCTTTCACGCCGAGGATCGACTCTCACCAAGGTGGAACGTGGCACAGCCCTGTGGGAAAGCCTCGTGGGAAAGCCTCGAGGGACAGCCTCGAGGGAAAGCCACAGATCCCTTGATCCACGTGACAGAAAGCGTGACACTACTGCTGCAGCTCGGGAGGAAAGCGCACGTGAATGCCCCCACTCGAGACGAGGCCTGACTCCCCTGGGGAGACTCAGAAGCACCCCAAGATCCATGGCAACACTGGAGAGGAATCCTCAGGTTCCGGCCCCGACTCCACACAAAGAATGAGGCCCCGGCATGGACGGGAGAGGAATCCCGAGAGGTCCGCTAGCAACTCGCATGGGGACTGGCCTTTCCTGAGGCAACCAGAGCGGGTCCCTGAGGTCCCCGTCGTACCTCGAGAAGACCTGCCGCAACTGGAGAAAATCCAGGAGGTTCTCCCCTCCAGGCGAGATGAGGCCCATTTCCGCTGAGGCGTCTCGAGGCTGATCACACCTCACCTCTGGAACTTCGAAAGGGTCCTTCACACCCTTGGTGCAAATCAAGAAGTTCCCCGACATACCCGTCTCCACTCGAGAGGAATCACGAGGGTCCTGCCCACATCCAGGGGAGCCCCGTTTCCGCCTCGTAGCTCGAGATGAGGGATCCTTTCCCTGCTTCGTCGGGAAAGAGTTGCCGGCGTTCCCATCGCATCTCAAGAGGAGGCCCTCTCAACAGGAACGGCGAGAGGAACTCCAGGGTCGAGCCAGCATTCCAAGAGTCCCCCAGATGTCTCAGTCCATTCCAGAGGAACCTCTTTTCCCTTCACCGGCTCGTCTTTCACGCCGAGGATCGACTCACACCAAGGTGGCACGTGGCACAGCCCTGTGGGAAAGCCTCGTGGGAAAGCCTCGAGGGACAGCCTCGAGGGAAAGCCACAGGTCCCTTGATCCACGTGACAGGAAGCGTGACACTACTGCTGCAGCTCGGGAGGAAAGCTCACGTGCATGCCCCCAATCGAGACGAGGCCTGACTCCCCTGGGGAGACTCAGAAGCACCCCAATATCCATGGCAGCACTGGAGAGGAATCCTCAGGTTCCGGCCCCGACTCCACACAAGGACTGAGGCCCCGGCATGGACGGGAGAGGAATCCCGAGAGGCCCCCTAGCAACTCGCATGGGGACTGGCCTTTCCTGAGGCCACCAGAGCGGGTCCCTGAGGTCCCCGTCGTAACTCGAGAAGACCTGCCGCAACTCGAGAAAATCCAGGAGGTTCTCCCCTCCAGGCGAGATGAGGCCCATTTCCGCTGAGGCGTCTCGAGGCTGATCACACCTCACCTCTGGAACTTCGAAAGGGTCCTTCACACCCTTGGTGCAAATCCAGAAGTTCCCCGACATACCCGTCTCCACTCGAGAGGAATCACGAGGGTCCCGCCCACATCCAGAGGAGCCCCGTTTCCGCCTCGTAGCTCGAGATGAGGGATCCTTTCCCTGCTTCGTCGGGAAAGAGTTCCCGGCGTTCCCATCGCATCTCAAGAGGAGGCCCTCTCAACAGGAACGGGGAGAGGAACTCCAGGGTCGTGCCACCATTCCAAGAGTCCCCCAGATGTCTCAGTCCATTCCAGAGGAACCTCTTTTCCCTTCACCGGCTCGTCTTTCACGCCGAGGATCGACTCACACTAAGGTGGCACGTGGCCCAGCCCTGTGGGAAAGCCTCGTGGGAAAGCCTCGAGGGACAGCCTCGACGGAAAGCCACAGATCCCTTGATCCACGTGACAGGAAGCGTGACACTACTGCTGCAGCTCGGGAGGAAAGCGCACGTGCATGCCCCCACTCGAGACGAGGCCCGACTCCCCTGGGGAGACTCAGAAGCACCCCAAGATCCATGGCAACACTGGAGAGGAATCCTCAGGTTCCCACCCCCACTCCACACAAGGACTGAGGCCCCGGCATGGACGGGAGAGGAATCCCGAGAGGTCCCCTAGCAACTCGCATGGGGACTGGCCTTTCCTGAGGCCACCAGAGCGGGTCCCTGAGGTCCCCGTCGTAACTCGAGAAGACCTGCCGCAACTCGAGAAAATCCAGGAGGTTTTCCCCTCCAGGCGAGATGAGGCCCATTTCTGCTGAGGTGTCACGAGGCGGATCACACCTCACCTCTGGAACTTCGAAAGGCTCCTTCACACCGTTGCTGCAAATCAAGAAGTTCCCCGACCTAGCCGTCTCCACTCGAGAGGAATCACGAGGGTCCCGCCCACATCCAGAGGAGCCCCGTTTGGGCCTCGTAGCTCGAGATGAGGGATCCTGTCCCTGCTTCGTCGGGAAAGAGTTCCCGGCGTTCCCGTCGCACCTCAAGAGGAGGCCCTCTCAACAGGAACGGCGAGAGGAACTCCAGTGTCGTGCCACCTTTCCAAGAGTCCCCCAGATGTCTCAGTCCATTCCAGAGGAACCTCTTTTCCCTTCACCGGCTCGTCTTTCACGCCGAGGATCGACTCTCACCAAGGTGGAACGTGGCACAGCCCTGTGGGAAAGCCTCGTGGGAAAGCCTCGAGGGACAGCCTCGAGGGAAAGCCACAGATCCCTTGATCCACGTGACAGGAAGCGTGACACTACTGCTGCAGCTCGGGAGCAAAGCGCACGTGCTTGCCCCCACTCGAGACGAGGCCTGACTCCCCTGGGGAGACTCAGAAGCACCCCAAGATCCATGGCAACACTGGAGAGGAATCCTCAGGTTCCGGCCCCGACTCCACACAAGGACTGAGGCCCCCGCATGGACGGGAGAGGAATCCCGAGAGGTCACCTAGCAACTCGCATGGGGACTGGCCTTTCCTGAGGCCACCAGAGCGGGTCCCTGAGGTTCCCGTCGTAAATCGAGAAGACCTGCCGCAACTCGAGAAAATCCAGGAGGTTCTCCCCTCCAGGCGAGATGAGGCCCATTTCAGCTGAGGCGTCTCGAGGCTGATCACACCTCACCTCTGGAACTTCGAAAGGGTCCTTCACACCCTTGGTGCAAATCAAGAAGTTCCCCGACCTAGCCGTCTCCACTCGAGAGGAATCACGAGGGTCCCGCCCACATCCAGAGGAGCCCCGTTTCGGCCTCGTAGCTCGAGATGAGGGATCCTGTCCCTGCTTCGTCGGGAAAGAGTTCCCAGCGTTCCCGTCGCATCTCAAGAGGAGGCCCTCTCAACAGGAACGGCGAGAGGAACTCCAGGGTCGTGCCACCTTTCCAAGAGTCCCCCAGATGTCTCAGTCCATTCCAGAGGAACCTCTTTTCCCTTCACCGGCTCGTCTTTCACGCCGAGGATCGACTCACACCAAGGTGGAACGTGGCACAGCCCTGTGGGAAAGCCTCGTGGGAAAGCCTCGAGGGACAGCCTCGAGGGAAAGCCACAGATCCCTTGATCCACGTGACAGAAAGCGTGACACTACTGCTGCAGCTCGGGAGGAAAGCGCACGTGAATGCCCCCACTCGAGACGAGGCCTGACTCCCCTGGGGAGACTCAGAAGCACCCCAAGATCCATGGCAACACTGGAGAGGAATCCTCAGGTTCCGGCCCCGACTCCACACAAAGAATGAGGCCCCGGCATGGACGGGAGAAGAATCCCGAGAGGTCCGCTAGCAACTCGCATGGGGACTGGCCTTTCCTGAGGCCACCAGAGCGGGTCCCTGAGGTCCCCGTCGTAACTCGAGAAGACCTGCCGCAACTCGAGAAAATCCAGGAGGTTCTCCCCTCCAGGCGAGATGAGGCCCATTTCCGCTGAGGCGTCTCGAGGCTGATCACACCTCACCTCTGGAACTTCGAAAGGGTCCTTCACACCCTTGGTGCAAATCCAGAAGTTTCCCGACATACCCGTCTCCACTCGAGAGGAATCACGAGGGTCCCGCCCACATCCAGAGGAGCCCCGTTTCCGCCTCGTAGCTCGAGATGAGGGATCCTTTCCCTGCTTCGTCGGGAAAGAGTTCCCGGCGTTCCCATCGCATCTCAAGAGGAGGCCCTCTCAACAGGAACGGGGAGAGGAACTCCAGGGTCGTGCCACCATTCCAAGAGTCCCCCAGATGTCTCAGTCCATTCCAGAGGAACCTCTTTTCCCTTCACCGGCTCGTCTTTCACGCCGAGGGTCGACTCCCACCAAGGTGGCACGTGGCACAGCCCTGTGGGAAAGCCTCATGGGAAAGCTTCGAGGGACAGCCTCAAGGGAAAGCCACAGATCACTTGATCCACGTGACAGGAAGCGTGACACTACTGTTGCAGCTCGGGAGGATAGCGCACGTGTATGCCCCCACTCGAGACGAGGCCTGACTCCCCTGGGGAGACTCAGAAGCACCCCAAGATCCATGGCAACACTGGAGAGGAATCCTCAGCTTCCGGCCCCGACTCCACACAAGGACTGAGGCCCCGGCATGGACGGGAGAGGAATCCCGAGAGGTCCCCTAGCAACTCGCATGGGGACTGGCCTTTCCTGAGGCCACCAGAGCGGGTCCCTGAGGTCCCCATCGTAACTCGAGAAGACTTGCCGCAACTCGAGAAAATCCAGGAGGTTCTCCCCTCCAGGCGAGATGAGGCCCATTTCCGCTGAGGCGTCTCGAGGCTGATCACACCTCACCTCTGGAACTTCGAAAGGGTCCTTCACACCCTTGGTGCAAATCAAGAAGTTCCCCGACATACCCGTCTCCACTCGAGAGGAATCACGAGGGTCCTGCCCACATCCAGGGGAGCCCCGTTTCCGCCTCGTAGCTCGAGATGAGGGATCCTTTCCCTGCTTCGTCGGGAAAGAGTTCCCGGCGTTCCCATCGCATCTCAAGAGGAGGCCCTCTCAACAGGAACGGCGAGAGGAACTCCAGGGTCGAGCCAGCATTCCAAGAGTCCCCCAGATGTCTCAGTCCATTCCAGAGGAACCTCTTTTCCCTTCACCGGCTTGTCTTTCACGCCGAGGATCGACTCACACCAAGGTGGCACGTGGCACAGCCCTGTGGGAAAGCCTCGTGGGAAAACCTCGAGGGACAGCCTCGAGGGAAAGCCACAGGTCCCTTGATCCACGTGACAGGAAGCGTGACACTACTGCTGCAGCTCGGGAGGAAAGCGCACGTGCATGCCCCCAATCGAACGAGGCCTGACTCCCCTGGGGAGACTCAGAAGCACCCCAAGATCCATGGCAACACTGGAGAGGAATCCTCAGGTTCCGGCCCCGACTCCACACAAAGACTCAAGCCCCGGCATGGACGGGAGAGGAATCCCGAGAGGCCCCCTAGCAACTCGCATGGGGACTGGCCTTTCCTGAGGCCACCAGAGCGGGTCCCTGAGGTCCCCGTCGTAACTCGAGAAGACCTGCCGCAACTCGAGAAAATCCAGGAGGTTCTCCCCTCCAGGCGAGATGAGGCCCATTTCCGCTGAGGCGTCTCGAGGCTGATCACACCTCACCTCTGGAACTTCGAAAGGGTCCTTCACACCCTTGGTGCAAATCAAGAAGTTCCCCGACATACCCGTCGCCACTCGAGAGGAATCACGAGGGTCCCGCCCACATCCAGAGAAGCCCCGTTTCCGCCTCGTAGCTCGAGATGAGGCATCCTTTCCCTGCTTCGTCGGGAAAGAGTTCCCGGCGTTCCCGTCGCACCTCAAGAGGAGGCCCTCTCAACAGGAACGGCGAGAGGAACTCCAGTGTCGTGCCACCTTTCCAAGAGTCCCCCAGATGTCTCAGTCCATTCCAGAGGAACCTCTTTTCCCTTCACCGGCTCGTCTTTCACGCCGAGGATCGACTCTCACCAAGGTGGAACGTGGCACAGCCCTGTGGGAAAGCCTCGTGGGAAAGCCTCGAGGGACAGCCTCGAGGGAAAGCCACAGATCCCTTGATCCACGTGACAGGAAGCGTGACACTACTGCTGCAGCTCGGGAGCAAAGCGCACGTGCTTGCCCCCACTCGAGACGAGGCCTGACTCCCCTGGGGAGACTCAGAAGCACCCCAAGATCCATGGCAACACTGGAGAGGAATCCTCAGGTTCCGGCCCCGACTCCACACAAGGACTGAGGCCCCCGCATGGACGGGAGAGGAATCCCGAGAGGTCACCTAGCAACTCGCATGGGGACTGGCCTTTCCTGAGGCCACCAGAGCGGGTCCCTGAGGTTCCCGTCGTAAATCGAGAAGACCTGCCGCAACTCGAGAAAATCCAGGAGGTTCTCCCCTCCAGGCGAGATGAGGCCCATTTCAGCTGAGGCGTCTCGAGGCTGATCACACCTCACCTCTGGAACTTCGAAAGGGTCCTTCACACCCTTGGTGCAAATCAAGAAGTTCCCCGACCTAGCCGTCTCCACTCGAGAGGAATCACGAGGGTCCCGCCCACATCCAGAGGAGCCCCGTTTCGGCCTCGTAGCTCGAGATGAGGGATCCTGTCCCTGCTTCGTCGGGAAAGAGTTCCCAGCGTTCCCGTCGCATCTCAAGAGGAGGCCCTCTCAACAGGAACGGCGAGAGGAACTCCAGGGTCGTGCCACCTTTCCAAGAGTCCCCCAGATGTCTCAGTCCATTCCAGAGGAACCTCTTTTCCCTTCACCGGCTCGTCTTTCACGCCGAGGATCGACTCACACCAAGGTGGAACGTGGCACAGCCCTGTGGGAAAGCCTCGTGGGAAAGCCTCGAGGGACAGCCTCGAGGGAAAGCCACAGATCCCTTGATCCACGTGACAGAAAGCGTGACACTACTGCTGCAGCTCGGGAGGAAAGCGCACGTGAATGCCCCCACTCGAGACGAGGCCTGACTCCCCTGGGGAGACTCAGAAGCACCCCAAGATCCATGGCAACACTGGAGAGGAATCCTCAGGTTCCGGCCCCGACTCCACACAAAGAATGAGGCCCCGGCATGGACGGGAGAAGAATCCCGAGAGGTCCGCTAGCAACTCGCATGGGGACTGGCCTTTCCTGAGGCCACCAGAGCAGGTCCCTGAGGTCCCCGTCGTAACTCGAGAAGACCTGCCGCAACTCGAGAAAATCCAGGAGGTTCTCCCCTCCAGGCGAGATGAGGCCCATTTCCGCTGAGGCGTCTCGAGGCTGATCACACCTCACCTCTGGAACTTCGAAAGGGTCCTTCACACCCTTGGTGCAAATCCAGAAGTTTCCCGACATACCCGTCTCCACTCGAGAGGAATCACGAGGGTCCCGCCCACATCCAGAGGAGCCCCGTTTCCGCCTCGTAGCTCGAGATGAGGGATCCTTTCCCTGCTTCGTCGGGAAAGAGTTCCCGGCGTTCCCATCGCATCTCAAGAGGAGGCCCTCTCAACAGGAACGGGGAGAGGAACTCCAGGGTCGTGCCACCATTCCAAGAGTCCCCCAGATGTCTCAGTCCATTCCAGAGGAACCTCTTTTCCCTTCACCGGCTCGTCTTTCACGCCGAGGGTCGACTCCCACCAAGGTGGCACGTGGCACAGCCCTGTGGGAAAGCCTCATGGGAAAGCTTCGAGGGACAGCCTCAAGGGAAAGCCACAGATCACTTGATCCACGTGACAGGAAGCGTGACACTACTGTTGCAGCTCGGGAGGATAGCGCACGTGTATGCCCCCACTCGAGACGAGGCCTGACTCCCCTGGGGAGACTCAGAAGCACCCCAAGATCCATGGCAACACTGGAGAGGAATCCTCAGCTTCCGGCCCCGACTCCACACAAGGACTGAGGCCCCGGCATGGACGGGAGAGGAATCCCGAGAGGTCCCCTAGCAACTCGCATGGGGACTGGCCTTTCCTGAGGCCACCAGAGCGGGTCCCTGAGGTCCCCATCGTAACTCGAGAAGACTTGCCGCAACTCGAGAAAATCCAGGAGGTTCTCCCCTCCAGGCGAGATGAGGCCCATTTCCGCTGAGGCGTCTCGAGGCTGATCACACCTCACCTCTGGAACTTCGAAAGGGTCCTTCACACCCTTGGTGCAAATCAAGAAGTTCCCCGACATACCCGTCTCCACTCGAGAGGAATCACGAGGGTCCTGCCCACATCCAGGGGAGCCCCGTTTCCGCCTCGTAGCTCGAGATGAGGGATCCTTTCCCTGCTTCGTCGGGAAAGAGTTCCCGGCGTTCCCATCGCATCTCAAGAGGAGGCCCTCTCAACAGGAACGGCGAGAGGAACTCCAGGGTCGAGCCAGCATTCCAAGAGTCCCCCAGATGTCTCAGTCCATTCCAGAGGAACCTCTTTTCCCTTCACCGGCTTGTCTTTCACGCCGAGGATCGACTCACACCAAGGTGGCACGTGGCACAGCCCTGTGGGAAAGCCTCGTGGGAAAACCTCGAGGGACAGCCTCGAGGGAAAGCCACAGGTCCCTTGATCCACGTGACAGGAAGCGTGACACTACTGCTGCAGCTCGGGTGGAAAGCGCACGTGCATGCCCCCAATCGAACGAGGCCTGACTCCCCTGGGGAGACTCAGAAGCACCCCAAGATCCATGGCAACACTGGAGAGGAATCCTCAGGTTCCGGCCCCGACTCCACACAAAGACTCAAGCCCCGGCATGGACGGGAGAGGAATCCCGAGAGGCCCCCTAGCAACTCGCATGGGGACTGGCCTTTCCTGAGGCCACCAGAGCGGGTCCCTGAGGTCCCCGTCGTAACTCGAGAAGACCTGCCGCAACTCGAGAAAATCGAAGAGTTTCTCCCCTCCAGGCGAGATGAGGCCCATTTCCGCTGAGGCGTCTCGAGGGTGATCACACCTCACTTCTGGAACTTCGAAAGGGTCCTTCACACCCTGGTGCAAATCAAGAAGTTCCCCGACCTAGCCGTCTCCACTCGAGAGGAATCACGAGGGTCCCGCCCACATCCAGAGGAGCCCCGTTTCCGCCTCGTAGCTCGAGATGAGGGATCCTTTCCCTGCTTCGTCGGGAAAGAGTTCCCGGCGTTCCCGTCGCATCTCAAGAGGAGGTCCTCTCAACAGGAACGGCGAGAGGAACTCCAGGGTCGTGCCACCATTCCAAGAGTCCCCCAGATGTCTCAGTCCATTCCAGTGGAACCTCTTTTCCCTTCACCGGCTCGTCTTTCATGCCGAGGATCGACTCACACCAAGGTGGCACGTGGCACAGCCCTGTGGGAAAGCCTCGTGGGAAAGCCTCGAGGGACAGCCTGGAGGGAAAGCCACAGATCCCTTGATCCACGTGACAGGAAGCGTGACACTACTGCTGCAGCACGGGAGGAAAGCGCACGTGCATGCCCCCACTCGAGACGAGGCCTGACTCCCCTGGGGAGACTCAGAAGCACCCCAAGATCTATGGCAACACTGGAGAGAAATCCTCAGGTTCCGGCCCCGACTCCACACAAGGACTGAGGCCCCGGCATGGACGGGAGAGGAATCCCGAGAGGCCCCCTAGCAACTCGCATGGGGACTGGCCTTTCCTGCGGCCACCAGAGCGGGTCCCTGAGGTCCCCGTCGTAACTCGAGAAGACCTGCCGCAACTCGAGAAAATCCAGGAGGTTCTCCCCTCCAGGCGAGATGAGGCCCATTTCCGCTGAGGCGTCTCGAGGCTGATCACACCTCACCTCTGGAACTTCGAAAGGGTCCTTCACACCCTTGGTGCAAATCCAGAAGTTCCCCGACATACCCGTCTCCACTCGAGAGGAATCACGAGGGTCCCGCCCACATCCAGAGGAGCCCCGTTTCCGCCTCGTAGCTCGAGATGAGGGATCCTTTCCCTGCTTCGTCGGGAAAGAGTTCCCGGCGTTCCCGTCGCATCTCAAGAGGAGGCCCTCTCAACAGGAACGGGGAGAGGAACTCCAGGGTCGTGCCACCATTCCAAGAGTCCCCCAGATGTCTCAGTCCATTCCAGAGGAACCTCTTTTCCCTTCACCGTCTCGTTTTTCACGCTGAGGATCGACTCACACCAAGGTGGCACGTGGCACAGCCCTGTGGGAAAGCCTCGTGGGAAAGCCTCGAGGGACAGCCTCAAGGGAAAGCCACAGATCCCTTGATCCACGTGACAGGTAGCGTGACACTACTGTTGCAGCTCGGGAGGATAGCGCACGTGCATGCCACCACTCGAGACGAGGCCTGACTCCCCTGGGGAGACTCAGAAGCACCCCAAGATCCATGGCAACACTGGAGAGGAATCCTCAGGTTCCGGCCCCGACTCCACACAAGGACTGAGGCCCCGGCATGGACGGGAGAGGAATCCCGAGAGGTCCCCTAGCAACTCGCATGGGGACTGGCCTTTCCTGAGGCCACCAGAGCGGGTCCCTGAGGTCCCCGTTGTAACTCGAGAAGACCTGCCGCAACTCGAGAAAATCCAGGAGGTTCTCCCCTCCAGGCGAGATGAGGCCCATTTCAGCTGAGGCGTCTCGAGGCTGATCACACCTCACCTCTGGAACTTCGAAAGGGTCCTTCACACCCTTGGTGCAAATCAAGAAGTTCCCCGACATACCCGTCTCCCCTCGAGAGGAATCACGAGGGTCCCGCCCACATCCAGAGGAGCCCCGTTTCCGCCTCATAGCTCGAGATGAGGGATCCTTTCCCTGCTTCGTCGCGAAAGAGTTCCCGGCGTTCCCGTCGCATCTCAAGAGGAGGCCCTCTCCACAGGAACGGCGAGAGGAACTCCAGGGTCGTGCCACCATTCCAAGAGTCCCCCAGATGTCTCAGTCCATTCCAGAGGAACCTCTTTTCCCTTCACCGTCTCGTCTTTCACGCTGAGGATCGACTCACACCAAGGTGGCACGTGGCACAGCCCTGTGGGAAAGCCTCGTGGGAAAGCCTCGAGGGACAGCCTCGAGGGAAAGCCACAGATCCCTTGATCCACGTGACAGGAAGCGTGACACTACTGCTGCAGCTCGGAAGGAAAGCGCACGTGCATGCCCCCACTCGAGACGAGGCCTGACTCCCCTGGGGAGACTCAGAAGCACCCCAAGATCCATGGCAACACTGGAGAGGAATCATCAGGTTCCGGCCCCGACTCCACACAAGGACTGAGGCCCCGTCATGGACGGGAGAGGAATCCCGAGAGGTCCCCTAGCAACTCGCATGGGGACTGGCCTTTCCTGAGGCCACCAGAGCGGGTCCCTGAGGTCCCCGTCGTAACTCGAGAAGACCTGCCGCAACTCGAGAAAATCCAGGAGGTTCTCCACTCCAGGCGAGATGAGGCCCATTTCCGCTGAGGCGTCTCGAGGCTGATCACACCTCACCTCTGGAACTTCGAAAGGGTCCTTCACACCCTTGGTGCAAATCAAGAAGTTCCCCGACCTAGCCGTGTCCACTCGAGAGGAATCACGAGGGTCCCGCCCACATCCAGAGGAGCCCCGTTTCGGCCTCGTAGCTCGAGATGAGGGATCCTTTCCCTGCTTCGTCGGGAAAGAGTTCCCGGCGTTCCCGTCGCATCTCAAGAGGAGGCCCTCTCAACAGGAACGGCGAGAGGAACTCCAGGGTCGTGCCACCATTCCAAGAGTCCCCCAGATGTCTCAGTCCATTCCAGAGGAACCTCTTTTCCCTTCACCGGCTCGTCTTTCACGCCGAGGGTCGACTCACACCAAGGTGGCACGTGGCACAGCCCTGTGGGAAAGCCTCGTGGGAAAGCCTCGAGGGACAGCCTCGAGGGAAAGCCACAGATCCCTTGATCCACGTGACAGGAAGCGTGACACTACTGCTGCAGCTCGGGAGGACAGCGCACGTGCATGCCCCCACTCGAGACGAGGCCTGACTCCCCTGGGGAGACTCAGAAGCACCCCAAGATCCATGGCAACACTGGAGAGGAATCCTCAGGTTCCGGCCCCGACTCCACACAAGGACTGAGGCCCCGGCATGGACGGGAGAGGAATCCCGAGAGGTCCCCTAGCAACTCGCATGGGGACTGGCCTTTCCTGAGGCCACCAGAGCGGGTCCCTGAGGTCCCCGTCGTAACTCGAGAAGACCTGCCGCAACTCGAGAAAATCCAGGAGGTTCTCCCCTCCAGGCGAGATGAGGCCCATTTCCGCTGAGGCGTCTCGAGGCTGATCACATCTCACCTCTGGAACTTCGAAAGGGTCCTTCACACCCTTGGTGCAAATCAAGAAGTTCCCCGACATACCCGTCTCCACTCGAGAGGAATCACGAGGGTCCCGCCCACATCCAGAGGAGCCCCGTTTCCGCCTCGTAGCTCGAGATGAGGGATCCTTTCCCTGCTTCGTCGGGAAAGAGTTCCCGGCGTTCCCGTCGCATCTCAAGAGGAGGCCCTCTCAACAGGAACGGCGAGAGGAACTCCAGGGTCGTGCCACCATTCCAAGAGTCCCCCAGATGTCTCAGTCCATTCCAGAGGAACCTCTTTTCCCTTCACCGGCTCGTCTTTCACGCCGAGGATCGACTCACACCAAGGTGGCACGTGGCACAGCCCTGTGGGAAAGCCTCGTGGGAAAGCCTCGAGGGACAGCCTCGAGGGAAAGCCACAGATCCCTTGATCCACGTGACAGGAAGCGTGACACTACTGCTGCAGCTCGGGAGGAAAGCGCACGTGCATGCCCCCACTCGAGACGAGGCCTGACTCCCCTGGGGAGACTCAGAAGCACCCCAAGATCCATGGCAACACTGGAGAGGAATCCTCAGGTTCCGGCCCCGACTCCACACAAGGACTGAGGCCCCGGCATGGACGGGAGAGGAATCCCGAGAGGTCCCCTAGCAACTCGCATGGGGACTGGCCTTTCCTGAGGCCACCAGAGCGGGTCCCTGAGGTCCCCGTCGTAACTCGAGAAGACCTGCCGCAACTCGAGAAAATCCAGGAGGTTCTCCCCTCCAGGCGAGATGAGGCCCATTTCCGCTGAGGCGTCTCGAGGCTGATCACACCTCACCTCTGGAACTTCGAAAGGGTCCTTCACACCCTTGGTGCAAATCAAGAAGTTCCCCGACATACCCGTCGCCACTCGAGAGGAATCACGAGGGTCCCGCCCACATCCAGAGAAGCCCCGTTTCCGCCTCGTAGCTCGAGATGAGGCATCCTTTCCCTGCTTCGTCGGGAAAGAGTTCCCGGCGTTCCCGTCGCATCTCAAGAGGAGGCCCTCTCAACAGGAACGGGGAGAGGAACTCCAGGGTCGTGCCACCATTCCAAGAGTCCCCCAGATGTCTCAGTCCATTCCAGAGGAACCTCTTTTCCCTTCACCGGCTCGTCTTTCACGCCGAGGATCGACTCACAACAAGGTGGCACGTGGCACAGCCCTGTGGGAAAACCTCGTGGGAAAGCCTCGAGGGACAGCCTCGAGGGAAAGCCACAGATCCCTTGATCCACGTGACAGGAAGCGTGACACTACTGCTGCAGCTCGGGAGGAAAGCGCACGTGCATGCCCCCACTCGAGACGAGGCCTGACTCCCCTGGGGAGACTCAGAAGCACCCCGAGATCCATGGCAACACTGGAGAGGAATCCTCAGGTTCCGGCCCCGACTCCACACAAGGACTGAGGCCCCGGCATGGACGGGAGAGGAATCCCGAGAGGTCCCCTAGCAACTCGCATGGGGACTCTCCTTTCCTGAGGCCACCAGAGCGGGTCCCTGAGGTCCCCGTCATAACTCGAGAAGACCTGCCGCAACTCGAGAAAATCCAGGAGGTTCTCCCCTCCAGGCGAGATGAGGCCCATTTCCGCTGAGGCGTCTCGAGGCTGATCACACCTCACCTCTGGAACTTCGAAAGGGTCCTTCACACCCTTGGTGCAAATCCAGAAGTTCCCCGACCTAGCCGTCTCCACTCGAGAGGAATCACGATGGTCCCGCCCACATCCAGAGGAGCCCCGTTTCCGCCTCGTAGCTCGAGATGAGGGATCCTTTCCCTGCTTCGTCGGGAAAGAGTTCCCGGCGTTCCCGTCGCATCTCAAGAGGAGGCCCTCTCAACAGGAACGGCGAGAGGAACTCCAGGGTCGTGCCACCATTCCAAGAGTCCCCCAGATGTCTCAGTCCATTCCAGAGGAACCTCTTTTCCCTTCACCGGCTCGTCTTTCACGCCGTGGATCGACTCATACCAAGGTGGCACGTGGCACAGCCCTGTGGGAAAGCCTCGTGGGAAAGCCTCGAGGGACAGCCTCGAGGGAAAGCCACAGATCCCTTGATCCACGTGACGGGAAGCGTGACACTACTGCTGCAGCTCGGGAGGAAATCGCACGTGCATGCCCTCACTCGAGACGAGGCCTGACTCCCCTGGGGAGACTCAGAAGCACCCCGAGATCCATGGCAACACTGGAGAGGAATCCTCAGGTTCCGGCCCCGACTCCACACAAGGACTGAGGCCCCGGCATGGACGGGAGAGGAATCCCGAGAGGTCCCCTAGCAACTCGCATGGGGACTCTCCTTTCCTGAGGCCACCAGAGCGGGTCCCTGAGGTCCCCGTCGTAACTCGAGAAGACCTGCCGCAACTCGAGAAAATCCAGGAGGTTCTCCCCTCCAGGCGAGATGAGGCCCATTTCCGCTGAGGCGTCTCGAGGCTGATCACACCTCACCTCTGGAACTTCGAAAGGGTCCTTCACACCCTTGGTGCAAATCCAGAAGTTCCCCGACCTAGCCGTCTCCACTCGAGAGGAATCACGAGGGTCCCGCCCACATCCAGAGGAGCCCCGTTTCCGCCTCGTAGCTCGAGATGAGGGATCCTTTCCCTGCTTCGTCGGGAAAGAGTTCCCGGCGTTCCCGTCGCATCTCAAGAGGAGGCCCTCTCAACAGAAACGGCGAGAGGAACTCCAGGGTCGTGCCACCATTCCAAGAGTCCCCCAGATGTCTCAGTCCTTTCCAGAGGAACCTCTTTTCCCTTCACCGGCTCGTCTTTCACGCCGAGGATCGACTCACACCAAGGTGGCACGTGGCACAGCCCTGTGGGAAAGCCTCGTGGGAAAGCCTCGAGGGACAGCCTCGAGGGAAAGCCACAGATCCCTTGATCCACGTGACAGGAAGCGTGACACTACTGTTGCAGCTCGGTAGGAAAGCGCAGGTGCATGCCCCCTCCCGAGACGAGGCCTGACTCCCCTGGGGAGACTCAGAAGCACCCCAAGATCCATGGCAACACTGGAGAGGAATCCTCAGGTTCCGGCCCCGACTCCACACAAGGACTGAGGCCCCGGCATGGACGGGAGAGGAATCCCGAGAGGTCCCCTAGCAACTCGCATGGGGACTGGCCTTTCCTGAGGCCACCAGAGCGAGTCCCTGAGGTCCCCGTCGTAACTCGAGAAGACCTGCCGCAACTCGAGAAAATCCAGGACGTTCTCCCCTCCAGGCGAGATGAGGCCCATTTCCGCTGAGGCGTCTCGAGGCTGATCACACCTCCCCTCTGGAACTTCGAAAGGGTCCTTCACACCCTTGGTGCAAATCAAGAAGTTCCCCGACATACCCGTCTCCACTCGAGAGGAATCACGAGGGTCCCGCCCACATCCAGAGGAGCCCCGTTTCCGCCTCGTAGCTCGAAATGAGGGATCCTTTCCCTGCTTCGTCGGGAAAGAGTTCCCGGCGTTCCCGTCGCATCTCAAGAGGAGGCCCTCTCAACAGGAACGGCGAGAGGAACTCCAGGGTCGTGCCACCATTCCAAGAGTCCCCCAGATGTCTCAGTCCATTCCAGAGGAACCTCTTTTCCCTTCACCGGCTCGTCTTTCACGCCGAGGATCGACTCCCACCAAGGTGGCACGTGGCACAGCCCTGTGGGAAAGCCTCGTGGGAAAGCCTCGAGGGACAGCCTCGAGGGAAAGCCAAAGATCCCTTGATCCACGTGACAGGAAGCGTGACACTACTGCTGCAGCTCGGGAGGAAAGCGCACGTGCATGCCCCCTCCCGAGACGAGGCCTGACTCCCCTGGGGAGACTCAGAAGCACCCCGAGATCCATGGCAACACTGGAGAGGAATCCTCAGGTTCCGGCCCCGACTCCACACAAGGACTGAGGCCCCGGCATGGACGGGAGAGGAATCCCGAGAGGTCCCCTAGCAACTCGCATGGGGACTCTCCTTTCCTGAGGCCACCAGAGCGGGTCCCTGAGGTCCCCGTCGTAACTCGAGAAGACCTGCCGCAACTCGAGAAAATCCAGGAGGTTCTCCCCTCCAGGCGAGATGAGGCCCATTTCCGCTGAGGCGTCTCGAGGCTGATCACACCTCACCTCTGGAACTTCGAAAGGGTCCTTCACACCCTTGGTGCAAATCAAGAAGTTCCCCGACCTAGCCGTCTCCACTCGAGAGGAATCACGAGGGTCCCGCCCACATCCAGAGGAGCCCCGTTTCCGCCTCGTAGCTCGAGATGAGGGATCCTTTCCCTGCTTCGTCGGGAAAGAGTTCCCGGCGTTCCCGTCGCATCTCAAGAGGAGGCCCTCTCAACAGAAACGGCGAGAGGAACTCCAGGGTCGTGCCACCATTCCAAGAGTCCCCCAGATGTCTCAGTCCTTTCCAGAGGAACCTCTTTTCCCTTCACCGGCTCGTCTTTCACGCCGAGGATCGACTCACACCAAGGTGGCACGTGGCACAGCCCTGTGGGAAAGCCTCGTGGGAAAGCCTCGAGGGACAGCCTCGAGGGAAAGCCACAGATCCCTTGATCCACGTGACAGGAAGCGTGACACTACTGTTGCAGCTCGGTAGGAAAGCGCAGGTGCATGCCCCCTCCCGAGACGAGGCCTGACTCCCCTGGGGAGACTCAGAAGCACCCCAAGATCCATGGCAACACTGGAGAGGAATCCTCAGGTTCCGGCCCCGACTCCACACAAGGACTGAGGCCCCGGCATGGACGGGAGAGGAATCCCGAGAGGTCCCCTAGCAACTCGCATGGGGACTGGCCTTTCCTGAGGCCACCAGAGCGAGTCCCTGAGGTCCCCGTCGTAACTCGAGAAGACCTGCCGCAACTCGAGAAAATCCAGGACGTTCTCCCCTCCAGGCGAGATGAGGCCCATTTCCGCTGAGGCGTCTCGAGGCTGATCACACCTCCCCTCTGGAACTTCGAAAGGGTCCTTCACACCCTTGGTGCAAATCAAGAAGTTCCCCGACATACCCGTCTCCACTCGAGAGGAATCACGAGGGTCCCGCCCACATCCAGAGGAGCCCCGTTTCCGCCTCGTAGCTCGAAATGAGGGATCCTTTCCCTGCTTCGTCGGGAAAGAGTTCCCGGCGTTCCCGTCGCATCTCAAGAGGAGGCCCTCTCAACAGGAACGGCGAGAGGAACTCCAGGGTCGTGCCACCATTCCAAGAGTCCCCCAGATGTCTCAGTCCATTCCAGAGGAACCTCTTTTCCCTTCACCGGCTCGTCTTTCACGCCGAGGATCGACTCCCACCAAGGTGGCACGTGGCACAGCCCTGTGGGAAAGCCTCGTGGGAAAGCCTCGAGGGACAGCCTCGAGGGAAAGCCAAAGATCCCTTGATCCACGTGACAGGAAGCGTGACACTACTGCTGCAGCTCGGGAGGAAAGCGCACGTGCATGCCCCCTCCGAGACGAGGCCTGACTCCCCTGGGGAGACTCAGAAGCACCCCGAGATCCATGGCAACACTGGAGAGGAATCCTCAGGTTCCGGCCCCGACTCCACACAAGGACTGAGGCCCCGGCATGGACGGGAGAGGAATCCCGAGAGGTCCCCTAGCAACTCGCATGGGGACTGGCCTTTCCTGAGGCCACCAGAGCGGGTCCCTGAGGTCCCCGTCGTAACTCGAGAAGACCTACCGCAACTCGAGAAAATCCAGGAGGTTCTCCCCTCCAGGCGAGATGAGGCCCATTTCCGCTGAGGCGTCTCGAGGCTGATCACACCTCCCCTCTGGAACTTCGCAAGGGTCCTTCACACCCTTGGTGCAAATCCAGAAGTTCCCCGACCTAGCCGTCTCCACTCGAGAGGAATCACGAGGGTCCCGCCCACATCCTGAGGAGCCCCGTTTCCGCCTCGTAGCTCGAGATGAGGGATCCTTTCCCTGCTTCGTCGGGAAAGAGTTCCCGGCGTTCCCGTCGCATCTCAAGAGGAGGCCCTCTCAACAGGAACGGCGAGAGGAACTCCAGGGTCGTGCCACCATTCCAAGAGTACCCCAGATGTCTCAGTCCATTCCAGAGGAACCTCTTTTCCCTTCACCGGCTCGTCTTTCACGCTGAGGATCGACTCACACCAAGGTGGCACGTGGCACAGCCCTGTGGGAAAGCCTCGTGGGAAAGCCTCGAGGGACAGCCTCGAGGGAAAGCCACAGATCCCTTGATCCACGTGACAGGAAGCGTGACACTACTGCTGCAGCTCGGGAGGAAAGCACACGTGCATGCCCCCACTCGAGACGAGGCCTGACTCCCCTGGGGAGACTCAGAAGCACCCCAAGATCCATGGCAACACTGGAGAGGAATCCTCAGGTTCCGGCCCCGACTCCACACAAGGACTGAGGCCCCGGCATGGACGGGAGAGGAATCCCGAGAGGTCCCCTAGCAACTCGCATGGGGACTCTCCTTTCCTGAGGCCACCAGAGCGGGTCCCTGAGGTCCCCGTCGTAACTCGAGAAGACCTGCCGCAACTCGAGAAAATCCAGGAGGTTCTCCCCTCCAGGCGAGATGAGGCCCATTTCCGCTGAGGCGTCTCGAGGCTGATCACACCTCACCTCTGGAACTTCGAAAGGGTCCTTCACACCCTTGGTGCAAATCAAGAAGTTCCCCGACCTAGCCGTCTCCCCTCGAGAGGAATCACGAGGGTCCCGCCCACATCCAGAGGAGCCCCGTTTCCGCCTCGTAGCTCGAGATGAGGGATCCTTTCCCTGCTTCGTCGGGAAAGAGTTCCCGGAGTTCCCGTCGCATCTCAAGAGGAGGCCCTCTCAACAGGAACGGGGAGAGGAACTCCAGGGTCGTGCCACCATTCCAAGAGTCCCCCAGATGTCTCAGTCCATTCCAGAGGAACCTCTTTTCCCTTCACCGGCTCGTCTTTCACGCCGAGGATCGACTCACACCAAGGTGGCACGTGGCACAGCCCTGTGGGAAAGCCTCGTGGGAAAGCCTCGAGGGACAGCCTCGAGGGAAAGCCACAGATCCCTTGATCCACGTGACAGGAAGCGTGACACTACTGCTGCAGCTCGGGAGGAAAGCGCACGTGCATGCCCCCACTCGAGACGAGGCCTGACTCCCCTGGGGAGACTCAGAAGCACCCCGAGATCCATGGCAACACTGGAGAGGAATCCTCAGGTTCCGGCCCCGACTCCACACAAGGACTGAGGCCCCGGCATGGACGGGAGAGGAATCCCGAGAGGTCCCCTAGCAACTCGCATGGGGACTCTCCTTTCCTGAGGCCACCAGAGCGGGTCCCTGAGGTCCCCGTCGTAACTCGAGAAGACCTGCCGCAACTCGAGAAAATCCAGGAGGTTCTCCCCTCCAGGCGAGATGAGGCCCATTTCCGCTGAGGCGTCTCGAGGCTGATCACACCTCACCTCTGGAACTTCGAAAGGGTCCTTCACACCCTTGGTGCAAATCCAGAAGTTCCCCGACCTAGCCGTCTCCACTCGAGAGGAATCACGAGGGTCCCGCCCACATCCAGAGGAGCCCCGTTTCCGCCTCGTAGCTCGAGATGAGGGATCCTTTCCCTGCTTCGTCGGGAAAGAGTTCCCGGCGTTCCCGTCGCATCTCAAGAGGAGGCCCTCTCAACAGAAACGGCGAGAGGAACTCCAGGGTCGTGCCACCATTCCAAGAGTCCCCCAGATGTCTCAGTCCTTTCCAGAGGAACCTCTTTTCCCTTCACCGGCTCGTCTTTCACGCCGAGGATCGACTCACACCAAGGTGGCACGTGGCACAGCCCTGTGGGAAAGCCTCGTGGGAAAGCCTCGAGGGACAGCCTCGAGGGAAAGCCACAGATCCCTTGATCCACGTGACAGGAAGCGTGACACTACTGTTGCAGCTCGGTAGGAAAGCGCAGGTGCATGCCCCCTCCCGAGACGAGGCCTGACTCCCCTGGGGAGACTCAGAAGCACCCCAAGATCCATGGCAACACTGGAGAGGAATCCTCAGGTTCCGGCCCCGACTCCACACAAGGACTGAGGCCCCGGCATGGACGGGAGAGGAATCCCGAGAGGTCCCCTAGCAACTCGCATGGGGACTGGCCTTTCCTGAGGCCACCAGAGCGAGTCCCTGAGGTCCCCGTCGTAACTCGAGAAGACCTGCCGCAACTCGAGAAAATCCAGGACGTTCTCCCCTCCAGGCGAGATGAGGCCCATTTCCGCTGAGGCGTCTCGAGGCTGATCACACCTCCCCTCTGGAACTTCGAAAGGGTCCTTCACACCCTTGGTGCAAATCAAGAAGTTCCCCGACCTAGCCGTCTCCACTCGAGAGGAATCACGAGGGTCCCGCCCACATCCAGAGGAGCCCCGTTTCCGCCTCGTAGCTCGAGATGAGGGATCCTTTCCCTGCTTCGTCGGGAAAGAGTTCCCGGCGTTCCCGTCGCATCTCAAGAGGAGGCCCTCTCAACAGGAACGGCGAGAGGAACTCCAGGGTCGTGCCACCATTCCAAGAGTCCCCCAGATGTCTCAGTCCATTCCAGAGGAACCTCTTTTCCCTTCACCGGCTCGTCTTTCACGCCGAGGATCGACTCCCACCAAGGTGGCACGTGGCACAGCCCTGTGGGAAAGCCTCGTGGGAAAGCCTCGAGGGACAGCCTCGAGGGAAAGCCACAGATCCCTTGATCCACGTGACAGGAAGCGTGACACTACTGCTGCAGCTCGGGAGGAAAGCGCACGTGCATGCCCCCTCCCGAGACGAGGCCTGACTCCCCTGGGGAGACTCAGAAGCACCCCGAGATCCATGGCAACACTGGAGAGGAATCCTCAGGTTCCGGCCCCGACTCCACACAAGGACTGAGGCCCCGGCATGGACGGGAGAGGAATCCCGAGAGGTCCCCTAGCAACTCGCATGGGGACTGGCCTTTCCTGAGGCCACCAGAGCGGGTCCCTGAGGTCCCCGTCGTAACTCGAGAAGACCTGCCGCAACTCGAGAAAATCCAGGAGGTTCTCCCCTCCAGGCGAGATGAGGCCCATTTCCGCTGAGGCGTCTCGAGGCTGATCACACCTCACCTCTGGAACTTCGCAAGGGTCCTTCACACCCTTGGTGCAAATCCAGAAGTTCCCCGACCTAGCCGTCTCCACTCGAGAGGAATCACGAGGGTCCCGCCCACATCCAGAGAAGCCCCGTTTCCGCCTCGTAGCTCGAGATGAGGCATCCTTTCCCTGCTTCGTCGGGAAAGAGTTCCCGGCGTTCCCGTCGCATCTCAAGAGGAGGCCCTCTCAACAGGAACGGGGAGAGGAACTCCAGGGTCGTGCCACCATTCCAAGAGTCCCCCAGATGTCTCAGTCCATTCCAGAGGAACCTCTTTTCCCTTCACCGGCTCGTCTTTCACGCCGAGGATCGACTCACAACAAGGTGGCACGTGGCACAGCCCTGTGGGAAAACCTCGTGGGAAAGCCTCGAGGGACAGCCTCGAGGGAAAGCCACAGATCCCTTGATCCACGTGACAGGAAGCGTGACACTACTGCTGCAGCTCGGGAGGAAAGCGCACGTGCATGCCCCCACTCGAGACGAGGCCTGACTCCCCTGGGGAGACTCAGAAGCACCCCGAGATCCATGGCAACACTGGAGAGGAATCCTCAGGTTCCGGCCCCGACTCCACACAAGGACTGAGGCCCCGGCATGGACGGGAGAGGAATCCCGAGAGGTCCCCTAGCAACTCGCATGGGGACTCTCCTTTCCTGAGGCCACCAGAGCGGGTCCCTGAGGTCCCCGTCATAACTCGAGAAGACCTGCTGCAACTCGAGAAAATCCAGGAGGTTCTCCCCTCCAGGCGAGATGAGGCCCATTTCCGCTGAGGCGTCTCGAGGCTGATCACACCTCACCTCTGGAACTTCGAAAGGGTCCTTCACACCCTTGGTGCAAATCCAGAAGTTCCCCGACCTAGCCGTCTCCACTCGAGAGGAATCACGATGGTCCCGCCCACATCCAGAGGAGCCCCGTTTCCGCCTCGTAGCTCGAGATGAGGGATCCTTTCCCTGCTTCGTCGGGAAAGAGTTCCCGGCGTTCCCGTCGCATCTCAAGAGGAGGCCCTCTCAACAGGAACGGCGAGAGGAACTCCAGGGTCGTGCCACCATTCCAAGAGTCCCCCAGATGTCTCAGTCCATTCCAGAGGAACCTCTTTTCCCTTCACCGGCTCGTCTTTCACGCCGTGGATCGACTCATACCAAGGTGGCACGTGGCACAGCCCTGTGGGAAAGCCTCGTGGGAAAGCCTCGAGGGACAGCCTCGAGGGAAAGCCACAGATCCCTTGATCCACGTGACGGGAAGCGTGACACTACTGCTGCAGCTCGGGAGGAAATCGCACGTGCATGCCCTCACTCGAGACGAGGCCTGACTCCCCTGGGGAGACTCAGAAGCACCCCGAGATCCATGGCAACACTGGAGAGGAATCCTCAGGTTCCGGCCCCGACTCCACACAAGGACTGAGGCCCCGGCATGGACGGGAGAGGAATCCCGAGAGGTCCCCTAGCAACTCGCATGGGGACTCTCCTTTCCTGAGGCCACCAGAGCGGGTCCCTGAGGTCCCCGTCGTAACTCGAGAAGACCTGCCGCAACTCGAGAAAATCCAGGAGGTTCTCCCCTCCAGGCGAGATGAGGCCCATTTCCGCTGAGGCGTCTCGAGGCTGATCACACCTCACCTCTGGAACTTCGAAAGGGTCCTTCACACCCTTGGTGCAAATCCAGAAGTTCCCCGACCTAGCCGTCTCCACTCGAGAGGAATCACGAGGGTCCCGCCCACATCCAGAGGAGCCCCGTTTCCGCCTCGTAGCTCGAGATGAGGGATCCTTTCCCTGCTTCGTCGGGAAAGAGTTCCCGGCGTTCCCGTCGCATCTCAAGAGGAGGCCCTCTCAACAGAAACGGCGAGAGGAACTCCAGGGTCGTGCCACCATTCCAAGAGTCCCCCAGATGTCTCAGTCCTTTCCAGAGGAACCTCTTTTCCCTTCACCGGCTCGTCTTTCACGCCGAGGATCGACTCACACCAAGGTGGCACGTGGCACAGCCCTGTGGGAAAGCCTCGTGGGAAAGCCTCGAGGGACAGCCTCGAGGGAAAGCCACAGATCCCTTGATCCACGTGACAGGAAGCGTGACACTACTGTTGCAGCTCGGTAGGAAAGCGCAGGTGCATGCCCCCTCCCGAGACGAGGCCTGACTCCCCTGGGGAGACTCAGAAGCACCCCAAGATCCATGGCAACACTGGAGAGGAATCCTCAGGTTCCGGCCCCGACTCCACACAAGGACTGAGGCCCCGGCATGGACGGGAGAGGAATCCCGAGAGGTCCCCTAGCAACTCGCATGGGGACTGGCCTTTCCTGAGGCCACCAGAGCGAGTCCCTGAGGTCCCCGTCGTAACTCGAGAAGACCTGCCGCAACTCGAGAAAATCCAGGACGTTCTCCCCTCCAGGCGAGATGAGGCCCATTTCCGCTGAGGCGTCTCGAGGCTGATCACACCTCCCCTCTGGAACTTCGAAAGGGTCCTTCACACCCTTGGTGCAAATCAAGAAGTTCCCCGACATACCCGTCTCCACTCGAGAGGAATCACGAGGGTCCCGCCCACATCCAGAGGAGCCCCGTTTCCGCCTCGTAGCTCGAAATGAGGGATCCTTTCCCTGCTTCGTCGGGAAAGAGTTCCCGGCGTTCCCGTCGCATCTCAAGAGGAGGCCCTCTCAACAGGAACGGCGAGAGGAACTCCAGGGTCGTGCCACCATTCCAAGAGTCCCCCAGATGTCTCAGTCCATTCCAGAGGAACCTCTTTTCCCTTCACCGGCTCGTCTTTCACGCCGAGGATCGACTCCCACCAAGGTGGCACGTGGCACAGCCCTGTGGGAAAGCCTCGTGGGAAAGCCTCGAGGGACAGCCTCGAGGGAAAGCCACAGATCCCTTGATCCACGTGACAGGAAGCGTGACACTACTGCTGCAGCTCGGGAGGAAAGCGCACGTGCATGCCCCCTCCCGAGACGAGGCCTGACTCCCCTGGGGAGACTCAGAAGCACCCCGAGATCCATGGCAACACTGGAGAGGAATCCTCAGGTTCCGGCCCCGACTCCACACAAGGACTGAGGCCCCGGCATGGACGGGAGAGGAATCCCGAGAGGTCCCCTAGCAACTCGCATGGGGACTGGCCTTTCCTGAGGCCACCAGAGCGGGTCCCTGAGGTCCCCGTCGTAACTCGAGAAGACCTACCGCAACTCGAGAAAATCCAGGAGGTTCTCCCCTCCAGGCGAGATGAGGCCCATTTCCGCTGAGGCGTCTCGAGGCTGATCACACCTCCCCTCTGGAACTTCGCAAGGGTCCTTCACACCCTTGGTGCAAATCCAGAAGTTCCCCGACCTAGCCGTCTCCACTCGAGAGGAATCACGAGGGTCCCGCCCACATCCTGAGGAGCCCCGTTTCCGCCTCGTAGCTCGAGATGAGGGATCCTTTCCCTGCTTCGTCGGGAAAGAGTTCCCGGCGTTCCCGTCGCATCTCAAGAGGAGGCCCTCTCAACAGGAACGGCGAGAGGAACTCCAGGGTCGTGCCACCATTCCAAGAGTACCCCAGATGTCTCAGTCCATTCCAGAGGAACCTCTTTTCCCTTCACCGGCTCGTCTTTCACGCTGAGGATCGACTCACACCAAGGTGGCACGTGGCACAGCCCTGTGGGAAAGCCTCGTGGGAAAGCCTCGAGGGACAGCCTCGAGGGAAAGCCACAGATCCCTTGATCCACGTGACAGGAAGCGTGACACTACTGCTGCAGCTCGGGAGGAAAGCACACGTGCATGCCCCCACTCGAGACGAGGCCTGACTCCCCTGGGGAGACTCAGAAGCACCCCAAGATCCATGGCAACACTGGAGAGGAATCCTCAGGTTCCGGCCCCGACTCCACACAAGGACTGAGGGCCCGGCATGGACGGGAGAGGAATCCCGAGAGGTCCCCTAGCAACTCGCATGGGGACTCTCCTTTCCTGAGGCCACCAGAGCGGGTCCCTGAGGTCCCCGTCGTAACTCGAGAAGACCTGCCGCAACTCGAGAAAATCCAGGAGGTTCTCCCCTCCAGGCGAGATGAGGCCCATTTCCGCTGAGGCGTCTCGAGGCTGATCACACCTCACCTCTGGAACTTCGAAAGGGTCCTTCACACCCTTGGTGCAAATCAAGAAGTTCCCCGACCTAGCCGTCTCCCCTCGAGAGGAATCACGAGGGTCCCGCCCACATCCAGAGGAGCCCCGTTTCCGCCTCGTAGCTCGAGATGAGGGATCCTTTCCCTGCTTCGTCGGGAAAGAGTTCCCGGCGTTCCCGTCGCATCTCAAGAGGAGGCCCTCTCAACAGGAACGGGGAGAGGAACTCCAGGGTCGTGCCACCATTCCAAGAGTCCCCCAGATGTCTCAGTCCATTCCAGAGGAACCTCTTTTCCCTTCACCGGCTCGTCTTTCACGCCGAGGATCGACTCACACCAAGGTGGCACGTGGCACAGCCCTGTGGGAAAGCCTCGTGGGAAAGCCTCGAGGGACAGCCTCGAGGGAAAGCCACAGATCCCTTGATCCACGTGACAGGAAGCGTGACACTACTGCTGCAGCTCGGGAGGAAAGCGCACGTGCATGCCCCCACTCGAGACGAGGCCTGACTCCCCTGGGGAGACTCAGAAGCACCCCGAGATCCATGGCAACACTGGAGAGGAATCCTCAGGTTCCGGCCCCGACTCCACACAAGGACTGAGGCCCCGGCATGGACGGGAGAGGAATCCCGAGAGGTCCCCTAGCAACTCGCATGGGGACTCTCCTTTCCTGAGGCCACCAGAGCGGGTCCCTGAGGTCCCCGTCGTAACTCGAGAAGACCTGCCGCAACTCGAGAAAAATCCAGGAGGTTCTCCCCTCCAGGCGAGATGAGGCCCATTTCCGCTGAGGCGTCTCGAGGCTGATCACACCTCACCTCTGGAACTTCGAAAGGGTCCTTCACACCCTTGGTGCAAATCCAGAAGTTCCCCGACCTAGCCGTCTCCACTCGAGAGGAATCACGAGGGTCCCGCCCACATCCAGAGGAGCCCCCGTTTCCGCCTCGTAGCTCGAGATGAGGGATCCTTTCCCTGCTTCGTCGGGAAAGAGTTCCCGGCGTTCCCGTCGCATCTCAAGAGGAGGCCCTCTCAACAGAAACGGCGAGAGGAACTCCAGGGTCGTGCCACCATTCCAAGAGTCCCCCAGATGTCTCAGTCCTTTCGAGAGGAACCTCTTTTCCCTTCACCGGCTCGTCTTTCACGCCGAGGATCGACTCACACCAAGGTGGCACGTGGCACAGCCCTGTGGGAAAGCCTCGTGGGAAAGCCTCGAGGGACAGCCTCGAGGGAAAGCCACAGATCCCTTGATCCACGTGACAGGAAGCGTGACACTACTGTTGCAGCTCGGTAGGAAAGCGCAGGTGCATGCCCCCTCCCGAGACGAGGCCTGACTCCCCTGGGGAGACTCAGAAGCACCCCAAGATCCATGGCAACACTGGAGAGGAATCCTCAGGTTCCGGCCCCGACTCCACACAAGGACTGAGGCCCCGGCATGGACGGGAGAGGAATCCCGAGAGGTCCCCTAGCAACTCGCATGGGGACTGGCCTTTCCTGAGGCCACCAGAGCGAGTCCCTGAGGTCCCCGTCGTAACTCGAGAAGACCTGCCGCAACTCGAGAAAATCCAGGACGTTCTCCCCTCCAGGCGAGATGAGGCCCATTTCCGCTGAGGCGTCTCGAGGCTGATCACACCTCCCCTCTGGAACTTCGAAAGGGTCCTTCACACCCTTGGTGCAAATCCAGAAGTTCCCCGACATACCCGTCTCCACTCGAGAGGAATCACGAGGGTCCCGCCCACATCCAGAGGAGCCCCGTTTCCGCCTCGTAGCTCGAGATGAGGGATCCTTTCCCTGCTTCGTCGGGAAAGAGTTCCCGGCGTTCCCGTCGCATCTCAAGAGGAGGCCCTCTCAACAGGAACGGCGAGAGGAACTCCAGGGTCGTGCCACCATTCCAAGAGTCCCCCAGATGTCTCAGTCCATTCCAGAGGAACCTCTTTTCCCTTCACCGGCTCGTCTTTCACGCCGAGGATCGACTCCCACCAAGGTGGCACGTGGCACAGCCCTGTGGGAAAGCCTCGTGGGAAAGCCTCGAGGGACAGCCTCGAGGGAAAGCCACAGATCCCTTGATCCACGTGACAGGAAGCGTGACACTACTGCTGCAGCTCGGGAGGAAAGCGCACGTGCATGCCCCCTCCCGAGACGAGGCCTGACTCCCCTGGGGAGACTCAGAAGCACCCCGAGATCCATGGCAACACTGGAGAGGAATCCTCAGGTTCCGGCCCCGACTCCACACAAGGACTGAGGCCCCGGCATGGACGGGAGAGGAATCCCGAGAGGTCCCCTAGCAACTCGCATGGGGACTGGCCTTTCCTGAGGCCACCAGAGCGGGTCCCTGAGGTCCCCGTCGTAACTCGAGAAGACCTGCCGCAACTCGAGAAAATCCAGGAGGTTCTCCCCTCCAGGCGAGATGAGGCCCATTTCCGCTGAGGCGTCTCGAGGCTGATCACACCTCACCTCTGGAACTTCGCAAGGGTCCTTCACACCCTTGGTGCAAATCCAGAAGTTCCCCGACCTAGCCGTCTCCACTCGAGAGGAATCACGAGGGTCCCGCCCACATCCTGAGGAGCCCCGTTTCCGCCTCGTAGCTCGAGATGAGGGATCCTTTCCCTGCTTCGTCGGGAAAGAGTTCCCGGCGTTCCCGTCGCATCTCAAGAGGAGGCCCTCTCAACAGGAACGGCGAGAGGAACTCCAGGGTCGTGCCACCATTCCAAGAGTACCCCAGATGTCTCAGTCCATTCCAGAGGAACCTCTTTTCCCTTCACCGGCTCGTCTTTCACGCTGAGGATCGACTCACACCAAGGTGGCACGTGGCACAGCCCTGTGGGAAAGCCTCGTGGGAAAGCCTCGAGGGACAGCCTCGAGGGAAAGCCACAGATCCCTTGATCCACGTGACAGGAAGCGTGACACTACTGCTGCAGCTCGGGAGGAAAGCACACGTGCATGCCCCCACTCGAGACGAGGCCTGACTCCCCTGGGGAGACTCAGAAGCACCCCAAGATCCATGGCAACACTGGAGAGGAATCCTCAGGTTCCGGCCCCGACTCCACACAAGGACTGAGGCCCCGGCATGGACGGGAGAGGAATCCCGAGAGGTCCCCTAGCAACTCGCATGGGGACTCTCCTTTCCTGAGGCCACCAGAGCGGGTCCCTGAGGTCCCCGTTGTAACTCGAGAAGACCTGCCGCAACTCGAGAAAATCCAGGAGGTTCTCCCCTCCAGGCGAGATGAGGCCCATTTCCGCTGAGGCGTCTCGAGGCTGATCACACCTCACCTCTGGAACTTCGAAAGGGTCCTTCACACCCTTGGTGCAAATCAAGAAGTTCCCCGACCTAGCCGTCTCCCCTCGAGAGGAATCACGAGGGTCCCGCCCACATCCAGAGGAGCCCCGTTTCCGCCTCGTAGCTCGAGATGAGGGATCCTTTCCCTGCTTCGTCGGGAAAGAGTTCCCGGCGTTCCCGTCGCATCTCAAGAGGAGGCCCTCTCAACAGGAACGGCGAGAGGAACTCCAGGGTCGTGCCACCATTCCAAGAGTCCCCCAGATGTCTCAGTCCATTCCAGAGGAACCTCTTTTCCCTTCACCGGCTCGTCTTTCACGCCGAGGATCGACTCACACCAAGGTGGCACGTGGCACAGCCCTGTGGGAAAGCCTCGTGGGAAAGCCTCGAGGGACAGCCTCGAGGGAAAGCCACAGATCCCTTGATCCACGTGACAGGAAGCGTGACACTACTGCTGCAGCTCGGGAGGAAAGCGCACGTGCATGCCCCCACTCGAGACGAGGCCTGACTCCCCTGGGGAGACTCCAGAAGCACCCCGAGATCCATGGCAACACTGGAGAGGAATCCTCAGGTTCCGGCCCCGACTCCACACAAGGACTGAGGCCCCGGCATGGACGGGAGAGGAATCACGAGAGGTCCCCTAGCAACTCGCATGGGGACTCTCCTTTCCTGAGGCCACCAGAGCGGGTCCCTGAGGTCCCCGTCGTAACTCGAGAAGACCTGCCGCAACTCGAGAAAATCCAGGAGGTTCTCCCTCCAGGCGAGATGAGGCCCATTTTCCGCTGAGGCGTCTCGAGGCTGATCACACCTCACCTCTGGAACTTCGAAAGGGTCCTTCACACCCTTGGTGCAAATCAAGAAGTTCCCCGACATACCCGTCTCCACTCGCGAGAATCACGAGGGTCCCGCCCACATCCAGAGGAGCCCCGTTTCTCCGCCTCGTAGCTCGAGATGAGGGATCCTTTCCCTGCTTCGTCGGGAAAGAGTTCCCGGCGTTCCCGTCGCATCTCAAGAGGAGGCCCTCTCAACAGGAACGGCGAGAGGAACTCCAGGGTCGTGCCACCATTCCAAGAGTCCCCCAGATGTCTCAGTCCATTCCAGAGAACCTCTTTTCCTTCACCGGCTCGTCTTCACGCCGAGGATCGACTCACACCAAGGTGGCACGTGGCACAGCCCTGTGGGAAGCCTCGTGGGAAAGCCTCGAGGGACAGCCTCGAGGGAAAGCCACAGATCCCTTGATCCACGTGACGGGAAGCGTTACACTACTGCTGCAGCTCGGGAGGAAAGCGCACGTGCATGCCCCCACTCGAGACGAGGCCTGACTCCCCTGGGGAGACTCAGAAGCACCCCAAGATCCATGGCAACACTGGAGAGGAATCCTCAGTTCCGGCCCCGACTCCACACAAGGACTGAGGCCCCGGCATGGACGGGAGAGGAATCCCGAGACGTCCCCTAGCAACTCGCATGGGGACTCTCCTTTCCTGAGGCCACCAGAGCGGGTCCCTGATGTCCCCGTCGTAACTCGAGAAGACCTGCCGCAACTCGAGAAAATCCAGGAGGTTCTCCCCTCCAGGCGAGATGAGGCCCATTTCCGCTGAGGCGTCTCGAGGCTGATCACACCTCACCTCTGGAACTTCGAAAGGGTCCTTCACACCCTTGGTGCAAATCAAGAAGTTCCCCGACCTAGCCGTCTCCACTCGAGAGAATCACGAGGGTCCGCCCACATCCAGAGGAGCCCCGTTTCTGCCTCGTAGCTCGAGATGAGGGATCCTTTCCCTGCTACGTCGGGAAAGAGTTCCCGGCGTTCCCGTCGCATCTCAAGAGGAGGCCCTCTCAACAGGAACGGCGAGAGGAACTCCAGGGTCGTGCCACCATTCCAATAGTCCCCCAGATGTCTCAGTCCATTCCAGAGGAACCTCTTTTCCCTTCACCGGCTCGTCTTTCACGCCGAGGATCGACTCACACCAAGGTGGCACGTGCACAGCCCTGTGGGAAAGCCTCGTGGAAAGCCTCGAGGGACAGCCTCGAGGGAAAGCCACAGATCCCTTGATCCACGTGACAGGAAGCGTGACACTACTGCTGCAGCTCGGGAGGAAGCGCACGTGAATGCCCCCACTCGAGACGAGGCCTGACTCCCCTGGGGAGACTCAGAAGCACCCCGAGATCCATGGCAACACTGGAGAGGAATCCTCAAGTTCTGGCCCCGACTCCACACAAGGACTGAGGCCCCGCATGGACGGGAGAGGAATCCCGAGAGGTCCCCTAGCAACTCGCATGGGGACTCTCCTTTCCTGAGGCCACCAGAGCGGGTCCCTGAGGTCCCCGTCGTAACTCGAGAAGACCTGCCGCAACTCGAGAAAATCCAGGAGGTTCTCCCCTCCAGGCGAGATGAGCCCATTTCCGCTGAGGCGTCTCGAGGCTGATCACACCTCCCCTCTGAACTTCGAAAGGGTCCTTCACACCCTTGGTGCAAATCCAGAAGTTCCCCGACCTAGCCGTCTCCACTCGAGAGGAATCACGAGTGTCCCGCCCACATCCAGAGGAGCCCCGTTTCCGCCTCGTAGCTCGAGATGAGGGATCCTTTCCCTGCTTCGTCGGGAAAGAGTTCCCGGCGTTCCCGTCGCATCTCAAGAGGAGGCCCTCTCAACAGGAACGGCGAGAGGAACTCCAGGGTCGTGCCACCATTCCAAGAGTCCCCCAGATGTCTCAGTCCATTCCAGAGGAACCTCTTTTCCTTCACCGGCTCGTCTTTCACGCCGAGGATCGACTCACACCAAGGTGGCACGTGGCACAGCCTGTGGGAAAGCCTCGTGGGAAAGCCTCGAGGGACAGCCTCGAGGGAAAGCCACAGATCCCTTGATCCACGTGACAGGAAGTGTGACACTACTGCTGCAGCTCGGGAGGAAAGCGCACGTGCATGCCCCCACTCGAGACGAGGCCTGACTCCCTGGGAGACTCAGAAGCACCCCAAGATCCATGGCAACACTGGAGAGGAATCCTCAGGTTCCGGCTCCGACTCCACACAAGGACTGAGGCCCCGCATGGACGGGAGAGGAATCCCGAGAGGTCCCTAGCAACTCGCATGGGGACTGGCCTTTCCTGAGGCCACCAGAGCGGGTCCCTGAGGTCCCCGTCGTAACTCGAGAAGACCTGCCGCAACTCGAGAAAATCCAGGAGGTTCTCCCCTCCAGGCGAGATGAGGCCCATTTCCGCTGAGGCGTCTCGAGGCTGATCACACCTCACCCTCTGGAACTTCGAAAGGGTCCTTCACACCCTTGGTGCAAATCAAGAAGTTCCCCGACATACCCGTCGCCACTCGAGAGGAATCACGAGGGTCCCGCCCACATCCAGAGGAGCCCGTTTCCGCCTCGTAGCTCGAGATGAGGCATCCTTTCCCTGCTTCGTCGGGAAAGAGTTCCCGGCGTTCCCGTCGCATCTCAAGAGGAGGCCCTCTCAACAGGAACGGGGAGAGGAACTCCAGGGTCGTGCCACCATTCCAAGAGTCCCCCCAGATGTCTCAGTCCATTCCAGAGGAACCTCTTTTCCTTTCACCGGCTCGTCTTTCACGCCGAGGATCGACTCACACCAAGGTGGCACGTGGCACAGCCCTGTGGGAAAACCTCGTGGGAAAGCCTCGAGGGACTGCCTCGAGGGAAAGCCACAGATCCTTGATCCACGTGACAGGAAGCGTGACACTACTGCTGCAGCTCGGGAGGAAAGCGCACGTGCATGCCCCCACTCGAGACGAGGCCTGACTCCTGGGGAGACTCAGAAGCACCCCGAGATCCATGGCAACACTGGAGAGGAATCCTCAGGTTCCGGCCCCGACTCCACACAAGGACTGAGGCCCCGGCATGGACGGGAGAGGAATCCCGAGAGGTCCCCTAGCAACTCGCATGGGGACTCTCCTTTCCTGAGGCCCACCAGAGCGGGTCCCTGAGGTCCCCGTCATAACTCGAGAAGACCTGCTACAACTCGAGAAAATCCAGGAGGTTCTCCCTCCAGGCGAGATGAGGCCCATTTACGCTGAGGCGTCTCGAGGCTGATCACACCTCACCTCTGGAACTTCGAAAGGGTCCTTCACACCCTTGGTGCAAATCCAGAAGTTCCCCGACCTAGCCGTCTCCACTCGAGAGGAATCACGATGGTCCCGCCCACATCCAGAGGAGCCCCGTTTCCGCCTCGTAGCTCGAGATGAGGGATCCTTTCCCTGCTTCGTCGGGAAAGAGTTCCCGGCGTTCCCGTCGCATCTCAAGAGGAGGCCCTCTCAACAGGAACGGCGAGAGGAACTCCAGGGTCGTGCCACCATTCCAAGAGTCCCCCAGATGTCTCAGTCCATTCCAGAGGAAACCTCTTTTCCCTTCACCGGCTCGTCTTTCACGCCGTGGATCGACTCATACCAAGGTGGCACGTGGCACAGCCCTGTGGGAAAGCCTCGTGGGAAAGCCTCGAGGGACAGCCTCGAGGGAAGCCACAGATCCCTTGATCCACGTGACGGGAAGCGTGACACTACTGCTGCAGCTCGGGAGGAAATCGCACGTGCATGCCCTCACTCGAGACGAGGCCTGACTCCCCTGGGGAGACTCAGAAGCACCCCGAGATCCATGGCAACACTGGAGAGGAATCCTCAGGTTCCGGCCCCGACTCCACACAAGGACTGAGGCCCGGCATGGACGGGAGAGGAATCCCGAGAGGTCCCCTAGCAACTCGCATGGGGACTCTCCTTTCCTGAGGCCACAGAGCGGGTCCCTGAGGTCCCCGTCGTAACTCGAGAAGACCTGCCGCAACTCTGAGAAAATCCAGGAGTTCTCCCCTCCAGGCGAGATGAGGCCCATTTCCGCTGAGGCGTCTCGAGGCTGATCACACCTCACCTCTGGAACTTCGAAAGGGTCCTTCACACCCTTGGTGCAAATCCAGAAGTTCCCCGACCTAGCCGTCTCCACTCGAGAGGAATCACGAGGGTCCCGCCCACATCCAGAGGAGCCCCGTTTCCGCCTCGTAGCTCGAGATGAGGGATCCTTTCCCTGCTTCGTCGGGAAAGAGTTCCCGGCGTTCCCGTCGCATCTCAAGAGGAGGCCCTCTCAACAGAAACGGCGAGAGGAACTCCAGGGTCCGTGCCACCATTCCAAGAGTCCCCCAGATGTCTCAGTCCTTTCCAGAGGAACCTCTTTTCCCTTCACCGGCTCGTCTTTCACGCCGAGGATCGACTCAAACCAAGGTGGCACGTGGCACAGCCCTGTGGGAAAGCCTCGTGGGAAAGCCTCGAGGGACAGCCTCGAGGGAAAGCCACAGATCCCTTGATCCACGTGACAGGAAGCGTGAAACTACTGTTGCAGCTCGGTAGGAAAGCGCACGTGCATGCCCCCTCCCGAGACGAGGCCTGACTCCCCCTGGGGAGACTCAGAAGCACCCCAAGATCCATGGCAACACTGGAGAGGAATCCTCAGGTTCCGGCCCCGACTCCACACAAGGACTGAGGCCCCGGCATGGACGGGAGAGGAATCCCCGAGAGGTCCCCTAGCAACTCGCATGGGGACTGGCCTTTCTGAGGCCTCCAGAGCGAGTCCCTGAGGTCCCCGTCGTAACTCGAGAAGACCTGCCGCAACTCGAGAAAATCCAGGACGTTCTCCCCTCCAGGCGAGATGAGGCCCATTCCGCTGAGGCGTCTCGAGGCTGATCACACCTCCCCTCTGGAACTTCGAAAGGGTCCTTCACACCCTTGGTGCAAATCAAGAGTTCCCCGACATACCCGTCTCCACTCGAGAGGAATCACGAGGGTCCCGCCCACATCCAGAGGAGCCCCGTTTCCGCCTCGTAGCTCGAGATGAGGGATTCCTTTCCCTGCTTCGTCGGGAAAGAGTTCCCGGCGTTCCGTCGCATCTCAAGAGGAGGCCCTCTCACAGGAACGGCGAGAGGAACTCCAGGGTCGTGCCACCATTCCAAGAGTCCCCCAGATGTCTCAGTCCATTCCAGAGGAACCTCTTTCCCTTCACCGGCTCGTCTTTCACGCCGAGGATCGACTCCCACCAAGGTGGCACGTGGCACAGCCCTGTGGGAAAGCCTCGTGGGAAAGCCTCGAGGGACAGCCTCGAGGAAAGCCACAGATCCCTGATCCACGTGACAGGAAGCGTGACACTACTGCTGCAGCTCGGGAGGAAAGCGAACGTGCATGCCCCCTCCCGAGACGAGGCCTGACTCCCTGGGAGACTCAGAAGCACCCCGAGATCCATGGCAACACTGGAGAGGAATCCTCAGGTTCCGGCCCCGACTCCACACAAGGACTGAGGCCCCGGCATGGACGGGAGAGGAATCCCGAGAGGTCCCCTAGCAACTCGCATGGGGACTGGCCTTTCCTGAGGCCACCAGAGCGGTCCCTGAGGTCCCCGTCGTAACTCGAGAAGACCTGCCGCAATCGAGAAAATCCAGGAGGTTCTCCCTCCAGGCGAGATGAGGCCCATTTCCGCTGAGGCGTCTCGAGGCTGATCACACCTCACCTCTGGAACTTCGCAAGGGTCCTTCACACCCTTGGTGCAAATCCAGAAGTTCCCCGACCTAGCCGTCTCCACTCGAGAGGAATCACGAGGGTCCCGCCCACATCCTGAGGAGCCCCGTTTCCGCCTCGTAGCTCGAGATGAGGATCCTTTCCCTGCTTCGTCGGGAAAGAGTTCCCGGCGTTCCCGTCGCATCTCAAGAGGAGGCCCTCTCAACAGGAACGGCGAGAGGAACTCCAGGGTCGTGCCACCATTCCAAGAGTACCCCAGATGTCTCAGTCCATTCCAGAGGAACCTCTTTTCCCTTCACCGGCTCGTCTTTCACGCTGAGGATCGACTCACACCAAGGTGGCACGTGGCACAGCCCTGTGGGAAAGCCTCGTGGGAAAGCCTCGAGGGACAGCCTCGAGGGAAAGCCACAGATCCCTTGATCCACGTGACAGGAAGCGTGACACTACTGCTGCAGCTCGGGAGGAAAGCACACGTGCATGCCCCCACTCGAGACGAGGCCCTGACTCCCCTGGGGAGACTCAGAAGCACCCCAAGATCCATGGCAACACTGGAGAGGAATCCTCAGTTCCGGCCCCGACTCCCCACACAAGGACTGAGGCCACCGGCATGGACGGGAGAGGAATCCCGAGAGGTCCCCTAACAACTCGCATGGGACTCTCCTTTCCTGAGGCCACCAGAGCGGGTCCCTGAGGTCCCCGTCGTAACTCGAGAAGACCTGCCGCAACTCGAGAAAATCCAGGAGGTTCTCCCCTCCAGGCGAGATGAGGCCCATTTCCGCTGAGGCGTCTCGAGGCTGATCACACCTCACCTCTGGAACTTCGAAAGGGTCCTTCACACCCTTGGTGCAAATCAAGAAGTTCCCCGACCTAGCCGTCTCCCCTCGAGAGGAATCACGAGGGTCCCGCCCACCATCCAGAGGAGCCCCGTTTCCGCCTCGTAGCTCGAGATGAGGGATCCTTTCCCTGCTTCGTCGGGAAAGAGTTCCCGGCGTTCCCGTCGCATCTCAAGAGGAGGCCCTCTCAACAGGAACGGGGAGAGGAACTCCAGGGTCGTGCCACCATTCCAAGAGTCCCCCAGATGTCTCAGTCCATTCCAGAGGAACCTCTTTTCCCTTCACCGGCTCGTCTTTCACGCCGAGGATCGACTCACACCAAGGTGGCACGTGGCACAGCCCTGTGGGAAAGCTCGTGGGAAAGCCTCGAGGACAGCCTCGAGGGAAAGCCACAGATCCCTTGATCCACGTGACAGGAAGCGTGACACTACTGCTGCAGCTCGGGAGGAAAGCGCACGTGCATGCCCCCACTCGAGACGAGGCCTGACTCCCTGGGGAGACTCAGAAGCACCCCGAGATCCATGGCAACACTGGAGAGGAATCCTCAAGTTCTGGCCCCGACTCCACACAAGGACTGAGGCCCCGGCATGGACGGGAGAGGAATCCCGAGAGGTCCCCTAGCAACTCGCATGGGGACTCTCCTTTCTGAGGCCACCAGAGCGGGTCCCTGAGGTCCCCGTCGTAACTCGAGAAGACCTGCCGCAACTCGAGAAAAATCCAGGAGGTTCTCCCCTCCAGGCGAGATGAGGCCCATTTCCGCTGAGGCGTCTCGAGGCTGATCACACCTCACCTCTGGAACTTCGAAAGGGTCCTTCACACCCTTGGTGCAAATCCAGAAGTTCCCCGACCTAGCCGTCTCCACTCGAGAGGAATCACGAGGGTCCCGCCCACATCCAGAGGAGCCCCGTTCCGCCTCGTAGCTCGAGATGAGGGATCCTTTCCCTGCTTCGTCGGAAAGAGTTCCCGGCGTTCCCGTCGCATCTCAAGAGGAGGGCCCTCTCAACAGGAACGGCGAGAGAACTCAGGGTCGTGCCACCATTCCAAGAGTCCCCCAGATGTCTCAGTCCATTCCAGAGGAACCTCTTTTCCCTTCACCGGCTCGTCTTTCACGCCGAGATCGACCCCACCAAGGTGGCACGTGGCACAGCCTGTGGGAAAGCCTCGTGGGAAAGCCTCGAGGGACAGCCTCGAGGGAAAGCCACAGATCCCTTGATCACGTGACAGGAAGCGTGACACTACTGCTGCAGCTCGGGAGGAAAGCGCACGTGCATGCCCCCTCCCGAGACGAGGCCTGACTCCCCTGGGGAGACTCAGAAGCACCCCGAGATCCATGGCAACACTGG